>NW_028301608.1:110422500-111047500 GCF_987345545.1 Pholcus phalangioides
AGAGTTAATTGACTCGATCTCAATTCGATTAAAATTTTTCAACAGTTTATAATTTTACTTGATTTTTTTTTTGACTGAACCAATTAAATGTCTTAAATTATGTTCCTACACAACGTTTCAAATAAGTGACCGTATTTAAAAATATATGAATCATTATTTTGATCAAATTTTTCGACATGAGGTAACAAGTCGATTCAACGAAAACTAGTGATAATTTTTAGTAAAGTTACTGATACAATAAAAAACGTCGAGGTCCATGTTAAGAAATTTCAGGAAATGACAACCATGTTCAGCACATCGTCTTTTTTATACCAATTGAAACACATTTTAGAAAACATTTTAGGAGAACAACTTCCATAGAATGATATCGATGGAAAACGACTTTTGAATGTTTACTCTAAGTTTTAGAAATTTGCGCATTCATGTCTCTGGCAAAGGAGGACGATATTAAATAGCTTAAAGCCGGCGGCCTTCATATATATATTTGTCAATCTTTATTTCTTTACTTTCTACATTTGTCAATCTTGTTCTTTATTTCTACATTTATTTACATCCATTGTGTGGATAGATGCGTAAAATGAATAGAATATGTTTTTATAGCATCAATTAATATTTTACATAGCTACCAACACACTACGTTTATTATGAATGAATAGCATTTGAAAATATTCCATTAAATTTTCTTGATTAACCAATTAAAAATTTTAATCGATTCCCAGCCCTACTTATTACATGAGCATTTTCGTGCACAAATGGATATCAAATTCATCGAAGAAGTGTTGTGCGTCTTTTCTGGTTATGTGTGTAAACCATGCATGGTATTTTGCTCAAGGAAAACGCCCTATATAAATAATGTTTTTTTTACTTTCCCATGTTAAAAATGTAGCGTAAGGAAATCAGGAAATTTTGTGTCGCCCTCAGACTCCAAAATTTAGCAACCACGTTTAGAAAACCTTAGGCACCAATACCGATTTTCTAGTCGCCATGGCAACCTGCGAGTGGGATTTGTCCAGCCCTGGTGTAAACCCAGTATTGGAATTAATTAAACTACTCTAATTGCATCCCAACATATTGCCGATGTGAATTTCTGCAGCATCGATATAGGTTCATGGACATGGTTGAAATCTTGATGGCAGATGAAATTTCCATCTCCATACGTCTCCTTCAACTTCTAGAATCAAAAGATAGAGAGCTTTATGTACATCTACAGAGAGAAGTTTTCTGTGATTCATTGGTCTATTTTTTTGGCTCCAGCAGACGAAGACCTTGTTTGAAGATGGAAAACGCAGATTGTGGATCAAGAATTCGGCCGTGTCCATCGAACTTCATCGATGCTTCGGTGATTTCGCGATATCTGATGATGGTACCTGATGCTGCAAGAGTTTGTGGAGTCGTGCTAAAAAAAAAAAAAAGCTGATCAACCGCAAACCAGTTGCTACAATAGCGACAATTATGTTCATGACTTAGGTACAATCTAGATCTGTGCCGAAGACGCCAATTCCATGTCTTGATGTATAAAATCCATGGCCAAAGACAGCACAATGTATATGAACGATATCAGCGCACGTTTTCTCATACTCTCCAAGCACATGCATATTTAATTTTGCGTTTGAATAAATGTCCCGTTCTTCTAACCGTAATGCGAAGATTGAACTATTCTAGGTTTGCATTCATAACCAGGAAAGACATACAACACTTATATTCGATTAAGTTGATATATCCATTTGCATGAAAATATTGATGTAATAATCAGTTTTAAGTAAGATGGTCTATTTTTATGATACAAAGAGGGAAAAAGTAAGTTGACAGCTTTGGACGTATTCAATATTTTTTATGCTATTTTTTAAGCCACCGATATGCACAAGAACCTCTTAGAAGGTGGAAATGCAAATAACAGCCAAACTGTAAATTTTGGTTTTAGACTTGAGCAGTTCATGAACGCGCTCATAAATTTTTGGGACGTTCTAATTTTTTTGAAACAAACGTGTTTACTTATACCATATAAACTAAAAATCTCACGCTAAGTTGATTCTAAAGATGCAATTAATCGAGAAACAATCTTCCAATCGAATTTTACAGCCGGAAAAACAGAATAATCAAAGTCTGGCAAAACTTCGGCGGGAGAGAGAGAAACATGAGACACAGAAAATTTTAAATCAGAGTCTGCGATTTTTGAAAAAAAAACAAATCTCGTGTCAAAAATGTGTTTTCTTAAAATTTAAAGAATCAGTGTGTGTGAATTTCCTCTCCAAGTTTTTTCAAATGTCATCAGACCAGACGTCTGATAAATGCCTTATTATTATTTTTTTTTTTAAATCCTGTCTCATTCGCGTCCGTCATTGAATCAACCTCTATCGAGACGATTCCCAGAACAAAAATAAATGAACGTTTTATACATGGGAATCTTATAGAATCATGCGCCCCTCCACGTTTCTTAATAATAATTAAATGTGACAATTTTTCGCATGCAATCATTTTTGGAATTGAGTTCATTCGGCAATTCATTGAAGTCGAATGGATTTCAACTAATGGTAAAAGGAAGGTACAAGCATGTTGTGAGATTGAAATTAGTAATAAAAAATGAGAGAGATAATTACCATATTGCTGCTTCTGTTCCCAGACGGCCTTCGACGAGAGGGGCAAGGCTGCAGAAGACGACGTGTTCCACTGGCTCGAGGTCAGTGGACGACCACCCAGCAGTGCCGGTGGACAGCTGAGGACACAACGCGGCGATGCCGTCGGAGGGCTGCTGGACGGGGCTGATGTTGCCGGGGTGCAAAAGTGCGGACAACTGTGACTGAAGTTTTGATAACCACCTACGAGATACATGGGTTTTCAATTTTTACACTGGTTTCTCATGCAATATGATATGAAAAATGAATTAAATTGAATCACTTCAAATTTCAGAAATGCACCATTAATTCAAGAATTTTTAATTGATAATAGTGATAGTTTTCACTGGAAACCTCAACCAGGGCTCCCACATCCTGGAGCCGAGCCCTCAGGCCAGCATGGCCTTCTACAATAAATTCATGATGTAAAAAGAACAAAAATGAAAAAAAATGATAAGATAATAATCATTTGAGGCTCCCAGCTGGAGCAGCTACACCCTATAGATAACATCTTATCCATAGGAAGTGTCGGCTGGAGTCCTGTCAGCTTTTCCCAATGAATGTGGGACATGGGGAATGGCACGTTTTTGTAGTACATGCGCTGAATATTATTCTGAAAAAAGGTCCGTGGTTTTCATTTCATTGGTGCAAGAGGTAATGGAACGCAAAAGGTTAAGAGCCTTTGCACTAAAGTGATTTTAATTTTTATCATTTTATTGTTATCATTTTAACGATTTTAGTTACACTGAAACGCACGTTCATAAACGGGCCATATCTTCACGAAGATTTGGAAACCAAATTCCCAATTCCTAAAAAAACCACCTAGAAAAATTGGCAAGAACCTGAATGATAATCTATGGGTAATATTAGGCTACCGCAATCTAATACGCAGGGTGCATAGCCATTTTATCCGGGAATAACTCGGGAACCGTTGATCCTTGAAGCCATACTGGAAAAAGTATCCAAATGACGTGTAGACCTCAGATGCCTCATTCATATTTCAAGCGTTGTGTAGTTGTTAAAATAAAAAAAAATAACTTTTTATTCGGTCACCCAGTCTCTTAAAAACCAAATTAGGGAGAAAGTTGTTGTCCTGTCTCTCCTAGGCCGAAAAAAAGAAGAAAAAAAAAAACCATGGTTTTTAAGTGCAATATTTGCTTGGATATTTTTGAATTTGAAAGCCACTGAAAATGACGAAAAGAACCGCGTAAACTAACGGCAAGCTCATTTTACGCTCCATATGCTGTTCTTTCCCGCATGTTCAGCGATTTTCGGATTCAAATATCTCGAAGAATATTGCGCTTAGAGAAACATGTTTTTTTTTTCTTTGTTAACCTCAGGAGAAATGGGGCAACATTTTTCCCCAATCGAATTTTTCAGGACAGGGTGACCAAATGAAAAGTTAATTTTTTTATTTTAATAACTATACAACCCCTCGCAATAAAAAAAAAACGTGTTTGAGGTCTACGCGTTGTGTTTGAATACTTTTTCTAATTGGATGTATACCTCTAGGATCAACGGTTCGCGAATTATTTTTGGATAAAGTTGCACTGTTCCTATGCACCGTGTATATAAAAGATAATATTTTTCTTCAGTTCCTCCACATATGAAATTATTTCGGAGAAAAATCGCTCGCTGGTGAGGTTAGAACGTACCAATTTTCTACTATAATACGAGGGTATGACGTAAAATATCGAGCTCATTACCGATTTTCTGAAGAATGTCGTCGTCCCTTGAAGAATGCTAAAAAGGATTTCTCTGGGCAAAGCATTTCCTGTTGGTAGTGGTGGCGGCGGCGTTAAAAGTTAAGAAAGTGTTGTTTGTCTTCTCTTTAATTTAGGATCACGGTTTCCTCCGGGAAACAGAAAATTGCGCTGCACACCACCAACACCACAAAAATTGGGACGTGCAACATACACACAATGCACAATTGTCATTTGCTATCAGTCATAGGAATCCATCCACAGGATGCGCGGGATCTAATGCGGTTTCCGGTCGGTTGTACGAGATGAATGTTTCAAACTTGGGATTCGGACTCGAAAAAAGAAACATTTCCCTCGAGTTTTTAGCTCACGATTACTATTATTCGTCACCGTCACGATTGACGAGTATCGAGAGCATAACTTTGGTTTCGTCTTCATTTGCATAGCATTCGGTCAAAGTGGAAATAGCTCCGCGCCTGGATGACGTCCCAATCCAGAGGAAAAGAAATACTAAATGAGAAAAATCTCCAATTCACTGAATAATGCAATTTTTTTCCCATCTCTCGTTGGGCACAAATGCCTCAACAGTTTTCTTGGAAACTTTGTCTATTCATGCGGTATTACAAAAACATAACATCGAGATTTTCCACCCATATTGAAGTAGAGGAAGGGGGAAAAAAAAACTCAATTTATATAGTTATAGACTTTTTGAACCCCCTCCCCCACATTAGCGAATACAAACTCCTCGAATGGGTGGGGTGAATGTCTACTACCCTTGCCCTTCCATCTATGCTAAAAATACAATTTTTTCACTGAACAGAAGGGAGCAATCATTCCGTTCGCCCCTCCCCCTCCTGTATCAGTCTATTCCCCCATCTCCTAATATTTTGAGCCCTCCCAATAATTCCAATAATTTTACGCCTGTAGTGACCATCTTCAATGCCGAGGGCCATCAACGAAGTGTGGGAATCGAATCTATGGGGAGAAAATCCCGAGACTACACAACCGATTGCCGAGTCTCAAGCAGAATTTTGATTGCTGTTCGCTCCAGTTTAATGGCCGAAGGGAAGGCACTTAGGGACAGGAACACTTGTGTACAAGAACAGTTGAATTCCGTTTTAATGAATACCGTTATAGCGAAAATCTTGTTTTATATAGAGAACACTTTTCTAATCCCCTAGATAAGTTTTCTTAGGAACAGTGCTTTACGCGACTTCGCTATAACGGGATTTCAAAAACGTAATTTGGCATGGAAGAAACGCTCAAATCCATTTCACCAATGAATATTTTTTGGTAACACACCAACAATACCATAAGAATTTTAATTGAAATTGATTCCAATGAATCTAGAATTGCCATATTTGCGAAAATATTTCACAATTCTCTAGCTTTGCTTTTAAAGTTTTTATAAAGAGACGAAGATTGCTGCTTATCAGCTGAATATTGACTGCTTTCATTAAAAATGTTATCAGCCTATCATATCAGGCTCTTCAGGAAAAAAAAACCCACACTCACTAGCATCAATATGCAGTAGTGAAGGCAGAAGCAAAAAGTATTAATCAAAATTATTCATATTGCCTAAATTGTGCCGCGATTTTTGGCTCTTCAGTTTATATATATAAAACTGAAGTGGTGTTATAGTCGGCGCACGTGAGATGGGACATAGCATCTCCGAGGTAACGATGAAATTTGGATTTTCCCGTACGACCATTTCACAAGTGTACCGTGAATATCGGGAATCCGGTAAAAAATTAAATCTACGACATCGCTGCGGCCGGAAAAAGATCATGCAAGAACGGGACCAACGACGACTGACGAGAATCATTAAACGTGACAGACGTGCAACCTTTCCGCAAATTGCTGCAGATTTCAATGCTGGGCCATCAACAAGCATTCTGTCTGATCACCTGCACCCATTCATGTCCATTGTGCATTCCGACGGACTTGGACAATTTCAGCAGGACAATGCGACACCCCACACGTCCAGAATTGCTACAAAGTGGCTCCAGGAACACTCTTCTGACTTTAGACACTTTCGCTGGCCACCTGAATCTCCAGACATGAACATTATTGAACATATCTGGGATGCCTTGCAACGTGCTGTTCAGAAGAGATCTCCACCCCCCTCTTACTCCTACGGATTTATGGACAGCCCTGCAGGATTCATGGTGTCAATTACCTCCAGCACCACTTCAGACATTAGTCGCGTCCATGCCACGTCGTGTTGCGGCATTTCTGCGGGCTCGCGGGGGCCCTACACGATATTAGGCAGGTGTACCAGTTTTTTTGGCTCTTCAGTGTATATGTACATAAGTTTGATTAACTAATTCATTCAAAAAAATTTATTTTACTGCAGGAGAGAGAAGTTGGGTTTATTTATTTTTTCTTATCCTTATGAAGAAAACCTATCTTACCGAAGTTAAATTTAACATGCTTAACGCGATTTCGTCTTACGTGATGATTTTGTGGTACCAACCTCGGTCAATAAGATGAAGGCCACGGGCCCCTTCAAAAAATAATATTCAGCACACAATGTAAAAACAGTAAGTTAATTGTTTTCTCATTCGAGCTCACGGACCCACTCAAACCTCTTCAAGGGCCTCTGATTAAGTACTACTGTTATACCGAGAAAACAGTGCAAACACACTTTCGTTTATCATTTCAACTCTTTGTGTACCGAAGGTTTTGGGTTGGAATCTAGTTGGGGGGGGGGGGGCACCACAGCTATCTATGTCCTAGATCTTACAATAAATAACACAGTATATAAGAAAAAGTTTTTCGCAAATGAAAAACAATTTTTTGTTATCGTAATCATGAAATCATCAAGTTTTTGACGCCATTGGTGACGAAGCACTACTCGTGGCAATTTTTGTTTTTACGTGAAAGGATGTAACCACGGCGTCATTCACGTTCCAACTTACGCGGTTGTGGGAATACATTACCTGCAGACAGGTCAGTCAAAAACCTAACGTTTAGCGTCAATTACACACATTGTTATTGTATTACACACAGTAATATAATAATAAAAATAATAACGGAAGAGGAATGGAAACACTAGTTACAAGAGAGCCATTAGACTTCTCCCCCGTATTGGTAGAGACAGTGGCGTAATAATATACGTTGTTTATCCTCCTCACTCTCGTGGGTTTTTATTTTTGCATTTAGTAGTTTTTACGTTTACTTACGTCAGACAGCGATCAAGACCAGTTCCATAAACAGAAGCGATAATGATAACAGCAAAAAAACAAAAGAAAACATCTTCATAGGTTGACCTCCTTTTTATTTTTCTTATTATTTTATGCATTTTTCGTCTCTGCCATTACTTTAAAGCAATGGATTTATGTCTATCTCTTCATGCTGATGTTAGTTTCCGCTCTCGAAGAAAAAAATTCTTCGCACTTCCTGTTTTAATATTTCTACAAGAAAAACATGTTTATGGATTTTCTCCAACGGTTTTTTTTCCCGTACTTTTTTCTAGTCAGGGAGTGGTCATCCCGTATTCTATGTATGATACGATTTATCATGGGAAAAGGACAAATTTGTTTATATCGCAATATAAGAAAAAACACTTTCTTTTATTAATCAATGGTGTTAGAGGTCAACACTTTCGAGAAGGGTGTGGGACTTCCGATTCCGGTGTACCAACCTTCGATCCGATATTCTCTAGAACAGTGGTTCTCAACCTTGGCAAGCCCGCGGCCCGGTTTCATTCATTTTTGTGAATGGAAGGCTCAGTCAAACACAACACGGAAAAATGACGGAACAAACCAAACAGGGGAAATGAATGAGGAGAAATGAAATGGCTGATCATTCGCGGCTGGGCCGCGGCCCAGCGGTTGAGAAATACTGCTCTAGAATACGGGTTTCCAACTAGAGTTCTGTGACAGTTTGACGAAAACTTGTTTGCTATTGCTACTCGTAGAGTTGCTCTTTATTTAAATTTTACGGATATAGTGTCGTTTTAATAAGATTCAGACCTCATTGGATGACTGAACAACTTAGAAAAAATAACATTACATTTTTTCACATCGCACCAGAAGTTCATGAATGTCGTTTTCCCCGTTTCGTCAGGAATTCATAAGTTGTAAAAAAGTATGCTTCTTTGGAAATTTTACATGAGAATTGAGGATTCGAGAATTACAAAGTTTACTTGTACTTTACGAGACCTCCAGGGCCCCACCTTCGCATATGATTCCCACTCGGGCAGGGCACTGGGATCTTATTTGCATAGGAACTTCCACCATAAGATCTGGCACAATAATTAAAAACAATAAATATGTAAATTAAGATGTGGTACCTAAGCAGTCTTTCATGATGTTGACACGGCAGTAGGCGGACACTTTTTTTGGATAAATATTCAAAACTTTGTTTCAGTTCCGTACAACAGCCTCATTATCATCAAGGGTTCTAAGCCTTTTAAAATTTAACAAGAAGTTTAACATGGGAAGATTCAGAAGTTTAACGTTGGAAACTCTTGCTCTAGAATCGGATTTTTTTTTTTAGAAATTTTGCTACAGAGACTACTTTGCTTCTCATCCTCAATTATTCATTCTCGCTTGTAATTGTAACCGCATTATAATTTTTTTTATCGCAATTGTGAATTGTAGCCGGCTGGAAAGCAGAGGAGGGAGGGTACCCCCTGAAGTACTGGTAAATCATTGGCATTAATGTTCATTTTTAAGTGTTTATTTTTGTCTTGGGTTATATAATAAACCTCTCTAAGCAGGTCACACTCCAACAGTGCTGTCTTAACGCATGGGGCCCACCCGGGGGGGGGGGGAAACTCTGGTACATATGAAGGCTTAATGATTGAGATTTGGCTCCATGATTTTCTAGAGCGAAGTAAGTTTGTAAACTAGCAAGCTGTTGATTTTTCCTTGAACATATAACATCACTCTGCCCGGGGATCCCCCATGATGCTCTTTAACCAGCCCTGACTCCATTCCTCAAAAAACTGGTTCTTCAGATAGGTTTTGGAGTATTTGGCCATTTGTGGTTCCAACTTCGAGGAGCGAATGAAAGATGGAAAGTCTCACCACAGAGAGCAACAGGCTTACAACGGTACAGAATCATTGCACTTCACTTATAGCTAGAAAAACTGATGGCAGAACAGCGGCACTACACATAACAAGCATTACACATTAACAAACTTCACGTTGGGTTCACAACACGTACACACACATTCCAACATGTAGCAATTTGTTAGAAATTCCACAGAGGAATGTGGACGAGGTACACGAGTGGTATAGTAGTAGTAGAAGTATTTGGCCACACAATGTTGAATTGCAAAAAGTAAAATGTCTCCAACCCAGCGGTTTCCAAACTTTTTTGCGGTAACGTCTTCCTTGAGCTTCCAAAATTTGCACTTGCCTCCTCATTCTTTATCAAGACAATACTCATTAAAGTTCATTCCAGGGTTATTTCAAAGGGTTGGCGCGCGTCTTTCTCGAGAAATTTCCTGGTTTCGGTTCGAAAAACCCTGCTTGACCAAAAACAAGTTTAAATTTTCTCAATGTTGACGATAACGTAAGACTAAATAACAATTTTTTCAAGGTCCTTAACGAGATAAAATAGTCTGGAAAAGAAGCAATTCAAACCACTCATCAGACCTGTTAGCTAGAACAGAAGCAGCTCCCTTGCCCATTTCATGGTTCATTTGTGGCTCTTCAGAATAGTTTAGTAGATATTTTCAAACACACACTTATAAAAAGAATGACTTCAAGGAATAAATAGGCACACAAATCTAGCCCGCCACGACGCCTCTGACAAAGGTTGACGACAAACACTTTGGGGAACACTGAGTTAGAACAGACTACAGAAACTACAGGTCCCGCTCAAGTTACTCCTCATTTGTATAAAGTGTGAAGGTGGTGTGACAAAATAGAAAAATTGCAAATTGTGATCGAAATTTTCGAGTCCCACATCAAGGCCACACACCTCTCGCCAGGGACGCAACTGGATGTTTGGTCAGTCGGAGCAAGTACGCATTTTGGAACCTCCAGCCCACTTTGTAAGCTGAAGACGCTAAAGAGTGAAATTTGCGCCTACTCTGGCCTGGCACCCGGAGCATCAGACCCACTTGTCCCCGCCCCCCCCAGTTACGCCCTGCTTCTCGATGAACACTACAAAAATCAAAATTATACGAAAAAAATCCGCGACATTTTCTCTCTTTTCTTTCAGGGTGGATGGTATGTACATACATGCAAGCGATGTTTTATTACAATCTCGCTTCTTCATCTTCGTCGCCTTCTCTGCTGCCCTTCCGAAAATACCGGAAATATTGCGCAAACACAGGAAGTAAATACTTTCTCAGCGTTGATGACGTCTTGAGCCTCTCTCAACATGCCAAGCGTGAAGATGAAAAAAATAAAATAAAGAATGAGAATCGTTGGCCGAAGATCTCGGACTGTGACTGATGCTGTGTGTGACGAGAGGAGGGTAAGGTATCAGCGGATGAAGGAGCTTAAAAGAAAACTTAACTTTTCTGGGACGGTTTCTCAGCTTCCTGGGAGAAGTACAAGAACTTCAGATAATGGGAAAATGCGAAGGAACGAAAGAAGAATGGCGTGGTGGGAGAGGAACGATGATGCAGTCGACCATATCCAAAAAACAAGACTTTCTTGTCACGCAAAAGCTGTACGACAACAATTGTCGTACAATTTTTTATTTATGTTTCCACTCGGCGACATCTCCATTCATATTCCCAAGAACAATACTTCTTCCATCGACAAATTTCAATACTTTTCAAATTACCCAGTCGGCGAATGGCCATCACAATATGTACTCTATCAAGGCCGTAGACTCGGTTGTGACCAATGTTATCCAAAAATAAAATCTTGAAGAGTAATTTCACTCCTTTCCGAAATTTTAATGGGTATTTTACAAAACAGGGTTTTCCTCTATCACAGTGTTTCTCAAAGTGTGCGTCGCCAACCTTTGTCACGACGAGCTGGAAATATTGATGTGCGTGCCTATTTATGCATTAAAATGGTTCTTTTATGAATGCACAACATCTACTAAGCTATTCTGTAGATGAACCATGAATAGGGCAAGGGAGCGGCGAGTGACAAAAGTGTGATCTTTCATCACTGCTCTATCAGTAAGAAATAACTAACTTTCAAAAAAAAAATTATCTCAATATTTGAAGGAGTATTTACACTCCTTTAAGAAATTTGGAGGAGTAAAATTGAATTTTGATGCGTGAATCACGCATCTTGATGAGTATTGGTGAACACTGGTTGCAAATATGCTTCATCGGACACGAAAAAAGACAATGTTACTAAATTCTAATTACGGACTCCTATGAAGAAAAAAACCGGTACTTTCTAAAGTGGGCGATATCACCCCTACTCCAAATTACAAGCATATATGGCCCCCTGAAGCCCCTTTTTTTTTTTAAAAACCGAGCACAACTCCGGCCTATCGCCATGGAAAATTTATTACCAAATGAGTAGTGACGGAATTGTGCATATGTTATAGTGTTATCATCTATTTTTCAAACTATGAGTGAGGTGTTTATATCACCTCATGATGGTACAGAATATCTGTACCATTGTAGGCTTGTTGCTCTCTGTGGTGAGACTTTTTAACGGGAAGATCGGTTTGCATTCGCACCTCGAAGTTAGGAACCACAGAAAAACAACTTCAAGCGACCACCAACTGTGCCGCTGGCACGATTCAAACACAGGCCTTCGAAGCACTCTAACTACTACTACTTAATCGGACTACTAACGAATCTGTACATGCCGGAATTTGTGCCCCTAACGTATTTATGTTTTCAGAATAATACATGTTTTCGTGTTATACTGGTGCTGTCATTTTTTTTCCATACTTTGAATCCCTGGAGCACTAAAGAATGCTAGATGCTTGTGCTCGAAATTGTGCTCTCGCAAAAACTCGTTGGCAGGGCCCCAGCCCCACCATTTTTTGTTTTTAAACACAAATTCTTTATAGAGAGGCCATACAGCTCAATGCCTCCTATGAGGTGCGGCAGCCGTTCTAACTATAGAAATGCCCACGAAACATCTTGCCTGTGTGCCCGCCAAAGATGGGCCAGCCTATGAAGCTTGACGCAGGATGTGGGGACATGCTAGTTGGACACCCAGATAAAAACATTTTAACTCCGTTTAAGAAAAAAGATGTAATATCAGGCTGTCGCGAAAGGCCTTGTTTTACACGGCCTCCTCGATTCTAAGGGGAGGCCGTGTAATTTCAAGCTACGGCCCAGGTGTAATATGAGCATTTTTCAGAATTGCAAGTTCATGCGCTTCCACTAAAGCAGGAAACGGGCATATAGGATGCTCGAGAATCAGGGGAAAAGGCCTTGCACATCGCCATATCAAAGAATGTGCAACGTATACAGCTGCATAGGGTGGCAAATTTTTGGGCGGCAATTTTTTTTTTCTAAATGTTTCTGAGGTTTGTTTGGAGGTAGAAAGAGAATGCACAATATATTTACTGCATAGGGGGATGTAGGATAGCTATAAATATGGGACTAGCCCTGCTGTACTGAGAAGGGGAAGGCTACCTGGGTACAGTATCATATTCCATAGGTTCCCTCAAAAAATGGGTGAACAAAAATTGTGTTCTAGCAAAGACTGTTGGCATGCGTACCCCCCTCCCACAGGGCTGATAGGAGCGCCCCACCATTTTTTGTTTTTATAACACAATAAATTCTCTATAGAGAGGAAGCCTGAGAGGTGCGGCAGCTATTCAAACTATAGAAAGGCCCATGGGAGCCGCCGAAGATGGGTAAGCCTATGGACCCTGCTGCAGGATTGGGGGGGGGGGGGGAAGCATGCTTGCTGGACACCACAATTAAAACATTTTACCCCTGTTCAAGGTGTAAAATGAATAATGGTGTAATACAGTCGAATCCCGTTATAACGAATTCCAAAAGACCGGGGAAATCACTTCGTTATAGCTAAATTTCCTTATAAAGATATTCAAGGTTTTCGAATTTTCCTACGTAAACGTATCCGGGGGATTAGAAAAGTGTTCGTTAAAACGAGATTATTTTTTTCCGCTACAACGGTAGTCGTTAAAATGGAATTCGACTGTAGAAGGTTGTCGAGAGTTGCGACTGGTGTAATATGAGCATTTTTCTCAGAGTTGCAAGTTCATGCACTTTTATTAAAGCAGGAGCGACCGAAACGGAAAAAAAATGGCAGAATCACGGAATGGGCAACGTGTGCAATCGCACACGGTTTGGCTAGTTTTCGCTCGGCATTTTTTTTTTCCCAATGTTTTTGAGATTTGTATGGAGGTAGCGAAAGAATGTACAATATATTGGGGTGATGGGCAAATAAGTTTGGGGGCGACGGATTTCAGTGTGAACGAAACTTTTTCTTTTACTTTGGAGGGTACCCATGGGTATGAGATTAGAATATAAAATATCTTGTGGCCCAATCGGAGGCGGATTTAACGGCGGGCGCGTGCCCTGGGCCCGAAAAACACAAACTTTAACTTTTTTCTAATTTAGGGGGCCCAATATTTTCTTTCGCGCCAGGGCCCCCGACTAACTTTAACCCGCCACTGGGCACAATTTAAGTAATAAGGCTGTTGCTGAACTAATATCACTAAGTAACCCTTATAGACCTGCTGGAAGGACATTCAAGTCCCTTGAGGTCAATAGTGTGTGTATTATATATTTGTATATCGTATAATTGTTTGTACATGTACGCATCTTTGAGTGATTAAAAAAAAATCATCAAATTGGCACACTAGATTATCGTGTGACAATCAAATTTAACGATAACATATTATATTTCAATATTACTTTTAGAATCAATCAACGGCATTAAAATACATTCACACCACATTAATTCACATTGATTTCAACAAGAGAAGGATTTATGTTTTTCCGTCCTTCTCTCATTCACATATAATTTTCTTGACCACTCACGCCTCAAATTTGCAGCCCTGGGGTACAGCCGTCCCCCTGCAGATAGTCACTCTTTCAGTCACATCCATGCTCACACACTATCTAGGTCATTAACATTCTTTCATACAGTTTTAGTAACTTACATGTTTGCACACGATCTGAGTCATTCTTCTTGATCACGCACTTCTCCTATTCTACAAATTTTCTTGGGCAGTCATTCCTCAAATGTGCCGCACTGGGTCCGATAAGCCCCCCCCCCCCACCCGTGAATACGCCACTGACTTCGATAATTTAACAAACTCAGGGCCGTCTAACTGCACCATGGGCTCCCCTCCCTTCTAGCTAACCAATGTATGCACTTATTCCACAAAATGATTACACCTGATCATGATACCACCTTACGGTAGTCCCCAATGCACAGAGGGCCCATGCCTTGAGACGGCTCTGATAACTCTGGCGTGAAATTTCATTTAAATGTATAATCGACAAATATTATTACATGCCTTTTTAAAAATTTATATTCTAATGTAAATATTAAGTTAAAAAAAAAAACAACTCACTTTCGAGATAGTAGACAGTTTTTAGTCCAGCTTCGACTTGAAGGCACTTCGCTACGAATTCGATAGTCGACAGCTGCTCCATAGAAGTTTGATTAGTAGGTGGTTGTTTGGGAAGATTCGAGCCATGTTCATCGTACAACACGACGGGATAGCACATGTTACCGGCGAGCATCGAACGGAAATGTCCGTTCGGTAGTAGAGTTCGTAGGGGCAGCGTCGTACCTCGAGATCGACGGCGTAGTATAGCCGGGCAGTGGACGTTTAAAGCCCCAGCGATGTGTCCGTCGTTGTAGGCCACGAACGAGCGGCAGTCGAGCATAAGCAACTTTTTGGCACCGGCGCAATTCATGGAGTTCTCGTCCGTTTCGCCCATCTCTAACCAAGTCCTCAATTGATCCGTTGACATTATGAAAATTGTCATCCCGCTCGAAGAGGATCGCCTGGCGGGATGTCTCCCGTGCCGCGACGTAACTTTTACCAAATCCAACATCAAATTATTCGTGTAGATTAAATAAGTCCTAATGATATCGATCTATTACTGAAACAATAATAACATATACATAACCACGCACGCAACTTCCCTCGACGACGCTATTCACAAATCAACACACTCACGCGCGCGAATCGCGTCTACAATTGTACGTAGTAGGACGTCGCTACTGAATGAAATATCTGGTGAATGAAACCGCAGCACGATCATTTTGTTACTCCGCGCAATAAATAGTGCATCGTTTCTATTTACACATTACAAAAATCAGTAAAATTTTTGAATATTTTTATATAGAATCACTAAACATAGTTCAATTTATCGCGTATATATGCAATAATTATTCTAAAAATCAATTTTTTGATTTCTGAATCAAATATTTACGTTGATTCATAATAACTGTATCCATCCGCTTAACCTTGAATTACCTATTTAAGGCTATACTAGATGAAATCTGTATCTAGTATAGCCGTGTTTATTTCAAAAAAAATATATATATTAAAATAAATACCGAAATAGCAGCTAAATTCTATATAATTTGTTACGAAAGTAATTAAAGTGTTAATTAGTAAAGATTTTTTTATAGAAATAAGCTGATTTTAGTGATAATATGATTGGATCATTTATACAAAAAACTTAATAATTTAACTAATTAATTGAGTAACGGTAAAAATGAAAAGAATTCTGATCGAATGTTTTAAATTATTTGTTCGAAATAGTTTTTTCTCAATTTTAATATTTTATAGGTGAAGCTTTTTTTCCCTTTTTTTTTTTGTTGGCCAATCGCGAACGCGCACGCACCTCCTGCTACGTGGTCGTGCTGCTGAGGTTTCCGCCGCTCTTAGCAGACGATAAATGAGCAGAATAGAAAACATATTTTTTTAAATATTTAATATTGTTATGAAAGCGGTTTAATTTATTTTATGCATGAATTTTAACTCATCTGTTTTGTTTGTTGAAAATGGCTTTTGATGTTCGAAGGTGAGTCAAATATTGCGAATTGAACCGCGGTCTTGTCATTTTAAAGGGGAGAATAAAAAAAAGCCGGCATGTTTGTTTACATAACATAAGCCTAATAAATTTAAAATACATTGGATCCCGCTTATAATGTTTTTCAGAAAACTACCATGAAAAAACCTTGTGAGCGGAAAAACGCTTTAAACGGGAAATTTCAATCAGAATTCAATGTGAAACCACTAAAATAAATCGTAATAAGCGGGATCGACTGTATGTCGCCAATTATTAGTCACTCTTTGTGGTTATATTAGAATTTAAGAACTATCAGGATATTCAGTTTTACTGTCGATTATCTCTAAAACATACGAACACATTTAATGAAATTTGGTGTGTACATCGATTCATTAGGTTCATATTATGTTACTGCCAAAGAAGTGCGACCTGTTCACGAAATAGTCGAGAGTTTTCGCCCAAGTCCGATTTGCAGAAATGATTCAGGCTTTGACCGGCCGATTCGCGAAGTGGCTGGAGATTCCCTGGCTAATGTTCGACGTGCTGATGTAATACGGTCCGGTAGGAGCCTAATCCATTTCCCCCCCCCCCCCCATCGCCAACGTATGATACATGGCTATTCAGGGTGAATGTGACCTACGAAGGTTTTTTTAACAACTGGCTGTTGCAAAGATATATTTTGGAAAGAGAGAAAATTCAACTGCCCCTGCGGGGAATCGAACTCGCGTCCTTTCACTTTCAGGTGAACGCACTAGACTACAGAGGCACCGAATTTCTCAATCTTTCCTTGGAGCTCGTGTACACTGAAAGGGACCGTACATGGATGGCCAGACCAGTGAAAGTGAAAGGACGTGGGTTTGATTTCCCGCAGGGGTAGTTGAATTTTCTCTTTCCAAAATATATCTTCGCAACAGCCAGTTGTTAAGAAACCTTCGTATGGTAGCGGAGAGTGACATCATCCTTGAATGTGACCTGTTCTACTAAATGAAAAGGGGTGATAAGCGAGCCGAAGTGTGCACATGAAACACCCTACATCCAACCCTGTCCTATCTCGAAGCGTTTTCGAGTTATGGTGGATAATCGATTGTGAAAAAAAAGTGAGTTTTAAAAACTTGAATTTGTGAAGTTTCTGAGAGACTTATACATAAACTATGCACATATTTGGGAAGAGCAGAAAAATTTCAAAAAGGTGACACCAATTTCATCAAAATATCTGGATTTAACAGTGAGCTACAAGCACTGAAAGATTGACGAAGTTCAAAATCAAATTGTCGCCAAAATGCCAAAATTCTTAATCGCCAATTCCTCAAACACCCTTTTAGCTACAGTCGGTCAAATTTACCAAAAACTTGTCCATTCCACCAGCCTTTGAAAGAGCCTGCAATAAACCATATTGGTGTTTTGGTTCAGGAGAAATTCTGCTTTTTGTTTGCAATACATCACTGAAATCGGCATTTGTTGCAGTAAATATTAGACAAAAATTTGGAATTGGCAGATACAGATTTTTGTGACAAGTTGATTTTGCAGAAAAAATCCTAGATGGTGACACCACCTCTATCTACAAGATATCTGTATTTAATGGCAAGTTACAAGCATGCGCTGAGATATTGTTGAAGTGGAAAATCGAATTGTCAAAACCTACCAAAATTTTATAGATGAACACAGATGTCACTGATGTATTGTAAACAAAAAACTGAATTTCTTTTGAACTAGTCACTGATGTTATTTATTGTAGGCTCTTTCAAAAGCCATTGAAATGGACAACTTTTTCGTAAATTTAATCGATTGTTGCTAGAAGGGTGTTTGCGGAATTTGTGATTAAGAATTTCCGCGAAAATTCTATTTTAAACTTTCCTAATCTTTCAGCACTTGTAGCTCATCATTAAATCCGGATATTTTGATTAAATTGATGTCACCTTATTGCCTTTTTCTGCTCTTACCAAATATGTACATTGTTTATGTGTAGGTCTCAGAAACTTCACACATTCAAGTTTTTTCAGACATGACACATTTTTTTTCCATAATTGATTATCCACCATAATTTAAAATGCTTTGAGATAGGACAGTGGTGGAAGGGTGTTTGAAATGTCCACTTGGGCTTGTCTTTCACCCCCTTTCATTTGGCCGAACATGTCATGTTTCGCCCTGGAAATAGTAGCTGTATTGAATTAACTCCGTGTGATGAGAGAGAAAAAAGAAAAACTATTAACAGAAATATATTTTTCCTGTCAAATATTTCAGAAAAAAATAATTACCACATTGTGGCTGCAATATGGGTTGCCACAGCTAACATGGACATAATTATGAAAAAATATGCCAAATGGCGATGACGTCAAATCATGCCTTTTCTTTTCAGACTTTGGCCAAAGGTCTACAGTCACTTTACAAACTGGCTGGCCAAAGTCTGAAATTTGGACAATGGCTGGATCAGTTTTCAATGAAACTGGCCAATTCTTGGAATGGCTGATTTCTGGCTTTGGCAGTAACATGTACAAAAAAAATAGGCATATAACAACAGTGCTTCATGCATGGGTGTAAGATGCATCAGTGCAGAATAGTCTAACACAGAGCTTATGATATCGAACAAAAAGAGTTAATAGAAGGAGGGCTGTGGTCTTCTCTTACTATTACACAGGTCACACAACATTAATTTATATTAAAAATCCAGCTGTTTAGGAGGTCTCAGTGGCTGTCAGCTTCACTCTTCCAGCAACACTGTTTTCATCTCCTGAATGGTTTGGGATTGAGGGGGTGGGTGGTGAGTTACATTTGCCTTCCTAAGAACGTCCCAGGTATTTTCAATAGAGTTAAGGTCTGCAGATATGGCTGTCCATTCTATCAGGCGAATATCTTCCCTTTCCAGAAACTAGTTAACCGTATGTCTTATGTTGATGCACATTGTAGTCCATTAAAATAAAATCAGCAACAACTGCACCCGGAAAAGACAAACATAGGGTTCCAAGATGTCATTCCTATACCTGATAGTATCAGATCCTCTGGTAAAGACATGGAGATCTTTGGGCCCATCAAACATGATGCCTGCTATCAAGTCAAATGTTTCTCAAAGTGTGCATTGCTGTTCCTAAAGACACCAGAGATCCCTTGCTATTATTCGTGTTGGCAACAGAGGGACTGTATGGCCCCTTTATAGTTTGCCACTGGCGACAGGGGCTAGCCCTGGCTCATCGAGCAGGATGGGGGGTGCCCTGCACCCAAAGCCCTCCTATCATCAGCTCTCTTTGAGCCTCATCCACAAGAGGGAGAGAGTGGTCTTAGGTATCCTCCTTTCAAGGCACCCCCAGACCCCTCTCGGCTCTCGTCTACCCCAAACCTCTCTCAGGGGTGTCGTGGTGAGCTGGAGGTATTGATTTGTATGTCGGTTTTTATGCTTTGAAGTGCTTCTTTTATGTGGGGAAGTATCTACCATCCTATTTTGGAGAGCTGCAGGTGAACTGTATAGTGGACAAGGGACGAAAAGGTGACAAGTTTGAGAGATCCACTGCCTTAAGCGAATTATGTGTGGACCACAACAATAAACAGTCAAACCCTGTTATAGCACCCCCCCCCCCTTTTCAGCATCAGAAATTTTCAGTGAAAAACCTTCCATTTGCAGGGAGTTTGCATGAAATTACACAGGTTCAACCATGATTCAATATAATGCCAAACTTTTTATAGCTCCAGAATTCTGTGAAACAAATTGTGATGTTGGATTGGGGTTTGACTATTTTCTTTTTTTCAGTTTGCTCTAAAACAGGGCTTGGGAAATCACACAAAAAAAAAAAAAAAAAAATATCAGCGAAATTCCCAGAAGCTGAAAATTCCTTTTTCCTTAAAAAAACAACCCAAGTAATTTTTTTCATTCTCCTAGGCCTTGGTGACGTTTTCCCATGTTGGTGGAGATTCTTACATAGAAAGTGTTAAGCGACAATGCCAATGTTTTTAGTCGCCATGGTGACCTGGCTCCTGAAATTTGTCAAGCACTGGTCTAAAATAATGCAAAGATCTGCGCCCCCCCCCCTTCCTGAAAAATACTTGGAAAAGCCAAAAAATGCTCAGAAATATCTGAAAATGCCCTTGAATTCGTTAAGACAGTGAAAGCAAACCATTGGCTTAATTGTGATCAAGATGCTCGACGGACAACAAATACATAAAACCTCTTATAGACTATGCCTTATCTAGGAAGTGTTATTATACATGCTACTTATATTGTGAGATATTACTAGCTTATTAAGTCATAATTTTTACTCGCCTTGTGACAATCAACACTTGTAAACCAAGTTTCTTGTAAATGAAGTTACTCGTAATCCAAAGTTTTATTATTCATTTTGATTTTGTTAAGAAATTAAATGATGTTTGTGGTTCTCTGTTGATTTTCTTTGTTGTAGAATATGATTAAAGTTAATCATATATTTTCTGAAACTTTTCTGCAGGCTTGACATCTACCGAAAAATACCTAAAGATCTCACTCAACCAACATTCACTGGTGCAATAATCTCTGTATGCTGTTGTGTATTCATCGTAGCATTATTCTTCTCAGAGTTTTTGCATTTTATTTCAACAAATGTGTGAGTATTGTCTAACCATTTCTCTTTAGCTTGTTAATATTTTGCTAATTTTTCATTGTTATGTTAGAATAATACACAGTGATTCAAATACAAGGAAATAAATTGTGAAGTTAATTATTAACTTGGCACCTACACAAATTTGTTTTGGACCAAAATAAAACATCTGAAAAGATATATTTCATGAAAATTAACTAATCTATATATTTAATACCATAATCCTCAGAAAAAGGTAATGGTATCAGTCATTGGCGTACGCAAGGGGGGTTTGGGGTTCTAACCCCCCTCAAGTCAAGATTATAGTGTTATTTTTCCGGGAAAAACGTCAACCCCCCCCCCCCCCCCTGGGAAGAAAAAAAATTGAAGCCCCCTTTGAGGAAATTCTGTGTATGTCTGTGGTATCAGCACATTAGATAATGTTAGCCAAGTGATCTGATCAAATTCTGAATGGTTAGCATACAATTCAGTTTATATTTGGAAGTTATAAGATCTTGTTTATGAATAGCCATTGTTATGGTTTAAAAACTTTTGTGCTTTGGTAGACATTCGAAGAAATACTGTAACTTATTTTTTCCAGGCTTCTTGTACCCTTGTAAGTATATAATGAAAATATTCAAGGGTATAAAACAAATATTTAGACCAGGGCTTGACGAATTCTAGATGCCAAGTTGGCATGACAACTAGGAAATTGGTTTTGGCTGAAATTCTCTGTATGGCATTCGCAGGGCTGAAAAAATCTCCAAAACGTTATGTACCCTTCTTAAAATATGTTCCCAAATCAATAATGAATATGCCATCATTAGGCCGGTATTACACTATAAAAGTTTTTTCATAAGACTTGAGAAATATAATACTGACCTTAGGTACATAGTTTAAAAGAATACATGACCGGTGGAAATTTTTACATGGCTCGGGCAATAGATTTGGCCCAGCCCTGTTTGGAGTTGGTAAGGTAAATTAGAGAACAACACATCTTCCAGCATGGGGTTATGTCTCAAAAAAGTAAAATATTATTCAGGACCATTTTTCTTGAGAAACAAATCATGCTTGGCTCCTGAGAAATCTAGCTGGTTCCTAAATTTTTTTATGATTGCTCAAGCCCTATTTACTTATACTTCCTGCAAATGCTTTCAGCGTCATTGACTCATTGCCACTATATTTAATTTGATATATTTAAATAAGTTGGAGTTTGACAAAAATTTCTGGTTTAGTGAAAACTTGATTTGATCTATCAACTTTTGCATGTTCTGATTTTGGTAATTGGTGTGTAATGCCCCCAGTTATGAAAGATACATTTTTTTATTGTTATAAATTACATCAACACATGTAGTATATAATGTTTTATCAACACATTTTGCTTGCAGTCGTTGTTTAAGCATGCTAACACAACAGTTATTCGTATCACACGCAGAAGTTGCATTTATATTGTGTCATGTTTTTAACCTACATTTCATTATGTTCTTTTTGAATGTTTCATTTTTCCTAAATTTTCATTAAGACCAACTTTGCCAATTTTCAAGAGGCTTCCTCCCTCCCCTTGCATTTTCATCTGTGTACATTGAGAAGGGGGAGGGGGTACAAAACCTGTTCAGTCTGCTGGGCAGGTGCACGATACAAGCATTTCTTGTGGGCCCCAAAGCAGAATATGCTGAAATCTGTGGCATACGTCACAGAACATTCCATGCTACTGTAGAACGATCTGAAAAAACTTTAAAGAAAAATGTAGAAAACGATATTATGGGAATTTTTATTACACTAAACCACACATGTACGTCGTCCATATTCCTCTGTGGAACTTCTAACGAATTGGTGCATGTTGGAATATGCGTGTCCTTGTTGTGAACATAACGTGAAACTTATTTCTGTTTAATGCTTGTTATAGTGCTGCCATCTACCACATATTTTTCAAACTATGAGTGAAGTGTAATGTTTGAAGATTTTACCATTGTAGGCCTGTTGCTCTCTGTGGCGAGACTTTTTAATGGGGAGATCGGCTTGCATTCGCACCTCGAAATTGGGAACCACAAAAAAACCAACTTCAGTCGACCACCAGTGTGGCGACAGGGTTCGAATCCAGGACCTCGCTATGCGAGTCCATCACTATGACCACTTGACTGGAAGTTTTTTACTGCTGAACATTTGTAGTCAGCCGACGGCTTGTTGCATTATACTGCAAAACATTCTGCTTTGGGGCTTGTGGGTCACAAACTTGTGTGTGCATTGATACTTTTTTGAGGAACACCTTTTGTTGACTGGATAGAACCCCTTTTAGCTTCTGTATTTGGCCCAGAGATTGTTTGTATCCCTTGTGTGCATACTTCAAGAATGTATATATAAGTTGAGAAACACATATTTTGGGGGTTCAGTGGAATCTCGATTAATCAAGGCAATGGTGAAGAAGAGGGTCATGTAACCTATAATCAAAAACCAGAGTTAAACTGACACAAAAAATATAGTTGTAAAATAACAGTGATCACAAAATTTGAATAAAATATAAATTTTTGATTAAAAATAAGAGTGCATTTTGCTGTTTTAAAATGAATATCTGTGTCATCCTTGTGTATTGATTTCCTACCAATCCCAATTAGAATTAAGGAAAGCAAAAATTTATAAATAATTATTAAATTATTATAATTTATTAAAATAATTACATTATTATAATAGTTACATTGTTTTCACTATCACTTACCGTATATATATATATACCTTGTAAATATTCCCCTAGGGAACTTCTAACGAATTGGTGAGCATGCTGCATTGTGTGTCCTTAATGTATTTATAATGTCAGATTCATATGAGTGTTTTGTGTTTGAAAAGTGTTGCCACCTGTTTTCCATATTGGAAGTGACATTGTTACACTTCAAGCTGTATTTGATTTTCTGCCCAGCTGTATTTGATTGGGCCCAGTCAAAAATTTTCCCAACCTTCCCATTTAATTTTATCCTCCAAATTTGAACATCTGCCTACCTCTATATTCCCTAATAAACCAAACATTAATATGGGCATATATTTCATATTGGGAAGATCATAGTCTCCTTGCATGCCATCACCTGCGCTGATGATATCTCCGACAGTAGTGAAAGAAACGTATGCCACTAAGACCACTCACTCATGACATTGAACATTGAAAGACCGGATACACACTGGTTCACATCTCAGGGAGAAATAACAAAGTGTTTCCTGGAGCATGGGTGTGTTCAAAAATATATTAAATAACCAAAACAACATAACTGCCACTGACAAAGGCAACAAAAAGATAAAGTTATAAATTTGAAACAGTATAATCGTCAGTCTACTTGATCATAGCATTACAACCTGGAAGTTGTAAAAATCAAATTAATAATTGATAGTTTTCCTTTTGATTACCAAATACTCATACTTTACACTCAAAAATAATTGCGTGTAATAACTTTATGGTTAGTTCTCCACTTTTTGAAGCTTTGCAGTATTCTCTCTCTCATACACGGTTAATCCTCTCCCAAATGATGAAGGTTCTATCTTCAAAGCAGAATACAGTCAAACCTTGTTAATGAGTCACTCTCGGGAGAGCAAAAATATGACTTAGTAAGAGGAGTGTCTCGTTAAACGGAGTAAGCCATGGCTGTGCTAGTTCCTGCCTGAGGACAATTGGGACTTCCAAAAAGTGACCCGGTAAGCGGAGTGACGTGTTAACCGGGTGACGCACTAATGAGGTTTGACTGTATTTTGCATTATTCTGCAACAAGCCTCGATTGACTGAAAATGTTAGGTATTGCAAATTGCCATAAAAGTGTTTTCTACCCAGAGAGAGGGAAAAGGTGTTCTTTCTTTAAAATTCTTCCTAAGATTGCTCAGCAGCACTGATTGTTTTGTGACATACATTGCTATTTTTGGTTTATTCTCCTTTGGTGATCATATATTGTATATAAAAACAAGAACTTTGATACAGGAAAACTCATTGTAAAAAATAGTGATAATAAATGCATAAAATAATTATGTGCTTGCATAACAAAACTTCATTGTTTTTCAAACTTGCTAAGATGTGATGGCATCCCGTCATGGACTGCTTATCTAAAGCCTTTTTCATAGCAGCACGAGTTTAATTTTATGTAATTTTCTTTATTACGTTTTTTTCCCAAGAATGTTTTCCGCATATTAGATTCTGAAAACCATCACCTGCACTAAGTATTATTTATTCCATATTAAAAATCAATTATCAATTTATTGATTTATCATTTCTTTTATCAGAAATTTCTGTCCTAAGGTGTATATTTGATTGAAAATGAGAGAATAATTTTCAGTCTCTATTGCATGTAGTTACATGTAAAGTGGTCCTTACTTTTACTACAGTTCACAACCCCAGTCTATCACCATAGATATAATTCACCATTTATGGTTCACAATATTTGGCTTGTGTAAAAAAAGTATGGAAGAAAATTTTTTAGAGTGTGTAAGTAAACTTTGTGTTAATTTCCTAGACCGTGTTAACCGTGACACACCAGTTAACATAAGAGTGT
The DNA here is from genome assembly GCF_987345545.1 of Pholcus phalangioides. Lineage (NCBI taxonomy): Eukaryota > Metazoa > Arthropoda > Arachnida > Araneae > Pholcidae > Pholcus > Pholcus phalangioides. Next base: position 110,447,773 of record NW_028301608.1, read on the forward strand.
GACCATCTTTGAAAATTGTGGAGAGTTCTAATCAAAGGAAAGCAGAGTTGTCCTTTGAGGATAGCTAAGATGTGGTGCTTGATCCCATTAACACTTTCAGGTCTAAGCCCGAGTCTGACTCGGGATGCTGTTTTTGTTCAAGGGAGCTAAGCCAGAGTCTGACTCGGGCTTAACTTTTAACTATAGTAGCTATAAAATGGCTGAATATATATGTCCCCAATGTTTTTAAACTTAATCTATAAATCCTATAGTTCCAAAAAATATATATATATGGCAGCAGCCAACGGATGTAGCTTGTAGTTTTATGAAATGATGTAGAAGTAAGTATAGTTAAAAAACATTTGTCTTCCTCTTCCTAGGTAAGGTAGCCATGTTTGTTGATGACAAAAAATAAATAATTGCTATATTATGAAAGAAAAGAGTTTGAAATTTCTAGCTAAAAAAACTGTTGAGATGTATTTCAAGTATTCTTAAAAAAGTCATGAAAAGTGCTAAAAACCCTCAGTCCATAGGGACAAACAGTCGAAATAGCTCAGACCCGAAAGTGTTAAAGTATTGTGTCTTGATTTGGCCATCACTCTCTTACCATTTCTTAAGATATGGGAGTAATAGCATTTTGTTTTTCATGAATTAGTGAGACAAAGATGCATGTGTATGGGTTTTCCCATCTTATGTTTGTTTTGCCATCTGGAAATAAGTTTGTTTTTTTTTCAAAAAAGGGAATCTTGTTTATGTCACCGTAAGCTTGAAATTGTGTCAGTTTATGACAATAAAGGGCTTGAAAAATTGAAAAAAAAGGTTGGGTACCAGCCATATTTCTTGTTAACCAAGAATCCTTCAACTCCCCCCCCCCCCCCACCACCGAATATTTATGAAATAATTTTTTTTTCTATTTTTATTAAACTTATTGTTGCATTTGTGAATGAGTAGAGACACGCTTGTATGAATTCCAAAATTTTTTGTTGTCCTTAGGCTCAAATTCAGTAATCTCAAAGTTTAAGCACTAATACCAATTTTATAATCACCATAGAGACTATTTTGTATATATATATATAATATATATAGCAAAACTGTAACTAAATAAGTGGGCATTCCATGATGAACTTTCTATTTTATGTGATAGGCTTACTCATTATTTGCACTTTTATTCTTTTTCTGAATAACGTTTGTTTAGAAGTAAATAATAGATTTTTTTCCCTTATCACATGAATCGAATTCAATCTACAAGAATATGAACGAAACAGATATTTTCTGGATATTATGCTGAGGTGAACTCGGAAAAAAAAGTCATCTTGTCTCTGCTGGGACACTCTCGAACCCAGGCCTTTTGGCATACCGGGCAAGTATGTTACCATTTACACCACTGGAGACACGACCCTGCTTTTCCTATTTCATGCACTGTGGCATCAGGTATTGAAGTAGAGGCACAGTAGCCTCTCTTAGCTTCAGGAAATGGCCCCAGGTGGGATGGTAGAGACAGATAGACGGCTTTGTTCTCAGCCCAAGATATCAAGGAAGCAGATATTTTCTGGATATTATGCTGAGATGAACTCTGAATGAAAAGTCATCTTGTCTCCACCGGACTCGAACCCAGGCCCTCTTGCATACCGGGAAGCATGCTACCATCTACACCACTGGAGACAACCCTGCTTGCCTTTGGTAGCATGCTTGCCTGATATGCAAGAGGACCTGGGTTCCAGTCCCACTGGAGACAATATGACTTTTCTTTCTGACCTCAGCATAATATCTAGAAAATATTTGTTTCCTTGATATCTTGGGTTGAGAAAAAAGACGTCTATTTCTCTCTACCATCACCTGGGGCCATTTCCTGAAGCTAAGAGAGGCCTACTGTGCCTCCACTTCAGTACCTCGCATCACAATGTGTGAAATAAAAAAAAGCAGGGTTGTGTCTCCAGTGGCGTAGATAGTAGCATGCTTGCCCGATTGAGAGGGCTTGGGTTTGAGTCCTAGCACAGATAAGATAACTTTTCTTTCAGAGTTCACCTCAGCATAATATCCAGAAAATGTTTCCTTGATACCTTGGGCTGAGAAAAAAGCCATCTATCTCTTTGCATAAGAATAGTTTATCAAATGAAATCTCTTATAGGTAATTAATAACCAACTAACAATATGTAGTTCCTTTTTTTAAGGGTGCTTTTCAAAAAAGATTCCTCCTTATATAGTACCCATGGCTCATAAAATCACTGATTTTATAAAAACGAATTGCTCAACTGGAATCAAATCCGTACTAATTGCATTATAAAATCTCCACTTATAGAAATAAAAATTTTAAATGAATTTTATTTATTAAAAAAAACTATAAAACTCAAAATGAAATTTGACCTTTTAAAATATTCTGTCTTAATTTTAGTACCCGGACTTAATTTGGAATTGTTTTGACTCGGCATTCAACAAAAAAAAGAGAAAAAAGGAAGAGTCAAAAGGTGGGAGGTGGTGAAATAGTCTGGGGACCTGAAAAGAAAAGCAGCTTGAATGAAAACAAAAAAAAGAGAAAAAGGAAGAGTCAAAAGGTGGGAGGTGGCGAAATAGTCTGGGGACCTGAAAAGAAAAGCAGCTTGAATGAAAAGGTGGAGTTGTATTTGTGTGTGAAGAATTAGTTGACTTTCAGATAGTCAAAACTGGTTATCAGGAGGGGTTGGAAACTAAATAAAAGTTTTATAAGTAAATGGTGATTCATTTAATGCAATGTTCGAGAGCAAGCATCATGTCTAATAGAAAATATTTAAATGTGGGAGATAATAAACAAGGAGTTGCGAAAATGTAGTCAGCAAGAAACTGCCTCACAATTGGGCATATCTCAACAGCAATGTTCAATATTTTGAAACGAAGACAAACAATTTTGGATTCTGTGAAGGAGTGTAAAAAATCAAGGGAGCATCTGAGCCATCTTCAACTGATGCGTGAAAATATTTGCTTATTCTTAGACAAACGTTGGTGCAAAAGGGAGAAAATAAGGAACATTAAAGCTAATATCATTAGGTGGATTAATGGAGCTAATATTATTGAAACATTATAGCAAACATTAACTTTCTATAAATTTCCAAATGATATTGAGAAAATAATAAGACTCAGCAAAACAGAATAATCCATGTCAATACTTCAAGAAAATGTATGCATAATTTTTCTTTAGAATATTAGCACATATGGTATACTGTGTTTTTTGTACAAGAGCTATTCGTGAAGAGTAATGTATATGTACAGAGGTTTTTAACAGCTGGCTGATGCGAAGATATATTTTGGAAAAAAAGAAAATTCAATTTCCCTGCGGGGAATCAAACCCACGTCCTTTCACTTTCTGGGTGAACGCTTTAGAGCTTGTGTACACTGAACCGGGCCGTACATTGGCAGTCTGACCTAACTCAGGCCAAAGCTCGCAATTTCTGACAATGCCACCAGATGGCGACTTATCCGAGGATGATGTCACTCTCCGCTATCCATACAAAGGTTAGGAACTTTCCCTCAGGGGTAGTTGAATTTTCTCTCTCCAAAATGTAATCTTCGCATCAGCCAGCTGTTAAAAACCTTTGTATGGATAGCGGAAAGTGACATCATCCTCGGATAATGTATGTGTTATTTTACTTAATTAAATTAGTAATTAATTCGGTTGTTAATTTTATCAGCGTAGAATACATCATATTTTTAATTCATGGTATTTCCTTTCAAAAATATACATTTTCAAATTTTGGTTTTCAATTCGCCACCTATCAAAACCAGTCACCTAATAAAATCAAAATTTTCAGGATAAGGGTAATTTTAACCATATGGTACATGAATTTGTTCTTTCTGGTGTAGATCTCTACTCTGCTGAAGCTCTTCTGCCAATAAATTTTTTAAATGAAATATTGGGATTTGGTTAAGACATTCTTCATCTCTCTCTATGGAAATTTTTGTGAGTAACCATATAATTATGAATATCTCTCAGAAATGTAGCAATTATAGTCTCAGTATGCTCATTTTCTTTTATTATTATTGAAAACTGATTTTGCACACTTGAACTGCAAAATCAGGTTTTTTTTGTTTTAGTTAATGTGTATACGTGCTATCAATAAACATTTTAAGTATGAACCATATATATATATATATATATATATATATATATATATATATATATATATATATATATATATATATATATATATATATATATATATAGTGGTTTTGGTTGGGAAAAGCAACATTAAGAAACTATATTTCTTTATAGTACATATGTGTTATTTGTGACTTGAACAGCTGCATTGATGTTGCACAAATACGTATGTCAACTCAGCTGTAGACAAATGAGGTTTTCACTTCCTTCTATGAGATGAGCTCTTTTCATTTTTGGTCATTTAACAAGCAACTTTGTCAATGGTGGTCTTTCTGCTCTTCTCCCCCCCCCCCCACCTCATACTCTTCCATCCTATAGATTTTTTATGCAGAGTATATCAGTCCTTAAGTCTCCAACAAGGGCATAAAAGAAATATATTTTTCTTTTAACCTTCTCGTGTCTTTTTAAATTGAAACAGTGAAGAGGTCTCAAAAGTTTCGATAAAGGAAGCCAGCCTATAATTTTATTTTCAACTAGGGATCCATCAAATTTCATTCTGACCTGAATCAATTTCAAATGCCGATTTGCTTGCAAGCTTTTTATTGTCCAGAAAATCATTGATTTATTTAATGTTAAAGGCGCTATTGATCTTGATCTCAGAAACTCTAGCATTCGTTAAATATCAGTACACCATAATATTCATATAACGATAACATAACATATTTGAAATTTATTGTTGATGGGGACTCTTTCAGTTCTACTCTTGTAGGTTTTCCATGTCGCGTGGGAAGTGCAATGCCCTTTCCATTACTATTATTTCATTTTATTTTATGTATAAGCAGAGGGAAGACCTTCATCCAAAATTGCTAACCATTTTTTGTACTTTAAAAAAAGTTCAATGGATCTCAGATCTTTTCAGAAAACATTCCTATTGTTGCGTGGGAATCAAATCTATTTTTACGTCTCGAATGAAATTATTTTTCCTAGAGTTCTTTCAGCTTCCCTCTCAGCCATGCTACCTTAAAATCTTTATTAAATTTCCACCAATCTTTTTTTTGCTTTATTGGATTACCGCGTGGAGAACCGGAAGTTCTGGCGGTAATAATAATGGTATATATAAGCGAACAGAGGGAGTGTCACCCACACTTCCGGTCGGTGGGATTCCCAATCAATTTTTCTTCCCTTATTGGAAAATGACAGAAGATTGTGCCATCCTCACACAAAGACGCGAAACGTTTCCATCGATTTAATGAGTATAACCTTGGAGGTGCCTTCTCCCTCTGAACAGGCAAGAAAGCCGCAGGTGCGAGTGTTCGGGCCGAAAAATGTAGGTGGGTAAGAAATGGAAATGCTTCTCAGCCTGAAGTGGGCGCATTTCTATTGAGAGCAAAATAAAATATAATAAAACACAAAGAAAATAATACCATCAGTAGAGTGATACTTGTGGGCGATTGACAGATCTGCATTTTATAAGTTGTTAGTTCTGGTACATCACCTTAACTTATTTTGGGCAGTAAATAATGTGAGGTATTCACCCCAGTCAGTTGGGGAATTTTAATGAATTTAGTTGTTTGCGTACGAACATGCTCTAATGAATTGACTTTCTTGGTGTCTCGTCATTTTAACATGGATTTTAGCTCATGCTTTGTTACCCCACGACCTAAAAATAATGAAACGCTTGGAATGAAATTCTTCCCTCTCCCTCCTCACTTAACCGGAATGCTGTATCCATGTTAAGGTAAATGTTTTTAAATCCGGTTGTTATGCATAATCGCAGACCATTTTGGTAAGTTTGGTAAATTTATCACTTTCACCGGAGATTACGCATATATAATACCCAAGCGTGATCGGTAAACATAAATCGTACTAAATTCATTACATTTGCCGGTTATTATGCATAATCGCAATTTCATATCGGTAAATATAAATCGGTTTCATTTGCTGTGATAAGATGTATTATTTAGAGTGAGCGCCGGATATAATGAACTCGATTTAATGAATTTTTTCGAACATCCCCGAAATAACCCCTATAATTGAATCCTATTTGACGAATTCTAAAATCGGACCTCGATATGACGAAATCCCATTCAACAAATTTTACGATCGTGCCCCGATACAACTACTTTCATTTGACAATTTCTTCGATTTAATGAATTTTTACTAGTTTTTGTGCGTGTATAATCAGACGGCAAGATAATGAACGGATTTTTTATAACGTGTATTTAACGGTTTTCACAATTGTTCCCCGATATAACAATGTTCGATTTAAGGAATATATAGAAGTTCCAGCGAAAATTTGTTAATCGCAACTCCTTATAACGGTCTTCCTCGATTTAACAAATAAAAATTTTGGTTTTATCGGATTCATTAAATCGGGGTAAGTCAAACATAATAAAATGGAACTTTTTGAATGGAAGGGGAATTTTTATTCACTGATAAAAGCGGTAAGTTTCAAAATTTAACTAGGTACGCTTGGGTATGTACCCGTAAAAGTGATAATTTTTTTAACATTTATATGTATATCAAACTTACCAATGACTCTTGGGAATTATGCATAATCGCCGACAGAAAGTGATAAATTTATCAAACTTACCGAAACAGTTGTTGATTATGCATAATAACAGATTTATCTCATTTACTGTAAACTCCATACATACAGATTCCAGTTAACAAGTAAATTTTTTTTGTGTGTTCTTTCAGTTCAGCAAATGGAAAGCTGAATTAATTTCGAATAAACATGTTTTACGTTTCGAACGCTCATAATTTTGTATATCGTGTTTGGTGACATGGCTCCCACAAAGGGTGGTGCTGATAAAACTCCAGCCCGGGGCTCAGGATGATTCTTTTGTTTTTCACATAGTAAATTCACCAGCCGTAAGAAGTCTGGCCTGGGGACCCGCCAAAAATACAGCTTAGAATTAGAGGCCTTGCTGCGTAATGTGGGTAGGGAGCCATGCGTTTGTCCATTTCCGGCATGCCGTAATATTAATTTTCAAAGAATTCATGTGCTACTTGCGTATCGTGTTGATTAGGTGTCCCCAAGCCAAAAAAAAATTGGCAAAATTTTGATACATTTCAGATAAAACGATCATGTAGAATTTTAAAGATTTGTTTCCCAGGATTTTAATACGTAATTTTCGAAATGAGATAGATCAATAGGAAACGTTGCATGGAAGTTATTCTGCTGTTATCTCAACTTTTTTACAGACTTTGATGTCAAATGAAGAAAAAAAAAATCTCCACATTTTAAAAATATTTTAGAAAACATTTCTTAGTGTTCTGGATAGGAAAAAAAGAAAAGAGAAAAACGTTTTTATGTGATTAGTAAATTGCTAATGAAAGCCGTTTGATTTGCTGTCCTTTCCTTTTATACTATTATTCATGGAATGACCCACTTCCGGATATTTCTCACGTTTTAGTACCCTGCTTGTAGAACCCACTGGAAGCTAATATCACACTCATACGCGTATCATGTACAGAAAGATGTATTACTCAGATAGAACCGATTTTTAATGACATTTTTCCTGCGGACGCGAAGCTTTTTCCTGCTCATCTCCCATCAGTTTCCGCTGAGAGAGTTTTCAGTCGTGTATATCCTGACCGTTTACAAAAGCTTACTGGGTAAACCAGGAAGCACCCCTCCTCTTATAATAATTTTCGTTTTAGAATGAGGGTTCCCACCTCACTTTCCGCCGAATTATGTCATCATCCGCAATAAGTTTATCATTCCGAGTAGCTTCCGAGTAATATCGTTGCCGCGGAGTTAACTACGTGATTGTAATATTACGATATTAATGAACTTGAAATTTCACATATTCTATGTATTATGATGTATCCTCTTCAAACCTGAGCCAAAACTAATTATGAAAAAAGTTTTTTTGGTTGATTTGTGTTTGTTTATTTGTGTATGTCAAAATTGAAGAATTTTTTTAAATTAATAAATTAAAATTAATTTCTGTCGATAGCTTTGCTTGGACCATTTGAGTTAAGTATACATTACCTTTGGAGCGAAGAAGTTATACTAATATGAAATTCTTTTTAAGAGGTGTTCAAGGATAGAATTTAGACAGTTATGGGCCACCTAAATAAACCAATTTAATAACCCTTACAGCGGCAACCCCGAGATATCTCTTAACTTGATCCGCTTTTATTCCGACGATTCTAATATCTCGGGTTGTTAATACCCTCTCATTTCGGCAGTGACTAGTCCAGATACCGTTGTAAAATTTTCTTCTCCTGATAACATTTTGTTCTCTCTTCCCCCCCCCCCCGTCTTGTCAATCAACTGCCATTGGGAGGAGTCAGCTTTTATTCAAAGTCTGATAACAGAAGGAGAAAGAAAGGGTATTTTTTCTTTCCCTTCGAGGTAGTATACGATTATTCTTACATCATAAATAACAAAAAACGGTAGTTTTTATTATTATTTTGTATTGGGGAAAAATCAAATAAAAATTTACTCAATCAATCAAAAAAAATTCTTGAAAATAGGTGGCAATTTCTAGAAGATTTAGGGATATCCACTGTGGTAGTTATAAAACGAATCAAGAAGATTTTAGAAACCGCTTAAAGGGTTAAGTCACTATTTCACTTTATCTCCCCCCCCCCCTTTTTTTAAAGTAGAAAATTACAGCATTGTAATGCATTTGATATACTGTAGTTACTTTTCCGCTATATAGGATGTCAACTTTAATCGTTTTCAAATAGCCAATGCCTTAACCACATTAATCTTAGAGGAAACTTCGAAGCACAAATAAAAAAATATTTCAAGTCAAGTGTAAGTCACCCTTCATCCTAGAAGCATTCAAGTTAAAAAAAAAAAATGCTCCTCGAAAAGTTACACAATTTGAATTTTTATCCAATCTCCGGGTTCTGTAAGTCAGTGGTTCTCAATCTTTGCGAGCCTGCGGCCCGGTTTCATTAATTTTTCTGAGTGGAAGTTCCGGTCAAACACACGACCAACGGATAATGAATGAGGAAAAATGAAACGGCTAATCACTGGCGGCCCGAATGTATTAATGATGTCAGGGCCCGAATGTGTGAATGATGTCGGGGCCCGGTGGTTGAGAAATACTGCTATAAGTCATAGTAAATTTTTTCCCCATTCAATTGAATTTGTGAACCTAAAAACCCGATATTTTCTGACCACGACTGGCCAGTTTACAGCTAATTAAAATTAGACGCATTTTTTATATTAAATATGCGGTTCATACTCAAAATTCTTTGAGAAACAGATTTTGACTAATAATAAACGCACCAATGCTACCCAAAATAAGTTACCAAAATATGATAATTCATTAAATATCAATTCATATCAAAATTCTCCCTATTGATAGGTCCTCTATAGAGCTACTTTAGTGAAGTCTAAATATTCCGCGGACCCTTCAAGTGATCTGGAAATGTGTCGGGCAGCTCAAGTGTTTTAGAAATGTGACGCGTTGGGCCGCTCGTCACTCAAGTGATCCGTAATTATATGCCGAGGATCACTTAAGTAATCAGGAAATGCTCCGCGGATCACTTAAGTAATCAGGAAATGCTCCGCGGATCACTTAAGTAATCTGGGAATGATCCACGGGTAGCTTGAGTGATATAGAACTGCGCCGCGGGCCACTGAAGTGCTCTAAAACTGTGCCACGTGTCACTTAAAAGGATCTCTAAATGTGCCACGGACCGCTTAACTGTTCTGGAACTGTACCGTGGGTCACCCAACTGAACTGTAAATATGCCATGGGCCTACTTGAGTGGTCTGAAAATGTGCCACGGGCCTACTTGAGTGATATGAAAATGTGCCACGGGCCTGCTTGAGTGATCTGAAAATGTGCCACGGACCGCTTAAATGCTCAGGAATTATGCCACTGGTCACTTTAGTCCCGTTTACATGTGCTAATATTGCGGTAGCATTGGGAGTTCTAGCACCCGCTTGACGACTTTTTTCCTCCGTAAGATAAGAAATGGAGAGCAGTGCATTGGTGAAAATTCTTGAAGCGGGTTTTAAACCCGCTTTTTCTATTTCCAATGTAAACGGGGCTTTAAGCGATCTGTTAAGGCCCCTTTCACACGGAGCGGATGCGGATGCGGGTCCGCATACCCTTTCAAACGAGCACTGAAGATGCGGACGAATCGCCCGCATCTTTAGTTCGAAATTCGCGCATAAAAACTATTTTTTCGCAATTTTTGTAATTATTTTTCTCCTTCACCCCTGATTCAGTGCCCATAGGCAGCCTAGAGGCATTCTTTGGTGGTTTTTATCATTGAGCCTAAAGATGCCTCCATTCCGATCCTCACAAGCAGTCGATGGGAGAAAATATCTTAAAATATTTTCAAAAAATTTTGAAAAAAAATGTCTTTTCGGAAAAATATGAAAGAAAATTCCAAAAACACATCCAATGTTCGAAAAATCCAATCCAAAAACATCCAAAACATTCGATGTTCCAAAAAAAAAAAAAAAAAATTCAGCAAATATCAAAGAATTTGCAAGTATAAAAAAAGGGAGGGGTTGGGACTTTCAAAATGTCTGTGCTTAGAAATATTCACATCACGATTCTGTCTTAGGCCGGGATTACACTATAAAAGTTTTGTAAAAGCTCTTTGATAAAAGGTGAAAAATTCAACCATTAAGATCACCGGTTGCATTTGCTTGAATGCAACCGATGCGCCTATTGGTTGAATTTTTCAACTTTTATAAAAGATCTTTTACAAAACTTTATAGTATAATCCCGGCCTCAAGTACGGATTACACTATAAAAATTTTATAATAATTCTTTTAAAAAAGCAACTAATAAATTTATCGGTTGCACTTGCAATTTATTAGTTGCTTTTTTTCAAGTTTTATAAAATAACTTTCATAAACCTTTTAGAGTGAAATCCCATCCTTAGATTAGTCACTTCTGAAATATAAAATTTCATTTTTTCAGTTTATAGACTGAATATTGAGTAAAATAAACTTGTAGGTATCGGGGGAACCACCAAAAATATTCAAGTGCTAGGGTCTTCAAACGTCTTAATCCGGCCCTGAGTGAACACCGTACGTGGATAACGTTGTTTAATAAAAGTATTTTTTTTTAAAGTTTAAAAAAATTGAAAGACTAAAAATTTAAAAAAATAATAAATATTTAAAAGAATATTTCAAATATTTATAATTTTTTAAATAATTTTAAAAATTTAAAAAGAAAAAAATTAAAATTTTTAAATTAAATTTAAAAGTTATTAAAGTATTTAGTCAATTAAATATTCGTAATGAACAGAACGGCTTATAATTTTGGTCCCGTCAGTGGCCCTTGTTGACAGGTTTTATTGTATAAAATTGTGAAATATGGACAAAAGGCAGTTGAAGTTGCTATATCTCAATCTCAGAAGGAAACGAAGGGATACACGTATGTAGGTACATTATATTAATGAGCAGGGACCATCATATGGTGTTTTTAAGGGTATTTATGGCAAATAATTAAAAAAATTCCGTGAAAAATCACCTTCAAAAAGTAGCCAAAGATGCGGACGAATTCGCTCCGCATCGTCTGAATAGCCCCGAATAAACCTATTGTCAAAACTTCTATGTGCGGATGCGGAGCCCGCACTTAGGTTTTGACACATGCGGACGACGTCCGGACCCGCATGAACATTTCCTAGGTGCGGAGATTTTTCGGCTCGTCTGAAAGGCGCAGTATATTCCAATTGTTAAAACTTCTTCCGGACCCGCATCCGCTCCGTGTGAAAGGGCCCTAATGCGCCGCTTAGTTCATTTTTACAAAATTGTGTTTGAGGTGGTGGGACACATCAGATAACCCCGAGAGCTATGTGTTTAGCATGTATGGCTTAGAGCAGCGTTTCTAAATTGCCGTTTCGCTTCGCGGCCCGGTACCGGGCCGTGAGTGATTTATATATCCCCATTCGTTTTCCATTAGTCATGTTTATGACCGGGCGTTCTACTCATAAAAAAAAAAAAAATCCTCCCTATAAGAAATATAGTAAATACGAACTTCGGGGTTAGCTTTCATCAGAGTGCAGCACTTGAAACTTTGGGGTTTTTTTTTAAGATGGCTTCCAGGGAAGAAAGTGCATTTAGGAAAAATGTGATTTATTACATAAAATTTTGCAATAAATTGTTTGTGAAGATGAATATACCCTGCATCATTTTCGCTGAAAAAAATTGAACAAAATGCATTTCTTCACAAAAAAATTGAAAAAAAATAAGGATTTCATGACATTTATGTTTTTTAATGTATTTTTCGAGTATAAAAAATGCAAAAACGTTTTGAAAATTCCAAAAAATGAATACTCTTATCTGAAAGGGATAAGGAAATATTACTTTTTATGCGATGGCATAAATAGAAGGTTAGCAACTTAAGCATGCCCAAAATGTAAAGAGGTAAGAATTATAAGTATTGTATTTTTGTATTTTGACGTGTATAAGGAATCTCTTTTTGCGACAAATTGGCGTCCAAAAATAGGTTTATTATACTGTATATGGATAGTATTATAACAAATTACTCGATTTCTCGAAAAACTAATTTTCATAACTTACATCGCAAGCCACGCGAGAACTAGTTCATGTAGCTGATGGATATGTTTCAGATGAAGGAGAGGGAAGTGATGAGAGGAAATAATGGTTTCTATGTGTGTGGATAAAAAAAAAATTTTTTTTATATCTAAAATATAAAAATATGTTTGAGAGCTTTTTTCCAAGTTTTGAACCCAAAAAATCAGGGGGTTCCTTATATACGTAAAAATACGGTCCTTTTTTCATAAGCCACTCGTTCCAGTTAAGTGCTTGATTTTATTTGGTTAATCATCAGTGATCAAGTATTCATCGAAGACACTTTTATTCAGTTCAACTTTGAAATTTATGGCATCCATGCTTTATCTCCCCCCCCCCCCCCGCCAATGTATGTACATTGTGCCTCTTTGATACGGAAAACAGTCGTTGAATTTCCGGTTTTTCGACTTTGTTTTTGAGAGAGTTTGAAATTTGCACATCCGATCAGCTGCGTAGTCGACAGAGCGGAATACTAAACGGACTATCGAAAATGCGGTGGAAATTAGCACGGTGTTTTTAGTACGTATTTTCATGGTGGGCGTGTGTATGTGTTCCTCCCTCTTTATGTGAAAGATGTGTACATTTCGTCTAATCAATGAAAAATATAAAAAGGAGAGCGTTTCCCTTTCCGGTAATCCGTTGAACTATTGCTCGGAAAATACAATAATAATGGCCGCGTGTTCAGAATTCATTCGTCCGTTGTTTTTCCGGTGGGGGATTAAACCATCGCCGATAAACATTTTTTCCCCCTCTGTCACGCTTTCTTTTAAAAGCATTCACTTTTTTTTTCCGGAGTGGGATAAATGAGATGCTTTGTTCCCATAGTTCATAATTTCCGCCGATCGTTGTGCTGTTTTTTCGTCACTGAAAATTTTCAATTTTCTAGTTGTCGTTAATCAACTATCAACTACTTGATGAAAATAGTTGTCGATAGCAGGATGTCGACAGCATCACTGGCCTCGGGCGGCAAAATCAATGTCGCCCTTACCAGACGTGGGACCCAGTGCGAAGATAATAACGAGCCAGATGCGTCTCAACAATTTCGGGGCACCAAAAATGTTCAGGACCCCCTTTTTTCCCCGATTTTATATATTTCTTTTTTTTGGGGGGGGGGAGGAGAGAGAGACCAGCATCCATTATTTCAAATTATACAGAAATGCTGAGACATGTCCATACAAAAAAATGGTAAACACACAATTAAATGTAGATTTTCCACAAAAAAATTGATGAAAATTCAGCACTGAACGTAATTTTAAACTAATGAGAGAAACATTTCCTGAATCTAATAAGAATTTTAGACTAATTTTAAAAACAATTGAAAGGAAATAATACCAACGCCGATGAAAATGCAGTATTAATAAAATAAATTATTCTAGAATTAATGAAAATTCAGAATAATTGGAAGAAAAATTCCAAATTTGATGGAAATTAAGAATTAATGGAAAATTCCAGAATTTACAGAAGAAAAATTCCAGAGTTGATGGGGAAAAAAAACAAAAACTCAAGAATCGGGGAAAGCCTCCACTAATTTACCTTGGGTGATGGGCCTAGTGCTAGTGCAACCACACCTGTTGCACACCTCTAAGGGCAACTCTGGAAAAATTTGAAAAAATATTCTGAAGATTACCCCCCCCCCCCCCTTTTACCTAGCTGAAAATGCAGAGTACCAATTTAAATACTTACACTCAAGAATCATGTGGTATTATCATGAGATGACCAGAAATATTAGTTGATATTGTTTAAAAACCCTCAGACTCAAATTGTCATGCTGTTAATAATTTATTGATCGGAACTGTCTCAATCTTTAAAGGTCTATTCCCACACATCCTGTTTCAAAATACAGTCGACGCATGATATAAGGACCCCACCCCGATTTCATTGAAAATGGACATATTATATTGGGAGCATCATTGTATCGAAAGTAAAACATATATGATAGTCACTCTATTTGGGACTTATCATACTGGTTGTTGAATGGAATTGTCACTATAACGTGGGGTCGTTATAATAAGTGTTGACTGTATATGAATTTCTTTATTCTGGTTTTTATTGTATCAATTAATTTATTTGCCTCCTTTCAATTTCTTTAGTACCAGTGAACTTTTTGTGGACAACCCCGGTGATAATGATCGCATTCCAGTGTACTTGAACATGACACTTCCCAGACTTGCCTGTGATGGTGAGTTTTGGAATTTATCTTATCTATGCAGGTTCTACATCAGTTCTATGTGTCTGTTAATATGGGACCACTTAAATGTAAAAGTTTGAGTGACTTGATGTTGAGAGATTTTTTTGTGTTACCCCCCCCCCCCCCCCACACACACACACTGGATTTTCTTCTTCCTCATGATTGAATAGATGAGTTTATTCTTGTTCCTCTGGTTTCGATTGAAAACTATACAGATATATATATTTTTTTTCAGAGCTGTGAAAGGTTCAATTTATATATATACAAGTGCAAGAGGTAACAGGGCGATGGCATTTTACTAGCGAATCGTTGCTCCTAGAGGCATACTTCCAATTACTAAAAGTATCTAAATACTGTGTAGTACTCAGATATGTCATTCATGTTGGAAGGGTTGTGTAGTGATTGAAATAAAAATAATTAATTTTTTTATAGTCTCTGTGTGCCCAAAAGCCCAGTTAAAAAGTTGTTGCCCTTTCTTTCCTGATTCCAACAAAAACGTTTCATGTTTTTAAGTGAAATATTCACTGAGATATTTGAAGAAAGGAGGAAAGTTAGGAAGATACAGCATTAAATGCACGTAAAATGGTTTTCCCACATTTAATGCTATTTTTCCCCAAATTTTCCTCCAATTTTCGAATTTAAATATCTCAGTGAATATTGTACTTAGAGACGCAGAATTTTTTGTTTTCATCAGGAGAGACAGGGCAACAACTCTTCAATTGGGTTTCTGGGCACACTGGGACTGTTTAAAAGTATTTTTTAACATCAGTTTTCCAGAATTTGTCATAGAGACCGAAGCAAAAATCATGAAGCTTAGCATGGCCATATTACCCTTACTTACTTTATATATTATATGTCAAAATAATAGTAATGTAAAACATGAAGTAATAACTAAAAATTTCATGAAACTATTATACAAAAAATATAAAAGCATAATAAACAGTGAAAAATTCAGTGTTTGGGTTGTTAGGCCAGTGTTGTGGAAAACATTGATTTTTTTTGTCATTCAAATTTTTTTTTTCATGTGGTACCTCATGTGAGAAAAATTTATTTTTCTTTTAAATTTTTGATTTTATAACAAAACTTTTTATAATAATTTTTTCTTTAATTTCTGAAATTAGTTGTAGGTCTAGATATCCAAGATGAAGGTGGCCGCCATGAAGTTGGTTTTGTTGAAAATGTTGCAAAAACTCCCTTAGGTGAAGATAAAAGTGGCTGTCATTTTGAAGGAAAGTTTTACATCAACAAGGTTTGTTAAAATATTATCGCATGTGGCTGTAAAAACAAGTTAATCATTTATAGTCTTAGTGGCAAAAGGTATAGAGGGTAATATAATATCCAAAATTCTGTCAAAATAAGAGGAGTGATAGTACACTTCTGGACAAAGGTTTTTTGCGATGGAACCCAGGATTTTGCGAATCAATTTTTTTTATAAGCACATGTTAACATGTAATTTGAGACAGTGACACCAAAAAAGGGAGAAAAATGAAGATCCCTCATAAAGTAACCCTGGAAATGATGGGGGAATATTCTACCTACTCTTGCACCAATACCTTTCCCATTTTTGCAGTTGAGTTCTGGGATGCCCTGTGTGATATGAAAGCAGTACAGTGGAATCTCAATCAGGGTAATGGGAAGCAGACCATCGAGATAACTGAAAAAAAAACAATGCTAAATGCTAAAATCACTAAATAAACAGTCTTGAAATAAATTATAATAAAACATATATTTATTAATTTTGCCTATTCAAATTTGAATATTCAGTGTATGCTCCCACATTATTAATTTCAAACAATCACAATTTTTAATAACTGAAGCAAAAGTACTCATGGAACTCATTTACACGGTTATGTAGTTGCACCACAAGCAGTGTCAGATTTTTGCATTGATAAGAGTAGCATTCACACTGGGTCTCAATGATGCTGTCCTCCAAATTTAAACAGCATATTCATTGATGAACATCTTTTGATTCTAATAATGGGACTTCCTCCCCTTCTCAAAATCACTGCTTTTTCACCATGTGTCTCGAAGGCAAAGATCCTCACTACCAATAAAGCATAAAAAAGGGCTTTACAGCTGTTGCATTGTAGACAATTCATTGTTTTACTTTTTTTCCCTTCTTATAGTTCTAATTTTTTAAATGTCAGTGTTTAATGCCAAAAAAAAAAAGTATTTTTTTAATTTTTCTTTATTCTGGCTAACAAAATAAATCCACGCTTGGATCAAGGCTCTACTCTACTTCATCTTGGTGACAATAGTACATTGGTGGCCTTCAATATAATCACAGACTACATAATTGCTAAAGACGAAGCCAAAACCCAGCATTAAAGGGTCCACATAAGACTGCTTTCTTTTGTGATTATTCAAAACGTTAAAATTCCTCATATTTATTTCCATTGTATATTCATTTTTCACCCATATTTATTTCCATTGATGTATTATGAGTCCAGTCAGTTGTGTGGAGTGATTCCTGTAGTATTAAAAAAGTATTGCTCTTGTAATGGCAATGAGACGCTGAAGAAACTAAAAATTGTTGCTTTGCAGGAAGAAGTATTCGATAAAATATATTTCTTTTCTGAATATGTGTTGCTTCCCCTCTAAAATTTTATTTTACTTTGAGTAAGAAGAAAAAACTGATTTTTTTGAATAACAAAAATTTGCTCGTAGTATTTATTTTTTGCTAAGTTTTCACCTCTAATTCTACACTATCTACCAATAAGTATTTGGACACCTGTGATAGATCGGCGTTGAGCTTACCATGAATGGGGACCAAGGGTCTCAGTCCATACCAGGAGAAACACCACCAGACCATAATTCCACCTCCGCCGAACTTGACTGTTGGCACAATGCATTCTGGCAGGAGACGTTCTCCAGGCAGACCCAGACCCTGCCATCCGAACGGTAGAGGGTGAACCTTGATTCGTCGCTCCAAAGAACCCGTTTCCACTGATCTACGGTCAAATTTCGATGTGCTTTGCACCACATTAACCGAGCAACGCGGTTGGACTTTGTGATCAAAGGCTTATGGGCAGCAGCACGACCATGAAAACCAATCAGATGTGTTTCCTTACGGATGGTATTCATTGAAACAATACTCCCGGATGCCTGTTGAAACTCCTCGCGGATGAGGGCCATCGGTTGGGTGCGGTTCTTCCGAATTTCTCTGGACAGCACCCGTCGGTCTCTATCTCCCAGTTTCGTTGGTCTGCCGACTCTGGGCAAATTCCGACAATCACAGCTCACCTTCCACTTCTTAATCACATAGGCCACTGTCGATTTTGGGTACTTCAGCTCGCTAGATATGTCCCTTAAGGATCGATCATTTTTGTGATACCCGATAATTATACCTTTCTCGAAATCAGAGAGCTCTGAACTGCGCGGCATCTTGCATGCGACTAATGCCGATGTTGTTTCCTACACGATATATACTGGCGGAGGGCGTGACGTATCTCAGGACCGCAGATATCGTCATTTGCATAGGTGTCCAAATACTTATTGGTAGATAGTGTATTATGTGCCAAGGCTGCATTTTGTAAACAAGCCAGAAAGCATGTTTTTGTCGACAAAAATAAATATTTTACTTTAGTAATTGGAAATTAATGTTTACTGTAGGATTTTTTTCTCCTCATTAAGATATAGTGATGCATCAGGGGTGGGAACTCTGCGCCGCACTACGCTAAAATTAACATCTTGCGCCATCTTGCTCCAATAGCGTATTTTCGCATTTTTCTGCTCCAAATAGCCAAAATATCGAATTTTGCCTCAGTATGCCCGGAATTTCGAAAAGGTCACCAAAAATTTTTTGTTCCTGCTTGCCACAAAACGATTCTTTCCGAGAAGAGCGTGTTCTATCAAAGCTTTGGTTCTATTCCTCTTTAATTTTCAGCACCACCTCCTCCCATCTTCTGTAGTCGTGCTATCTCGTGACCTTATAATAATAGGTCGTCTCTGTTGGAAAGTAGTTTGACTACACTTTAAAGTACAGTCTCATTGAAAGAGTTGCTGAACAGTCCAGAAAAGTTTGCGAATTTTTTTTTTCCAAATCAATTGTCGAATTTTCCTAGCAAGTTCCCGCTCTCGACTTCGTCCCCGAAAATCGGATTGGTATAACTACGACCCCTTATTTAAACTATCGGCCTCTCATCAGGCTTTCCATCGCGAAACTCCGATAATATCCGTGATCGTGCAGCTGAAGATAGTTTGCGATGGTCTTTCAGCTTTAAAGCGCAAATGTGAGTGTTTCCGTTTTCAAAAAAAAAAGTCGTCACTGTAACCAGCAAAAATTACCACAGTCGATCATCATTGCATCAAATCCCGATGTTTCGTGAAAAAAATTTTAATTCCAGAAGTAAGAGCAATTTCGCCGAATTACAAATTAACATCTTGCGCAATCGGTGAAATTGCTCTTTTAGCGACTTTGCCGAATAACGAGTGTTAAATCGCCATTGTTGCCAAATAACGAGTATTAATCGCCAATGTTGCTAACTAACGAGTGTTAATCGCCAATGTTGCTAACTAACGAGTAATAATTGCCAATGTTGCTAACTAACGAGTAATAATTGCCAATGTTGCTAACTAACGAGTAATAATTGCCAATGTTGCTAACTAACGAGTAATAATTGCCAATCTCGCCAAATAATTTCAAATCGCTAATCTCGCCAAATAACGAGTGCTGAATTGCCAAACATAGTGTTAATTCTTCCGAAATTCTCTCCCATTTTGCAACAATTTTTTTTTTCAGAGTATAAAAAATTTTAAACTTATAAAAAATTTTCAGCCCGTTTTTAAACTGCTGCTGTTCCAGACAACAAATAGTGCTCTCCCTCAGTAAGCAAAGTGTCATCTTCATTGGCATACGCAAAAGGGGGTTTTAGGGTTCTAACCCCCTCCCCTCCCCCAGCCAAGATTATAGTGCTATTTTGCAGGAAAAACGTAACCCCCCTCAGAAAAAAAAATATACACCCCTCTTTCTCTTTCCCCCCCCCCCCCCCCCCCCCCCGTCATGTTAAATAGAGTGATGTGAAAATTTTTATGGCAGCCGCTCTTTCAAACAAGGTGTCACAATCCTGAAACACCAAAAACAAAAAAAACAAGCTGATGAAAAGATGCTTGATAACAAAAGACAGTGCAGCAGTTGTTTTATTTTGAAAAGGGGTGGGGTTAACAAAAATATTCTTGTAAGTTAATTTTGCTGATCCTTTTATAAATATCTGCTCCAAAACTGCTCGGAATCCTATATTTTGCTGCTTCGAAATTGACTTATCACTTCCCACTCCTGTACATGCAAAATGTATGCGAGTTTATTCTGATTAATTTTTTATTCTATAATTTTTCAAGGTTCCTGGAAACTTTCATGTGTCTACTCATTCTGTGGATAAGCAGCCATCTTCTGTTCATATGGCTCACATAATTCATCAAGTGAGCTTTGGTAACCCAATGGTAAGAAACCAACCTTTTCCCCATAATTCTTTCTATGCTCTCATTTTATGAAGTTGATCAATTGTTTTGTAAAATCAAAAATATAATGCACAAAATATCAGAAAATTTTGTCTTTATATCAAAATAAACTGGTACTTCATCAGTATAAATTTAAATGCGCAAATAAATTATTAATGTTTTTTTTTTTAATCACAATCAGATAGTTTAAAATGAATAAACTTCTTTATTTTAGACAATCATGATGCAAAGTAAAGAATATTAAAATATCAGTTGAACTTGAACTGTCCAACCCAGGGATTCCCAAGTTTTTACTTTCACGACACCATCAAAAATGGGATTAGAACCTCCAGTATATTTTTGCAGTTCTTGCTCAATCTTGAGTCACCTTAGGTGGAACCCAAAATTAGCATTACACACTTATTGATAGTCACAGTGCTATTAAATGTTCAATATTTTATCTCCAAAATAAATCTTTCGGAACCTATTAATGATACCATGTCATTGATCCTCACTGTTTGGATGTCACTAGTCTTTATTGATTTTGTTCACAATTTCCCCCACCATCATCACTTCTTGCCATTCCTATGATTATGCTGAGATATTGTCTCAAAACTTTTGGCATTCATGTTAACAAATTCCTTTCCAGATTCTGTATCTCTCAGCAATTTTGTTCATTGCTAAATAAATTTTCCTGTTAGAAAAAATTATGATTCTCCCCTCTTTCCATGTAGTAGCAAATTGAAAATGGTAGACTTGATGCTGAAATTTTTGACAATTTTGCAGCACTCTGCATTCTTTTGTCTCTTGAATCATTTTCATTCCCTAATAAAATCATTGCACCTTCAAAAAATTGTTTTTTATATGAACATGTTGTATTACCACCTCAATTTTAACCATATTAAAGCCGTTTAATGCATTAATAACATAATTATACTGAACTTAATAAACACCATAGGTGCCAATACTTCCTATTTTTCAGCCTTGTTAAAATTTTCCTATCGGAAATCAGATTCTTCTGTTTTTTTTCGTATCGTCGTAGAAAAAGTCCTAAAAGTCTTCAAATTGTGTTCATTCAAATGGAAATCCCCAAAGAAAATACTCTTTCAGTTCTTGCAATTCCAGGCTGACTCCATTTTCTCAGGAAAAATATGAGAAATCAGGATTTAAAGTATGAAAAATCAGTAACTGTTGCCAAATATGATGTCAAAAGCAAGCAAAGTTGCCCATTATTTTTAAAAAATTATGATCGTGAAAAATACGTCCTGAAAAAAATATTTATATATGGTCACGGATGCAATCCCAAAAAAGATCCCTTAGTTTTCCCTTTTATTTGTGTGACATGTTCTCTTTGATACAAAATATGTCATGTGATAAACTACAGATTTTTCAAGTCTGTGAATTGGCACCTATGAAACACCCATTTAGGCTTTTACTTCAAGAAGCAAAGGCAATAAAAAATCACCATGAAATTTTGTCAGTTTAATGTGAAATTCATAGACTCAAGAGTTTATGGAATTATTAAAAATTTAGAAAGAAAACCCAATCTATAAGCTTTTGAAAAGTAGGTTAATTTCAATGATGATATGCTATATTGGTATTTGACTTTCTTGTTCAGACAGTAAGTATGCTTTCTTCTTTTCTGTTGGGAAAAATTTTCATTCAGCTATATCTAACTATTATTCTCATGTAAGAAATTGGAAAGGAAGTCTCATGAATTTGAAAATCAATCATTAATTAAAAACTCATCAATTCAAATCAATCATTATTGGTAGATTTTAAATATACTATTTAGTTATTTTCTTAACTTTGTTTTTTTTTAATGTGTAATTTTTTTTATTGAAAATTGCAATTCAGGGGAACTACAGAAAGATGAATAAAACATTTTTTTAATGTTCTCAATCAATTTGTTTTGAAATTTCAAGAGACTATAATAGTTTTTCATGCCTATTGATTGCAGAGCCAGAATAAGCACTAATTGTTATGCATTCAAACCAGTGATTCCCCTCATAAAAACATGCATATATTAACTTTGCACCACTGATGTACTTTTTTGTTTCACTGGACAAACTTTTCTGGGCATTTGGAAAGCAGATCTTAGTTAATTTGTATACATTGAACTTTTGCGGTTTTCCTCTTGATTTGCTCAAACCCCTCCCTTGCTTTCATTTGAGCAGTGTCAACTAATAGAAGGAAAAACCTATTCGTGAATGTTCTTGTGGATCAATGGGAATTTCATCAGATTCATGACCAAACTATAGTGCACTATTTTTTCTTTTGTTAAACTCTAACAGTTTTGGATCTTTCTCCCGCTCGTATTTAGCCAATTCTTTTGCTTTAACTAGTGACAACACACAGTGTCACTCGTGATGTTACCCCCCCCTCTCCTCATGCAGTTTATGCCATTATTCTAACTGTTATTACTTAACCGTTCATGCACTTTGTATACCAGCAGTAACCAATCGTTATGTGCCTAAGAACAAATGTGTGTAATTTTTCATGAAGGTGTGATGATTGCAAGTATTCAAATTTAATACCAAAACAGCTAACTTTTATTAACTATGACAGCTGTTATTGTTACATAGCAACTTGTCAGTTGTTCCTGGGCATCCCAGGTTGCATACCACTTTATAAACATTCCTTTGAAGATTTTCTAACAAATTAGTGCATGCAAGAAAGAGTTACATGAATATGCGTTCATTCCTAATGTCATTATAAGCTTGAAATTGTACAGTTTTCAAATTCTGAATATGAAAATGTTGAAATATGAATAATTCATCATTATCTGCCTTTATTTTTGTACTAGTAATTTTCGCACCTCCTTCAAAGAATTTTACTGTGTGCAGCTGCACATATTTGACATGTCTTAGGCTGGCTATGATTGATTTGAATGGTCAGATAGATTTCTTATTTCATTTGAAAGTATGTGTTTTGTTCACACATCACTGTCGTGTTTTATCTGCCTAAATAGCTCTTAGCCTCCCATGGTTGATGTTTTGAATAAGTATTCAGAAATATGACAAGCTGGATTTTTCATTTGAAAATTAACCCTTTTTGTCACTTCATTGTAATATTTTTTTCAAGCTTTGCACCTTTTTTGATTTGCAAGATATATATTTAATAATTTAGCATACATTGGTAGATACATCAAATGAGGTGATATGAAATATTTTTTTCAGTTTTTTACTCTTCTGTCATTAAAGATGATTCAGATAAATTAATTTCAACTCTGCTGTTGAATCCATTAATGCCTACAGGGATTTTTTCATTTGTTACCATACACCTGAATATTGCATGTACATATATTACATTATCAGCTTAGAGATGAATGCAGGTACACATGCAAAAAGAATGAATGGCCCATTCTTCAGCAAAACATGTAAGCTTTTTAATTTCAGTTTTCAGCCAATTTACTTCGGTATGACACTAAATATACACAGATATTCAGCTGTTGTAGCTGTCGAACACCCAGTTAATAATTTTCATTTAGTACTTTCAATATTTTTGGTCTGCAAAAAACTAACCTGAAATGATATAACCTAACTAATAGGTAAGATTCATAAAAAGTTTTATATTTTTTAATACTTATAAGCATTTCAATCAATAATTTCAATATTTTTCTTTTTCCTTCCAATATTTTCACTTCCTATCAGCCAGACACTGTCAAGGGAAGCTTCAATGCCTTAAAAAATGTGGATCATACTGATGCTAGTGGTGAGTTCTATTTCTGTTTTGAAAGTATAAGCAATTAATTTACCTCCATTTCTTTTCAGAGTTCACATAGAATTACAGATTTTATTTTTAAAAATGCTATGTCAATTTTCAGAATTTGCTTCTCACGAGTATGTGATGAGGATTGTGCCATCCATTTATGAACACTTGGATAGAAGTACAGTTCACTCTTACCAGTATACATATGCATATAAAGTGAGAAAAAAAAAATATTTTTATTTTGCTTCAGAGTGATGATGAATTTCAAACTGTAATATGTGCAAAAAATTTCTCAACACAGGGTAATATAAATTACGTATAATGTTGTATGAAAAATATTTTGAACTTAGAAATTACTAAGGTTTGAATTAATTTATTTGTAATTTAGAGATCCAGTATTGCTTGTGATAAACCACTTCTAAATAATAACTGAAGTGAAGTAGTAAAGAAGATTTCATATAAAAAAATTTTTATTTTGTAAAAGGGGCACATTGAGCCATAAGAGTTGTGGTCCTGGGTTAGGAGAAGAGTGGCCAACACTGGCACCTCAAAGCTCAATGTTTTGCATTGTTGTGAAAGGAGCCCTCTGCTTACTAGAAACGTTCTGCAGTAAAAATCCTCATAATAGCACTTTTCTGCTAGCAAGTTTTCTGCACTTTTTATTAACATTCTTCCTGATTGTTCTGTGGCGTGCATTTCAGATTCGGGCATATTCTGCTTTGGGGAAATGACATAGGTAATACTAGACCTTTTTTAAACACCATTTACATGTGCAATATGAATGGTGTTTTATTTTGTGAATATGTACCTGCTTTGCAACTATTTTTTTCCCTCTAGTAGGGAAGATGCATGGGCGGAGATACGGGGGGGGGGGGCATGGGGTGCCTTGCTCCCTCAGCGTCAAATGTAGAGTTGACTGATATCTAATGTATATATATATTAACATCATCTTGCCCCTCCCCCAGACTTGCAAGTCTATTTCCACCTATGGAAAATGTGATGAAAAATATACACTATTTTTTAGTGGATTTATGGAGTTTTGTGCCACCTTTCCCATAATCCTTTACGATTTTTCCCTGTTGCTAGGTGGAACATTATTTTTTTTCATTTCCCATGTGAACAGGGTTTTAGATTAATGTAGTGGTTCTCAAACTTTTCAGTTCATTGTATCCTTTGTGTTTCAAAAATATTTCCATGGCACTCAGTCAGAATATCAAGCTACCCAACAAATAAAAATTCAAATTCTTGAATTTACTTACAACGTTGGAAATAAATATATGTTTTTATAAACTGTCATGTCATTTTTAATCTATTTAGTAGGACATGTTACCCTGTTGCCTTAAATATATGATCACTGTGCCTCAAAGTGCAACAGCAAAGATCAACTGCATGTAGACTAATCCTAATTATTATATATATTCAATTATTCTAGGTTTTACTGTTTTGAAATTTCAAAAGAATTTTGGATTATATCACAAATTAAGTTAATTAGTTACAAAAAATCGCTGACCGTAGTCTCATTATTCCATCTAATAACTTCAGTTCATCAATATGGTTCTGATAAAGTTTTATTCATTATTTCAATTGAATAAATTTTTTTATTCCTAAAAAAAATTCAAATTTATTTGCTTTTGAATCAAAAGTATGATTTTTATTTGACTTACTTTTATATTCAAACAGAGTACCATAGCTTTCAGTCACATGGGAAGAATAATGCCAGCGATATGGTTTCGTTATGATCTCACTCCTATAACAGTGAAATATACAGAGCAGCGGCAACCTTTGTACAGTTTTCTTACTACTGTAAGTTTCATTACTGTCTGTTATTTTTTCCAGAAGAGTTGGTTATCTTTCATAATATTTGGTGAAATATGTATGCTAATTCATGCACCAGTATGTACAAATCTTTAATATTTTTGAGAGTATTAAAATTTTGGAACTTCCTACAAGTTCTGTAGAGATATCAATTATTAATCTTCACCTTACTAACGAAAAAGAAAATTAGTATCTTATCATAGAATTTGAGTTTTTAATTCAAATATTTTAAGTTCAAATACATGTTCCATATTTGTTGTATTCAGTTATTTGAAATAAATGCTTAGTTTACCAATCCTCAATAAAGGTATACCTTGCCGTACATGCTTTCAAAAAGTTAATTCAAGAAATTCACTCCGGTCATATCGCTATGTGGTAATTTCCTATTAATGGAGTTCGGGGGGGGGGGGGGATGAAGCCACCATCTATCGCAATACTCGTTGCCCCAGGCTCAATAGGTAAAGAATTTGGTTTTGTTCCTAACGGGTACCTTCATGGTGGAAGACACTGCACCTCTGAGGCACTACCAATTTAACTAGAAGAGGTAAGTTTTGTCAGAATTATTTGGTGTGCCTACAGTATTGTGTGACGATATACATTTTTTAGTCATCAATCTACCATATTGGCATGTTGTGTATATTTATTTAAAAACCACAAAGCAACAGGTTTAAACTAAATTACAGCTTGAGTAAAAATAAAAATTAGCACAGAATACGAATAAATAAAATACACAAAATACAATTAAAGAAACAAATTTCACAAAATACAATTAAAGAAACAAATTTCACAAAATACAATTAAAGAAACAAATTTCACAAAATACAATTAAAGAAACAAATTTCACAAAATACAATTAAAGAAACAAATTTCACAAAATACAAAACTCTACACAAAGATATATACATTCAACACATTGAAAAAAATGATACACCCTGCTTCCCATGGCAGAAAGATATCGACCAGAAGATATATATAATGCAATCACAACAAAAATCCTCCTAAGTTGGTAAAAGACGAATGAAAAGTATCCAGATGTTGAGAAAGCTCATTGTAAAATTCAGAAAATCTGTTTACAGCACAGTATTTACCAATATTAGTATTGACTGACTTGATGGCAAATAAGCCACTTTGATCTTGCATTGTGGCACTTAATATTAAAACACATTTTGTTAACAATGGATACACAATCAATATGGTCATTCAACAGTTTTATAAAAAAATAATAAGCAAAAGTAATTTCTGCGTTTTTGTAAACTGACACTGAAACTGTTGTGTAGATGAGTCATGAGTGGCAGGTAGAATATTGTTATGAAAACTATGTTTTTTGAAATTTAAATAACTTAGAAATTTTTTTGAATAATTTCAAGACTCGTAATATGGCAAGTGTGAAATGGGTTCCCGATAATTGAAGCATATTCCAGTTTAGATCTTATAAGGGTATTAAAAATGGATATTAAAGTATAAATATTGTTAAAAAATCTCGACATCCTCTCAAGCAAATCAATTTTTTTATACGACTAAAAACAAAGATTTGTAATGGGATTAACAAAATTGAAATCAGTATTATAAATAACACCCAAATCGGTTGCAGAGGTGGTTCTGAACAGCTGGCGATTATTAATGTTATGCGTACAAACAATTGAATTCTTTTTATGTGTGAATGAAAGAACAAAACATTTATCAATATTGTGATTAGGTCTATTAATTAAACACCATTCATAAAGTAAGGACAACTCATTTAGTAGGCATATTTCACACATCAGTACAATCAATACTTTTAAAAGTCTTTGAATCATCAGCAAAGACAATTTTTGAAAAGCGTAGGGAAGATCATTGATAAAAATGGTAAATAATAGCACACTTAGGGCAGATTCCCTAAGGTACACCAGAACAAAACCTTGTCTTAAATTGAATTCATAGGATACATACAGCATTCTATTGGACAAGTAGGAAATAAACCTATTCACTAAATCAGAGTTAAAACCAATTTTTCTAATTTTGATTAACATGTTTGCAAAATCGGTGTAAATGACATCAAATTGATGTTTGCTATGTATAGCATTGATCATTCAAGCATTAAGACTCAGGAGAGTAGTGATAGATCAATGACTACCATTGACAAAGCCATGTTGATTTGCAGAAATACAGGACTTGACCTGATTGAAACTTTTTTTGTGCAATATTAATTCGAAGATTTTAGCAAACAGAGATAAAATAACAACAGGTGTATAGTTCTCAATACATGATTCGTCACCTTTTTTGAACACAGGAACAACTTTTGCTCTGTCCCACTCAACAGGAAAAATTTTAGTATTAATTGACAAATTGAATAATAGTTATGGAAAAACAAAATACACAGCACAAGCTTTAATTATATAAGAAAGAACATCATCCATACTCAAAGAAGAGCCTTCAAGTTTATTTATACAGCATACAATATCATCTACAGAAATATTATCAACGGTAATAGGATTACATGCAGTAGGAAAAGCTGTATTGGAGAAATAGATACAGTGGTACCTTGGCTAATGCAGATGATTTGTTCCAAAATTATGTTCGTTAGCCAAAATGTGATTTCCCATAGGTTTCTATGGAAGCGCATTTAATTCTTTCCAAATTTGGCCTAAAATTTAAAGGTAACTTTTATAAAACAGTAAGGAGTGCTATAAAAAACACAAACTCATCAAAGGCTGGGCTGGACAGCTTCAGAACTGAATGAAGAAGAATTTAAAAGTGGATAAAAAAAACTGAAAATCATTTTTTTTTTACATTATTTACGCAACTTCTATTATCCAACCATTTACACTTCCAGAACTTCAAAGTCTATTCACGGTAAGCTTGTCAGGAGCTGATTCTTCTTCAGAAGTTGGCCTTTGTCTCTTTGCTGGAGGTTAAAAATCTGTCCAAAGTCAATTGAACCTCTCTATTTTTTAAATGGTTTAGAATTTACTGATGCATTTGTCTCCAACCAAGGTGCACAGTATGTTTATTTCAGCTTTGTTGATATTCCATTGCCAAAGACTGAAAACGCCAGAGTGTAACATTTTTTTAGATCTCCCCTGTTGGCATTTTTTTCTTTTTTGCTGCTTTCTTCCTCTGAACACGCTTCATCTTCGATGTTCCTTCCTTTATGAAGTTTTTTTTACTCTTCCAGATCTTCTGTTAAGTTTCTTGAGTGTTCTTTAAGTAATTCTTCATCCTCTTCCAAATGTAAAGCTTTGCCCAACGAGACTATCTTATCTACAATGCCAACATTTTCAGTAACACACAAGTTCCAAGAAAGATACTGAAACCAGAGTGATATTGGATTTGTCTTAACGAGATCTAGCCGTAAACATCAAAAACAGTAATATATTTTGAATAGGTGAGGTATGAGTGTTTAAAGCATTTCGTTTTCAATATTTTGAGGATGCATCCAGTAACGTCAGATGATTTAAAAGACCTATTCACATCAAAATATATAGGTACTTTTTAAAATGATTTTCAGTTAGACATAAATTAATGAAATGTAAGTGACATTAATTTAAAGAACTCGACCGAAAATTTCTGTTCGCGCTCCTCTATTGAAACAAATCTGTAAAATCCATGATAAAAATTTTTGTTAGCCGAGGCAGTAAAAACCCAAAAAACATAATCTTTATCAGCCAAAAAATATGTACCGAGATGTTTGTTAGCCGAGGTATCACTATTATCATTTGTCGATGCACTGATGATGTAACTAGACTTGAAAAAGTTCTCAGATGCAGTTGCAATATCAGGATATGAATGTATATATGTGTTGTGTCTGGTTCTGGCTGTGGCGAGACTTTTTGAATTTGAAGCCCACTTGCATTTGCACCTCGAAGTTAGGAATTACAGTAAGGGGGGCCGTTCAAGTATTACGTCAGCAAATTTTTAGCCATTTTTAACCCCCCCCCCCCCCCCCCCCCCCTGTCAGCACAATTTCATCATTAGCTCTGCCCCTCTGAATCCTAACTCATATTTTCATATAGGTTGGTTGATGACATAAGCATTATCCAACCCCCCCCCTCCCCCCGTCATCAAAAGTCAGCAAATCGGAAACCCCCCTCCCTCCCCATCGATGATGATGTACACGTCCCCTCCCCCCGACGATCAAAAATCAATTTTTTTAATGCGAAATATATATTTTTTTTAATTGCAATTTCGGAAAAAACCTTTATAATGTTATTATCATCAATTTCTGTTAATTTCAATGCTATTTGAATGCTATGAACTCAAAATTTATCTTTAATAAATTCATTGCGACCCATCCTCTAAGTCATATATGGTAAATTGCATGAAGGCCTGTCCTCCTCAAACCTAATCTTGTTAAAATGAACTAAGCAGCACATTTACAGATAGCTTAAGTGACCCGTGCTACAGTTCCAGAGTATTTGAGCGGCTTACGGCGTTCATTTTCAGATCATTTAAATCACCCGGGACAGTTACAGAACACTTAAGCGATCAATGACACATTTAGAGATCCCTTGAGTGACATGTGGCATAGTATTAGAGCACTTAAGCTGCCCGCAGTGCAGTTCTGCATCACTCAAGTTACCCGCTGCACATTTTCAGATTATTTAAGTGATCCACGGCATATAATTAAGGATCACTTGAGTGATGCGTGGCACAGTTCCAGAGCACTTAAGTGGCCCAGACACATTTCCAGATCATTTGGATTCTCGAAAAATTTAGAGATCACTAAAGTGGCTCTGTAGGGCATTTATCAACAGGTGGATATGTTACTTCAAGTGCCCAAAAACTATCAAAAGGTTTTTCTCGTTTTTGGCACACCGAGTAAGATGAAATTAAGAATAATTCATTTTCATAAAGGGTGGTTGATGACGTAAGCATTATCCAAACCTCCCTTGTCATCAAAAGTCAGCAAATCGGAACCCCTCCCCCCATCGATGCTGACATAATACTTGAATGGCCCTAAACCAACTTCAGCAGACTGGATGGAGTGATGTGTTCACAAGTCAAGTAATACTGGTCCATGTGACCAAATACTCAGTCATGCTATTTGTGGATGAGGGAACTTCTGGTGATAGATAGCACAACGTGGGGCACCATCTATCATGGTGTCTGAAAGGGTTATACCTAAATTAACAGGATTTGTGTTGATAAAGTTTGAATAATTAGTTCACTTATTTCGCTGCTGAAAGTTGTTTTTTTTTTGGTCCCTTTGAAGAAACTCTTTCTATCCCTATCTTACCCCTGTTAAATTTAATTAACTTTACACAATTATTTTGTAAAACCAATTGATCATGTGAAGCGAGGGACAACTGGATCTCCGGTCCTAGATTCAAATTTTGTCTGGAGCATCTCTCTCATTATTAAGCTTTTAGAAGCAGTTGTTTTAAACTTGTACCATTAGAGAACTTCCTAAATTTCATCAAAATTTTGACGTCATTTCTCCTTTTTTTTGAAATCTTGGCTTATTAAAAGCAGGGGATGGGTTAAAAATTAGCTGCTAAGTTTCGTCTGTAAGATCAGTAAGTAAGTCTGAGAAGAATGAGATCTGTTTTATCAAGGGTTTACTGTATTTTCATAATTTTCCAATATTTAAAATTCTTTGTTCATGATCTTTGTTTCATTTTATGGTTTCTCTGCAGGTGTGTGCTATTGTTGGTGGAACTTTCACAGTGGCCGGAATAATTGATTCTCTGATATTTTCTGCTTCTGAAGTATTTAAGAAACTAGAAATCGGTAAACTGAGTTAATGACTGTTTGTGTATATATATGTAGGCTGAAGGTCAAATTAATCGAGTTGCCAACATTAAATGGCCCCCCCACCTGTTACGTCAACAAATTTATGGAATTTTGATGCTTTAAAGCATTGCCAAGGATTTTTTGCATTTACTTCTTGCACTCTCTAAGAGACAACCAAGGTCTGTAATATATATATGTATGCTGTGAAAAAAAATCTCACTTTGACTCATGATTTGTTCATCTGGTCAGTAGTAAACAGCTTTATCTTCATAATTTTTTATTATTGATATAGGTATGACTATTAATGAAGTATAGCTGAAATGAATAAAATTCCATTGTACGACTGCATAATATTTGATGAATCTTGTCTTCTACTTCATTATTTTTATACAGAGTTGAGCCAGAACGATAAAACCTACTGACCTACATGATGTTGATCATTATATGTAGGCCCGAATTCAACAGGGTAAGATGATTTGGAAAAAGACATGCTTTCCTAATCATTCTCATTAAGTTAATGCAGAATGTCACTCACAGTACCCCTTCTTTGAACAGGGCAAGAAAGCCTTTCTGACGTGAGTTTCCTAATCATTTCAATGGTTCAAATAGTCACTTGATTTGCACTAGCTTCAACACATACTAACATCTGCATAACATTATCATTCTACTAGTGCTGCTTTTTTCAGAGATAATCTGATCTTTGCAACCAGGCAAAAACGTTACTCTTTCTCATAATCAAATAAATCCTCCTCTATGCTGTGGCCAAACTATACACAGTCCTAGAAAACAAATTGAAGTTTTATTTATAACCTTAATGATTTCTATCTAAGCTGTGTGTTTATTAAGAGGAAGAGCATACAGTTGTGCTTATGGGTTTTGAAGATTTGACTCAACTCTGTTTACAAGGTCTGACT
This sequence comes from Pholcus phalangioides, assembly GCF_987345545.1. NCBI lineage: Eukaryota > Metazoa > Arthropoda > Arachnida > Araneae > Pholcidae > Pholcus > Pholcus phalangioides. Next base: position 110,480,127 of record NW_028301608.1, read on the forward strand.
TTCAAACAAAAAGCATGTTTTTTCACGTTTACAACGTGTACATAATTAAGGTTCAACTATTTGAAGCTGTTCATAGCCATAAGAGTCATAAGTATTGTATGAAACTTTAAAAAAATCTTAATGAAGGGATAAGTGAGAGCAAAAAAATGAGCCTGACAAACTCGGATCTATGGCGCCTATGGTGGGAAGGCAACTGAAGAAAACAATGAATGCAATGGTGACATAGGCTGTTGTTTCAATTATAAAACTCACGATTGTAGCTGTGTAAACTGACATTGCAATGATGTGTTGGTTTCTGCAGGATAAATGCTTTATTTTTTTGTTGTGGAACGTTATTCAGTCAAAAACCCAATTTTACAGAAAATGTTATATATACCGTTATATTCGGCTAAACTTTTCATTTATCAACATTCACCACTACTGGGTGTTTTCTATGCAAAATGTAGTGTATATGCCAATTTTTTGCTAACGTGACCAGGCTGCTCAAGGTTCATCGCAGGGTGCAGGGTATCGAAATATCTAGCAGAACCATTTCCATTATTTCTTCATTAAACAGTATGTTATTGATTTTACAAAAGCATATTTTCTGGTGAAAATCTTTTACACAATGATTCCAACTACAAAAGTTTCCCAGATATTTTTGGTCCTCGCTGAGACTTTTACAATTCTCCCCATCCCTTCATTGAGATTTTCCTGAACTTTCATAATTTTTATAATGAATACTTAAGGCTGTGGACAGCTCAGAAAATGCTTACTTTAATAGTAGATGTTATGGTAAAAATGTGATACAAATCTGTGATAATGCATAATCACCAATCATCTTGGTAAGTTTGATAAATTTCACAATATTTATCACATTCACTGGCGATTATACATAACACCCAATCATAGCTAGTAAATTTGATAAATACTTGAAATTCACCACTTTTACTGGTGATTATGTGTAATATAGTGTAATTGGTGATACATATAGTCAGATTCTGATGTAAAAAAAAAACTCCCATTAAATTAATTTCATTTAACAATTTCTCTTTGAATCCTGTTCCTGTGTGAATATTTGTATCGATCACAACCCCACTGTAATGATTTCCTTCCATTTACCTAATAAAAATATTGGTTTTATCTGATTGATTAAATTCGAGTTTTACTGTATTTGGAAAATAGGCAACTTTTTCTAACATTTAGGTAGTAAAGGAGAAAAGATGAATAGAGTATAGGCTTGTCCCCCGCCTTGATCATCACCCTGACTCTGACTCACAAGTACAGTCATCTAAATAGCAAATCTTATCACTGCAATGGGGCAGATTAGTCATATTTACTAATATGAAATGGCAATTATGAATACTAACCTTCAAATGCAATGAATTTGTACAGTTTATCGTATTTACCAATGATGCTTGGATACTATGTATAATCACCAGTAAAAGTGATAAATATAGTGAAATTTATCAAGCTAAAATGGTAGACAACTATGCATAATCACTGGATTTATCACATTTACCTTAGCATGGATGCCCTATACATTGTGAACAAATGATGTTCATTGGAATGTTTTAATTCATTCTAATAACTGATTGGATTTTGATGTCACATTACATTAAGTGGCTGTGCCTGATTAGATTCATTCATTGTTTGACATAATGGACTGCCTTATTATATTCGATGATATGAATGGCAGCATAGGTAATGTACACATGAAAAACTAATAAGTATTTGATAGCATTTACATATTTTTGTAAGCAATATTATTTATATGCATTTATATTTTTTCCTTTTTGCTTTAAAGAATGCATTTGAAAATCGAAAGAGAAATATAGTGAAACCTGTCTGAGACGGACACTTTATGAGATGAAAACCTGTCATAAACAGAATCAGAATATTGTCTGTCAATGATTAGTTCTTTGATTTGCACCTTCAATAAAACTGAATATTATCTCATTCTCTTGACGTTCCGTTTAATACAGGTTTCATTGTATGTTTTTAAATGGTAGCCTCTATTTGTGTGTGTGGAGATTACAGATGTGTAAGACATACTTGAAGTATTATGGTTTAATGTTAGCCATATCAAAAATGGTTACCTTTCATATGTATAAATAGATACATAATGTGGCTACTATTTTTTCCATTTTTTTTAGATACATATTGCATTTGATACGTACATGTGTTTTCATTCTTTTCTCAACACCAGTGGTTCTTAACTGAGGGTCGTTGGAAATCTTTGAGGTTTCAAGGAGTCTGTGAGCTTAGATAAGGAAAGAATCAGCTTATTATTTGAATCGCACTATTATGTGCTGAATGTTCTGTAAAAGGAATTCGTAGCTTCCATCTTATTGTAAGGTTCCTAGCGACCTGAAAAGTCCTGTGCAGGGGGCAAAAAGTAAATTTGAATTTAAAAAAAAATTTAAATTTGGAATATTAACATTTGGAACTGTTTCTTTCTTTCAGAGTTTTTGTTGGGGAAATGATCAAGCAGATTTTGCTGGGAACCCTGTATTGGCAAAGATGGTTCATGGTTTTCGCCTTATTGGCATAAAGCAGGGGTGTTCAACCTTTTTAGTTCGGGGGCCAGATATGCAGTATTTCTTCCCGACTTTTAGGTGCAAGTACAAGCCGATCTCCCTGTTAAAAAATCTTGCCATGCAGACAGGGCCGTCATTTCAACTTTTTCTGGAAGGGGGGGGGGGGGGGCAAAGAACATGTACTCAACTTATGCATATATATATTAGTATATATATATACCATTTTTAGTGTATTTTCATTTGTCCCTCAAATGACAGGCCTGGCCACAGAGAGCAACAGACCTACAACAATATAATTATTCAATCATTACAATTAACTCATAATTAGAAAAATCTATGGCAGGTGGCAGCACTACACATAACAAGCATTACACACAGTAACAAACTTCACATTAGGTTCGCAACATGTACACGCACATTCTGGCATGTAACAATTCTTTGGAAATTCCATAGAATGTGTAGGAGATGCATGTATGGTTAAGTAGTAGTATTTCTGCCGCTCGCGGGCCACAGAAACTTGTATATAAAGTGACTATATGACCAGTATTTTACGGGATATTCCCATGACTTTTGCTGCCTCAACTTTTTTATAAAATGTCCTGTTTTTCTCCTATTTTTTACGAGGCTTAGTTGAATTTTTGAAATCAAGAATTAAGATTATTTTCATGACTTGCAAATCACCTTATGATAATTATGACTCAATCGTAATAAATTAAAGTCAAATATATTCATCTCGCATATCTGTCAAACATATATATATTTTTTGAATCAAATTTTGACTTTTATTGCCCATCATTTTGTGCGATAGGTGATTTAGCAGCAATTTCAGCGATAGGTGGCAGTTTTACTTCTTGACTTTGAAATTTTTTCAGCTGTGACTGGCAACAACTTTACTTGTCTGATATTTATTTTTTTGGCTGTAACTAGCAACTTCACTCGCCTTTGGCAATTATTTCAGCTGCGATTGGAAACTTCACATGCCTTGACAACTTTTTTTTGCGATATCCCAAATTTTTATGAAAGAAATGTCAGACTAGGTATTTATTATGTCATATGTATTCATACTCTTCTACTGGAACAACTTTCATGGGCTGGATGGAACTCCTTGGTGGACCACATTTGGCCCATGAGCCGAAGGGGTGTGCACCCTGACATAAAGGGTACATGGAAGGTTGAGAACCTCTGCTCTCTACATTTGGATTCACCCTATGCTGAATCTAAATTGAAACCTAGCATTCATAATCTCAGAAAAGAATTACCTTTGTTAAAGTAATTCGCTGACACTTTAATGCATCAAAACATCCCTTTTTTTTTATCAATGAAAAGATATTTCAGTATGTTTTTGGGCACATGTGAGAAGTGCTACTTAGTAAGTTGGCTGGGAACCCACTTTGTGTCTGACTGGAATGCATTGCATAGCTGCAAAAAATTATTGATAAGTTACGACTGCTGTAATTTCTTCATCCACTATTGGTTCATATAATTGGTCTTTGAAATAAAACATGGATGGGAGGGGGGAGGTCCGAGAGAGCAGCTTTGAATTGTAGAATACTTAATGTAGTTTTCTGATGCAAACAGAATTTCAAGAAAGTATTCATAATTCTGTGTACATCCCGTGTGTAAAATTTGAGTCTAAAATTTTTGATGAAATATTTAAACTTATTTATTTCTTGTTTATTATTTTATTACCCCGGGTTTTCTTCAATGAGGCTTTTTTGGATCACGTGATATCTACCTCTTTCTTTGAGGGCACATGCAAACCGTGTCTAAGTTCACCAATATGGTGACTTCCTGCGCGACTCATGAAAAAAAATCTAGATTTGAAGAAATATTATAATATTATAATTAGTTATAAGAAACGTAAAAATAAATATATATATTTTTCTTTTTTTAAAGGGTGCTAGGTATTTCGATCTCCCCCTTTGAACTTCCATCTCTGCTTCAAAAAATGCTTAATTAAAGCTGTGGAATTTTTTTTATGTACTTTTTACGGGCCCATAATTAATTTTAAAACAACCTGCACTATATGAATTTATGCAGTTGAATATTAAAAGACAATACGGAGACATTAATTTTCATGCTTGAGAAGATATAAATAAAAAGTTGAAATCAATGTGTTATTGCATGGATATCCAACTCGAAAGTAGGTCCGGCTAATTACTTCATATCTAATTTTCTGGGCTTTGTATATCTCTAAGCGAACTCAATATTTCAAAAATCGAGAATTCAATACAATTTTTAAAATTATTGATGGGGTGGAAAATCCCACTAATTTCCGCATTTCTACAGTAAAATCAACAATTTTAGCACTGATTTCTATGAGGATCACCCTTTTCCTGACTCTCAAAGCGATGCTGATGATGATTATGACGTCTATTCAAAAAGCCTCATTACTGAGAGTATATTGAAAATGTGGCAAACCATTATAAAGGCATAAACTATTATACATATAGTAACAGAATTAAAGAAGTGACAAAGTTGTAAAGGCATATACACGTCTGAAACACATTGCTAAGTAACCACGGTAACCAAAGTGATTGTTGAGGCCCAAAAAACATTGTTGCCCTACGGTTTTTTGCCCATTTGGAACATTTACCCTGCTCTGACGAAATTTTAAAGTAGCCTATCATTTAAGTCTGGTCCCATTTGGTATATATGCAAAATTTGGCGACGATCGATCTAAAATTGTAGATTTGTATAGAGAACATACACACACACAGACAGAAAATCAATTATACATATATATAGATTTTTCTCATATTATTTCTCGTTTGAAAATTATAAGAAGTAAATGAGAAAGCTGAGTATTATTTTTCGAAATACAGAATCATCGATACTTCAAAACTTTTTTGGCCTCTGCTTTTTTTCGTGCGCATGGAACTGTATTTTAAGTTTAACTTTAATTGATGTACCTTTCTCACTTTGCAATTTAGTCTCAATTATCTGACACTCTCTGATACCTGGTCCCGCCTCAATAATTGTGTATATGTTAAGGTAAAAACCCAAAGACTATTAAGACCTAAGTTTTACCAACGCAAGTTAGTAAAAGCTCAAGATATGCTTATAAATGTTTTCATTTAGGATTCTTATCAAGTCAAAAAGCCTGTTTTTAATGAAGCGATTAACCATTATGAACTTATTTAAAACATGTTTTGTTCCTGCCAATCTCTAAAAATTTGACTCAACAAAACTACTTTAAATGCTCTGTGGTGTCTATGAATGGATCTCATTGAGGCAAGTTCAATAGTATCTATTTGATGTCAATAGGCTTTCTGGTTTGAGTACAGGGGACTGAAATGTTGATGTAAAAAAATTATTTAAACATTCATATCTTCAGAAGTATATACAACACATGAGTGTTATTAATGTCTACAAACAGATCTTGCTGATATAAATTCAATGGTACCTTATTAGTACTTCTCCTGTGTGATACAATTCCATAACTAAATTGTTTAAGCTATAATCTCAAAAAGTAGGAAACACAAATAGACACCAATGGTATCGAAAATAGATCTTGTTAAGACAAACATAACAGTACCTTGCTGGTGTTGATATGCCTCCTGGTTTGTGTACCATGAAAGCAGTTCACTTCCATTACAATATTGTTTCACACTACATATCTCAGGAAGGATGCAAAAGAGATGGAAATAAATCTCATCGAGACCAATCCCACAAAAACTCCATTTATATGAAGTCTCAAGTTTCACTTCAAAAACTTGTATTATAAACGGGAGGGTGGAGGTTGGCATTCCGCCCCCCCCCCTTCACTATACACACACACTTCTGCGATCTCCTCCCTTCAAGGAGCCTATATCTATTTATTTTTCACTTAGTAGAGGAAACAAATTGTACTGTAGTGTAAAGAGGTTTATAAAAAATGTATGGATGATGCAGCCTCTACCCATTTTTCACTTAAAATTTCACCATAAGAAAAGGAAATTATGACATTTATTTTATTCACATAGTATTTACCCTTAGTTTGACAATTTGTACACTCAAAAAAATTTTGATTGTTGGATAACGAGTCTTACTGTCCAAGGCCATCCAAAAAATACCAGGGGCACCCAAAGGGATATTCTGTTGGTCCCTACCTGGTTAAAAGTGTCTGCCTTTGCCAATCACATGCTTTCACAAAATCAGAGCAACAAACCTCATTATCATAAAGCACTAATGTACTTGGGCGGGGGGTCTCATGGGCCCATGCTTTAAGAAGACCCTATCTTGCTATAGTAAATTTAGACTTTTTACAATTTTTTAAATATTTATCAGTGGTATTATTTTTATCCAATGCTATGATTTTGCTAGGAAATATACTTCTGTATAATTCAGGTTCTTAACCTTGTTCAGTGGTGACACAAAATCACAGAGTTCAGCTTCGCAACCCATGAGACTGTTTTTTGAAATTAGTAAACCAGTGATGCAATAGGTGTGTTTGTAAGAGGACTGTAAGTGGATTTGTATGATCCATCTAGGAAGCCACTACGACTCAAGTTTAGGTCGTGACTCATAGCTCCAGAGGCCCCTGGCTGCGAGGGGTTTTGCACTACCTATCGTGGAAGTCCCTGTGACCCAAAGGTTAAGAACCCTTGGTATAATGGATGCAGTATTAAGTCTTAGAAATTTGAAAATAGATTAAAAACTTCAAAAATCTTTTTAAAATTTTTAGTTCCTTTTACTGTTTTAATGCCTTCGCATAAAATGTCTTCCATTAATTTTATACAGGGAAAATGTTTGAAGAAAATATATTCATTGGTTTGAACTTCTGCATAATATGCAAAGTCCACCCTAATTTCAAAATTAGATTGTTTCAAGTTTTTATTTTGTGTTAGGTGTGAGCAATTGTTATGGTTTTTTTTAATGGGATTTTGGATGAGGTTCAATATTTTTACATCTGATTCATGATTTTTAAAAAAAAATGTGTAACTATATTTAGTGCATGCAGGAAAGGATAATCATCAGATAATGATCATTTACCTATTTTTGTTGACCAATTTATTATTTTTCAAGTCGATGTGGATGTATATAATAATTTCAGAATATGAAACCACATCAGGCTTTTGCTGCCATCTATTGTACGATGATGGAAATATTTCTGGCTGGTATAGGCTTTCACATGGAATATTCACTTATATTCTTTCACTTTCATATTCATCTAATTGAAAATAAAGACCTCCTTATCAACTTTCATGGCTGTTTTTGCTGCAGTATTTTTGGCTGGATACCTCATGATCATAGGGGATTTGCTGAGAATGATTGCTATTTTGTGACTGGTGGAAATTGGCTGTCAGGTTATTTTCAGAGAGAATTTTGGCATGTGAGGGTTTGGGAACCAGGCAAACCCAGCCTGGTTCCCAAATTTATCTTCAAAATGTCTTTTTTGCTGAAATTATTCCTATACCTACAAGGTGATTCTACATTCATGGGACAAACTTTAAGAGGTGATATAAGACTCATAAATAAACATTTTTGGTCACAGAACGTGCAGTCGAATCGCAACAGCAAAGGCGGTAGTGTGTTTTTAGAATGCACAATAGCACTTCACCAAAAACAAATATATTTTTCTGATGGATTTGTTGCATTCAACCATTCAAGGATGTATTGTGGCATATACCTTCCCATGGTGCAACCTGCATAACATAAATTCTATCAAAAGTCATTATACTGCTTGACCATTGTTTGGCACAGCATAACCTTGGTCCTTGCACCAATGAAAAACAAACTTCAATCCAATCCAAAAGTGCATATGTACTCTTGAATGATTGATAGCACATATCACATCAAATATGTCAGAAAGTTATATTTGTTTTTGGTAGAGTGCTGTTAAGCACTCTCTAAAACCACCCTCTACCGCCTTTACTATTGCGATTCGGCCGCACATTCTATGACCAAAAATTCATGTTTAGGTGTCTTGTATCAGCTCATAAAGCTTGTCCCATGAATTTAGAAATTACCCTGTATAAATCCCTATATCTTCTCTGCAGAAGTGGGGATAGTTGTGAACATTGGATGAAATCACACAGTGGTGTTCTCAAAATCCATCTCATGGTGGCAGGCTGCTAATACGTGTTTGATCTGCAACTCCTTTGGCACTTCTTCAGTCTTAAGTAGAAGACCGTGCCGAACAGCCTGATAAGTCCCCCTTTTGAGATTCCTGGCTGTTTCTTCATTACTTTGTTCACCCATTTATGATCACCAGATAGCTCGAAATCTTTCCATCATAATTTTATATGTTTAAAATTTGACTAATTTCATTCATTTTCAGAACAGATATGTGTGGTGTAACAGCTGTATTATGCTGAGTGTAACAACCGTATAATATAATATGCCAAACCACTCCCGTTTTGGCCAACTCTTGTCATAAGATACTTGTCAAAGACATTCCTTGAATTCATAAGCAATCTGGAACTTTAAAAATGATATTTCACTTATACAGTGAAGCCTCGATTAGCTCTTTCCATAGGTGCCGATTCCCAGACTTGAAAAATCTGTAGTTTGTCAGGTGTGGCAAAACTTTTCAAGATAACAAGTCATACAAATAAAACCGGGAAATGGATATTTTTTGGGATTGCATGGGGTTATTGTATAACCTATTTTCCCCAGACCCTGACTTTTTTTTCTAAAAAAGACTATTTGAATTTTTCAGGGGTGCAAGCGTCCCTCATCCATTTTGGAGCAGAAACTTTCATTTTTGGAGCAGAAATTTTGAAAATGGAGCAGAACTAAAAACTAACTGTATCTGCAATATAAGGAGTAATTTTTCCATGTAATGCCAAAAGTTTTGCCAAAAATGGTTGGAACAAATAAATTCTAAATAAATTTCCTTCACAAATTAAAGCCTATTTCAATTTTTTCTGAAGTATCTTATCTGTCACTACTAAAACATGAATTACTGAAATTACGAATAAAAATTATTAGACTCTTTTCAAATTAAGCACCATGAATACTGAAAACCTAGGCAGCAAGAATTTCTGCTGCTTGAACACCAAATCTTATTCATCCTGATATGGCAAAAAAAAAAAGTGCATAGGGAATATAATAAGGGTTTCTGTGAAAAAAGTTAGCTTCTCACAGAATTTAAAGAAATGATTAAATTTAAAAGTGAAATGCAAAAAATGAGAAAAATATAAATACCTTATTTACTTAAACAATTTCTCAACATAATAGCATGTTAATAAATTAAAGAAAAAATTTCTGCTGTTTTTCTCAGCTTGAAGCCTCTTACAATATTTCTATACAAATCAAGAGTCACTTTCAGAAGTTCAACATCTTAATGACAATTTTTTTCGAATTTTTCATGCCCTTGAACATAAGATTTTGTGTGTCTTATTCTTTTAAAGCATTGGATGGACAGATTTTTTGCTGTTCAAACAGACTTTTGTTAACATTGAACTCTCACTGTTTGCATTACCATGTGCTAAAGATAAAATAAGCCTTCACCAAAACTGGCAAAATTGTGAACTTTGTGCTGCTTTCAAAGTTACAAAGTTTCAATATGTCTGCCCAATATCTATCTATTCTCTGAACTGATTTCACTTCTTCTAATTCTTTGCATTGTGGTGCAACCCATTCATCACTCTTAATTGATAGTTCTGTTGGCGATACAATGTTAAGCAACATCCTAGCAATACGGGAAGGAGTAATGTACAATCCCAGCAATGCACGAGAGGGAGTGCGAAAAACAAGAGAGGGTGCAAATATTTTATTCTCTCCAACAACATGTTTTGGAAAGGTAGGACATTTATATATAATTGGTATCTCGCAGAAGTTATGTATATATAAAATGAGCATGCTCCTAGTATAAACTCCTTCCTTTGACTATTGTTAAGAGCATGCCCCACCCCCCCCCCCTAATGCAGGGGCGGAAGTTGCGGCCATATTGGGCGCTTCTCTAGGAGAGGTGCTAAATGGAGTTGAAAGGGTGAAAAAAGCTTTGTCAACCAAAAAAAACATTGTCAGTAACAGCAAAAAATTGTTCTGCCTGGGTAGAGATTTTTTCCTCGAGCTGGGACCTGTTCGCCAAATTCGGATTTTCGCGATGTGAAATTGTCATATTCGGCAACCGCCGACGATAACCACACGACCGCATAGTGGCTAGACGACAAAACTATGGATATTTCAGCTGGAGTTTTTACAGATCCCGTTTTTTCCCAACGATCTCCGAAAAATTTCGGTAATTTAAACGAGTAAACCAATGTCCCTTTTTGATTCTTCGCAAAGGCGCGGGTACAATCTTGCGGGAAATAAAGCGAATTTACGCCGTAGATACGCTGTCTTTGAACCCAGGTTGGTAGCGGAGAAATTACCGTTATTTTCAGTATATAACCCGAAGGAGAAAAAACGCTCTTCGAAATCGGAAAATTCGGCATATTCATTCAGGGTCTTTGATAACCAGCGGGTTATACCAATAACGGTACGGGACCGTTATTGGACTACTTCAAAGTAGTACTACTTTCCAAGGTCACGAGATGACTCGATTGTGGTAGATGGTGGTAAGTGAAAAAAAATTGGAAGTTTCCCTTCCATATCTTTTTCCTTGTCTCGGAAAGACCGCGTCCCGTGAACAAAATTTTCATGCTTCTTTTTCCTAAATTCCGGGTATTTGACGAACTACGCGCATTAGCGGTACTTCCGCGAACCAAAAACAAGAATTGGCGCAAATGCGCAGGGATTCGGCGCCTTGGCGCACCATGTAGCAAGAGAACCATTTCGGCGCAGTTTGGCGCAGCTCTTGCACCCCTGATTTTTATTTTTCACTGAAATCAAGAATTAAAATTGTTTTGCACAACTTATAAATGTTTATTCATGATAAATAGGTCTACTTATTACATATATTTTTTATGTTGAACGTTTTCTTCATAAAATTTTGAAGTTCCAAGAGTTATTGCTGAAGCGTGCAAACCATTGTTGCCCAACAGTTTCGACCTGTTTAGAACATTTGCTCAGCTCGGCCAAGCTGTTGATGTAGCCTAAGATTCAAATCAGGCGCTGGTTGGTATGTGCGCGAAATTTGGCAGATTGGCTGAAAATTGTAGATTTGAATACACAAAAAATGAATTTTATATAAGTGAAACCTCGCTACAACAATACTTGATATAACGATAAAGCCCTCTACAATAATATTTTTTCCTGGTCTGCAGAGTATCGTTATATCGAGGTTTCACTGTATATGGATAATTTCCTGCTAGTTTCTTATAACAAGAGTAAACGGAATATATAAGTATTACATAATTTCTTTTGTCGCTGATAACATGCATAATTTTTTTTTGAATAAATTTCTTAGCTTAACAGGTGAATAAAGGTGCAATTTTTTCCCTTAAAGTTTTATAACTCAAATTCTTTTCTTTGAATTTCTGGAGAAAAAGCAATTTTATTGCAAGCATTCTTTACAATGAGTTCCAAAACGCATCTTCAAAAATTGAGCTTTTTTTTCCAAAGGAAACCTTTCCACAATTATTAAATTTATAGTAGCAATAAAAAAACCTTTCTCTAGTAGGGACTGCTTTACAAAAGTGAAACAGCCCAACACACACACACACATGTAGCATATGAGATCATTATAAGAATATTTAAATATGTTTTTTGATCAACATTCAAGGGAGTATCTACATTCAAATTTTGGAAATGTTACCTTTTGATTACCACTGGAGCTGGCTTAAATCTGAAAAATTGGAAACTTCCATGCCACCTGTTGATTCCAGAAAGTTTTACCTAGCCAAGTACGGTACCCTTACTTTTCTCTCATGAATAACACAATCATTCTAGGAAGGTTTCTTCAACTGGCTGATACGAAAATCAATTCAGGAAAGAAATTTCAACTGTGTGTGTGTCCTAGAAGAACTGGTTTCCGATCAGAACAACTGCTAATGCTTACATTGCATATAATGTATATGCACCTTTAGGAGTATGGATCCGTGCCTGAGTGGAGGCAGACATCTTCAGTCACGAATAAAGCAGAGGTGGGCATCTTCACATTCATTCATCACAAAATTATAGAGACTGGGACAGAGAAAGGGTAACCTATGGAGAGTGAAAGATCATGTCAGTGAATGACTAAACGTCACCTGGAGCGAGGGACTGGGTAAATTAATGATCACTTCTTTGATCATTAATTTACCCAGTCCCTCAGCAACAAATAGAAAAATTGAAACAATCACACAGCCTGATGGTTGAGAAACACTGACCTAGAGAGTGAGAAACCAGGTCGATAATTGACCGAAATAGTGATTTAGGGTGTGAAAGCATGTGAATGATCAAAAGAGGAAAGGGCTAGGTGTGTGTGTGATCAAGAAAGTGGGGGCAAGTATGTGAGCCATGAAAAGAGTAACTTAGAGACAGAAGTGTATTTACAGGGAGTGGGCAGTGGTCTAGGGCAGCAAATTTGAAGAGTAAGTGGTCAAGAAAACTACACTAGAATGGGAAAGAGCGGCAAAATTTGTGTAACCCTGATAGCTAAACCATCTGCTTCTGGGCCTTGTTTCAGCCCTGAACAGTTTTTTTTATAATTAGGACCATTATTAAAATGTTTCGTACTATAAAGAAATATATAAACTGTAATCAGAAAGACAAAATGTTTATTTCACAAAACCTCAGCTTTATATAAGACATTCTAATTATGCATATTCATTATCCATCACATTTGTATGCATATTTCTTGGAATAAGCAATGCCACAGTTTTTTCAAAACATCTCATTCAGAATTCGTGCTTATGCTGATGTCTCCCCCCCCCCCCCCGTATATGTTGATTTTCAAATCAAATCAAATCAAATCAATTTATTCATTTACAACATACAGAGATTTAGATTAGTTTAAACAAAACAAAACATATTTATCATCCAGAGGCTGTGATGCCTGTACGGATGATTGAAAATTTACATAATTAATGAATAAAATATCTAAAAATATACGACATGAACAGAAACATTAAAAAAAAAGAAAAGAGACAGATATACAACATAAAAGAGACAAAATTATCACTGTTAAATAAAAAAATACGTAAAGATTAAAAAAAAAAAAAATCAAGAACGAAAAAACGTACACAACACAAAAAAAGACAAAGTTCTTAATGCATGGCGAGAAATGTAAAATAAAACAAAACATTATAGATAAAAAAATATATGAGGAAAAAAATGAAACTCGCACATACATAGACAAACACAAACAAGAACAAATTTTTTTTTATTGAAAAAATATGCATAATTAAAGTGGCAAAGCTAAATTGAATAAATTTTATTGCTCCTCCTAAAGGTCAAAATAAGAGTCTACATCGTCTATTGAAATTAATAATTTGAATAATGATTTTTTAAATGCCGCGTGTGTGGGTATATTTTGTATTTCTAGCGGTAGTGAATTATATAATTTCGGAGCTAAATAATAAAAATGTTTACGAAAAATTTCTTTCCTAAAAGTAGGAATACGGTAAATCATATGAGGTCTACGCTCGGAAACATTATCTTTTAAACTGCATAAGCCTTTATTACGGTTTAAGAACAGAATAATACGAAAAATAGCATTATGGCGTAAAGGAAGTAGATTAAGATTTCTAAAAATTGTAGAGGAATGAGGCTGACCCCGATTCAAAGTTTTGAAAACTCTTTTTTGTATTGAAAATAAAGGCAATAAATTAGTTTTATAATCACCACCCCATATAATTACACCATAATTTATAAGTGAATAACACCAAGCATAGTAAAGGTCTTTTAAGAAATTAGCGGAAACTTTCTTACTTATATAATAAAAATTATATAAAACAAAACGGAGTTTTTTAAGTAGTTCATGAACATGAGATTTCCATTTTAAATTGCTGTCTACATTTAAACCCAAGTATTTAATACTATTTACTTCTTGAATTGCATCGCAATGACAATGAGGTTGAAAATCACAAGCGAGGGTATGAAATTTTAGATTAAGATGTAAATCAGATTGCATAAGATTGAAATTAACGTATTTTGTCTTCTGTAAATTTAATTTTAAATCATTAGCATAGAACCATTTTTGAATTAATATTAGATCGTGGTTAATATGATTCTTAAGTCTGTCAAGATCATCACACGAATACATTAAAACAGAATCATCGGCATAAGTGATCATGGAACCGTCAAATTCTAAATTACAAAGATCATTAATGAAAATCAGAAAAAGTAAAGGACCTATTATAGATCCTTGTGGGACTCCTCTATTTATATGGACATAATTACTGAAATTATCCTGTATTTTGACTCTTTGTTCTCTATTATATAAATATGAAGTGAACCAATTTAAAATATGACCCCGAATACCAGCTGAATTAAGTTTTTGAATGAGAATATAATGGTTCACATTGTCAAAAGCCTTTGAAATATCTAAAAATATTGCAACAGTAAATTTGTTCTTGTCAATGCCATTATAAATAAATTTCGAAAAGGCCAAAAGGGCATTTTCAGCACCACGTCCCTTTAGAAAACCAAATTGGTTTTTAGCAAAAAAATTCACAGAATACAAAAAATTATATATTCTAATTGAAAGAATTTTTTCAATAAGTTTAGAAAAAATCGGTACAATTGAGATAGGCCTATAATTCAGCAGAGAATTTTTATCGCCAGCTTTAAAAACAGGAGTGATAGTGGCTCGTTTCAGTGACTCAGGAAATACAGTAAGTTGAAATGAGGTATTTATGAACTTTGTGATGAATGCGACATTATTTGCAGCAAACTCTTTAATCAAGTAAATATTAATTCCATCGTAATCATACGAATTAGTTTTAGAAAAAGAATTTAAAGTGCTATGTACCTCAAGATCGACTACATCAAAAAAGGCAAAGGAATTTATGGTAGGCGCAAGGTATTTTTTAAAATCATCATTGTTACCAAATAAAGACGTATTGTGGCTTATATGATCAAAGTGGGTGTTGAATTGATTTGCAAGTTCTAGAGTATCAGTAGAATCTGGCAACACAATAGCTTTATTTTGTTTTTCCACAATACTGTTAATAAATTCCCATTTCTTTTTATTAGTATCGCATTTCATAAACTGTTGCTTGTAATATTCATTTTTAACTAATTTAATACGGATTTTAAGCTCATTGGCTGTGCATTGATACGCTGTTCTGTAGATTCTATCAAATGGATATTTCCGCATTTTTTTATACAGTTTTTCTTTTCTACGAACCATACGTAACAATTCGTTTGTCATCCAATTATTATTAAATTTATGCGTTCTCCTAGTGCGATATTTGAAATTATTTTTAATAGAATTCAATGCAAATGCAAAAGTTTTATATTGCGTATCGATATCAACATTATCCCTCCAATTGTATTTATAACTATTAAGAAAATTAGAAAGCATATTTTTGTCGATTACTGTAAAATACCTACAATCAGAAATTTTTGAGCTTGGAACTGTATTATGGCTCAGTTTCATAACTATGGGAAAATGATCAGTTAGATTATTAATAATTATTCCAGAAGAAATAGAGGATGGGTTATTTTGTGATTTAAAAAAAATATGATCGATATTGAATGATCGATTATGATATCGAATTTGAAAGTTTGAAATTTTTGACTCATTTCATCTGATATGCGATATCAGATGAAATGAGTCAAAAATTTCAAGTTTCAATTCAAGTTCTTGTAATTAATACTGATTTGTTTACATATTTTTAACCTTTGTAATGATAATTAAATACTTTCTACATATATATTTTATTAATTTTCTAACACTAACTGATAGTTTTTAAAAATACTTCTATATTTTCTACGTGCTGAAGTTTTCACAGGGACAATCACTTTTTTTCCAATGATTTTTACTTCAATGTAATGGCACAACTTTATAATAAGGAAACTCAATTACATTTGTCTTGTGAAAGTAAAAGAATAGTTAATATTAGAGTCCCCCATATATGTATTTGCATATTTTGACCTTTTTCAGTATTAATACATGGTGGTTTTATATGTAAGGTAAATCACTGAGATAGCAGCAAGATTGTTTTTTTATTACAATTGTAAATATAAGTAATCACTCTTCAAAAAAACCGTGTACAACAAGTTAGAGCACAAAGAGCGTTATGCTGTTAATTTTTTGATGTCTTTCCAAATTTGGATTGTGGCAGTTACTCTGGAAATGTATAATAGTCTTCCAGGGGAAAAAAAACATTCTTATCCAAAATAGATGCAAGCAGCTTGGATCAAAACTAAATTGGAATAAGTTCACAGGGACTGCACCATCATTAAAGACCATTTGTGGATCAACAAATTTGATCCTTTAACTAAACACTCAGTTTAGGCAATGAACATGAAAATCATTGAAAACAATTAATGTTGTCATGGATGATCACAGATTGAAGGTGCTCGAGAGTTAGCTGATATTGTGTACATTTCAATGGAGCGGTGTTCACAATATTCTCCATGAGAAATTAGAAATAAAGTTTCATGCAAGATGGATGCTGGGATTGCTGATGGTGGATGAAAATCGAAATCTACATTTGAAAATAAAATTTGTCAATATTGGATCATAACCCTTGAGACTTCATCTATCGATGAAACATGGATTCATCACTATATATCGGAGTCAAAGCAGTAGATGGAGCGTGGTTAAAATAACATCAAAAAGGCAAATCTGTTTTGTCTACTAAAAAAATCATGATCACTTTTTTTTTGGATTCTCAAGGCATTGTCTACATATACTACCACCAGAACAGCCAGAAATTGAGCCAAGGGAATTTGGGAACTATATCACATTTCTGGGAAATTTGGAAAAACACCTAGAGATGAAACTGCCAAGATAGGGTTTATTTTTTGGGCCCATCTCACCAAGCCGATGCCCTATCTAAAAAAAAATTAACATTCTTGAAGTAAGTGTGTGGAGCTTGAAGGAGAAAATGCTAAAAAAATAAATCTGAAAGCCATTTTTTTTTTTTTTTTACCTTATTTATCAAACGACCCACGTAAAAGCATAAAAAATATACATTGATTTTTCAATTTTAAGTTTTACGGAAGTTCAACATTTTCACAACTTCTCAAATGAATATTGCTCACACACACTAACAATGATTGGCTGCAAATTGTTTGTATCCTGTCTATGTTAAAAATAAACAATGTTTATAGAGAAGTGAATTCAATGAACTATTTTAAGGATGTTTTTCTAGCCTTTGCCGAGTCTGTTACTCTAGCTGTCAACCAAGAAGTCTAGTTTAAATTAATCTTATTTCTTCCTGGTAGGATAGAGCCACAATATAATAAAATTTTTGACAGGTCTTTAAATGTAATTTAAGAGGAACACATTATTGTATAAAGAAATAATAAATTGTAGTGGACATCTCTACTTGGGAAAATACTTGTTTTTAAATTTCAGACACGTCAACATAGCATTATGTTTACATGCTAACTTATCAGCACAATTATGCTTACATTTTTTTCTAGTGAAAATTCAGTCACAAGTGCATTTGAGGGAGCAACAAGAAATTTAATAAGAAAAAGATGTTTTTGATCAACCCTGTATCACAAAGTTGCAAATGATTTTCAACTTCCACAGAATATTTTACTCGCTTTGTGCAATATTTATCAAAATGGTATGCATATTTAAGAATATATATGGGGATTTCTTCTAAACAGTGTCGCCTTAACACAATTTGACACCATACATGAGACACTGCAATGGAATTTAACAATTGAGGGCATGAAATAATTCAATAAGATGAAAATTTTATTGAAATGACTTTCAAGTAAAGCATGAGCCGAAAATATCAATTTTATTTTTTTATAATTTGGTTGCCAAATATAAGTAGGGCAACTTATATGAAAGTTAAATGTCATAAAAATTCACAAAGATGTCAGCGATTTAGTGCGATGTTATTGAAGTTACTTGCTGAAAGTAGCTGTATGTTGATGGAGTTTCCATAAATTTGTATTTTGATTATTTTGTCATTTGATTACGACCTTCAGTTTGTTCATTTTGATATACAAGTGTGTTATGTTCAAGCACTTCTCGTATATATCATTAGACATGTGTTTTTGTCCATTCGAATAATGCTGGGGGCTTATTCTCAAAATACTAATTAGTTGGAAATCCCTTAACACACAGCTTGCAGCTCACTATATCACCAACATTGAATTTTCGTGACATTCAACTGGAATTTTCATACACGTTGGCCTATATATCTGGCAACCAAATTACTTAAAATAAAATTTATATTCTGTACTAGCTTCATTGGAAAATCGTTTCCTTAAAATGTGTGTTCATACAGTGAAACCTGTACAAAACAGAAAGTTAATAGATTGAAATAATCTGTTTTAGAAAGGTGCAAATAAAAGCACTAATCATTGAACAGACTATATTTTGCTTCAGTTTAAGGCCAGAATTACACTATAAAAGTTTGATAAAAGTTATTTTATAAAACTTGACAAAAGGAATCAATAACATTATCCGTTGTATTTGTTCAAATGTAACTGATAATCTTATTGGTTGCATTTTTCAAGTTTTATAAAAGAACTTTTATAGTGTAATACCCTTAGACGGGTTTTTATCTCATACAGTGTCCTCCATCAAGATGTCTCTAATGTATGGTGTCAAATTACATGTTATAAGCCAAAAACATGTGACAACAATTGGAATTTTTAGAACATATACATCTTTGTGAATATGAGTTTATTTTCATGAAAGTGTATACAAATATTGCATTAAACAAATAAAATAGCTTGTGAAAGTTACAAATCATTTGTAACTTTCTATGATGCAAGGGTTGATCAAAAACATATTTTCTTATTCAATTTCTTGTTGGTTCCCCTAAATTTACTAATGACTGAATCTTCACTAGAAAAAGTATGTAAAAATATCATGTTTACATGCCCAAAATTTAAAAACAATTATTTTTTTAGACATTCAAAAAAAAAAAAATGCCTTAACTCTAAAGTTAACACTGACATGTCAGTGGTAGTATAGTGTAAAGGCCAAAACACACTACACTGACTTCACATCTTTGACGTGATTATCACATCACCTCAGTGTAGTGTGTTTCAGCCTTTACTCTAATATATAGTGTAGCTCTTCATAAAGGATAGTCACGATAATGATTAATCTACATTTTATGTGGAAGTTTGCGGTAGAATTTCTTGCTTGTCTAGTGGTGGAGGTTGACAAAAGTTCTTTTTCATTTTTGTCGATCCACTACACACTCTCATGTTGCAGAGCACAGTGCCCATACTGTGTAATGAGCCTGTGGTGAATTTTAGCCCCTGGCACACTTTCCTAACCGAGAAATCAGATCAATGCTCTTTCTTTCCCATCAGTGCTCTCTGCTGGTGGAGCAGCAATGCTTTGTTCCATTCACATTAGAACAGAAGCAAGAAAAATGATGCACAATATCAACACAACAATGCGACCAAAATGGTATCAACTCTAAGCTGGCAGTGACACAAATCCTAAAATGGCACAGCATAAGTACAGGTAATTTTTCACTTTTTCCATATACAGTGAAACCTGTGTATAATGATAATGTCTACAGTAATAAACCTGCTTATGACATTTTCTTTGGCGTATGCAAAATTCCTATCCAATAGGAAAGAGCGCTAATACTTTCTACAACGATAACCTGTCTATAATATTTTCTGTAGATCCCTACAGTATCATTATAGACAGGTTATACTGTATTTTCAATAGGGTTTTCACTGTGGAGCTTATTTCGAAAAAAGCTGCAATATGTTTATTATATTCTCTAATACATTTATCACAAAAAAGTAAATAACTATATACATGTATCCAGTAACAAATTCTTCGACATGGGAACATGAGTATAAGCTCTGAGCTTCCTAAAAACATGGAAATACAAAAGTGCAACATTGAGTAACAAGGAAAAAATTAAATTTTTTTTCCTCATAAATATGTGAAAGATTTGTAAGAAGTTCCATGTAAATCTAGGCTAATTCCCATCCTGTTTCTCTAATCAATTTTTAATCCCTTCAGATGTTACAAAAAAGTGTTTATGAATAGGATTTCATGATGGATCAGATATACAAGATTACAACAGAGTCCCTGATAATTATGTTTGCAATGGACAGGCAGAAAATGAGTGAAAAAAATAGTAAGAGCTTCTACCAATTTTCCTGAAATGTGCATGCATGTGAAAAACAAAATTTGCATTAAGTTTTGAAAAAAAGGAATCCCTTTGAAATAAGCTACATGCCAGAAAACATTTTTTTCACACACAACATTTTTTGCACTTCTTTTTTCAACTACTTCTTTTGAAACATTAATTGACTTGGATATTTGTTTGAAATCTGTCAAGAACTGACATAAATTAACAGCTTAATGCCTAGGTTTGAACTCATTATTATCTACTTTTTGAATGTATATGGTTTTATTTTTCCTTTTTGCGATATTCATGTACTTGCTCTGTTGGAGGTGGTTCTTCCTTCTCTTTAGATTTGGAAGGCTTCTTCATCATCTTTGTTGAGGAGGACCTTTTCTTTTTCGAATCATTTTTGTGTTTTGTATGTTGTGACCCTCTGTACTTTGCCACAGGAGCTTGTAAAGATGAAGAGACAGATTCAACTTCACCTATTGATTCAGACCGCCTTTTCTTCTTCTTTCCTATAGATTTGACTTGAAAAGCTGTAGATGACCTTTTACCAGATTTACGGGGTGATTTTACATTTCGAATTGATGAAGATACACATTCCTTTTTTTTTAATGACTTGACAGTTTTTTGTGACTTTTGAGGAAGCACTTTTTTAGCTTGAGGAATGATGTCAGATGATGAGGTAACCTTTTCTTCTTCTGGACAAATTGTAGGGCTTTCTGTATCAGGTTTGGCATACATCTGCTCAAAATATTCTTCTTGTTCCCACTTTGAAATCTCTGGCATTGATACATAAAGTTCGATCTCCTCAATGATCACTTCATCTGTTTCATCCTGCATTTTTGCTATGTTTACATCACCAGCTTCTGAGGTAGTATCTTCTAATTCTTTTGGCTCCAAATTAGAAACTTCTTGCGATAGTGTAAGTGATTCATCCTTCAGCAAGTTCTCTTTCTTTTCTTCACCTACTTCAGCAGATAAGTCATCCAAATATGATTTATCAAAAACTCCAATAAATTCAACGTCATATTCTTCTTCTTTTAATGTCACAACTCCTGCCGTCGATACATTTCTTTCTTCAAGTACTCCTGCAGAACTTTTACGTGTAGATAGTTTATCATCATCTTCAATGACTAACTTCTCTTCAGTAACCTCATCATGAGGGAACAACTGATTTTCTTTATGTGATGCTGACCCCTCTGTCACATACTTATCCTCATCCTTTACAAGATCATAAGTTTCATTACTGATGGCCAAGTATTCTTGTGAACTTTCAGTACCGCTAACTTTTCCATTTTTCTTCATGTTTTCTTTTTCCCCAACTCTGTCATAAAATCCTATGTATTCAACGTCATGATCTTCTTGTTTTAATGTCAAAATTCCTAGCACTGATACATTTTTCAGCACACTTACATTTTCAACAAGCAGTTCAGCAGAACTTTCACTTGTAGGTTTATCATCAGCTTCAATGACTAACTTTTCTTCAGTAACCTCATCATGAGGGAACAACTGATTTTCTTTATTTGATGCAGCTCTCCCGGGCACATACTTATCCTGATCGTTTACAAGATCAAATGTTTCATTGTTGTTGACAATGTGTCCTTGTGAATTTTCAATGCTGCTAACTTTTCTATTTTTCTTAATGTTTTCTTTTTCCCCAACTATGTTATAAAATCCTATGCAATCAACATCATAGTCTTCTGGCTTTAACGTCAAAATTCCTGGCCCTGATACATTTTCCTGTATACTTTCACTTTCTGTAAGCAGTTCAGCCGAACTTGTAGATGGTTTATCATCAGCAACCACAGCATGAGCGGACAACTGATTTTCTTTATTTGATGCAGCTATCCCGGGCACATACTCATCCTGTTCCTTTACATGATCAAAAGTTTCAATGCTGTTGACAACGTGTCCTTGTGAACTTCCAATGCTACTAACTTTCCCGTTTTTCTTCCTATTTTCTTTTTCCCCAACTCTGTCATAAAATCCTATGTAATCAACATCATAGTCTTCTGGCTTTAACAGCAAAATTGCCGGCACTGATAAATTTCCCTGCATACTTACATTTTCTGCAAGCAGTTCAGCAGAACTTTCACTTGTAGGTTTATCATCAGCTTCGATGACTAACTTTTCTTCAGTAACCTCATCATAAGGAAACAACTGATTTTCTTTATTTGATGCAGCTCTCCTGGGCACATACTTATCCTGATCCTTTACAAGATCAAAAGTTTCATTGCTGTTGACAATATGTCCTTGTGAATTTCCAATGCGGCTAACTTCCCCGTTTTTCTTCCTGTTTTCTTTTTCCCCAACTCTGTCATAAAATCCTATGTAACCAACATCATAGTCTTCTTGTTTTAGTGTCAAAATTCCTGGCACTGATACATTTTCCTGCATACTTACATTTTCTGCTTGCAGTTGAGCATAAAATGTAGAACTTTCACTTGTAGGTTTATCATCAGCTTCAATGACTAACTTTTCTTCAGTAACCTCATCACGAAGGGACAACTGATTTTCTTCATTTGATTCAGCTCTCCTGGGCACATACTTATCCTGATCCTTTACAAGATCAAAAGTTTCATTGCTGTTGACAATGTGTCCTTGTGAACTTTGAAGGCTGCCAACTTTTCCAATTTTCTTTATGTTTCCTTTTTCTCCAACTCTGTCATAAAATCCTACGTGATCATCGTCATAGTCTTCTTGTTTTAATGTCACAATTCCTGGCACTGATACATTTCCCCGCATACTTACATTTTTTGCAAGCAGTTCAGAACTTTCACTTGTAGGTTTATCATCAGCTTCAATGACTAACTTTTCTTCAGTAATCTCTTCATTTGGGAGCAACGGATTTTTTTTACTTGATGCTGCTCTCCCTGGTACATGCTTATCCTGATTTTTTACAAAATCAAACTTTTCAATGCTGTTGGCCAGGTGTTCTTTCTTATAAACTTTTTGTTTCAATGTCAAAAGTCTTGTTTCCTTTACATTTCCCTCAGTTTCCTGCACAATTGCATTTTCTTCAAGTAGTCCAGCAGAACTTTCACTTGTCGATGGTTTATTTGTTGCTTCTCTTCCTGGCACATGGTTATCCTGATCTTTTTCAAGAACAAAAGTTTCATCTTTGTTGGCCATGTATCTTTCTGAGCTTTCGATACTGCTAACTTTTCCTTTTTCCTTCATGTATTCCTTTTCCTCAAGTCTGTCATTCTCATCCACCTTTCTCACCTTTTCTTGATTATTTTTTGGTTGTATCTTTTCTTCATTTCTTGTCAGTTGCATTGTTTTTTCTCTTACTGATTGCACTCTTTCTTTTTTTGCAGATTGAATTCTTTCTCCTCTTGCTGATTCTCTGTCTTCTCTTGCTGTTTTTGGTTCTCTGTCTCTTCTTGCCGATTGTATTCCTTCTCTTCTTGCCGATTGTATTCCTTCTCTTCTTGCCGATTGTATTCCTTCTCTTCTTGCCGATTGTATTCCTTCTCTTCTTGCCGATTGTATTCCTTCTCTTCTTGTTGATAGGGTTCCTACTTCTCTTTCTGTCAATTGCATTTCTCCCTCTCTTCTTGCTGATTGCATTGCTCCCTCTCTTCTTGCAGATTTCATTTCTCCCTCTCTTGAATGTGTTCCTACATTTATTGTTGATTTGATTTCTCCTCCTCTTCTTGCTGATCCTGTTCTTTCTTCTCTTCTAGAATATTGTATTCTTTCTTCCCTTGGAGGTTGCATTCTTTCTTCTCTTGTAGGATATTGCATTCTTTCTTCTCTTGTAGGATATTGCATTCTTTCTTCTCTTGTAGGATATTGCATTCTTTCTTCTCTTGTAGGATATTGCATTCTTTCTTCTCTCGTAGGATATTGCATTCTTTCTTCTCTCGTAGGATACTGCATTCTTTCTTCTCTTGTAGGATACTGCATTCTTTCTTCTCTTGTAGGATACTGCATTCTTTCTTCTCTTGTAGGATACTGCATTCTTTCTTTTGTCAACTGTATTTTTCTTTCTCTTCTTGTTAATTCATTTTTCTTGCCTAGCCTTGTCAATTCATTTTTTCCACCTCTTTCAGGTGATTTCATTTCTTTCTTTGTTGATTTCATTTCGATCCTTTCCCTGGATTCTGTTCTTTTTTTTGCAACCTTGATTGGACTTGCTTTTCTTCTTGTTTTAACAAGCTTTTTCTTATTATTTGTCTGTTTTTCGATCTGCTTAGTTTTTTTAACTTGCCCATAGCATTTTCTCTTATAGTCTTTTGTATCCTTTTTTCTTTTTTCTCTCTCACTCATTGATTTAACATAGTCTCTGGTCTGCTGATTATCTTGACACATGTCTTGATGGGTGTACAGGCTATTGTTCTGATCAGTTTCTGGATGATGACCCATAAAATATGAAACCACATTCACAGACTGAGGTACTGGTGTGGTAGGATAAAAAGGAATTCCCATAACTGGAATAGAAGGTAGAGAGAGCTGTGCTTGAGCATGTGTCATTGAATAAAGAGTACAATATGTGATACAGTATTGCTGTAACTGCTGTAATGTGTAGTTATATTCAGTGCAACTTGGTGATTCACAAGTTGTGGTTTCATATCTGCATGGCGATGAATAAGTATTAGGTATCGAACAAACATTTTCACTGCATCTATATTTCTTTGTGGAATTACAATCATCGAGCTTACAAAAACATATATAGTGTTCAGAATTTCTTTTGGATTTTTCTCTAAAGGATGGGCTTCTTTTCTGAACTTTGCTTTTTGTTCTGAATCCAGACTTGGAACTTGAGAGATGTTCTTGATGATCTGTTCTTTTCCTCGAAGTTGTTTTACATTTAGGCACTGACAGGCTTCTTGAGCTTAACCTGGACTGTCTTCGAGAAATTGATCTTGAGCAATGTCCATCTATCCTCTGTGTTTTCATGGCAGAAGTTTTGTATTCATCTGAAGACAAGTTTTGTTCTTGTCGATCGGTCCTCTTCCTCTGCTTCTTCCGAGAAGTTTTGTATTTACACAGAGACAGGCTTCGTTCTCTATTTTTCTCTAATCTGGACTTGCAAGGTGAACCATGTCTGGAGCTATATTCTTGTAGAATTTGTCTTTTCCTGGGAGAAGTTTCATGTTCACACCCAGACAAGTTTCGTTTTCTTGATTCCCACCCAGACTCGCATTGTGAAATTGATCGTGAAACATTTTCTTGCTGATCTAAGCTCTGGCTCCTTTGAGGAGTTTTGCATTGATACTGGGATAGGCTGGGTTCTGGTGACCCAAACCTGGATCTGGATATTGACCTTGTGAGATGCACTTGTGAATCTAGTTGGCACAGCTTCCCGATTTGAGGCGAACCTTTTTCTATCAAACTCTGTTTACTATTACTTTTGAATCGTAAGAGTGGGCTCGAATTTGATCTACACTTTGATTGCAAGTAAAGTTCTCTGGCATCTGCACTTTCACTCTTATTATAAGATACTGGTAGTTTTTCCTGCATGGGACTCCTTTGTCTCAATCTGGATTTTGAGAATGATTTTGAATATGGCTTAGCTCCAGATTTAGAGTAACATCTGAACTTTGAACGAGGAGAATGACTGAGAGATCGAGACTTAGACCTAAACTTTGGTGAGTATGCTGATCTTCTGGCTGTTGAATGACTTCGCAAAATTGATTGTTCATATCCCGAAGAAGATGAATAAGATGATTCGGGTGATTTGTTGTATAATGAGCTTCGTTTACTACTACCAGAGAAGCTTTCCCTTTTCTGTTCTCTATTCCTTTCTGCAATCTTTTCCAAGAACCGATCCATTTTCTCTTCAAGTGTTCTGAAAAATTTTTAAAAAAAAGCTAAATTATTTTAATTAAATTTAGTGATCCCACCAACTTAATTGAAAAAAGTATTACCTTTGATGGAAAAAATAGTATAAAAGTATAAAGATTATACTTACAATAAATATGGAATGGCCCCACATGCAAAGCTTAATAGTGAAATAAAGAAAATGGCCACTATAATCATAATTATTGAAATCATTTTCAATACACATACCTCAGCTAACAAATGCCACAGGTTACAAATTTTTCATTGATATGGATGAACAAGCTAAGCTATCACAGCCCCATTGTAAGCTGAGTTTTTGCACCAATCCTCATCAAAATTATTTGTACCAGCCCAATTCATGTTCACCTTGGAATCTTTTCCAGATGTATCTCCACTTCTGCTTCAGAAAGTTTTGAATCATTTAATAAAAAATTAAAGATCAAGTTGAGAGTAAACGCACTGTGAAAAAAAGGAGCTCAGAATTGAATGTTTTCAGTGTATGTGTTCTTTAAGAGAAAGGCTTATAGCATTGAAATAAATAGTCTGAACCTTCCAGGAGCTTATCTTTTTCATCTGCATGTAAGAGACAGAAATAAGCTGACCATTCACAAATGGGGACACCTATGAACCTAACTGGGTCGTATACAATACTACATAATGTAAAATAAAAAGGTCTTTAATATCATATCTTTCTTTAAATTCTCCTTCATCCAACTGTGAAGCTATTCATTGCAACCTTCGGTCAGTTTTTATCTTTTTGACAGTGTTTCTTAGTATTTGTCTCATCATCAAATTTTAGGTTATAATTCCTATACCTGGAACAAAGTAAATGACTTTTATAGAAACCTATGGCAAATACAGTTTTGGTTAAGGAATATAATTTGTTCTAGAATCACGTTCGTTAGCTGAGGTATCACTGTATAATTTTAGTTTTTGATAGTCAACTAGTGCATTCCTGAGATTTTCATGCCAATTAGGAAAGTGAATCCTGCCCTAAATAAACAAAGGTTGACCTCAAAGATGAGCTTCACTAATATCTTCCCTTTTTCAGTACATGCAAATGTTTCTTCCCTTCATCTAATGGTTTTTGGGTAGCAGATTTTTCTTTAATTACAATTTTGTTATTAAAGCGCAATGAATTATAATTTATTTCTCAAACTTAAATGTGAAGCAATTCCTCCATTTTTTCCTTAAATGTTTATTTAAGTATTTTTCTTTAAAATAATTCATGACTTACATTTGTTCACATTCTGACCAAGAACAGTTGGTGCTTTCGATGTGATCTGTTGCATCATGCCTCTTGAAGGCGGTGGTGTTATAATCATAGAAAAGACCTGGCAGATATACAAGATTTGCAAAATAAGAGCGACATTTTTCAAGATAAGTAGGAATAAAATATAGAATATGTTATACAATCAAACAAATCATCAGACTTAACAATGAGCAAATTCAATATTTCACACGGAAATTGGGGTAGAATTCTGTGAAATTTAAAATCACCATTATGAAATGAAAACTGAAAAAAAAAATTGAATTACCTTATTGAATTGAGGGGGGGGGGGGGGTAAGGAAAAATTGTAACAAGAATACTATGCTTAGCATGTGCATATTGGCAGTGTTCCAGCCCAGGGTCCTGTTAGTGACCTTTGGATTGTAAATTTAATAGAAATTTGCCTAATAAAAATTTTGCTTCTCTAAAGATCTTGGTCTAAGGCAACTGTTCTCGGAACATTCTTCCTAAACCAAGGTTATGAAGTACAAGTAAAATTATGTTTTCAGATTTTGAAATTTATCTTTTTTGTTTTAGAATAAAAAAAAATGTATTCCCCCAGAGTATAAAGACATTTTGTTTTCATGGATACATATATAGCCTACAGGTTACATATATACTAATAGTGTTATATGAAGTCATATGCAGGCCTGTATTTAGTCTTACATCCCTGTGCAGTCAAATATCTTGTAGCCAACTTTGACTCTATAACGATTATACTTAAACCCGAACCCCCCTTCCCATCTAGAATTTTACAGCATTGCATATATGCTAAAAATATAGACTTGGTCACATATAAATTTTCACGGCTGGTGTCATTCTGAGAATTACATAATTCTTTAGGGTTTTAAGTTAAGGTCCAGGATTAAGAACCACATTAGATATAGTAGCTAATTTGTACTAGCTCGTACCTTCATTGGATTATGATAAATTTACGAATGTACATGAGAATATATTTATTTCTTTTTAAAGAATACTTTTCGTCTAATTAAAATATCTTAATTATGATTTACAGCTCCCTTTTTTTTGTCAACCTAACCTACATAAATGTCACAGAAATAATCATTTTCATCCCACCAATGTTTCAATCTGTTTTTCTTCACTCATCCACAATTAAACTTCTGCTGGAAGAGTTTCTGGGTGGGGGGTACAAATTGCAAGTACAAGCTATGTACATGTATACTACTAAACTCTACATGTACCTCCTACACATTCTTCTGCGGAATTAGTAACAAATTATTATATCCCAGAAAATGTTTGGTCATGGTGTGTGTGAGTCCTAACGTATTTAGATTTTCCGTTATACTGTGTTTCATGTTTTGCTTGCGCTGCCATATGTCTTCCATATTTTGAAGTGAAAATGGCAGATTCTTGAATTGTCCTGTTGTGTAAGTATCTTGTTAAGTTCTGCCTGCTCATTGCAGAGAGGCTCTTTCAAATGGAAGATTAGCGTGCATTCACGCCTGTGTATACTGAGGAACCACTAAGGTTATATATATTAAAGAACTTTTCAATTTTAACACTAGAAGAGTGTTAAATAACACCCAGTACGACAGAAGTGGTCATTTTGCTGCAATAAGAAAAAAAATCAACATAAATTATTTTTCTTTACCAAAATTTCTTGAAACAGTATCTATTGCCTAACTTATTTTTGCAATAAACCCTTATTCATGTATCAATTTTTTGGAATTTTGCACAAAAGGGCTCGTTATGACAAAGACTAATTCCCCGTTTTTTTTTATTTCAAAAAGAAATTTTGAAAATCAATTTTTGAAAATTTCTTCAAAATCAAATAGTGTTTGTTTTGTAGTTTTCTTTCTGTCTATCTGTCTTGTATGATTTTGTGACAGTTTGTCTCATAAAATAAAAAAATTTCTAGCAGAAGTTTCCTCTGTCCGGGATTTCAATTTCATGTGTTCATGCTATTCAAGACCTAGATTTTCTCTGCTTACCAAGTAGAATTATTTTTCACTCAGTCCTAAGCATGATATATAAGCGAATGCAATGCAGTAAAAGTGCAAAGATTCATAAAATGCCTCAATGAACTGAATAATATACAACGACAAGCGACTTCAAAAAAGTACCATTGAATGGTACAAAATGGAAACTGCGAAAAACATGATATAACATATTTTCCCTCAATATTAATGATGACATACTAAAATGAGCAGTTTTCTTAATACACTGGTGAAATAAATTAAGAGAATTTGCACATTTTATCGAATTTCATGAAAAGAACTGAACTGAATGTAAAACCACTGCTTCTAATGCAAATCTTGTACGTCAAATACATAAGCGTACACGTGTATGTAGGCGGAGCCAGTAGAGAAACAGGCTTTATAAGTGCGCGTAAGTTAAGACGTATTTCGTTCGCTAGCACACCTCGGCAAATTTCTTGGTGTTATTTTGCAGCAATCGGTTAATTTCAAATTGTAACAGTAAAAATGAGTAACCACCAACGTTTAGATGATGGAATGAGGTGGCGCATTGTGGGGAGGCTAGAAGCAGGCCAATTTCAAGTCCAGATTTGTAGAGAGTTCAATTTAACGCCCAGCGTCATGTGTAACTTATGGAAACAGTTCCAGGATACCGGATTCATCGACAGAAAGCCTGGGCAAGGTCGTCCAAGAGCCACGACGGCCTGAGAGGAACGCCATTTGCAGATTATAGAGAGGTGTAACAGGAGTGCTACAGCTTCTCAGCTCTCTCGTGACTTGTATGCAGCCACAGGAACCCATGTTTCAAGGGTGACTGTTTCCAAAAGACTTCATGAGAGAGGGTTGTTTGCATGAAGACCTGCTGACGTCCCGCTCACTTCTACAGACAGGAGAATCCGTTTATCATGGTGCAGAGTGCATAGAGATTGGAGTATGGATCAATGGGCGACCGTTCTCTTCACTGATGAGTCCCGGTTCAGCCAAATCCCCGATTCTCGCAGTAACGTTCATATGGAGAGAACCAGGGACCCGCTACCTACCCTCCAATGTCCGCAAAATCGACCATTATGGCGGAGGAGGTTTAATGGTCTGGGCAGGCATCATGTTGGATGGCAGCACACCTCTCCATGGCTTTG
This sequence comes from Pholcus phalangioides, assembly GCF_987345545.1. NCBI lineage: Eukaryota > Metazoa > Arthropoda > Arachnida > Araneae > Pholcidae > Pholcus > Pholcus phalangioides. The sequence goes on from NW_028301608.1 coordinate 110,510,826, forward strand.
AAAGAGGAACTGTGACTGGTGTGAGGTATAGGGACAAGGTCTTGGAGCCCTATGTTCGTCTTTTCAGGGGTGCAGTTGGCCCTGAGTTCATTTTAATGGACGATAACGCAAGGCCACATAGAGCTCTTCTGCTCGACGATTTTCTAGAGAGTGAGGATATTCGCCGGATGGATTGGCCACCCAGATCTCTAGACCTTAACCCTATAGAGCATGTCTGGGACTCTCTGGGGAGGGCAATGGCAACTCGCAACCATCCAGGGAATGAAAACAGTGTTGCTGAACGAGTAGGACCAATTGTCACAGGAAATGATAAACTGCCTTATTTCAAGTATGAAATCACGCTGCGAGACCTGTAAGAAGGGACCATACCCCCTATTAACCCATTTTTGTTTATTCTGCAACCGCTGTTTCATACCTTCCGACTCCAACGAGTGTTACGCACGATCATGCATGTGTATTACAATTATTGAATGGTTATTTGTTTTGTATTGTATCAATGTATGTACATATCAAATTTCATTAAAATCGGTACAGTAGTTATAGAGATAATCGACCAAGTCTGCAAATTCTCTTAATTTCTTACACCAGTGTATATTAGTTAAACATCTCTATAGCAGTCAAAATTACAGCTACTGTTGTTCTAAGTAGAATTTTCATTTTACCACTTTACTACGAAACCTAGAAGAACATTTAGATTTAGGGCAGAATAGATCTAGAACATTTACATTTTAAGAATTTAAATACAACCTGAGGTAAGCTGTTTGGGTGTAATCACATGTCAAAGTAGCTTTGCAGTCAAAATTACCACTTCCCTCATTCTAGTATTAAGGAATGCTTTCTCTCTTGCGAGCTATCAGACAAGAAATTACAGTTATGATAAAAAGTTGTTTCACTTACCCCGATGAGGTTGTGAATGAAGATGCATTTGATCAGATGACTGTAATGGTGGGCCCTATAACAAAAGATCAAGAAAGATAAGTTTCATCAGTGACTTAATCCCTTTACGTACAAATTCTGACAATTTGCACTTGAACTAGGACAGATTAATCTAAAAAATTGGTGTCGTTAATACAGTCGAACCTCGATAACTCGACATCCTAAAATTATAGATGAACATTTCGACATAAGTGGATGTCAAGTAAGCAAGGTTTCATTTGATCTCATCAACCCAATTTTTAAACATCATTTACATGTCACGTACTCATATACAGTCAAACCTCGTTAATGAGTCACTCTTGGGAGAGCAAAAATATGACTTAGTAAGCGGAGTGACTCGTGTTAAACGGAGTACGCCCTAGCTGTGCCTACTCCTGCCTGAGAACAATTGGGACTTCCAAAAAGTGACCCGGTAAGCGGAGTGACGTGTTAACCGGGTGACGCACTACTGAGGTTTGACTGTATACCCTATAATTGCACAATTCCATCACCTATAAATTAACAAAAAATTACCAGCAATTTTCTATGAAAAGTTACAGAATAATCTCGAATTGTGGTGAAAAAAACATGAGTGTATATCTAAATATCCGTTATTTGGGAATGAGAAGAGAAATACAATTGCTGAAAGTTATGAAAACTTTCATTTTTTTTACTAAAAATTTTTGATCTAAAAAACCCTTTATTTTTCAGCTTACTCAACCATCTCTAGCTCAAAAATTAGAGGTATCATCCGTGCTTATCTCTGACTTTCATAGTCCACGAGGCTGAGATATATCTCTTTTGTGTATAGGTCAGAAATTGGTGCAGAAAACTGACAGGGTGGTACAGCTTTTACTACCTTCATCAGGGAAAAAAAATCACTATTTCTACTATTATTGAAAAAAATTTATCTACTAATTCTTCATTTTTACTGAACAAAATGCATAATTTTAAATTAATGTTGTGCAAATACTAAAAAACAAAAATTATTGCATTCTTACTAGCATGCATATAAAAGTATACGTGTAATATCAGGGCTGGAAAAATCTATTGCCTGAAATGCCCAAGGCATGTAAAATTTTTGATAGGGCATTTATTTATTTTTTTTATCCCATGTCTGATACAGGCATGTAAGAAAACCCAAAATTTAATGGCTTTCGATTTCAACTTGAGTAAGGAAAAAAAATCATTTTTGAGATTTAAATCAGATTTTTTTTTGATTAAAAAATTAACTGATTAAAACAAATCTTGTTACTCATTAAGAATGTATATTTTCATATCTCCTAACTGCTTTTTTCTCCTAACCGCTCAAATTCAATTAAGCATTAATGAATAAACCCCAAACAAAAAATACGAACACCAAAAATCTTTGTTTATGCAACATGAAAGGTCGTTGAGCCCAAATTAACTTCATGGATTAACATTTTTCTTGTAGAATAAAGCTTTTATTCATGAAGGACCCCCCCCCCCCCATTAAAGTGAATGCGTGGTGGCTACTCAGTATCACACATCTTTTGCAGAAGTAAAGTGATCAAACTCATCTAATCACCAAGTTCAGCAACTACAGTGGAACCCAAACTAATCCGAACTCTGTCGACCAGGGTTTTATTAACGAAGGTCAAGTATAGTTTTCAATAGCCACTAGTGCAGTGATTCTTAATCTTTTTGGCATCTCGCACCCAGGGTGCCACACAATTTACCCACCCCCGCAGCTTCCTTGGATAACATGTTTTCTATTTTTTTTGGAAAATTTAGCTCTTCATATAATTAATTGTATTAAATACCCAATAATTAGTTTTTATAAATTCTTTTAATTCTCTTTCTTGGCCTATGGTTGATAGGTGCTTTTTTGCCCCCCCCCTTTTTTTTAATCAATTTGAAAACTAAACTAAAAATCACTATTTGTTAAAATTTGACTCTTTTTTTTTTAAATTTGATATTTTTTTTAAATTTTTTCGGCTTATGATAGTATAGTATCAAATTCAAGTGAAGCATGCTAATAACATGATACATAAAAAATGCAAGCGAACCCCCAAAGTATTTAGGATGAATAAGACCTTTAGGAACAGGAATTCCGCATCACAATGGAAGTGGGAGCTAAAAAATGAGATATCAAAATGTTTGTATGATTCATATTTTTCAAAGAAATTAAAAATTCAACTCTTCTCATCATTTCAATATTCCTGAAAAATCAATCAACATGTTTAAAAAAAAATATTTCATTTTGCACCCCCCCCCCTCCTCCCAAAAAGGCATTGCTTCAATGCCAGTTAAGAACTAGTGCATGACAGATAAGGAAAATAGTGATCTGAAAATATTCTTGCACAATTCTCACAACTGCCATGCATCCAAGTGCTGTTTCTGTTTGCAATTAAATTCACCTCACCAGCTTGGACTTTCATTTTTCAAATTTTCAGAGATTGTCTCCATCAAGCATGGTCATAGACTGCCGAGTTCTGTTCCTAGGAACCCACCTAACACTTATCTATACGTCAAACAGTTGTGAAATAATGTTGATCTTACACACAGTGGCATATTTACGGAGGAGCTTAGAGGGCATATTTACATATCACTTAACATGCAGAACATTTCTAAACCACTTAATTGACCTGCGAGGCTGTTCCAGATCCTTGAGTTTCCCGCAGCACATTTGCAGGTCACCAAAGTGAAACACAGCATGGTTCCAAACCACTCAAGTGGCCCATGACCCATCTTCAAACCAATCAAGTGTCCCACACTATTCTAAAGGTTGAGCACCCTTGCACTAAAAGCTCCCAAGATTATTCTAGCGCACAGGAAGGCCCTGATAATTATATTATGTATATAGTATATTTAAAAATATTGACATCACATGGTCCCCCCCGCCAACCTACAGAAGGCACTAGATCTTTCGCGGCCTATGTCTAATGAATTTAGTGTGAAGAAAAAATTGAATCGTTCCGGGAGGGAAGGGGGGGGCCTGGGCTGGAGCCCTGACAGTGCCACCCTTACAGGAGGGGGGGGGGGAGCACGAAGTAAATATGTGCATTTGGAATGTCAAGTATCGTATTTTACCACTAAGTAAAATGTAAAGTGAGAATGGTATTTGAACGGTACTTAATCATAACTAAAAATGCGGGGAAAACTGCGATTTCGGGTAAAGTATCAATTAATGGCAATAACTTAGACTTAACACACACACAATGGATTTTAGTAATGACTGTACCATTTTTTCCGTTGGATTCATGCTGAATATTCGGGAGTTTAGTGTATTCAGCTCCACTCCGAAACTGAAACAACCCGTCTTGAGTTCGGAATCGAAGCGGGAACATTTCTGCTTCTTTTCTCCTTTCTGCGACGACGCAAGGCCCAACTGCAAATTCCATTATCGCTTCAAATATAGTCCAGAGTCTACTTCTTTTGAAAATATTTTAACCATACGTCCCGTAATATTAGTGGTAAAGGGCCTAATGGACACCCCGTTAGCCCAACACCACACTAGAAATATATTTAGTGTGGTGTTGGTTAGCCACTGAGCTATAAGTAAACTTTGGGTAACCATACGTCCCGTAATTCCCGGGACAGTCCCGGTTTTCTTTCTTTTTCTAGCCGTCTCGACTTTTTGGCAAAAGTGCCCCGGTCGATTGAATTACAAAATAAATAACTGAATTATAAATTGAATTATTAAATTATATTATGATAAATACAACTACAAATAACAACACATTAATCTCCCACATTTGCCTTGGTGAACGTTTTATTTCGTGATATCCACTGTAATTTGCAGTAATACTTCGTTTCCCGTCATTGCGATTTTTCCGTAATTTCAGCAATATTTGGCAACATTGTTCACTTTTGACGTCGTTCTTGGCAATAATTGGCGATGTCCCGTATTTGGAATCTCAATTTCCCTCGAGGAAATATGGTCAGCCTAAGTAAACTTTACTTATAGCTCAGTGCCGTTAGCAGGCATTTTTCTAATCCCCACTCCCGTAGAATAGGACTTTAATGTCAAGGTTTCTAGAATAGATAATGTATTGTAAGCTTTAATGTAAACTGAAGAGCCAAAAAAACTGGTACAGGCATGCGTATGCAAATAAAGAGATATGCAACCAATCAGAGTACGGCGCTGCGGTCGGCAACGCCTATATAACACAACAAGTGTCTGGCATAGTTGTTAGATCGGTTACTGCTGCTACAATGGCAGGTCATCGAGATTTAAGTGAGTTTGAACGTGATGTTATAGTCGGCGCACGAGAGATGGGACATAGCATCTCCGAGGTAGCGATGAAATTTGGATTTTCACGTACGACCATTTCACGAGTGTACGGTGAATATCGGGAATCCGGTAAAAAATTAAATCTACGACATCGCTGCGGCCGGAAAAAGATCATGCAAGAACGGGACCAACGACGACTGACGAGAATCATTAAACGTGACAGACGTGCAACCCTTCCGCAAATTGCTGCAGATTTCAATGCTGGGCCATCAACAAGTGTCAGCGTGCGAACCATTCAACGAAACATCATCGATATGGGTTTTCGGAACCGAAGGCCCACTCGTGTACCCTTGATGACTGCACGACACAAAGCTTTACGCCTCGCGTGGGCCCGACAACACCGACATTGGACTGGAAACACGTCGCCTGGTCTGACGAGTCTCGGTTCCAATTGCTTCGAGCTGATGGACGTGTACGGGTATGGAGACAACCTCATAAATCCATGGACCCTACATGTCAACAGGGGACTGTTCAAGCTGGTGGAGGCTCTGTGATGGTATGGGGCGTGTGCAGTTGGCGTGATATGGGACCCCTGATACGTCTAGATACGACTCTGACAGGTGACAGGTACGTAAGCATCCTGTCTGATCACCTGCACCCATTCATGTCCATTGTGCATTCCGACGGACAATTTCAGCAGGACAATGCGACACCCCACACGTCCAGAATTGCTACAAAGTGGCTCCAGGAACACTCTTCTGACTTTAGACACTTCCGCTGGCCACCTAAATCCCCAGACATGAACATTATTGAACATATCTGGGATGCCTTGCAACGTGCTGTTCAGAAGAGATCTCCACCCCCTCTTACTCCTACGGATTTAAGGACAGCCCTGCAGGATTCATGGTGTCAATTACCTCCAGCACTACTTCAGACATTAGTCGAGTCCATGCCACGTCGTGTTGCGGCACTTCTGCGGGGGCCCTGCACGATATTAGGCAGGTGGCACCAGTTTTTTTGGCTCTTCAGTGTATATCTCTCCCTACTAGTGGACACTCTCGATAGTGGACAGTAAAATCAGGCAAACTCTATTTTCTTTCAGAACTAATTTATTAATTTTTGTTTATTAATCGAAACTATCATATTTAACGGTAATTATGTATAATCCCAAGCTCGTATGGTAAATATGATAATCCGACAATCAATTACTTGATTGACGAAAAAAACTATGTTCCACGATGGTGATTACAAATGGTAATGTTAGTTTTGTTTGCACATGTTTATACGAGTGAAGAAAGCCAACATTACAAGATTGATAATGTGTTATGAATGTTTTTATCTTCTTTTTTCAAACTTACTTTAATTTGATTCAATTTTTATTCCAAAATGTGCTTAGTGCACGTATCGTGTACGGGAATAATAATTGATTTAATGAAGAGAAGAAATATTATAAATTTTTCATATTTTTCGCACTTTCCATTTTTATTTGGGAACTAGCTATAATACCCGGCGCTGCCCGGGTTTTCTTCAATGAGGCTTTTTTGGATCACGTGATATCTCCCTCTCTTTTTCTTGAGGGACATACAAACCGTGTCCAAGTTAACCAATATGGCGACCTGCGCGATTCATGAAATAAACAAATCTAGATTTACACAGAAACGTAGAAATGAATATATATTTTCCTTTTTTTAAGGGGAGCTAGGTATTTCGACCCCCCCCCCCCCCCACTGAACTTCAAGTTATCCATCTGTCTGTTCCAGCTTCCAAAAATCCTTAGTTAAAGCTGTGGAATTTTTTCGATGCACTTTTCACGGGCTCATAACTAATTTTAAAATATCCTAACCCACATGAATTTATGCAAATAAATATCAAAAGAGACAATATGGAGACATTAATTTTCATACTTGAGAAGATATAAATGAAATCAATGATATTTCTCGAATATCCAACTCAAAAGTATAGGTTTGGCTAATTACTTCATATTTAATCTCCTGGGCTTCGTATATATCTCTCTAAGCGAACTGAATATTTCAAAAATCGAGAATTCAATAAAATTTTCAAAATTATTGATGGGGCAGAAAATCCCACTAATTTTCGCATTTCTACAGTAAAATCGACAATTTTAGCACTGATCTGTATGAGGATCACCCTTTTCCTGACTCTCAAAGCGATGCTGATGTGATGATTATGACGTCTATTCAAAAAGCCTCATTACTGAGAGTATTGAAAATGTGGCAAACCATTATGAAGGCATAAACTATTATACATAACTGGCAGCATTAAAGAAGTGACAAACCATTGTAAAGGCATATGCATGTCTGAAACGCATTGCTAGGGAACCACGGTAACCAAAGTAAACGTTCGGAAAGTGATTGTTGAGGCCCAAAAACCATTGTTGCCGGACAGTTTTTTGCCCATTTGGGGCATTTGCCCTGGTCTGACGAAATTTTAAAGTAGCCTATCGTTCAAGTCGGGTCCCATTTGGTATATATGCAAAATTTGGCGACGATCGATCTAAAATTGTAGATTTGTATAGAGAACATACACACACACAGACACACAGAAAATCAATTTTATATATATAGACTAGCTATAATACCCGGCGCTGCCCGGGTTTTCTTCAATGTGGCTGTTAGAAACACGTGATATCTCCCTCTTTCTTTGAGGGACATGCAAACCGTGTCTAAGTTAACCAATATGGCGACGTCCTGCGCGACTCATGAAAGAAATAAATCTAAATTTAAAGAAACGTAGAAATGAATAGTCCCCCCCCCTTTTTTTTATGGGTGTTAGGTATTTCGATTCCCTCCCCCTGAACTTCAAGTTATCTATTTCTGCCTGTTTGAGCTTCCAAAAATGCTTAATTAAAGCTGTGGAATTTTTTCGATGCACTTTACGGGGCCCATAACTAATTTTAAAAACATCCTAAACTATATGAATTTATGCAAATAAATATCAAAAGACAATACGGAGAACTTAATTTTCATGCTTGAGAAGATATAAATAAAAAGTTGAAATCAATGTTATTACATGGATATCCAACTCAAAAGTAGATCCGGCTAATTATTCATATTTTTAATTTTCTGGGCTTCGTATCTCCAAGTGAATTCCATATTTCAAAAATCGAGAATTCAATTTAATTTTTAAAATTATTGATGTGGCAGGGACCCCCCCCCCCTCTCACTAAATTTCCGCATTTATGCAGTTAAATCGGCAATTTTAATAGTGATTTCTATGAGTATCACCCTTTTCCTGACCCTCAAAGCGATGATGGTGATGATTATGACGTCTATTCAAAAAGCCTCATTACTGAGAGTATATTGAAAATGTGGCAAACCATTATAAAGGCATAAACTATTATACATAACTGGCAGCATTAAAGAAGTGACAAACCATTGTAAAGACATAAACGCGTCTGAAACTCATCGCTAGGGAACCACGGTAACCAAAGTAAACGTTCGGAAAGTGATTGTTGAGGCCCAAAAACCATTGTTGCCGGACAGTTTTTTGCCCATTTGGGGCATTTGCCCTGGTCTGACGAAATTTTAAAGTAGCCTATCGTTCAAGTCGGGTCCCATTTGGTATATATGCAAAATTTGGCGACGATCGATCTAAAATTGTAGATTTGTATAGAGAACATACACACACACAGACACACAGACACACAGAAAATCAATTTTATATATATAGATAGATTACTAGCTATAATACCCGGCGCTGCCCGGGTTTTCTTCAATGACGCTGTTTTGGATTACGTGATATCTCCCTCTTTCTTTGAGGGACACGCAAACCGTGTCTAAGTTAGCCAATATGGCGACTTCATTAAATAAACAAATCTAGATTTAAAGAAACATAGAAACGAATATATATTTTTTCCTTTTTTAAGGGGGGTGCTAAGTATTTCGATCCCCCTCCCGAACTTCAAGTTGTCCACATCTGCCTGTTTCTGCTTCCAAAAATGCTTAATTCAAGCTGTGGAATTTCTTCGATGTACTTTACGAACCAATAATTAATTTTAAGACAACCTAAACTATATGAATTTATGAAGTTGAATATTAAAAGACAATACAGACACATTTTCGAGCTTGAGAAGATGCAAATAAAAAATTGATTGAAATCAATGTTATTGCATGGATATCCAACTCAAACGTAGGTCCAGCGAAATACGTCGTATTTAATCTCCTGGGCTTCGTATATCTCTAAGCGAACTGAATATTTCAAAAATCTAGAATTCAATACAATTTTTTAAATTATTGATGGGGCGGAAAACCCCCACAAAATTTCCGCAATTTCTACAGTAAAATCGGCAATTTTAACACTGATTTCTATGGGACTCATCCTTTGCCTGACCCTCAAACTGATGCTGATTATTATGACGTCATTCAAAATGCCTCATGTGGCAAATCATTATAAAGGCATAAACTATTATGCATATAATAACACGATTAAAGAAGTGACAAACCGTTGTAAAGGCATATACACGTCTGAAACGCATTGCTAGGGAACCACGGTAACCAAAGTAAACGTTCGGAAAGTGATTGTTGAGGCCCAAAAACCATTGTTGCTGGACAGTTTTTTGCCCATTTGGGGCATTTGCCCTGGGCTGACGAAATTTTAAAGTAGCCTATCGTTCAAGTCGGGTCCCATTTGGTATATATGCAAAATTTGGCGACGATCGATCTAAAATTGTAGATAGCTGATACCCGGCGACGTTGCCCGCCCCGTAAAAAATTTATATATGTATAGCTTAATAATTATATCTTAATGAAAAAAATTTCTGCATCAAGTAAAAAAAATTACTTTTATTTTTAAATATTTTAATTAAAATCTTCAGGCAATCGCTTGTGGATACACAATATTTTTGTTTGTCCATCTGGTGTGTAGATGTACAAATTTTTGCTATTACCAACACGTGAACAGGTGACGAAAAGGTGTCCGTGTGAAAAACAGGGCTCAAGTAAGTTGATACCTGCCACTGCTAACGACTGGCCTTGCGCTTTGTTGATTGTCACGGCAAAAGCTAAACGAATCGGGAACCGTAATCGATTGAAAGTGAATGGCATTTCTTCAGTGATAATTGGGATACGTGGAATGAAGACGTCTTCTCCTTTGGCACATCCAATTAGAATCGTTGCTTCAATGATGCAATTGTGAAATTTCTTCACGCAGAGTCTGGTGCCATTGCAGAGTCTCGGTGTGTCCAGATTTCTTAAAAGCATTATTGGTGCTCCGACTTTGAGGGTCAAATTGTGTGGTGGCACACCCGGAATATCCTGGCTTGAAATCCTGATAATGAATCATTAGTATGTCACACGAACAGTTTTGTCACTGCGTTACGCAATGACAAAATCCGTATATACCGGGTGACTGGAAATGTTACGCCGTCCGCCAATAGAATTTTTTTTTTTTTTTGCCTTGTAGCAGTAAATGTCTGTGCCGTGTCTGTGACAGTGTCAACCGATTTGTAAGATGTGGAGTCTCTTGGAATAATTTTTAGGATTTTTCCGTTGATCTTGTTCATACTGTCATTTTTCGGTGCCAGAATCGCTCTCAGAAAGCCACTCATGGTTTTGGTCATTTTGTTGAATGTTTGGGAAGACTTTGTCTGCAAGTTCTTGAACTGAGTTTATATATATAATAACTGGCAAAATCCATTTGGGAACGTTATCAGTCCAGTGCTTGGGTCTACGGGAATTCTTCCATTGCCAAGTTTGATCAACTGATGTGAAAATGATAGCAGTGCCGAGTCATTTTGCAGTTGAACTCGCATGTTGGTGGATAATGATAATTTTTTAGCTTCGTGCCAGAGTGTTGATGTCCTAACAAACTCGAGGCGACCACCGATAGACAGAACCTTCACTTCCAACCCATCTCACTAATGGCAGTAAATTGCAATGTAGCGATATGGCCATGGTTGGTGTTTGGTGAAGTAGAGTGCTGATGATTTGAGGCAAGCATTGAGTTCATCAGCTGGCGTTTAACATTTTTATTCCCTGTTTTATCGTCGTAGTTGTTGTTCTCTGTTGTTAGTGACGTCAGATGTCCAGTTTCTGCAGCGAATATTATTCAAACTCCTTTTAAGTACTTTTTAAATTGAAACTATACCTCAACGATGGGTGGTTGATGAGATAAAGGCCACATTAGCACTTACAGGACACCCTGTATACATGCAAGCAAAAATACCCGGCGCTTCCCGGGGTTTTTTTTAATTACTGGGAGTATTGGAAAAGAGCCAAACCATTATAAAGGAATAAACTGTAATGATGGCAGTGTTAAAGATGTGACAAACCATTGTAAAGACATATACACGTCTGAAACGCATTGTTGGGAACCACGGTAACCAAAGTAAACGTTCCGAAAGTGATTGTTGAGGCCCCCAAAACCATTGTTGCCCGACAGTTTTTCGCCCATTTCGGGCATTTGCCCAGCTCTGACGAACTTTTAAAGTAGCCTACGGCTCAATCCCGGTCCTGTTTGGTATATATGCAAAATCTGGCGACGATCGGTCTAAAACTGTAGATTTGTATAAAGAGCATACATACATACATACATACATACATACATACTTTCACATTTATATATAAGATTATGCATAATCGCAGGTGAAAGTGATAAATGTAGTAAAATTTCAAATCAAGATTTCTTTATTGGGACAATTGGTGATCACGCATAACCAATGCACCGCTGTTCACTTTTACACACACACAGTAACATACATTTTAACATTAACATTTATAGGAACTAATGTTATACTGTAAAGAAATTAGCAAAGTTAAATAATAGTATCGTTCGAGGAATAATGGTATGAAAGGATGGACTTTGAAATTATGTATTTCAAAGCCATACCAGCCAGGTGTTAGGAGTTAGAGTCCCAAAGAATATGGATCATGAAAGAAACCTATAAATTTGGCGCGTAGCACGTAAGGAATACAGAATCGAAGAAGTAGTATAAAAAGTAGCGATAAACAGATCTATAAATATGGGGACTGAAATGAATTGCATAAAGGGTGCAGGACACTATGAAAGAAATCGGTATAAGTTGTATAAGAAGAATATGGTAATAAAATTCAGCGGCCGCGCTCATATTTCAATGATATTTGCAGCTGGTCAGAATTTTGTATACATGTAAAAGCGTGAGAAAGTCCAGGGTTAGAGCAGATGGTTTTAGGTGAAAGGAGTTTTGCGAATTCCGGGATTAGTTCCCACAGGAACGTCAACCGAATCAAAGGGATAGCAGTAGCCAATGAAACGCATGTCTATAGGAAAATGTTATCCGATAATGTAAAGTGAAGAGAAGTTCGGTAAAGAAAATTTAGGAAAGAAAATCGGAATTAGCGAATGAGATGAAGTTTATGGAATATAGGTAGGAGTAGGCGGATAGCCAAAGAAAAATATATATATGAAGTTTGAGAGAGTCAGAAGGGAGTGATAGAGAGACTGAGTGAGTGAGATAGAGAGAGGTTGTGGAAGTACACTAGATAAGTGTGAGATGGGAACCTACGAAGTAGTGAAGTTGATCTTCACCGGATTTGGGGTAAGTCACACTTCCGACTTTACGAACCATTTATCACTCTCCATGTAAATTGAAAATACGTAATGCACTATCATAGCTTCTATTTGTAAATCGTATATTTAATGCCCTTATTTATAGTAGCCTAAAAATTAAAGATTAATTAACTGTTTTATCTTTGTTTCCTTGGACTTGTCATTTACACGGGCCTGTTGTTATTGACTTAGATTCACAGCGCAATGATATCTATGGAGCACAAAATTCGTAAGATTATGAATAAAATTCGATCACGGCATTTTGGGATGTCTACATTAGTGGGATGATTAGAATCAATGTGGCAGTAGGGTCACACCCGTTACAATATAAACAATGCGCGCGTTAACACTAATAAGCGACCGAAGCCAAATGTCGTATAAATGAGGAAGTCGTATAAACGAGGTTCAACTGTACATCGTACCTCCCCATTAGCGGACACTCCCCGTTACAGGACAAAAGTTTTGGTTCCATGGATGTCCATTATCTAGAGGTTCTACTGTATAACATATATCAGCAGATTTTTAAATGAATTCCCCCGTCAGCAAAAGTCTGACCACCTTCCTCCACTTGTCACCAAAATTTCAGCAGCTCTGCTCCCTACTTCCTAACATATATTGGGATCAGATGAGCACAAGCTTTCCCCCTCCAGACGATCCAAAATTAATTTTTTTGATGCGAAAAATATTTTACAAAATTAAAATATTGGGAGAAAATACATTTTATATGTTGTTATAATAAATTTCTGATAAATTCGATGCTATTTTATTTAAGAAATTCATTACGACCCACCCTATAAACCATATATGCTGGACCCATGACGCCGCGGGCCAAATGTGGCTGGCCCCCTCAAATTTAATTTTTTTTAATAAACTAAGCGACACATTTACAGATCGCTTAAGTTCGGTGCAGTTCCAGAACCAGCAGTGTGACAGCCACAGATTTAGACTACATATCTGATCAAGTTATCCGCGGAACATTCCCAGATTACTTATGTGATTCGTGGCATATTTACCGATCATTTGAATGACTCGCAACACAATTCCAGATGAGCACTTAAGCGGCCCGCGACACATTCCTAGAGTACTGTAAAGATACGCGGAGCATTCAGCGATTACTAAAGTGGCTCTATAGAAGTACAATATCAATAGGGGTATATTAGTTCAGGCAGGGGCGTAGCCGGAAATTTCGTTCGGGGAAGACCAAAGCATGGGCGGAGATACGGAGCCCACCCCCCTCCCCAGCGTCAAAGGTGGAGTCGACAGATTTAATGTATATGCGTATATATGAAATGACATCATCATCGTGCCCCCCGGACTTCCAAGTGTATCTCCGCCTATGGACCAATGATAGAACAATAGATTTGGCCATCTTTTTCCTTTTTTCGGTCATTTTCTCACTTTTCGGCGGTGGGGAAGCCGAGACACCCAAGTCTCCCCCCCCCCCCCCGCTACGCCCTTGAGTTCAGGTACCCACAAACGAGGGAAAAGGAAAATAGAGATATCATTAAGAATATTTCACATTTTTATAAAAGGTGGTTAATGACGTAAGCATCTCATTCAACTCCCCTCCCTTTCCCCTTGTAATCAAAAGCTAACAAATCTGACCCCCCACAGATGCTGACGTAATACTTGAATGACCGAGGCTATAGCTACTAGAATAATCTTTATCAAGTCGCCTTAACCGAGGCTAACCCCGTGAATGAGCCCCCAAATTTGTATGGAATGCCGTCCCGTATTGCACGTAATTTTTATCATATTCTAGAGCAGCGGTTCTCAACCTTTTTTTTGCCCAGGCCCCCTTTCAACCATTTCTCATTCCTGTGGCCCCGCCTTGCAACCATGATCAATTTCCTACCTCTCCCCCTCCCCGTTTTCCCGTTAAAATACAATTGTTAAAATATTGTTTGAAGTATAAATATGTGTTTGAATTTAATTTATTTTTAATTTATGAAAATAACGAAAAAGCAAAATAAACATAATACAACACAGTAAAAAAAATATATAAATAAAGTTTCTATCAAATGTGTAAACATTGCGCTTGAAGACGGCACAATGCCATCAAGTTACTGTACAGGATGAAGTTTGAATTATTTACAAATTAGTTTTTCTTGGGTAAATTTGAATTTGGGTGAATCAAAATTTCAAACTAATCAGAAATTATAAATAATCAGATTTCAAAAAAGGAAATTATCGGTTCATTGATTATATAATTTCGATACGGTGAGATTTACATTCATCGTGAAAATCTGATGTCTCGCTGAATGACAAGATATCTCCAAGTGGCTTTATGGTTCATAATGTGACCTCTCTCTCCCACAGGCGAACGAAGCAACATATGAGTTGGCTTAAACACAACACGATATTTCACATAATGTACAGGGTGAATAGGTAACAAAACGTACGGTATTTTACTGGCAAACCGCGTTCACTCTACAAGAATACTTTCAATTAGAAAAATTATCCACATAACGTGTAGCACTCAGATATGCCATTCATGTTGCAAGGGGTTATATAGTGATTCAAATAAAAATGTTAACTTTGTATACGGACACCCCTGTGCTCAAAAACCCAATTACAAAGTTGTTGCCCCGTCTCTTCTGATGCCAACAAAACCGTTTTATCCGCATTTAATCTTGTTTTTTGGTTTGCTGTCTTCAAATAAATGTTACTGTCAATCAAGTGACACTGTATGCATAAATACATTCATCTCGAAACCATATAATTATTGATAACACAAGCTTATGACAAGGGCTCTGATTTTTATGTCCTAAAGAAGAAACGTAGTAGCTACTAACTTAACAGCAACGACGTTTCATCTTTAGGTCATAAAAATCAGACCCCTACTTATGAAAAAGTGGTTACACACGCAAAAAAATCATTCGTTTTCGTGAAACACTTGAAGTTTTTGATATTTCAAGTGCTAAATTTCATCTTTCAACTACTCAGATCCTTACGCTCGGCATTGAAATGCCTTGCCAACCAATCAAAAATCAATCAAATCTTTGTTAATGTTACTTAAATAGGGGAAAAATTGCGAAAAAATATTCTATGCATTTTGTTTGAAATCAAATTTTTTTTGGTCACTCTTTTAATAAATTTCTTCTTGGCCCCCTTATCACCAGCCATGGCTCCCCATTTGCAATATTTTCCTCCATAGCCCCCCCCCCCCCTGGGGTCAAATGGCCCCCGGTTGAGAACCACTCTTCCAGAGCCAGTGGTTCCCAAAATTTTTGTCACGTGGCATTTTTTGGGCGAAAAGTTCATCGCGCAGCACTTCACGTTCACAGATAGACTGGAAGGCACACTCGATCAGTGTGCGACCAACACCCACTGAGCTATAAGGTCAGTGCCAACACCACAGTAGAAATAATGCCTCGGAAGGCGTCTTGGCTCAAAGTACTAGATGCCTTCATATACGTGTTCAAAACACTAATAATAAAAAAAGGAAGAGGTCCTAAGGATCCTTAACATATTGAGCAGCGCTAAAGAGGACCAAAATGGCGAATGCGTCGGCCTGTGTATAAAGGAGTTCTAACTCAAAGTAGAACCCCTTTATATAGATATACTATACACTGAGCTATAAGTAAACTTTACTTATAGCTCAGTGATACTAAAGTATATGAAGGAATCTTAGCTCAAAGGAAGATGCAATGGTGACGGTCGGCTTCATTGCAAGGCTCTTTAAAAAATTCGATGTTAGCGCATCTTTTTTGTTTTTCTTCTAAGAATTATGAAACTATAATTATAATTATTAAACTTCAGGGAATTTTTAATTTGGCAGTAAATTTAAAAATAGTAGTGAAATGATAAACCTCTCTACAACGATATAACCCTCCACATTATTTTCAAAATCAGCTGTAGGCGTAATTTGAAATTGCGTATAGTCTAAAGGCGCGTATACACTAGCGCCTTGCAACGCACGACCTCCTGCAGCGGTTCTAATCCGCTCGTGGGTACACAAACTTCCTTTGTTTGTTGAAAAAACCGATTCCAGGTGGATCCATTGTGTGTGAAAACAGCTCAAGAATCGTTCACAACACCGTACAAATTACTGAACAACCAATTGCGAATGTTTCATTGCATGATCCGGGCGCTAGTGTATACGGGCCTTAATGCAGCGCTTCTCAGCCGGTGTTCTGCGGAGCCTTTGGGGATCAGCTCCGCGCGAATCTTTGACGTCACTAAAGTAGTCCCTTTCACATATAGCCATTGGCATACTTTTTTGAAGTACTATATGCTGCAATGACTATAGGTGAAATAGACGACTTCAGTGACGTCACGAGCTTCGCGCGGAGGCTTTCTGCTATAGAGGTATCAGCTAAACCAGGGAAGAAATAAGTCTTCCGATGTTTGCTCCGATACATTTTATATTAAAAGCATTTGCTTTCGTTGATTCAAAAAAAAAGGAGGGGCTCCCAGCCTTAACCTAATATAAATTTTAGAAATATTTTTTCGGGAAAATTACTTATTTTCTCCAATGTTTTTGGTGGAGCAGTTTGGGAACCCAGCATTCTACTATACTCTCTCCCTTATCTGTAATACTTACAGATAAAAGAGTAGGTTTCCTCCATGTATATAGTAGGATACACATCATGGAGGTAAAAAAAACTTTCTTTTTTCACAGTCGCAACAAAGCTTCACGATGAAGAGAGGAAAAAAAACAGAACTTATTCGAATTCATTCCACTGGCATTTGGACGCAATATTACGTCCTTTATCGTAAAGTGGTTAAAACGTACAGTACATAACAATAATTTACAAGGAAACTTGTGCTCAACAACTCAGTTCCACTTTGGTGCACTTTTACATAGGCAAAAGAAAAGTCTGAGAAAATTCGCCACCATTCTCACAGGATCCCATGAATTTCCTTGGTGCCATGACGTTGCCAAATCATTGAAGCTGTGGTCAAACTTTGCTTAATTTGGTGAGGTTTTTGATGTCGAGGTGCCCCTGTAGTGAATGTCGAAGTTCCACGAAACCCCTGTAACGTAAATTTCAAAGGCACCTTCCCATAAAATTTGCAACTTGTAATTTTCATGAAATTCCTATCATAAAAATTGAATAAATTACAATTTTTTACAGCACAAAATGTGTTTTCATGGAATGATACAAAATGATTCTGCAGACATCTTACAGAGTATTCACAGACGCTGGATGTTCCATAGGTCACAGGTGGAAAAACACTGTATAGCATGTGATTAATGATTATGCAACATCATGGGTCTGTCCAGACTTTCTTGCAGGGTCTTGTTTTTATGAAAATATTTCTTATTTTTGTGGGAAGCGAAGTGAGCTAGTTCATATATCACACTAGAAATCCAATTTTAAATTTGTAGTTTCATTAACTTTTATTTTGTAAACGGTCCGTTTCTCAGGTGCAGAATGCTTTTATGAAGGTTCTGTTTTTTAGATCCGGAATTTTGTGAAAGATCCGGTAAACAGACCCAAATTTTGGCCTTTGTACATGCATATACTGAAACTTGATAAACTTCAACATCAACAGAGCAAAATACAGTAACATATATTTCGGAAAATATGCTTTATTTCTTCTCTCTGTATAGGCTAATTTCAAAATATACAACTATTTATTTTGTTTACAAATCTCTCCAATGATACAAATCATACATATATATTTTGGTATTAAATAAATATTTTAGAGATAATATAATTTCTTAAATAGAATATTATAATCTTTGAATCATTCAATATGCACCTTTCTTAGTCTTTCTGCTACATCAAGAAATATTTGTGTTTTTTTGCATGATTAAAAAAAACACACTAAGCAAATAAGAACTTGGCCAAGTAGTCAAGTTCTCATTTTAATCAATGATTGGACACGTGGATATCTCTAACAACTCATGATAGACTTTCACCTACAGATGTACCTCCCTTTATGTGATTAATATGCAAAATTATTGCATAAGATAAAATCTCATAAAGTGAGTTGAATTTATCATAGGCAATATAAGGATAAGGAGAGTTTCCACAGAAGGATAAGAAATAAACTCCAGCAGTGAAATACATTTCTGTGAATGAATTATTTAAAATTAAATTTACGCTATGTAAATAAATGTTATTAATGATTTTTATTTCTGATTGTTCTCAATTAATAAACTGGTTCTCTCTTAAGCATGAATCTTCCTTTCCTGAAGAGTATGGAATATGTTATTATTTTTTGCTTTAAAACTGGGCATAACTCCTATCGCCATAAGCACATTTATTACTGAATGAGTTGTGCAGGAAGTGTGCATGAGTACCTAACTGCATATTTGTACTGATTTAGATCTGTCGTTCATTGTGGCTGGATTTTTTAATCCGTTGTAAGTGTAGTTGACAGAGATTAGGACAGGCAGTTAACGAGATTGAGGGGATGGTAGGCTGATAACTTTTTCAATTAAATAGTGAAGATTTTCAGCTGAAAAGCTGCATTCTTCATTCCTATAAGGATTGATGTTGCAAAACAGAGAGATAACCCCAAATATTTCGCATACAAATATCACAATTTTAGCTTCATTCTGACAATTTTTTTCAATTAAAATTCTGATGGCATTGTTGATGTGTTATCAAAAGATGCTCATTAATGAGGTACTCAGACTCAGGAACTTTACATGCACATTTATCTCATATACATCCTGAGGTCAAGAGATTTTGTCATTTTAACCCTTTAAAGTTTGAATTTCACAAAGAAAATTTGTAGGCAGTCTATTCAGGCCTAGAGAAGTATGCAGGTATAATTTTCTGAAGATTGCACTTTCCGTTTTAATTTTGTGGGTGTGCCCAACCTTGAATTTGAGACTCGATTTTAGGCAAGCTGTAAATGTAAAAAGTTAAAACTTATGCAGAACAAAGAGATTAGTGTACAGCCAACAAATTAATATAAAAAAAATTTTTTGGATATAAAAATGTTTCTGAAAAAAAAAGAAAGAAAGTTGTTTGAAATTTTAATCCATTTCTTTGAAAAATAAGGGTTTTCAAAAAATCTACACCAGCCAAAAGTATGGATCGGCATGTGTGGTACTGTTATCTAGTGTTGAATAAGGTTCAAAGTAATCCCTAAACTAATTTTCATTTCATTTATTATTTATTTTCAGTGTTTGAAAAGGGAATTTTGGGGTGAGCCCAAGCTGGGCACGCTGAGTTGGAAGGGTTAAGTATATCTTTAATTCTGAAAATACACCAGCAAATTAAAATACAAAACAACTCTGAATTTTGTAGGTTATGATTTCCTACTTTCTTAGCTTTTCAAAATCGTGTTATAACAAAAACGGGTAAAGAAAGTAAGACAGCATAAAAATAAAGGAATATCTGTATTTAAGGGTTGACTGTTTTAACACTTGAGTGTACATAATGATCATAATTAAAAACAAAGAAACTTAAAAGCATTGAAATATATAAAGAAATCAATATTTTTCCTTTCAGGATGGCCGATTCCATTCATGAATGGAATGAAAGATTTTTTTGATTTTAAACACGAAGACACCATTAAAAGTACAGTGCTCAAATAGTAATCAGTGAATGTATTGTTTTGTACACAGACATCTACAACAGCAATAAATTGAGCTGCAATAGATGATAAACCTGTTTTATACAAAACACATTTTAATCTACATAAATTACTATTTTACTGGAATAAACAGATAGATTAAAAAAAGATTCTTTCTTGACAAGAATCGGGTCAAAAAACAGAAAAAAATACATCAAAGGCTATTTCACAAATGGTATACATCTAAATTGAAGAAATAACAGTTTGTACATCCAAGGCAAGGGGTTTCAACCTCTCTCGAGTAGCGAGCAATATCTCTACCCATCATCAAACGAAGAGCACTCCTTACGACAACTTTGACACATGCATGCCTTAAACATGCATTTAACTGTAATCTTGAATGCAATTTCTACAGGATGTTTAAACGAAACATTGATCAAGTGCTTGTGAGCCAGAATCGAACACGACCATTGAGCACTCTTAGTGCTTCAGGGAGCACCATGGTGCTTGCAAGCAACAGGTTGAAGATGGCTGATGCAGGGAATTGTTGAAGTTTTAACAGCACACAATCAGATTTTAATTCTGAAACTGAATGAATCTCATATTTATGGCATTATAGACCAGAGATATTGTTTTTAAGGTATTTTTTCAATAGCCCACTTTGATTCAGAGTAAGTCAGATCACACAAATGACTGCTTACCCATGTGTCACACTCTTCTGTATAATTTTTATTGTAATGCATGTAGGATGACACTTTTGACACATGCCGTAGAACAGTGTTTCTCAAGCACATCAATCAAACTGGACCATTCATCATTTTGTTCTATTTTTTCATGTTTATGACTGAGCCTCATACTCAAAAAATATCAGGCCACAAGCTTCGAAATATTGAGGAAACACTGTCATAAAATGTCTAGACTTCTGACAATGAAATTGAAATTGCTGCAAGGATGTTAGGCAAGCATGCATCCTCATCAACCTTTGGACATAGGTTGGAAAAAAATCCAAATCCATGTGTCACTACCTTCTTACGAAGTAAAAAAGCCTATAACTAAGCGGAGATGAAGATTAAGTTCGGAAAGAAAAATCACATTCCTCTGGGGGAAATCAAACCACCAACCTCTCACTATCTGGGTGAGTGCTCTATCATTCAGCTACAGAGGACAGATATTTTTTTTCCTTGGAAAATATGTACGAACATATACAGGACTACGCAAGGACAGTCTATTATGGCATTAGCCGCCCCCCCCCCGGCAACGTATAAAGAGAAACGATGTCATTCCATCTTCATCTCCGCTTAGTTATCCAGGCTTTCATACTTCGTATGAACAGCGGAGAGTGACATTGTTCCTCTCTGTGTGTTGCCAGCTGGGGAATAATGCCGTAAGAGCTATTAGCTGAGCTAGGAGGCTGTCCATGCGCAGCCCCATTCACACATATGCTCTAAAGAAAGTAAATACCTGTCCCCTGCAGCTCAATGGTAGAGCACCCACTCTAACAGTGAGAGGTTGGTGGTTTGATTCCCCCACAGAGGAATGTGAATTTTCTTCCTGAATTTCATCTCCGCTTAGTTATCCAGGCTTTTGTACTTTGCAGGAACATAGGAGAGTGATATCGTTTCCCTCTACACACATTATCTTCTTAATTTGAATTTGCTTATACACTACAATCTTCCAGACACTATACAAAGATTAATTACAACCTCTAATATTGTTTTACTTATGCTGGAAGGAAACATGCCACATAGGCTACATGACTGGAGTATTTTGTGATTTTGCATGCAAAGAAGCATTTTTACAGTGCACACAGATTAAAGGAGACATTGGTAACCTGTATAAATTAAACAGCTTGATGGAAAGATCCTATTTCCAGACAACTACACAGAATCTCAGAAGGCTGATTCCATGATCTACTATGAGAGATTAGAAAATCTCACATAGTTGGACACAACTCTTGTCAAACTTATATCCTTTTTCACAATAAATAAATTTGATGATTTAATGGGAAAAAAAATTCTTGTCAAATCAATGAAAAGACTATTCTAGCTGGCCGGTAATTAACAAATTTAACCCCTCTTTTATCCATAAAATAATCTTGGATTGATAATTCATAACTGCTCAGATTCACATAAGCTTATCAATATAATGAGTTGTGTAATGAATAAAATAGTTGAATGAAAAATTATTGAACCTAATGAATGTGGTAATCGCAGCTTCGTTTCTCACGTTTTACCACCACCTTCACCAAAAAAGGAAATCAATAAATCACACATATTATATAGAGTAACTGTTCAATTAAAAAAAAATGCACAGATGACTGTCTATCTTTGTTGAAAATTTGTACGAGTTGAAATCAATTCGTATCGCAAAGTTAGTCACCATAAGCAGTGGCTTTTACATGCCACGAACAATAACAACATATTCTTCCATCGAGAAGCAGCAACAAATATTTTTACAAACAAAGCATGTGGTTATCTAGATTTTCATTTAGTCCATTCAACTTGTTTTGCAATGGTCGCAAACTCGAACCGGGTGCAACCAGCCTTTTGATGGTACCGCAATACGTGCGAGCGAACAGCCATCACAAACACCCTTTCCACACGAACGACAATGGTGAACACCAAGTTTTGGTGAAAACGCTTTTTCACATACACAACAGTGAGTTATGAGATGATCTGGAACCCAATAATTTGGCCTTGCAGTGGCCTTTATAATGCCTGAAATATAAGAGAAAGGAAATTGCTTGTATTATATTTTTCTCATAAAAATAAAAATTAGATAAAAAATGGACCGGACATCCCTCAGTTACAGTCACCTCTTTTATATATGGCCAAATAATAATTTTCTCCTGTATAATAAAAGTATGTACTTTGAACCCAACCCCTGGTTAACAGTCAACCCTCTTTTAGGGACAATTTTTTTTACCTGCTGGTGATAGCAAAAGAAAGGTTTTACTTTGTATATATGTATATAATACTACTAAACCACACATGTACCTCGTCCATATTCCTCTGTGGAACTTCTAACGAATTGGTACATATTGGAATGTGCGTGTCCGTGTTATGAACCTAACGTGAAGCTGGTTTCTGTGTAATGCTTGCTATAGTGCTGCCGTCTATCACATATTTTTCGAACTGTGAATGAAGTGTATACAAATACAAATACAACGCCACAACAGGCAAATTGCCCAACGAGGTGGCTGACTTAAGAACATCATGGATCCCGAGCCATTTTTTGGAGGCCCTACCTACTACTGCTACACCACTCATGCACCCCGCCCACACCCCCCCCCCCGCGGAACCCCCAACGAATCGGTACATGCGGGAATGTACGTGTAGTGAAACCTGACGTGAAGTTTTTTTGTTTCTCTGTAATGCTTATTATGTGTAGTGCTGCCACCAGTTTTTCTAACTATGAGCGAAGTGTTATGATTGAATGATTTATCGTTGTAGGACTGTTGCTCTCTGCTGTGAGACTTTAATGGGGGAGATCGACTTGCATTCACACCTCGAAGTTGGGAACCACAGATATATGTATATAGTAAGACCTGATTAACCAAGTTTCGGGTTATCTGAGGTACATGCCACAAATTGATCTTAAAAATTAGGAGCAGTGAAATGCCTTTTGTCATGACAAACTTATTCACAGAATGCAGCAGCGTAGAGAGCTTTACAGGCTGTGAAGGTAGAGACTCAAACCAGTGTTTCCGAACGTGGACGATATCACCAGCTGAGGGAGGGGGGGGTTACTGAATGGACCAGGACGGGAGAGTGGTAGAAGCTACAGATAAAACCATGGGAATCTTATGGTTGGCTTCACCTGGACACAATCAAAGATTATTTTTTCTGAGGAGGTTGATGAAGTAAACGAGCTTGGAAGACTTTGTAGTAGAAAAACTTTAAACATTTGCTCACGAACACCATAGGCGGAGATAGACCTGGAAGTCTGGGGGGGGGGCACGATGTTAATATCTATACATATATACATTAGATGAGTCGACTCCACCTTTGACGCTTTTGCCCCCCCCCCCCCCCATGACAAGCACTTTAATGCTCTGATCCCTGGAGTATTTGAGATGACTTGATGACAGAAAACATATAAAGGAAATTTTTTCAAGTCAATGCATGCAAAATAATCTTCGAAATATTGTAAACTGTAAACACATTAAGGCTGCTACACACTTATCAAATCGCAACTCACATCAAGTATGTAGAAATGTGTGTAACAGAATTTACAGTAACTCATGTAACTTCATACTATTTTATTTGATCTTTTTATTGTGTTAAAAAATATGAAAACATAATATTCCCTGATTCTGACTTTATCCATTTAAATTCAACCTCAAAAGTTTGTAAGGTCTGTATTATATTAGGTAGGTCCGGTCCATATTAGATCAGAGATAATTGGGGTCCTACAATAGTTGTGAAAATTTCATGTTTATCAATCGATCGTAGATCTATATACCCTACTTTAAACAAACTTCATTGATATGACATTTTCCTTGATTTAAACTAGTATTTCCCAAAATAAGCCATCTTTTAAATCAGGGCTATAGCTATTCTTCTGAATTTCATTCATGCACAGCCGCAGCTCATAAAATAGAATAAATTTGAGTGATATGGTCATTATATTTTGTCTCGGATTTATCCTTCAGATTTCAATACAGGGTGTTCTGTTAATGGACTCAGAGGGTTGTTAGTAAACATCAAAGGAACAAAAATTGTAATGAAACATGGTGTCGCAAACCACGTTCAGAGGGTGAAAATCTCAAAAATGCATGCATGTTTCGACATCACGCTGGAACGACAAAAAGTACAATAATAACTACAAAAGGATTTATTTGATTAATTATTACAAGAGCTGTTAGAAGTGGCAGCCACTGACGTCATTGCACAGTCACCAACAATGTAGAAATGATTCCCAGAAGCGCAGTAAGACACCAGGTATGCTTTTGATGTCTGCCGCAGCAATGACAATACACTCTATGAGATCCTCCAGTTGTCCACAGGTGTCACATAAACGAGTGATTTAGGGTGACCCCCATAGGAAAAAGCCACACGGATTGAGATCCGGCAAATGCGGAGGTCCAGCGCATTCAATCCACCTCCTTGGGTATGTAACATCGAGGCGATTTTTGAGATTTTCGCCCTTTCAACGTAATTTGTGACACCATATTCCATTGCAATTTTTGTTCCTCGTGATGCCTACTAACAACCATCTGAGTTTGTTGGTCCATTAACAGAACACCCTGTATAACGAAAACAATTCAGGGAATGTGCTAATGAACTGTTGGGGCCCAGTTGCACAGATTTACAAAAACAGTGTTTTACAGGTCCAGCATGGTAAACTCTTGAAGCGTTTACACAAGATTGGGATTGAGGGCAACTTGTTAAATTGGATAGAATCATGATTAACAGATAGATCACAATGGGTTATGGTGAATGGGGAATTGAATGCACAGGCGTCACAAGTGGAGTTCCTAAAGGAAGTATCCTGGGCCCCCATACTTTTTTTCACATTTTATCAATAAACTAGATCAGGGTATTGATGAGATTGAAGCTAACAGGAGTAGTCAGAAATAAAAGTGATAGGGAGTTGCTTCAGTCACATTTCAATATGATTACAGCATGACATTTAACAAGTGTATGGTCGCTCATTTTAGTTCGAACAACCCATATTTCACTTACAAGTTGAATGGCAGTGTCATTCCCAATGCAACTGGGACCACCAATTTGAGAATTCTCACTGACAAGCGGCTTTGGTTTTCTGAACATTGTTCAGCAGTGGTTAAAAAACACATAAAATGCTCAGTTTCATTCTCAAAAAGTCTCTTTGCATTCTCCCAAAGTGATCCTTTCACTTTTCTGGAGCTCCATACCTAGTTCATTCTGGATTGGAGCATGGCGTTAGGTTCTGGAAACCATACTTAAAGAGCGATATTGACTTGGTCGAGCTGGTGCAGAGAAGAGCCACGCGTATTCTTGATGGCAGACTGGGCTTAAGCTATGAAAAGAGACCTGATTTTTTTGAAAATATTTACATTGGAAGACTAGGTGTCGGGGAATATAACAAAAGTGTTCAAAATTTTCAACGGGATGGTTAAAATAGACCATGACTTATTAATACACGATCAATCATTTGTTACAACAAGGGGACACCTGTATCGACGTAAGGGACAATTCTAGGTTGTGGTGTTGCAGGGAGTTTTTCTCTAATAGGGTAGTGAATAAATGGATAACTACCTCTGGGGGGGGGGGGGGGCATGAATTCTAACACGATTGAAACGTTTAAAAATAAATATGATAAACACATTAGGATAAATCAAGAAGCTATCCGTACTTAGAAAAAGACAACAATAATAAATATTTATGGGCAGTGTGCATATTTATATTTTATCATAATTATAGGTTTTTTACTGCTCTTATTGGGTTGCTGTATTTTTGATATAGTTTAGATATATAATTGACAACCATATTTTTATGGGCATCTTTTTTAGCCACCTCTGACTGTATGTCTCTTGTGGCCTTTGTATTTGAATAATGTAGCATGAGGAAATAATTAATTTCTTATTTTTCTTTTGGATCAAAAGATTGTGAGTAACATGATAATAGCAAGTGTTTATGCGATCATATCGAGCATATCATATGCATGATATGATCAAAGTGTTTAAAATTTTCAGAAGGACGGATAAGAAAGATCACGAGTTATTTATCAGCCATCAATCGACTGCTTTGATAAAGAGACACCACCGTCATATAGTAAGAGGCAATTCCAGGTTGTGGTGTGCCTTTGAGTTTTTCTCCAATAGAATTGTTGGAACAGCGTACCTCTGTGGATCGTGAATTCTAACACAACTAACATGTATAAAAAGAGATACAATAGGCCTAAACATAGTGGGATAAATTGAGAAGCTATCCGTACTTAGATGAGACAACCATAATTTATTTTATGAGTACAGTGTATATAGTATTAATTATTTCTTTTGTGATATATGCTTTTATATTGGGTTGCTGTATTTTGGTGTTATATTTTTGGCATCTAAATACTTTTATGGACATCTCTTTTCAGCAACCTCGTTGAGCAATTTGCCTGTTGTGGCCTTTGTGTTTGTATAAGCAACCAAGAAAAATCCATAAGTCTTAGTACCTGTTAAGTGTGTTGAAGCATGTTGTCTTCTTTAACCAAAAAAAAAAAAAATTTAAATTGATAAAATATCAAAACTGAACTCAATGAATTCTGTTTGAACACAGATGGTATATTGTTTATGTCCCCTGAAAATACCACCAGTGTGTAGAAACAATACAGTGTGATGAACACATTAGCATTTATGTTTTTTAATTTCTATTCATATCAGCAAAGGATTTTAAGTTTTTCCATGATTCTGAATATTCAGAAAGGGAGGGGGGGGGGAATTAATTTTCCCATTTTTATATTTAAAAAAAAACACGCACAAACGAATTAAAAATTAATGAGTATACAAACCGAGAGGATAATTGACTGCAGATGCCATGGTACCCAACGTTGATTGCACCACTTCACCTATTTTACGAGCTGTGACCTCAGGAGGATGTGGCACAATGTCATTTTCTGGGCAACCTGGAAAATTTGAAATGAGAGTATGACATCTATCTTCTCCATCACTTTCAATATATTTCTCAAAATAACTAGTCAACTCCTATTTTGAATTTGTTAAAATGGAATGAGATCGAAAGAGTTTTTTCAGCAGATTTTTCCTCCAAAAAAAAATTTTTTTTGTCTCAGATAGACAAACTATAAATTACAGAAATTTAAATAAATGCATTAAATCTATTTAACTCTTTAAGCAGCACAACAGAAATCACTATACACTCTTTAAAATGATGTATCTTTTTTTCATTAAAAAGGATGTCTTCTGATTTTCAACAGTTGCAAAGTAACGGGTGCAGGGAAAAGTGTTTCCTTGAAAAATCAACTTTACAAATAATTTAGGCTCATCATTGCTAAAAAAAGGCATTTAATACTAGAACTACCATGTGGACAGATCTTTGATCAACATTTGCAACTCTATTTTGCAAAAGTTTGAAAATTTTCCTACGTGTCATTTCCCAATTTGTTGAAAGAAATCTTTTGCAGCAAAAAATGAAAATTTAAAGTCATTTTGTTGATTTTTAAAAACTACTTCTACCTAGACCATAGTTTCCCAAACCTTTTTGTTCCATCGCCCCCTTCTTCAGAGAAATTTTTCTCTCATCGCCCCCCAACTCAAGTGAACCCATAGGATCCTATGTTATACCCGTGGCTTCTATCGCCCCCTTGCACCTTTCTATCGCCCACCAGGGGGTGATATTGCCCACTTTGGGAAACACTGACCTAGACTTACCATATTTTGCAATGAATATACACTCCCCCCCCCCCCATGTTTTGCATACTAACAATCTTCGACCACCAAAAATGTTTTCTTGGTTAATGGCAAGGGTAGAGGGTGTGTTGGTGATTTTTTGTCCCCCTTTCATGAGAAAGTCATTCATTTTTTGCAAGCAGACAAATGAATATTGTGATATTCTGTTGCTAAATGTGATATTCTATTGCAAAATCCCATCTTTTAAATTTCCCTCATTCCCAAAAACTTAGAGTTAAAGGAAACTTTTAACACTAAAATACAGAAAAAGTTCTGGGGCTGAGTGAAAACTTCAACTTAAACAGATATTCAAGGTATCAGAGTTCAACTTATCGCGAACTGACTGTATATGTATAATTCATTGATAAAAATGAAAAGATAGCGAGAAAATAAAAACAATAAACACAAGCAAAAAGGGGAAAAGAAAATATAGTAATATATACAACAAATAGATCAAATCATGATTTTTGCATAGATAATGCTATTTATCAGTGAATCTGCTGTATGCAATGGAATTAGTGCGTAATTATGATTTGAGAAAATTTAACATTTCTTTTAACATTTTAACATTTTTAACTTTTTAACATTTTATTAAGTGTAGGCAATGACGGGAGGAACATGAATGTATTAATTATCATAATTATATTTTATCTGTAGCTCAAAAATTTTGCACATACATATATGCACATACACACATATCTATATACACCAGGAGTTTAAAAATTACTTTCGATGTTGCTTATGGTAAATAGGTAATTCCTGAGCCGTTTTTCCTAAACAAAGAAATGTAGAACTGAGAGTGAAAAGATAGATGAATGAGTGAAAAGATAGATGAATGCTTTCCCCGGTCTTTAATGACAATGGCTGTAAATAGTTTATTTTTATAACGATCTACCAGGCATGAGTCGACTTTACAGCATTAACTCTGGTCATTGCTATACAACAATTTCCAACCAGTAGAGTTGGAAGAACTGAAGACTCCATCTATTGGTAGTCACATCAGGCTCGATAGGTAAAGAACTTGTTTTTGATGTTCTTCCTCCAGAGGTGAACCCGTAGACCTTAACAGTAACCTTCATGGTGGAAGACAAGCATCTTACTACTGCACCACTCGGGCGCTTGCACCAGGAATGTGAGTCTGATCTAAAACAAATAAAACCTAGACCTACTCACTTAACTGCAGTTGATAATTTCAAAATCCCTAACCAGATGTTAAATATGCTATGAATGCATTTTTTAGTAGATGAAATTATTGATTTTCTCTTCTAAAACTAGGGTATAGAGAAACATTCATGTTTCATTACATTTCAAGCATGAGCAAACATACAGGTTGTTGCAGAAGAAGACAGGTTATTTTCTAAAAGGTGGTAGAATGAATTGAAATAATCTTTTTGTCTTACAAATGCTTGGTAGAAGAATAGTTTGCTTGGGATAGAAGGTGCCAGAGTGCCCTTGAGGGTAAAGCCATATGTAGGTAAATCACATTTTATTTTTAGCCTTGCACTTTGCAGCCACAGGCCGATGTGTCAAAGGATTGACTAAGTGGGAATAAAAGTTGTACAATTACCTTAAATCATATATTTTATCAGACAAAGCCATTAGTTTCCCCATTATTTGGAACCATTAAACAATTATATGATAAGTGATGACAAAATAGTTTGCCTGTTGCAATCACTTAAAAGCAAAAGCGACAAAATCACAAATAACACCACCTTATGTTCTTTTTACTAGTAAACTGAGAATTAGTCTCAAACGTAAAATTATCTTGACTGGAATGAGGACAACTATAGGTGAGGGAACCCTAAGGATTCAGATTACTTGAATCTCCAAGAATTTTGATGGCCCTAAATAACTCATGAACATACAAAGCAATGCACATATCCTTCCCTGAATGCTTTATTGAATCCCTTACATGTCAGATGTCTGGCAACCTAAATAACCTTTTATTGTTTTGCCTTATTGGAACCCCTGAGTAGGAGGATGGAGTGTTACTCTGTTGTCAAGGGACAACTTACATTCCAAAATTTTGAAATCAATGAACAATAAGCAATGTAAATTCAAAAAATGAACATATTTTTTCATGGGTTGGAACCTGGGGTCCTGTATCCCCATATGACAATATTTCAAGACAGGTAACCCTAGTTTTTGTAAATTTACAGCTGTAACATGGGTTTTTACAATAACTGTCATTTCTACCACTACGGTAGTTCTAGTGTTAAGGAGGCAAAATATCTCGTCAATGCTGCTTAAAAGGTAATACATTTTAAAATGTGAAATGCAGCTGGAAAGATTACCAGTTTCATAACACTTGTCACACACTCGAACCGGATCGGTACCCCAACCAGGTACCGGAAGAGTGTGAGAAGAACATTTTTCACAAAATCCACCACCGCACATACGGCAATGGTGCTTTCTGTCAAGATCATCAAACAGTTTTCCACATATTCCACAATTCTGGATATAGAAAAAAAAAAAAATCACTCAATTAAAAATTCTGGGTAATATAAACTATAACAAAAACAATACAATAAAAACTTTGATTCTACATCTAAACGTATATAGCAAATAATTCTATTTGGAGTTGATTGTAAGCCATAAATATTTAACCATATCTGATGCAATAGCCATCCAAAATTCCTTGACCCAAAAATATTTAAAATGTTGAAATTGACGGTTGGCAAAAATTGTAATAGCTGTTCTTGATCATCTCACCACTATGCATTTCAATTGAATTATTCTAATATTTATATAATACATTCGAGCCTGCTTATAATGAACAGAGATACAGTAAAACCTGTCTTCAACAGAATCACGAGAGACCATGATTTTTTCAGGTTGAACACAGGTTTCTGCTGCACACTGTTCAATTGACATAATGTGTAAAATTATGTAACAATCTTGTATGTAATTGAAGTACAGAATAATAAAAATAAATCACTTGAAAATAAAATAATTAATTTAAATGAACATTTAAAAAAATTTTTCATTATTTAATCTATAATTACTAAATATTTAGGTTTCCACAGCATCTGTATAAAACTTCAACCCACACAGTTCTTAATCTGAAATGACTACATTTATGTTCTTTTTGTGATCTTCTTTGAATTTTCAATGAGGGTGTCAATATCTGTTGTGTCAGA
The DNA here is from genome assembly GCF_987345545.1 of Pholcus phalangioides. Classification (NCBI taxonomy): domain Eukaryota; kingdom Metazoa; phylum Arthropoda; class Arachnida; order Araneae; family Pholcidae; genus Pholcus; species Pholcus phalangioides. The sequence goes on from NW_028301608.1 coordinate 110,542,483, forward strand.
TTCAGTTTGTACATTGTTGTCTATACTTATGTAACCCTCAGCACCAGGGCTGTAACTAGGATTATTGGGGGGGGGGGGGGGGGGACAAAATTTTTTTCACTGCCCTGACCACATCAAAATTTGATGATTTTCCCACATAAAATTTTCCACCTAAATTTTGTTGCCCAAGCAAATCCCCCCCCCCCCATTCGTCTCCCTCTAATTCCGGTCCTGCTCAGCACTTGCGATCACCACGAAAAGCAGATTGCATACAATTTTGTGAGTCATTGTATATCATTTGGAAATCTGACCATCACACTGATTTCTCCCACAGAAAAGCCTGCTTTTACCGAAAAATTTTGTTACAATTTCAGAAAGCAACTGTTTCCCTACATGTGGTTTTCAAAAACCACAGCATCAAGTACGGTAACGGTTTTTACAAATCCAAGGGTGGGTGAAGTAGAACTTGCATTGGCAAGCAGTCATTGCATTAAAAATTTTGATACAAGCGCTAATATTTTGTATGATTTTTTAGTCAATTGGTCGTGAAACAGTCAAAGTGTTTGTGTGCAATTTTCCTTAAAAAGGATAAAATTTTCCTTTCCGTTTCTGCATTAGATCGGTTCCATTTAATCCAGGTTTTTTTAATGTGTATTTTGGCATTGAAATCATGGATCTACAATTTTTTTCCATTCAAGACAGGTTTCTGCTTAATACCGGTTCCGTTAAAGACTGGTTTTACTGTATAAGTTTTACAAATGGTGAAGTTTTTTCCTATGTTCCTTCAATTTTCTATTGCAAGCCAATGCTACTTATAGATAGGTAACTAATTTGGGAAAATACACTCATATTAATTTTCAATTGATTTAAGAAAACAATTTTTTTAATCTTATCTATAAGTACACAAATAGTACTTTGCTACAATTAATAATACATTTTTCCCCCTCCAGGAAGATATTTACCAGCACATTTTTGACTTTGCAGAACTAATTATGTCTCCTGGAGTGTTTTGGAGCTATTATAGAATTATTTTTGATTTATACAATTCTTTTGCTTTATTTTAAACCCTATTTTAATAGCAGAGAACTTGCTACAGACAACCATAAATATATTTTATGGACATTGTACAATATTTTATCATGTATATACATTGTTTCTAGTTTTTGTAATTGCATTTTTAATTGTGTTGCTGTATTTTAGAAATATATGACATTCATTTTGTTATAAATATCTTTTTCTCAGCACCTCATTGGGCATTTTGCCTGTTGTGGCCTTGTATTTGTATTTGCACAAAGAGTAGATAAGGATATTTTCCCTAGAAGATGACTATCAAAACACCCTTTAGCCGGGGTTTTTTAAGTGTAGATTTTCTGCACTTTCATAGAAATAGTGATCAGTTAAAAACATGAAATTCCAGTTTTCAACCAATCCCTTCCCTCTCGCTGAATGTAGTGTGGAAATCCTGCTTCTAGGAAAACCCGACTTTAGTGCATATGAGCTACTGGATAGATTATTGTGTTTTCATAGTGTATGAGAATGTCTATAAGCACAAAAATTAAATTTATTGCTTAAAACATTACAGTTTGTTTTTTTAAGATGAAAAGATAAAAGTTTTTAAGAAAAAAAGAAATAGGATGTTCTGTGAGTTCACTCATGATTTGAGACTATTTGACCGCAAGTATTTCAATGATTAATTTAACACAGAGGGAAAAAGAATGACATAAAATACATACTTTCAGTTGCAAAAAATTTAAACCATCTATACATGTTCAAAAAAATATTATCCTGCATGAAACATGTTCAATTTTGACACTTTTTTTTCACAAGGTGATATGGATGTTAGAAATATTTCTGTCCTTCAAAGTTATAAGTGTGTCTAGCTATGTCTGAATTACTAAAATTAATTTTAAAAAATTAAAAAAAAAATACTTTGTCAGCATGGAAAAATACTTACCATAACTTTAGAGTTTGGAACCCAATATGATGGAGCAATCTGATCTGCCATCCAACTAGACAGCATCCTGGTAGGTTTAGAACCGAGTTGTTGAACAACGTCAGTAACAGATGTCAAGTTATCTATGATATACTGAGCTGTATGAGTGTCGTTCACATCATTTTCCTAGAAAGTATACCTATCCACTTATTTTGAGAATTCAATGGAAAACATTTTTATCACACATACGATCAAAACCTATAATAATTTCATAGGCCTATACTAGATGATTAATTCAATCTATAATCGTATGACACAAAACATTGTGGCGCTGCGGTCGTGAATGAAAATGTATGCTTACTATAAATGTGTAGCTTACTATAGGATTTTAATGAATCATAATTACATTTATTACATAATAAATCATAATTTGTATAATTGCTCATAAACAAGACAAACAAATAAAAATGGCAAAAATAACATAGCTAAAAAAAATTATTTGGTCAAGTTATTTCTGTATTTATCTAATCCAATTAAATTACAAATTTTTCATGTTTGTGAAAATTATTACACAAAATACTAAATACTGCAAAGACAGATTCAGTATAAATCACTGAGATTAAAACGTTCAACACATATTGAGAAATACAAAACTCACATCAGGCCAAACATGACAAGTTTCTGTTCTAACACACGTTTCCCAAGGATCTTTATTTCCAAACCAGTACTGTCGACTTCGGTAAATAACACCACATTTTGAACATTCTAGAAGGTACCTTGAATATAAATTATGTTTTAATTAATAAATGTTCTTTTTATTAGTATATTCCCAGGTTTATCATCAGAAAAAAGAAAAGTTACTATCATGATAAATACACATCAAACACAATACGTTACATCAAGCTAATAGTTTCATTAAAAAAAATATTAGTAAACATCTTTCCATAACTTACCCTGCCCAAGCATATTTTGCTAGGCCAATTAGCGAAGAGTCATTTGATTCAACTGCTTTAGGCGAGACCACAATTTTTTCTCCCCTTTCATAGCAGACCTATAAAAAACATTTTCAACCTACATAAAATAATTCCAATCTCTTTATTCTCGAGTAATTCAAACCTCCTTCGGGTGATGTATGAAAAGTTCGATCGAAAACTAGTTTTTGACAGATTTGTTGCACCTGTTATCAAATTGTTTGTGGATCATGTAAAATTATGTTTTTATATAACTTGGTGGGATGTGGAAAAACAAAAATATGAGTTATCTCTTAGCTAACTGGGCATTGCAATGCTTGTTTACATAGCTTTGTCATACTTTTGGATATGCAGACATGTACTCCATCACGCACAAAATAGTTGTCTGCAATGGTTAAATTTGCAGGGGTTTTCACTTGCTGTTGTTTCTTAGCATGTTAATTTTTATAGAGGCATTTTGAGGAGACGAATCCATTTAAGGATTTCAATTCAAGGTACAATTCCTATTAATGTCCATGTTGCCCCAACCTTAGACTATTGTATGTGGTGGTGGTGTTCATGTTCGTATAACCCAAACTACAAAGAAGAAATAAAAAAAACCCCACAGCATAGTTAGCTAAGACATACCATATTTTTATGTTTTCCACATCCCATTAGCAGTCAAATAAAAACCTAACCTTACATGATCTAGCATTGGTTTCAAAAAATAATTTCACATGCTCAATAAACAATGTAAAGTAAAAATAAAGTAAAAATCTTCATTTCACAAATTTGCTTTTCTTCAAAGCAAATTTTACTGCTCCTAAAATACTAAATCTTAAAAAAAGATGAATGAATAAACCACAAATGAAACCAAAAAAAAAACTCAATGAATCACATGAAAAACAACATGAATTCCAATTTTAACATTTATTCATTTGCTACTTAAGTCGTCACTATGGAAAAAGTTTGAGAAAGAGGAACAGACTATTTTTATATGACTCCCATTAAAAAAAGAGCTTATTAACAGCATTGCCATATGCTTAAAATTCACCATAAAATCCTATATACCCAAATGGAACAGTTTAAGTAACGAAAGTTATGCTGGGGAAGTTCATTTGCCAACTAAGGTTTTTGGAACATTGGGGACTGTTCAAGCTAGATCTCAATTCTGCATGGGCTCTACCTGAGAAACCGCGAGACACCCAAGCTCTGTCGCAAGAAGCAATGTAAGCACTTCGCCCCCGGGGGGTGGGCGGGGCATCTCCGGCAAGACGAAAATTTATTGATATGTCAAAGATTACATATAGTGCAAAGAAATCAAAAATTATGTAAATCGAAGAATCAAATTAATTAAGTTAAAGTCAAAGTGAAACGGGCAAGGATAATAAATAATCATAGAAAGCATGGACTCTACTAATTTAGGGCTTGAAATTTAAATAAAATATCCTTGTTGAAAAAAATTAGACATTCTTTTCCAAGTTGAGGTCTTCTGTTTACTTTTCCCTGCCCACGGCCCCTCCACCAAGTCAAAAGTGTTCGAGATTACTTTGTAGTTGCATCATGAACTACTGATGAAGAATTCAAACACTAAAATTAAATTTGATGTATATGTAAAACTAATGTGCAGTAGAGAGTTCTGTTATGAACAAAAGCTACTTATTCAAACAGTTGCTCTGTTAGTCTATAAATTAAAAATTACTAGTATAAATCAAAGTGTACAGTACATTTCACCACAATAATTCAAGTAATAAGAGATAAAAATTGTTATTTTTTCTTTCACAATCTATAAATTTTATTAATATTGTTATTTTGATTAATACTTTAATAAATGGCATATTACTTTAAATTTATACGATTTTCACAACATTGCAAATTAAAACTGACGGCACTCCGCTTAAGCCGTCATAATTTTTCGATAACTTGAGGTGACGACTTTCGAGGTTTTACTGTATTTGTGTGATCCTAATTATTTCTGTAAATTTTTGTATATTGCAAAAAATTAACATATAAGTAAAATACATTCTATAAATCCTAACCAATTTTTGAAAAAAAAAGAAGAAACAGCAGTTGCCACTTGTCTAACAGATGACTATTCTTATAGACCTGCTGGAAGGACACCCCTAGTCCCTTGGAGTCACAGAGTGAATGTTCCTAATTTTATGTTTATTTTTATGAATGTGTATTTTTGTTTTGTGTTACTGTTTTCGTCTTTTTGTACTGATTTGTTATCTTGTCACAAATAAAATAAAAGTTCAGAGAAAAAAATTTAAATATAGCATGAATTAACTACCAGCACTTCAGTATAAAAAAAATCTCTATCGTTTGAAAACACCAACAGAGCACCCCCCAACCCTCAAGGAATATGTCAGGATCAAAATACATTTCTGATACAATTTTGTGGTCCTCTAACATTCCAACATGTACTAATTCCTTAGAAGTTCCGCAGAGGAATATGGACGAGGTGCATGTCTGGTTTAGTAGTAGTGGTCCTCCGAATGGTGTTGTAACCACGTTCAACTGTTGAAGTATTCCTTTATCACAATGTGTTATTTCGGTCAGCAGAAAATTCTCGAGATTATTTCCAACTACTTTCTTTTCCTCATATCAAAAATTATACAAGTCATGATTTATAAACTAAAATTTGATAGTGACCAAAAAAAGAGTTTATATCCACATGTTTTACTACTAAATGAAGTTAAAGACTATAAATGGGCTATAAAAGTTGCAGCCTATATATCAATTGTAAATTGATCATGCCTGGCATGATCAATTTACAATGACTGCTGTCACAGAAAATGACTGCTGCATCTCTAGAGATAAAATTAGTACAGTAGAGCCTCAAAAGTTTGAGTTTCCAGATAATACAAGGAACTAAAAAACATTTTTTTTTTGGGACCTTCTTTCTCTCTCTCTTTTCCTTCAAGAATACAACTTTATTTTTTACAGGAATACTAAGTAGTACGTATGCATTGTACAGAAATTTCAGCTTGAAAGGGACTAGGAAGCCCTCAGTCAAGCCTGTAACTAGACTAAGGCAATTGAGGAAGTTCCCCCAGGGCTCCAAGCCTAATGGAGGCACCCCACAAAATAATGTAATTTTACATAATTTTTTCAAGGGGACCCCCAAAAAGTCTGCTCTGGGGGGGGGGGGGGGGCAAAGAAGGCACACTACAGCCCTATGATAGGAAACTGGTGTCATAAAGTAATAAAATACTACACTTCCTTGAATGGATGTAGACCATTTCGAATTTTGGGGAGGGGGTTGCTAAGAAAGAGGAACAAGTTTGACCATTTTCTTTCTAATGGTGGACAATGGCATTGCTCCCTAATTGCTTATAAAAAATCATTGGGAAGTCAGTTGAAAGATATCAATGCCTCAGCATCGTTCACTATCAATCCCATCTTAAACTCTCAACTTCACTTTCGCATTCATTTTTTGAATATGTCATATGGCATCATAGGCGTACGCAGAATTTTCTCAGGGGGTTCATTTTCTTCTTCTTCTCAAGGGGTGGGGGGGGGGGGTGGAGGGGGCGGAGTTTAAGTTTTTTCCTGCAAATTGGGGGGGGATTAGAACCCCCCCCCCTTTTGCGTAAGACAATGTATGGCATCTATCTTATGATAGTACTGCTTTTTTGTTTTAATTAAACCAACATTTAAAGCAGTTGTTATTGTTTTTCGGATACAGGCGTCCCTTGCTTAACGCAATACATTGGTTCCCCAAAATAGTAGTGTAAGACGAAATGATGTAAAGTGAGCATGCATTTAATATGGGAAAGATAAGAAGGGGGGGTTGGGAAAGATAAGAAAGGAAATTTTTAATGAATTAATTATTCAAACTTATGAATAAATCCTGTGAATTTAGGTAATATGAATGAATTAAATTAATACTTTTTATGTTTTCACTACTTCTGATTGATTCTAGTGATTGTGGATATTTCCTTTCCTTAAGATATGACAAGCTGATAACTCTTTTTAATGAAACAGTCAAAATTCGGATGACAAGCAGAATTTTTCCAGCCCATTTCCTAAGATTAAAGTTAAACTTCAAGCCAAATTTTGAAGGTTGGAATTCCTAAAATCAACTTTAAAATTTTTTGTAAAATTGTGTAAAGCTAGAGATGCCTGTAAAATTTTTTGAGTTTTCAATAATTCGAGGTAGCCTCTGTCCCATCCACCTCTGATTATCGAGACTTCACTGCAGGTAAGGCAAACCTAACTCGGTAATAAAAAAGAGGGAGGAGAGGGGGGATTTGATTATATATAAAGCTTATCATTATAAAACTCTGAGCAACTGACACCATGAAAGGCAATGTCAGTGTTGCCTATTATTAAGAAACCCTGTATTATTGAGATTTTTGAAAGAATTTAGTGTAGAATAATCTAGGGTTTTTGTTTTTTTAAATTTAAGATACAATTTCATTTTGTCTTGACCAATATTTTGTGTATACATGATCATATAAACAAAGATACTCCTCTATAAACTTCCTTTATCATCTAATGGAGAAAATATTTAATTCATGTTACGGAGTTCATCCTTACAAAACTCAACTAAGCTTTACATTTTGAATACTTACTTTACAGAGAAAAACTCTGTTTTCATATTGGTATTGATAGACACACTGAAAAGATGAAGAATGTGACTCATCATTTTTTACATGGTTCATGCTCTTACTGCAGTGACATCTAAAATAAAAAATAAATAAAAATAAACCAATGCTAACGTGTTACAATATGACAAAATATGTATATGTACATAGTATTTTTTAACTACATTTATAAACATAAAAGAAAACAATGAAATACACATGCAATACATACTTGCAAGACAGACAATGAACAGGACAAGTGAAATACTGATCAGGAAATGTACTGGGCAGGGCACCATCAATTGCATTAGAAAACTTATCATTCAGAATCTTATGTCAAATAAAAAAAAGATTAGTTATTATCAACTGAATATCCTACAACAAGTTGTTTTAAAAGTAAAAAAAAAAATATTTTCATCAGCTTATCCCGAGTATATTGGGTAATGTGTTTGTGCTCTTCACTGCACTACACACTTTTTATATATATATATATATAGTAAATATATATGAATTGAAATTATGGCCACACACATCAGCACTCTTTCACACATTATTAGTGAATTTTTTACTGGGTGGAAAAACATGCTAAGTTATTTAAAAACAAAACAAACAAGTTAATTAAACTTTTCAGCAGTTAAAAAGTTTTGCAATGATTCTCTGTATATATACACGCTAATGCTTATTTTCTTCATTGTTTCTCAGTCATCTTAGCCTTACCTAAAACTACAGCAGACGTTTCATTTTTCCGATCCTGTGCAGACTTGAGTAGTTCATGAAATCAGAAGTTAATAAATGGGAAAGACATTTAAAGGAATGGTGTGCATAGAATTGCATGTTATACTCCCTATGGTTATACAGAAAAGGAATGGAGTATTGTTTAAGACCAAAAATAGACTAGTTTGTAAACCCAAGTGTTAACTATCATACTCTACACCAATTTAAATTTTCTTTCTTTCTTTACCACTTTTAATTTTCTCTTAAACCTTTTTTAACTCTTCTTTTCTACACCAAATTAAACTGCAACTTTCGGTACACATACCATATAATAACTATGATGTGACATCAGCAAACTGGTGAAAAAAAATCCCTAAATTTCACAAAGTAACCAAACCTTAGACCTTGAAGCACAAAGGGTTATATAAATTGTGCTATTAGTGTCCTATTAGTGTTTAAAATTAGAGAAACATTTCATGACATCTGTTCATTGACATGCAGTCAGTTCGTGAAGAGTCAAATATCTATTGCCATGTGACTCCACAACCTTTGATGTAACAGTGAAGTTTCATGAATGGAACTCACAATAGCTCAAAAGTGTTTTCTTTGCTCTTTCCCTATATTTGTTAGACTGGTCACTAAATTATATAACAGAAGAAAATCATATCAATAAAGTTAACCACTGGTAAATGATGAGGCTGATAGAGACTGTGCAATGCTCACTTCCATGTGAGTTTTGGCGGCAATATTAAGGTGTAACACTATACTATTACTAAACCAGACATGCACCTCGTCCATATTCCTCTGTGGAACATCTAATGAATTGGTACATGTTGGAATGTGTGCATACGTATAGTGAACCTTATGTGAAGTTTGTTTGTGTAGTTCTGCTTATTATGTGTAGTGATGCCATCTGCAATCAATTTTTTAAACTACAAGTTTTTCTCAACTCATAGTGAGCGAAGTGTAATGAACAAATAATTATACCGGTGCAGGCCTGTTGCTCCCTGTGGCAAGCCTTTTTAACGGGGAGATCAGCTTGCATTCGTGCCTCGAAGTTGAAAGCCTCAGAAAACAAACTTCAGCTGAACTCCCACTGCAATGACGGTGAGGTTTGAACTTTGAACCTAGATCCTCGCGATGCGAGTCTGTCACTATAAACACTCGATCACCACAGCGCATAGGTGCAACACTGAAAAATTCCATAATTTTTCCTTTGTGAGCTTGAATTGGGCCATAACACAATGGAAACAACCTTAAACAGTGGATTCTGAGGCCAGCCATAGAAACAAAACTAATAATTAGCATCCAGAGATTGTAGAGTAAATTCTGGCATATCCCACTCCAGTGTGGTTCATAACAAACAATTGAAGGAAGGTAAAAAAAAAAGAGGTAGAACAAATTAATAAAATATTACATAACTTTTGTAAGGATTCCCATATTTTAATTAATTTACTCTACATTGAAAACTTTTCTTACAATGAAAATTCTTCAATGGAATAAAGCATGTTACACTGAGACTGCTTTCACGATGGAATTCACAAGCACAAGAAAAAATAGAATAGAGTTGGAAGAAAAAACTAGTTGAAGTTATAAGGTAAATGCACCAGTAGCAGGCCACTTAAAAACATTCAATTCATTATATTAAAAACTTGAAGTAATATCCACACACATTTGATAATTATTTTTTAACATAATCTAAACTCTTATCCATCATTGTTATTAAATAAAATTTGAAGACCTAGTTCAAAATTTTGTAAAAAAAATAAAAATGTACAGTCTATGTACCAGTAGTAGTGAGCCACCTAAAAATTGAATGAAAAGCACAAAAATTTATACTTTACCTTCATTGTTATGAACATAACTGTAAAAAAGAACACTATATATTAAGGAAAAAATAAAAGTTTAATAGGGATGTCAGTAATAACACTTGTCGTTAACTCTATTTAGTTCACATTCTTATACCAGTACTTTTTCATTGAAAAAATAAACAAGGTGGTGAACTGTGAACCCTTTATTTTAACTGTGGTTATTATGCAATAATATCTGGAAATGGTATGTGGAAAAAAAACCATTTTCTACTCAAACGAGACTTTTATTATTTCTTATTGATCTCAAACCTTCAGCAGATATCTCATTTTTCCCTTTTATATATTTTCTGCACCATACATAAATGCACTTTTGAGCACTTTGAGTCTAATGATCTAAAAGTGACACAAAGTCACTGAAGATTCTTCCATTTTTATTTTGACTTATTTCCTTTCACTCTCGATTTTGAAAACTTGATCGCTTCTAAAACTTAAGTGTGTTTATTTTTCACACATACTGAAACATTTAAGAAGTTGGCACTAGAAATTATGGCTAGTTTTTTACTTTTCCCTATAAATGCCTGCACATCAGGCCAGAAAAGAGTATGTTTAATGCCTAATAACATATTCATTCTAAATGAACAGAACTCCAGCCTATCGCCATAAGCAATTCACTACCGATTGAGTTGTGCCAGAAGTGTGTTTTGTGTTCCAGAATCCACTGGAACCCTGTATATAAATAAACACATAGAAAAGATACAAATAAATATATCAATACACATAGCTGTGTCGGGATATTTGGCTAGTCATGGCACAGCCTTCAAAGTTCAGCCGCCATGAGAGCAGTTGCCTAATTAGCACGCTTTTCAGGGAGCTGTCTTGTGACAGTTGCCTATACAGCACAGCTCTTGTTCTCCAATGAGTAAGGTTCTACAAATAAACACATACAAAATATACAAAAAATGTACAGTTGCCTCACGCCATTTGGCCAGTTGTGACCCAGCCTTCAAAGTTCAGCCAATCCACAACTCTTGTTAGGCTAATAATACATCTTATATGCCCAGCAATAGGATTTACATTACTCACAAAAGACATCTCTCTAGCAGGATTGATAACTACAATAAAGTCATATGGCCCGCTATTAGAACAATTAAAAAATTATTGACCCTCAAGTGGGTCATCCCTTTAAGCCACAATAGATAAAATATTCAGAATGTTCTGACATGAAATAATGACACTTTAAAACAAAACAAAATGTACTGTAGAGGGGGGAAAGTATTTAATACAAACATTACATAAAGTGCAAAGAATCAGTCAAAGCAACAATCCCCTTTCCCCTCCCCCTTTTCAAAAAAATATGTCCAGCTTCAACACAAACTGAAAACAAACAATGTGCTTGCTAAATGTAGAAAAGAGTTCAAACTATTCAGATTTTTTTTCTTATAATTGATCTTTGCTCTTCAAATCTGTTGTTTTTTTTCCAGCTTTTAAAACAAGTGGCCCACTTATAGTACATGGCCCACTACTGGTGCACTTACCTTAAATAATTTTTTTTAAAATATCTTAACATCATTGGACGACACTTATTTCTGTTGAGATTCATTAATTTTGAACTTGGAATATCAATTTAAATATACATAATCAGAATATCATTTAGAACATGCCAAATGCTGAAACCAAAACTTTCATGGGGCCCGTCAGATTTAGTACATTCACCTGATTCAACTAATATAAATTATAACTTTGAGAGTGAAAAATGCCTTAAAAAAGTATTAAAATTTTATTATCAGTACAGTAAATAAATTAACAAAAAAATTATTAAATAACTGATTTTTTTGTTTTTAAAATTAATCAAAGCTCACTTTTAGAACTTTATAAATAATATCCGGTGAACGGGCAGTCCTGACAGCAGAATTTTTCAGGTGCTTTTGAATGGATAATTTGAGTGTCTGGAAATCTGTGGGTGGAGCTTTGGTTCTGCTGCCAATATACTCCAAGCTGCTAAAGGAATCTAGTTTCAAATTCATATCATAGAATCGCTTCCTTAAAGTGACTTCAGCATCTATTAAACAAGTGTGAAATTCAAATAAATATTGGAAACTTTGAAAGGAGGATGATAATACATTAATGGTGGTTATTATTAGAAAAACTTTCAACATTCAAATGAAAAAAAAAGCTTTCAGATTTACTTGTTAAATTTTTTTAATCAAAAAATACATATGCGACACTAAAATATGAAATTATAAATTGTTTTTCTCAAAAAACAAAACAATTTGAACAACAGAAAAACTGCCTGCACCATGGAGAAATATTATCTATGATCAATCGATATGCCTTTGATCTCACGTAAAGTGGAAGGAAAACTCTCATTTTGGTACAATCTATTGATGAAAACTGTCTGAGTTACTGATGAAACATCCAAAATTATGTTCAGACATTTAAACCATGCCATAACAATTTAGAATAAGAGTTGGCGAAACAGACTCAATAGTGAGCTACTAAATGACAACCCGGATCTATCGCCATTGGGAAATTTACTACTGTTCTACCCTTTTACAGGTTTTGTGTTGATCAACTGCAATTTTATAGGCATTCATTTGATAACTCAATCAAGGGAAATTGATATTAAATTTAATGACAATTAACTAACTTGACATTAAATTTATAGAAAGTAACATTGAAAATGTTCACAATTTGTATTTGTTATGATCACCATTTTCACCTTAGAAATACAATGAAACCTGTATAGAATGGAACATCCATAGACTGAAATGATATTCCATTTTAGACGTGGAAAGAAGCATGCACCATTACCTGGTACTCTATTATTATGTTCTATCTAGTCTAGTCAGTTGAAATTTTTGAGATGCCATATTACCTTGACACCCACTTCGAAAAAGTTTTGTCACAGTGAACAGGACACCAAATATGCATTCAGATACAAATACATGGGCCACAAAAGGCAACTTGCCTAATAAGGTGGTGAAAAATAAAATGCCCATACTTTATGAGAAATTTTTGTGTTTGAAAGGCAGTATAGCGAGAACTAAATTACTTTTGTCACTAGGAAATAATTAATGAAAATATTTTGTTTATCAGGAAGTCTGTTGGAACCAATAGCTCAAATTGTGATCAGAAACTCAATTTAGTACGCAATACTTTTACCTAGTTGGGGCGGCAGAAAATCACTTCACGGTCCTCAGGACCAGCTGTTGCCCCCCGGTTTATTTGATCAGGCTATAAACACTGTGATTCAATAAATATAAGTAAACAAACACCGCATAAAAAAAACAATGAAGTAAACTAGAAGCATTCCCCCTACCAGATGGAAGTGGAACCGTATGATGTGTTTCATGAAATATAATAACAGCTGGGCCAAGAATAGACACTGGGCCTTCGATATTACACTTTGACGAAACCTCTTCCAATTCCTTGGAAAAATGACGAGAATAGGCAAGAGACGAATCACCGAGAAAAGCAAACATGTCATTGTGTAATCGTTCAGCACGGGTTCGATAAATTACTACATCAGAGATGGCTAACACCTGGAAAGGAAAAAAAAAGAAATAACATACCTCGCACATTCGATTTTGCTTCATACAAAGAACGCAAATAACATAAATTAATTTAAATGACCAGCATTATGTCTAACTTGACAAAATGTTTCACACCTTGATCCCCTCCAATAATCAGGCGAAATATAACTACCATGTAAAAATAGTTTGTGGTGTGCCTGACATACATATTGCATCTGATAGGAGAGTTAAAGCTAACTGCTTCCCAAATTTTTAAAAGTGCAAAAAATCTGAACTTGCACAAATAAACGAATTATCGAATAGTTGAATCCTTGTTAAAAAAGTCATTACTGCTGTATTTTTAACTGTTTTTTAGCCCCGAAGCATGAATACTTTATTTTAATGACACAACTTGTAATTTTGCTATGTGAATGCTAAAAAATTTATATAAAAATATTCAGAATCCAAAAGCATATACAGTGAAAATTCTATACTTCTATACAATCGATACCTTTTTTAATAATAATTGCCTATATAAAGATGTAGCTCTCTAGTCTAGGTGCACTTTCCAGAATGTTAATATTTTAATTTATTGTTATTTATCATCACAAAAAAAGAGCAAATAATACATATCCAAGGAGGTAACAAGGATGGCTCTTGCTGCTGTACATCAGTGAAAAGTAGCAATTGAATATTTAATATTAGAATGAACAAGTGTATGAAAGAAAACGATTAATAAATTATTAAAATTTTTGTGGTGAACAGTGTAATTAAAAAAAAAACAATTCACTAATGAAATGAATGAGGTAGAGAGCCAAAAGGGCATTAGAGTAGAATGTATGAGGTGAATATAGCTATATATACAAGTCAAACCACGTTGTAATGCCACCATCCGTCCCAAAGAATTTCGGTGTTATATCAGAACCCGGTGGGACTAGCATTTCAGAGAAGCTCCATTACATAAATTCACACGTTTATGAACTACTGTATGTCTCAGTGTCTTATTAGTGTTACTCTGTAAATGAAATAATCCATTTTATACGCATTTAATTTAAAGTTGAGGAAATTGATAAATCTGTAAACACTGGGCAATTACTTAAATATTTCTTGATAAACCTTAACAAGGAAAAACATACTTACTTTTCAAAACACTTTAATTCTGCATGAAGTCAACGAAACATTTCATAAGTACAAAAACAAAGTAAACAAAGGGAAAAAAATGGCATCATTGGTTTTAGTCTGCATTGGTTTTATAATCACAAATATCCTGTTTCTCAGATATTGAAAGAACAACTCCTTTCGACATGATTTAAATGGAGCAAATCCAGATGATAGCATTTGAAATATAACCAGTGAGTAAAATCATGCAATGTTGGAAAATTTTTCTTGGCTACCTTGGTGCATTGCATTACAGGATTGACAGATTTTTGACGCATGACAGTTTTGAAAGTTTAAACTGTCAAGTCAAAAACCCTTCATCAAAAACCTCAAATACTGCTTTCAATATAAAAAATTTTCCTATCATCTGTATATCCATGTAGCACAAAAATAATACTGCTCTATCAATGTAACATAATGTAAATAATTTGTGCAGTGAGCCTGATCGATATCTTAACAATGTTTTGAAAATCTTCTATATTCTGATGGCAAAGATATAAACATACAATTTTTTAAATTGAAATATTTTCCAATTACAAAGATACAACATATTTAAAAGGTAGATGGCAGCATCAGTATCTGGATGCAGTTTTCAAAGCGGCCAAAATGAGCATAATAACCTGTGTGCTAACCATCTTCTCTTCTCTCGTATTTCTACTATCAAGGGTGTCTCATATCAGAGCACACTGGAAAGTGTCCAAAGAGGAAAGAATACACAGCTCTCCACAGAAAACGCTGCCAAACCTTGACCACATGACCCGTATTTTACTCTCTGGACACATTTTTTTTTAATCAGTGCTTCCGAAAATATTTCTTTCCTAATTTCTCAAATTCATTTAAAAGAAAAAGAAATTCAATGGTTGGTATTGAATCCATTTGAAGAATTAAATTAACCATTTAAGTGGCACAGCAGAAATCACTAAAGACCCTTCAAATGGAATGTCTTTTTTTATGAAGTAATCTTCCTTCTAATTTTCAGCACGGGCAAACTATGGCATATAGGGAAAGTGTTGATTTCTCAATGGAACGCGTTCCCTATATACCATATTTTGCACGTGCTGGAAATTGGAAGGAAGACTATTTTGACCAGATATTTTGTAAAGTTGATTTCTCAATGGAACTTTACAAAATACCTGGGATTGTCTTCACTAAATGAAAAGGCTTTTAAGGTAAGATATGTCGTCAATGCCGCTTAAAGGGTTAATAACTTGAAATTTTCAGGGGGGGGGGGCGTACCTTTGTGTCTCCTTCAGGGGCTGCCTTGGGGTATATGTATGTAGGTTGACCAAAAAAAAAACCAAAACAAAGTTAGTGAAACTTCTCTAGTTATTTAACTTCGAGGTTAAAGGGCATTGTTCAAAAATAAGCTTTGCGATCAATTGGGAAAGCCAAAGAAAACAGGTTCTCCTCAACAATAGATCTGAAGCCTAGTTGATTGCAATCATAAAGTAAATACCACTGACATAAAATATATAAACAGACAAAAGCTATTACCTTTAAAAGCATCCGAGCTCTGCTGTTTGGATTGGAGGCTTGCCCAAGAAACCCTTCCGTATCAATAGTAATAACATCCAGGTCTTTACAATATGCCGCCCAAACGCCTATCGTACACGAAGACTGAGCATCTGATGTATTGAATACTTCCTCACTTCCATAAAAAGTATGATTCAGCGTATATGATTTTCCATCACCGGTGTTACCAAATATAGAAACAACTTTGAGAGGCTTTGTGGAATCACACTGTAAGCATTCTATGAATTCTTCACTTGTGACCTGCAAAACAATAAAAAAATTGACGTACAGTGAAACCTCGCTACAAAGATACTTGATAACCAGAGTAAAACGATGAATGTCAACAATGACTTATTCAAATCTTGTTTGTAATTGCCCGTAGTCTAATGTTAAACTCTTCCTGATACAAAAATACCCTTTACAATGATAAACCACTCTATAACAATATTTTTTTATATAGTTTCAAAACCACAACAATATTATTGCATTTCACTCAAAATCACCTTCGATATATTTTTAAATTATCACTAGCAGATTTGGTCACTAGAATTTTGCTGGTAAAAACCAGGGCAAAACTGGTATTATAAAAAAAATTTGACTGAATGTGCATTATATGTAATTGAGACTTAAAATCATTACAACACTCAACTTTATACTACTAAACCAGACATGCACCTCATCATGGGCGGAGATACAGGAAGGGTGGGGGGCCCTCCAGAGTCAAAGGTGGAGTCGACTGATCTAATGTATATATGAGTTGACATCATCATCGTGCCCCCCCCCGGACTTCCAAGTCTATCTCCGCCTATGCACCTCGTCCATGTTCCTCTGCGGAACTTCTAACGAATCGAATCGGTGTATGTTGGAATGTGCGTGTTGTGAACCTAACGTGAAGCTTGTTTCTGTGTAATGTTTGTTATAGTGCTGCCATCTGCCTCCTATTTTTTGAACTATGAGTGAAATGTAATGATTGAAGATTTTACTGTTGTAGGCCTGTTGTTCTCTGTTATGTCCGATCTCCCCATTAAAAAGTCTCTGTGGCGAGAATTTTTAACGGGGAAATCGGCTAGCACCCACACCTCAAATTTGGGAACCATTCAATTTTATATTGTTGTATTGCAAAGTAATCTGGTGGAAAATACTTATAAATAAATACAGTCAATTCTTGATATAATGGCCCCCACGTTGTACAGCGATAATTCTATTACAGTGACATGTTAAAAAAACATGTAAAAAATGTTATAGAGAAATTTGTTATACCTAGAGAATGAGAATATTCTCAAAATTAGAGAATAATCGAGAATGCCCCTTTATCCTTTTAAATAATGCAAAAAGTTTACTAATTTTGTTTATATAATGAAATATAATTTAGTTTTTATTGCCTGAAATATTTGGAACAATTTTTTTTGGCATAATTATCTCATAATGACAAGTTTTAGTTTGAGAATATTCACCGAATAATGACAAGTTTTAGTTTGAGAATATTCACCGAATAATGACAAGTTTTAGTTTGAGAATATTCACCGAATAATGACAAGTTTTAGTTTGAGAATATTCACCGAATATTCTCAAACTAAAACTTGTCATTATGAGATAATTATGCCAAAAAAAATTGTTCCAAACCTCTGTCATGGTCAGAGGTTTCAAAAATCTTTACGAAGATTTTGGAAACCTTTAAAGATTTAAAAAATTTCTTTTAAAATTATATAAATTTTCAGAATTAAGTTCAAAGCAAAAAATAAAACCAAAGTTTATTGACAAGGAGAGCCATTCTCATGATCACCTATATTCTCTGTGTGTTTTATTCCCTTCAATAAACTCAATGAACATACATTCAAATTTTTTATCACTCGTATTTGCAAGTTGTTCAGTTCATCCATGTTGTTTTCATTTTCTTACATTAAAAATTTAATATTGTGGGCTGCAAACTTTTACTTTTCCTCTTCTTTCTATTGACAACTCCTATCTGCTGTATTATATGTATGAGGTTCTGAAAGATCTTGCAGCAATTTTGGAATGAAACTTCTGTCAAACTCATTCCTAAGCATGTTTCTTTCTACCACGTAATGGCACCAATATTTTCTGCAGAGTTCCTATAACATTCATCTTTTCAGAAAGTCCTATTTTTCTGGGTATTTGGGTAGTTCTAAAAGAATTCTCTTTAATGGTATATCTTCTGCAACTGCCAAATGAAGAATAAATTCTGATTCACATTCATCTTTGTTTAACCCTTTATCTATTGATGGTACTTTGAAGTACCAGGTCAGCTAATTTGTTATGTATGAACATACCAAGGATCCAAGGTTTTTCTTCTTATTTGCCTTTATTTTGTTGCTTTTTCTTTACTCTTTAATATCAAGCTATTATGAATAATTAGTCTGAATACCTGTTTCGAATGGTTCCGTGTCCTCTGAGAATGAGGATATTTTTTGTATAATTACTTTTGCAAAATTAATTGAAAGACTGATTATTTGTGGAGATGAAGATTACAAGGAAGAAAATGCATCTCTGCCCCCCACAGGGACTCGAATCCCGATACCTCGCTTGCCGGACGATTGCTCTACCCCCAAAGCAGAATATGCTGAAATCTGTGACATATGTCACAGAACAATAAGTGCTGCTACTACTACTTAACCGAACATGCACCTCGTGCACATTCCTCTTCGGAATTTCTAACGAATCGCCACATGCAGGAATGTGTGTTCTGAGTGTATGCTTGGCCCTAACGTATTCATGTTGTAGAATTACGCTTGTTTTGTGTTCATGCTGCCATCTGACTTCCATTTTCCGAAGTAAAAATGGAAATGCTTGAATTTTCATGTTTTTGTGAGTATCGTGTTGTAGGCCTGCCTGTTCTCTGCGGAGAGACTTTTTCAAATGGGAGATCGGCTCACATTCGTGCCTTGAAGCTGGAAAACCACAAAAAACGAACTTCAGCCGACCACCACTGTGCCGTCAACAGGGTTTGAACCTGGATCCTCAGGACGAGAGTCCAGCACGATAATAAGTGCTATTGCAGAACAATCAGGAAAAATTTTACGAAAATTGTAGAAAACACTATTATGGGAATTTTTATTGGAGAACATTCCAGTAAGCTGAGGGCTCGTTACAGAACAATGGAAAATATTTCGCTTTTGGGGCTCTACCATCTAGGCTATGGTAACAGATAGAATATTTCAACATATATATGTTGAAGGTTGAATGTTGAAAGGCTCTGTACATGGAAGGCGGTAGCAATCAACTAATAGCTTGTGAATGACATAGGCCACCAGATGGCCACACGCATATAGAAATGTCCTCTTCACTTGTGGATACAAGATTTTGTATGTTTTGAATTTTTTGTGGAGATAAATATTACAAGGAAGAAAATTCATCTGACCCCCCCCCCCCCACAGGAAGTTTCTTGGCATGTAATTCTTATAGAACTAACCCAACGAATGTTCCCATGATATATATGCTTATTAATTTTATCAATCAAAGAATGAGCATAAATTGTTTTACAAAAGCATTTAAAACATCTAATACCTTAATTTTCACGCAATCAGGTTTGCAATTAAAGTATCACATTTTGTCTAAAGTAAACCAATTCTTTCCTAAATAGACAAGTGTAGTGAAATCTCACTACAGTGATATTCTATACAACAATAAATCCCTCAACAATATTTTTTCTTGATTCACAGAGTACCATTATATCATAATTTAACTGTATCAGTGTTGGCAAGAATTTCCCTTAAATGTGGAAAAAACCATGGCTGTCCCGGGCAAAAATAGGTTTTTTCCCACAATCGATGCATTGTTATGCATTTATTTTTCTATTTATTATGCAAATGACATAGTTTTAAACTTACATTTTGGTTTAATAGTCAATAATTTTTTAGAATTAAGTTTTTGCCACAGCTGAAGGAAAAACATCCTGACAAAAATAGGTTTTGTCAAGCATAAAAAAAATTGATACTTCCCACATTTATTTATGTCTAGTATCACACACATTTGACGAGGAGGCGTTTCAAACACATATTCTGGTTTAAAAATTATATTTTATTGACATACTTGTTAGTCAAAGGTTGAGTATATATAAAGAATTCTTTACGAAAAAATCAGCCCTAATACCGTTTACGCAACCATGTTCGCAATAACAGTAGCTGATTTTCTCATTCAAAAAACAGTCATAAAATGTTTAACTGCCAATAATGCAGAAATTTTCAATATTTCAATCCTAAAGAAATCACACCATCTATCAAAAATTGTGTGATGTGCAGTTGCAATGGAATGATTGCTATAACAAGCATTGACAGTCTATATTTATTTGTAGGCCTAAATATATTTCCACCGGATTACTTTACTATACAACATTATAAAGTTGATTGCCATAATGATTTCAAGACTCAGTTACATAGAATACACCAAGTCCAATGGTTTTTTTTTTTGTTCATAAAACCATTTTTACCAGTTTTTGTCACTGTCCAGGCAAAAATACCTCTATGCTGGTAAAATGTCCAACCCTGACTAATACAAAATTTGAATAACAGTCCCACTTCACTCAGAAAAATCACCCACTATAAACCCCCCCCCCCCTTCATTGAGAATGAAATTTTGAATAACATCATTCCTTCATTCAAGAAAACGACACCCACACTTTGACCACCTGCTCTAATCACAATGAATGACACTCAAATCTACAGTACACAACTCAAGGTCATTTATATATCAAGCACATAATCATATGTATAGTATTTTTTGTGATGCATCCATGGGCCTCCCAAAAACGAAGAGAGTGACATGGCTCAAGTCCCTGGGACCCCAAAGCAGAATGTTTTTCCATTATTCTGCAATAATTCCTCGGCTATATGGAAAATGTTCTGAAGTAAATTCTCATGCGAATGCAAGCCGATTTCCCTTATAAAAACACTCATCACAGAGAGCAAGTACAATGGTACAATTACTCACTCATAGTTAGAAAAATTGATGGCAGCATTACACATACATTACAAAGTAAAAACTTCACGTTAGGGTTACAACATGTACATACACATTTCAACATGCACCAATTCATTAGAAATTCCGTAGAGGAATGTGGACGACATGCATGTGTGGTTTACTAGTAGTAAAAATTCTAATAATAATTTTTTCTACACTTTCCTTAAAATTTTTCTAGACTGTTCAGCAGTGGCACTAATTGTTCTGTAATGTGCATTGCAGATTTCGACACATTCTGCTGTGTGGGACAATTATCATTCTTTGTTGTTTTTTTCAAACTGTAAACTCCCTATAAAAAAAGACCCACTAAAATAGGGGGCCTCATAGGTTTACTTAATTTTGTGGGGCCAGTTTTATATGAATTACACTATAATTATACTAGTGAAAAGGAAGGCCGGGGGTGGCGATTGCACCAGTTGGCCTGGAGGAAGAATGGTTATGTTAAGATGTTTACTGTGTTTTTTTGTTTCCAGAAATGCCAAACACCTTCTCCCTGACATCAAAATTTGGCAAATGAAAAATCGCTTTTCCTGTATCTTGTTGACAATGTAAGGAAAAATTGCCGTAGGTCCAATAGGAATGTTTACCTGTAATTGTTCTTTGTCATTTAAAAGCAAGAAACTTCTACAAGAGCTGCGGGTGTCTGATTCCCCGTTCTTCTTAAGTAGGTGATTATCACTAGAGCGGTAATCTCCAGATGAGTTCGCTGAAGAATAACCGTCTAGGGTACAACTCATAGACAACATGCTGGCAGTGCAATTATCGACAGTGTTCAGTGGTACGTCTTCACAGGACACGAACTCTTCGACGGCCTCGCTGCAAATGAACCTCCTCCTTATGTGTGTCTTTTTCTTATCTTTGGAGTGGGTCTGGCGGTCACAGGGATAGCAGAACTTGGCATTGCACCTCGAACAAGACACATCGGCGAAATTTCTCTCGGGACATCCGCCGTCACAAACGAGTTCCTCGGGGGCATCAACTACCGGGTGTCGGGAGTGGAGAGACAAACGCTCGTCCTCGTGTAATAGGGCTTCGCACAAGTCACACTGATTTGAATTGCAGTCCTCGCAATAATAAGAAGAGACTGGTTTGCTTCCTTTGCACGCGAGCCTTTCCTCACAAATCCTTATAGACGATCTCACTCTCAATGCTCTCCAGCAACTCACTCGGGGTTTCATGGATGTTTCTTATGGACCATCAAGTTCAAACCTACATCACGTGAAACATATACGTAAACACGAGTTTCCCCCACCTTCAGCTGTTGTTGTCCTACAATCACGGCATCTAACGGAGAAAACGCCAAGCAAATTGTTCACATTGGGACACAAATTTTGAGTTGGAACATTAAAACAAAACATGCGAAATTTTTCATATTGAGATCTAAAACCACTAAATCATTTCCCATGCAATCACGAAGCAACCACTACAAGGTTATGTTTCATCATTGGGGCTACGTTCATACTGACGCGGGCGCGCTCTTTCCGCATTTACTCTTCTATGTGCACGAATCACAATATCTTTGAGATCAAGAATCTAATTTAGTGAATATATAGACAGATTTTTATTGGCTATTTTCTCATACACGCGTCAATACCACTGAGTTTTGAGGTATTGTCA
Organism: Pholcus phalangioides; assembly: GCF_987345545.1. Classification (NCBI taxonomy): domain Eukaryota; kingdom Metazoa; phylum Arthropoda; class Arachnida; order Araneae; family Pholcidae; genus Pholcus; species Pholcus phalangioides. The sequence continues at coordinate 110,565,238 of NW_028301608.1, forward strand.
AATGAGTAAATTCTATTTTCCCTCTAAAATCTGGTGTTATTGCAGTTCAACAGAAAAACTTAAAAAAACCTGCTTTTATCCTCAAAACATTTATTTCAAATACTTTTCCATATTTTACAAAAAATATTTGTTTCTTTTATTCTAGCTGAATCTTCCCTTTTTTTGATTAAAAGCTCAACACCTATCTTATCATTAACCTGGGTTACAGCCGTCTATATTACCTCCGTGTTTCGCCCCGAGGAAGGCGGAGCTGTATTTGGTCTCAATGTTTAGTCAAACGTGAAGTTTTGTTTGAATAGCATTTAAAATAAAACGAGATATGGCTGCTGTAACTTTCGGGGATGAGTTGGTTAGGGACTATTTAATTTATCGAGGTTTTTTAACTGCTCTCAAATCATTTGATGGCGAAGTGAAGTCGGATAAAGATAGGGGATTTCGTGTAAGTTTTGGTGTAAATTGATAATTCAGTGTCAATTAAAATCAATTTATGCCTAGACGTTTTACATAATAATCATGTATTTTTTCTTTCCAAGATAATTTTAGTGAAAAAAATTGTGTTAAACTTTTCATTGAATTTGGAAGAAACAAAGAAAAGACTAATTACAAAAATTTATAAATGTCTTTTCTCGAGACCAATAAACAAACACCCCAGAAACAGCGATAGTATAATTCAGGAGTTCTTAACCTATGGGGTGCGACCGAAACTTGGGTCAAGGGGACTTCAGAGATGGGTTGTTGTCCAAAACCAAATGGAGTCTTCAGAGAAGGGTCATACGAATCAATTTACAGCCAGGGGTTCTTGAACTATAGATCATAACCCAACTTTCATTCACAGGTTTCTGGGTCGTAAAAATCCACTTACCTTCCTGTTCATAGGCGTACATAGAATTTTCTCGAGGGGGTTTCAGATTTTTTCTTCCTGGGGGTTTATGTTTTTTCCTGCAAAACAACACTATAATCTTGACTCTGGGGGGGGGGGGGGGGGCTTTATGTACGCCAATGTTCCTGTTACAAATGCACTTATTGCGTCACTAGTTTCACTAAATTTGAAAATCAAAGTCCCATGGGTCACAAAGCTGCTTTTGTTGCTCATTTTGGGTTGTGGCTGAAAAAGGTTAAAAGGTTGAAGTCGCCAAAAACGAAATGGAGTCAGGACCCGACTTTGACCTGATGGGGCCAAGGGGAAAAAAGTATTTAAGGACCTCTTTCACTGTGGTTGAAGAGGTTTGGTACATTAGCAAATACTGTACAATATACTATACTGTGTTTACAAACATGTCATGTTGTTTGTGTAGGCCTAGTTTCTGACTGCCCTATTTGTTTAATATCCTAATATCTATTTAATATCCTGATTTAGAATAATTCAATCTATTACAGTATTGCATTGTAGCATTTATAATTTTTATTTAACAATTACAACTTTTTCTTGTTTCTTGCAGCCAGATCGTATCGTTGAACACTTGAGTAGCTGTATAACCAATCTTGACCTGACTGCACTGAGAGAAGCATGGTCTCATCTCGAACAAAAAGTATTCTCACGCCTTGAACATTCATTTCTTAGCACTGTGAAAAAGCTTGAGAATGCTCTTCTTCGAATGTACCTTGTTACCTGCATATCAGCTAGCAGGCATGATAAATTGCTCGACTTTTTTGAAAAAATGACTCCGGAATTACAGGGACAGGCTGATTGGAAAGAATGGTTTGGTTTGTATATTTATTCTTATTCAGAAAATATAATTTTTCACCAGAATTATTTCCATAGAAACTTATATTACATCACTGAATTGTTCTTGATAAAATGCATCCATTTTATAATGTTTAATGCATGCTTGTTTCAAATTTTTAGCTTTGCCATTCTTGAAGAATCCTGATGAAAATCCCACATTTTCTGTGTTCTTCACACGTCAGTGGCAAGATACCATGCTTGTGTCCCTGCATAACTTCATAAGTGTTGTCTTTCAAAGCATCGGTAAGATTTGAAAGTGTATATTAATTTCCTCCCCTTTGATTTCAAGAAACTGGAATTTAGTTAAAAGAAGCAACATGAAACCGCTAGGGAAAAAAGTTTTTAGTATGTTATGAAAATAGTTTTATGTTTGCAGTATTCTAAGTGTTCTCTTTGCAGAGAGCAGGCAGACTTTCAAAATAATATTTATACCAGCGCTTGAAGAATAAATAAATAAAATCAAATTTAGGCAGTACCAAAATTTTACATGAGCTAAGCAATTTTTTCTGACGAAATTGTTACAAAATAATGTACAGTGAAATATTGATATAACACTACTCTGTGGACCAAGAAAAAATATTGTTTTAGAGTGATTATCGTTATATTAAGAGGCAACATTATAACCATGTACCACCAAATTTATGCTGTAAATGGCATTTTTTCTTAATCTGCATTGTTTACACCATCAGAAAATGCACTTCAAAGTATTTATTCATCATGAAAAATTGTAATTGATTGGTTGATTAATAAAATTTATTTAGATGCATTGCTCCTGTAAAGAAGTTTATTGTATTACACTTATGTGTTTTGTACCCTTACATGCTAGAAGACATGTTGACATAATGTCTGATGATTTTGTGCTGTCCTCAGGCTTCAATTCAGTTATCAAACATGAAAAAAAAATTAGGCTTTAATATAGATTTTCTACTTGCCATGGTAACCTGGCTCCTGTGAATTATCAGGCTCTGACTGAAAAAAAAATAGTTTAGGCATTTGTAATTTTTACTTAAAAACATGGAAGGCAAGTGGCAGCACCAGTATAATACTAAAACATAGTTCTAACAACATAAATAGGTTAGGACCATCCATGTACACTCACATACATATTCCTGCATGTACCATTTTGTTAGAAATTCCACAGAGGAATGTGTATGAGGTGCATGTATGGTTGGCATTAGTAGTATTTTAAGTGTATGTGTGTGTAATTAAGAGAAGATTTAATGGTTAAATGTTATTTTTGTTTCTTAATTTTTATGCTTTTGAACATTCATTTCTCATTTATTGATGATTTTTGATACTTGTATTAGCTGAATGAACATCAGCAGTCATTAACATATTCATGTCTTATTCAAATATTGCCACAGTTACTAGTATTCATTGCTTTCATTAATGGATGAAACTATGTCCCAATTATTCTTTACAGAAACATCTAGTCTTTTGAGTCATGTTCATTGAGTCACATGTCATATTCAAATATTGCCACAGTTACTAGTATTCATTGCTTTTATTAATGAAGAAATAAATTATTTATGGATAAAAACTATGTATCATTTATTCCTTACAGCAACACCTAGTCTTTTGAGTTATGAAGAGGAACTTTTTCGGCTTAACTCTCTTCAAGAGGAAAATGATATGCTACGTGCAAAGGTAAAATTTTTGTATACAAGTTTTTTAATTTTTTTACATTTTTTACAAGTTATGAGAAGAAAAAATTACTTTTGGGTTGTGATTTATACAATTATTTTGAATATCCCATCTTTGCATTCAGTGAAGATTATTTATTACTGCATACAGTGATACCTCAGCTAGCAAAGGTAATTCATTTCGGGATCATGTTCATAAGGTGAAATCTCCATTAGCCGAAATGTGATTTCCCATAGGTTTTTATGGAAAATCATTTAATTTGTTAGAGGTGCTGCATAAAATTTGAAGACAAGTTTCTTGAAACACTAAGGAACACTATAAAAAAAAACTGACCAATGCCTAAAATGAACAGCTTAAAAATCGGATAAATGAGAATTTACATGAAGTTACACGAGTTAAGCCAGAGTTACACTGTAAAAGTTTGATAAAAGATCTCTTACAAAACTTGAAAAAAAACAACCAATGAGCCTATTGGTTACATCCGCTTGAGTATAACAGATGCTCTTATCAGGTGAATTTTTCCAGTTTTATCAAAAACTTCTATAGTGTAATGCTGAAGATTTTTTTTATTTTACACTGTACACTTGACACAACCCAGTCAAGTTTGTAGATGTTCCCATTAATTTGTGATTTGGGAAGCTCATTTCTTTCTGATGCATGAAGATGGACAACTCCCAGAATATCCAGACTGTTAGGTTTGATGCTAAAAATCTTGTACTGAAAGAATGTGTGTTCCGAAAACATTACTTTTTTTCCCCTTCAATGCATTTTCCATTAGCCAAATCTTTCATTTTACATGAAATGGTTCAAAAACTTTCAGAAAAAAAAATGGAGGTGTATCTGGAAAAACATTCCAAGAGGGGAACAGGTCTTAATTGAGCTTGAGTGACTAATGATTGTCGCTGGAATTCAGCTAACAATGCAACTGTTTTACGTTAAGGTGTGCATTCATATCAACAAACATGTTTGTTAGCCGAGGCGAAAAAAATCTTTAGCCGAATAATTCATAAGCTGAGGTATCACTAATATATTTACTTATATACTAAATTAAACAGGCTCAGATGAATCAATCTTTAGTTGTTGATTATATTTATTTTTTTATTTATCTATAATTTTATCTATTTTTATGGTAGTTGGCTGTAATTCACAATGAAATATTTTATATCTGAAATGTGTGTGTCATATTTTATACTTCGAGTCTGCTCAATTTGTATTGGCTGTAATAATAATTATTTTACCATTCCCAGGACTCGCCTAACATTAAGGTGCAGGTATAGGTTTGCCATACAATGGTTGCAAATACAGTAAAAGTCTGTTACAACGAGTACAGCTTATAGCTAGAATCTCACTATTACGAGTTATTTCTTAGTGATTGTCAAAAAGCTAATATTAAAGATACATAAAATATTCATTAGCAAGTTAGGAAATTAGGAAGCTTTCATTATAACAAAAAAAAAATAATAAAATAAAAATTCTCATAAACACCAGTTTTTTCTTCTTATTTCTTTAAGAATTGTACCAAGGATCAATCAGTTATTATCATTTATCATTCTACAAGCTTCCTGTAAACATTCTGAGAGGGACTTCTAATAAAGGATAGAGACAGAAAAGCTATATTTTTACTTCCTTTTCCTATTTTTAGGCTTTATCAATATACATACGGGACATATGATTTTTGACTTTGGTTATTTCCAGTGATTAACAGACCTAGCACCCTAGTAATGCAGTGGAAATATTTCCAACCTAACTCGTGGGGAGCTGTAGCCCAGGTCAATAAGATACTTGCCTGAAGTACCAAAGGATGTTTAGAGGTGTCGTGAGTTCGATACCCGGTTTGTCCTTGTCAGAAACTTTCTGACGGGTAGAACAGAAATAGCATCACCACAGAAAAAGATTGCTACTGCAGGGAATCCCACATCAAGGGGTTAGTTCTCGATGAGTATAAAAAAGGCTGCTATTTAGAATCGGCAATAAATTGTAGGTTCCAATCTAATTAGCCCTCATGTGTAGAAAGTTACAGTAGTGCGACAAAAAGGATCAAAAGACCAACCTTATAGCTTGTTCGGTAGAAAATTGCTGTATTGCGATATGACCAGAATTGATGTGGATGTAAAGTAGTAGTGACTAACAGACCAAGGTCTTATCTTTCACTGCCAGGGTTTGTCTGACAAACTTGTGTTGTTTCTGAATAGATGGACAAATCCTGTTTAGAAATACGTTTCAATCAGCGAAGAGATTTTAATGATTCCATGAAGTCATGGAATTGTGCAATGACATGATAAATGAGAATTTTAATTGCTTGGTCAGTATGCCAAATTGTTTTGAGAATTAAAAAATTCTGTATTTCCAAAAATCAACTGCTGTGAGCAAAAAAAAAAAGCAATTTCATAATTAAAATCTTGTTCATTGGCTGATGTCAGAATGAAATGAACTGAAAGCCAGTTATAATGCAGGTGAATAAATGAAAAGTTTCACCTGACTGTGCAAAAAATTAAATTCACTTATAACGAGAAGTTTGCTATAATGACAATTTTTCCTATGATTGTGATCAGTGTTCGCCCATATGCATCTAGATGCGAGAATCACACATCGAAATTCAATTTTACTCCAAAATTCATTGAGGAGTGAAAATACTCCTTCAAAAAGTTTTAAGTAATTTTTTCTAACCGTTATTTTTCAGTGATAGAAAAAACATAACCCCTCCTCTTTTTACAAAAAATATCTTAAAATTTTAGAGAGGAGTGAAATTACCCTTCAAAATTATATTTTTGAATAACACTGATTGTGAGCTGTCGCTATAACAGGCTTTTACTGCAGTTATTGGTAATATCACCAGAGTCCTCACCTATTCAAAAATGATCTCATTTTAGGGCCTCATGTTGAGGGCCTACTAAAACATGCTTCATGCTTTATTGATGTGCAGCCATCTTTGAAGCAGCTGTACCACTCCTTTATCAGAGTGGTGGTGCACATTTCTTCATCTCTGAGAGTCTGTTGAATCTTGCAGATTTTTTCCATTCTAGAATCACCAAGCTACACAAAGATTTATTTAATGTAATGTAATAGCATTTACGTTTTCCTGTCAGTTTGTCAAAAATGAAAATTCAACAGCCCTCACACTTCCTCATTCACAGGCAGCTTATGCAAGCAGGAAAAATTCAAACATGCATACCAGGATTGCCTACATAAGTGCACCAATCCATGCATCCCTAGCTTCATTGGTTCACGCATGAAAAATTATGATCAGATACTTTTTGAGCAAACCTTGCATGCATACTGTAATATCTGCTCACCATCACAACTTCTACTTTACAGCTGGCCTCTATGGGAGGCGAAATTGATGCCCCAAAGCTGGGAGTAGACAGTGATGATCAGAATATAGCATCAGGTGAATTGATGGATGACTTCTACGTCATAGCTCAGTAAGTTATATGAACCTAGACATTTTATCTTCATCTATCAGTTAGGTGGTTTGAGGATAACTCTTGTGTTCACTAGTTTAAAAAATGCAGATTGTTTGTTATTTTCAGGAGTTCTTCTTCGAAGCAAAGTTGACAGAAATTCAATCGATTTTTTCACCTGTTGTAAGTGATATTACTTCACATATTTATATAAATATATGTGCACTTTTAGCTGTATGGCTATTTTAGCTGTGGCACAATATTGTGACTGATAAATGATTAAAATAATAGAATAAATGTTCATCATTGCACACTTTCTATTGCATACAGTCAGTTCTGTTGTCTGTTATGAAAGTAATGTTATCTGTTTACTTTTCAGCTACAAAATAATATTTTTATTTCATTATTTCTAATTTTTTTATGGGCAGTTATTTCTGTTGAGCCAAGTACCATAACACATGGTAAGATTTCTCCAAGATTTAGGAATCGTTTTATTCACTTATTATAACTGAACTTTTCCATTTCCATACACCGGTCCTGTGACTCACATTCCTGTAATGAATTGTGTTGAAAAACATAGTATTTAGGTGTTCAGTGATCAATTTTATGAATCAAAGAATTGCATAGTGTTTCTTATAAACTTGGCCACAGATTGAAATTACAAAGCAAGACATTCAGATTTTAATACAGTCCATTCCATAATTTATAACCAGGATATGTTCTAAGCATCACTCAAGTTAAAATCATACCATCAGTAAGGCAGTTAATTAAGTATCTGAAAAGAGCCAGCCTCATTTAAAATAGAATGCACTGTCAATGTTGAGGAAAAACTACTTCTAAAAGTGAAACATTGACACAATTGGCACATTTAAAAAGCAGTATGATTAACATATTGGGATAAATCGAGAAGCTATATATACTTAGATAAAACCACCATAATCTTTTTTATGGGCAGTGTATTATATAGCATTAATTAGTTTTTTATTTTCTGTTATATGCTTTTATATTGGATTGCTGATATTTAACATCCATATTTTTTATGGGCATCTTTTTTCATCCACCTGTTTGCACTTGTATTTGTATAATTTTTATGTTTAATCTAATTTTCATTTATCAATTTATATTACCTTTCACTTCATTATCTTAAATTGTGCTGCATTTTCACCCATTCTTTCAGTCATTTGCAAGCCTTCATGAATTTTACCAAGAATCAGAACAAAATTTTTTCATGAAAAATGTTCCTAAACTTGTAGCTCCATGGTTTCCTCCTTTTATTTTTATTTTTCAGTAACTTTGACAGTTTTCAATTCAATAGTCTTAATTAGTTCATCCCTCTTCATTAACTTCAGTGGAGTGAAATTAAACACTTTTGCAATGTCCATAAGTTTTTCACTGATTCCTTTAAATTCACTTTTTTCCAGAGGGTGCTCAAAGTTGTTGAATTTTTTTTGTGAATTTAAAAAAAAATTCCTTAAACTGCTAAGTCATTTGGTCTCATCCAGAATCCGTGTTAGGATTGATATATGATATAATGTTGCGGTGGCTCACCAAAGACTGTGGCCAACAGTCGCCAAGTGCGGGGACACGCGAGAGGATGTTTTGTGACTCGAGAGTCTGGAGCATAATGCTGATTCGATAAGTTGTGTTGTCTATGATACATTAAAAGCGTATAGTTACAATGTGCTTAATACCTGTTCCATGATAATTTTCTTTTGCCACTATATCATTCAGAAAGTGTTAACTATTGCATGGCTTAAAATTTATACATAAATGTACAAATACAAACACCAAGGCCACAACAGACAAATTACCCAACGAGATGGCTGAAAAAAGATGCCCATAAAAAATATGGATGTGAAGTATACCAAAAAGTATTATAGAACAAATTATAAAATAAAAATTATAATATAATAAAATATTGTAGAACAAAAAGTATAACAAATGTTATTATTAGGGAAAACTTCCTGCAACACCACAACCTGGAGTTGTCCCTTACTAAATGACATTGGTGTCCCCTTATTGATTGATGGTGTATTAATAACTCATGGTCCATCCTATCCATCCCGTTGAAAATTTTAAACGCTTTGATCATATCTTCCTGGATGATCAAAGATGCAGGAGTATATACAGTACATATTGTATATATTCCTGTATAAGCTTACGCGGGAATACATAGGATCAACCTTTGAGGGGGACACAAAATTTTCTTCTAGAGAAATTTTGAGTGGCCAACCTGTAAAAAACTGTTGAACAGAAATTGATTAAAGTAGCATTTAAAAGGTTTTTTTTAACATTAGATTTTTTAAAATTTTTGTTCAGCATGGGAGGGGGGGGGGGGTCACAAGCCCCCCAATGCCCCCCCCCCCCATTTTTTATACTACTGAGTTGAACCCCACCTCCAACTTTAGGACCACCAAAGGTGAAGTATTTCTCTGCAAAACTGATCTGTATATATAAGCTAATGCTCCGACCCTTCCTCTAATTTCGGAGCAAATTTTTGAAAATACAAAACAAAACTTGGCTCATATCCAGATACATGGTAATGCATATAATATACATATGATTTTCAACTATCTCTATATAAGAGTATGAAATATTTTAGTTTTTGATACAAAAGTTTGTTAATCTAATGAACTTCCATTAGTTGAGAAAGGGTTGTATTTTCTATAGCATGTTATGCAGTAAGTTGTAAAAACACACGAGTTTTTAAGCCGTTTGACTCTGGAGAAAATTGCAAAAGATAAACTTTCACTTTTTCCCCATCAGTGCTAGCAATTAAACTGTTCCAATTAACGAATATTCTATGTTCCACGCATTCATTAAGAGCCAAAAAATGAATGATGGGTAAATAATAAGTAACAAAGACTCACTACAGTTAGCAGCAAAATCAATGTCCCTTAAACTATGGAATAGGCCCATATGAAATTTACTTTTTAAATTGATTAAAGTTAGAGTTGGTTTAGTTAAATTAGAGTTATTTTCATCGGCTATCAATTCCAGCTTAGAGCATTACTTAGATTAGTGATGGGCAAACTATAGCCTGCAGGCCAGATGGAGTCCGCTTAGAGGTTCTATCCAGCCTGTTGCAGATTTCAAAATAAATTTTTGATTTCATATTTTAAAAATATTTATTTAAAGCTATGTTTCATTTTTTGCATATGAATAATATAGATGCGAGAATTTAAGAAACTGATTTAAAAACTTTTGGATATGCAAAAAAGGAAACACGTATGCAAAGGTTATTAAAATATACATATTTATTTTTTCACAGTTGTAAAATAAACCATTGTCTCCTATTTGCAATTAAATCCTGGCAGTCTTCAAAGTATACAACACATTCTGCCTCTTCATTTCTAAGCATAAAAATTCTAATTATAAACAATGTCCGGCCCCTCAAAATTTTTGTGTTTTGGCCTGCTCCCATAAAAGTTTGCCCATCCTAGCCCTTTGAAGGGCACTATATTAAAAAAAAATTGGCTAAACTAAAACTTCATATACATACTTGGTACATAGGAAAAAAAACTTTCCTAGGATGTAATGCAGAAAAAGCAACATTTTGTTAAAAAAATTCCCTTTCCATAGATTTTGTAGGTCAAAATGATCAACATAAGCATATTGATAGCTGGTACATATCTTTCAATGAGATGGAAGTGTGAGTTTTCCTTTTTGAGTGGCATATAAATTTGTTCGAAATGTCAAATTGTCCATCAGTGGCACTGAAAAAAAGAATAAGAACATCGAGATTGGTGATGTATTCAGCATTGATAGAATTTCCTGAGATGGTCCCACCTTTTCCTTGAAATCTGGTATCCCAATTTGGTTTTTGTTTTTCTCCTGAACTATCTCAGATTGTTGAGAAGATCCAGGAATTAGGGATTGTATACCTTCATCACCATCATTTTTGCCATTATCCATGCAGTAAGCTTTCTCTTATTTTGTTCATCGGAGGTATCAGATGCAGACTCTGGATCAGAGGGAAGCTCCGAAATTAGTATAATATTGCTTCCTCTGCACTAAGCAATTTTTTAGGCATTTCACCACCAATAAAAGTAATAAATGCACATATATATATATAATAAGGTAAAAGAAATTCTAGAAAATAAAATTAAAACATAGAAAGTAGTCGTCAACAGCTGGTTTAAAATCACTAGAATGAAAGAATGGTTATGTGCAGGACAAAACATTGCATGTTGAGCCTTACATTCTAACCCCCAAAACTCCTCCACAAACCACAAATACACATCTGAGATGTTTCAACACCATTGCTGCTGTCACCCATTTTCTAGTAAACGAGAGAAAGGAGAAAATGAAGAAAAACAAGGTAGCTTCATCTCAGGGAGGTGATTTCATGCTGACGACACTTGGGATATCTCATTCCTCTAGATGTGTGGTGTCCTTAGTATAGAACAGTGATTCCCAACATGGGCGTTAACGCCCCCTTGGGGCGATGGAATGTTCCAAGGGGCGGTAGAAGCTGCAGGTATAACATAGGATCCTATGGGTTAGATTGCATTGGAGGGGGGGGGGGGCGATGGTAGAAAACAATTTCTGAAGGGGGGGATGGGACAAAAAGGTTGGGAAACTATGGTATAGAACCACCTTTTTAAAACTTCCATAACTTCCATTTGTTTTTAAACTATTCTTAAGTTTATTGAATGGCCTGATTTCAACAAATGGGGCTAAAACTATAGAAAACCATCTGTAATTTTTGAATTTTTTTTTATTAGGAAATAAATTTTAAAACAAGTATCATAAAAATAGAAAAAAATGACAGATTTTTTTACCACTTGCAAAACAAAACCAGTATGATGCTGCCATCTCTGATAGAAAATATAAATCTTAAGCTAGTTAATAGGATTTAAATGATTTCTGTGTAAATATTGGTTATTTTTTGATGGAATTTTTAAAAGATGGTTTCATTATGGAGACATTGTGCCAGAAAGGGCTAGATCATATGTTTTGATGAAGTAAAATGCTAGTGTTTTTATGATAATAAACTCGCTAGTATTCAAAATATTTGAGTTTGAGTAGTATGCTGATATAAATATTACAGTAAAACCTCAATATAATGGACTAATAGGGGATGAAGGTTGTTGTCCGTTATATTGAGAGTCTGGTTTATAGAAAATAATTCTTATAGGAATGCAATGCTGCTGTATATGAATCAATGAAAGAACAGTGGTTAGCTGTAAAAAGTGTCTATTATATATCAAATATAAAACCGCCTTTTCAACATACACTATTTTTTCAAAGGTCTGTGTCTTTAGAGTTTAGACATTTTCTCAAATTTCTTGTAAAATACTAGACAAATTATTCTGAAATTTAGGTCATATATACCCTATATTGGTACTCACCATTTCCAATGAAAATTTAGTCACGGGTGCATTTAGGAGACTGATGAAAACTTAAATAAGAGAAAAATTGTATTTGTAAAATGTTTTTGATCTACCCTATATCCAAAAAAGCGGCAAATGACTTCAATTTTAAAAGTTTATTGTACCAACTTTGTACAATAAGTTTGTGCATTTTCATGAAAAAAAAATACAAATGTTTTCTACAAAAATTCCAATTTTCATTGCATCATTTTTGTTTATAATATGCTGAGTTTTCAACCTATTTTTACAAAATTTACAGAAAACATGATTATGTACATGAGACATACTGTATAGAAATTTAAAATGGACAAATCATTATTTGTGATGGAATATGACTATTTTTAGTAAACTATCATTAATTGTTCATGGACGAGAAATATAAATTTCAGTTTTTCATAATATGATTGCCAGATGTATAGTGTAACTTATATGAAGATTTCAGCTGGATGTCATGAAATATACATGATATTCTGAGCTGTAATTTTGAAACTTGCTGAAAGTAACTAAATAATAAAGAATTTTCCACAAATCACAGTATTGAGATTATTTTCTGTTATTCGACTATTTCGAGAATAAGCCCACAGCCTTATGCGAATTAGTGAAGATGTGTGTCTGATATGCTATGTAAAAGAAGTGTTTTAGAATAACATGTGTATGATGTCGAAATAAATAAACTGAAGTCAAAAATAAAATAACAGCAAATAATCATTTACTAATTTGTGGAAAATCCCTTGTTGTTCAGTTACTTTCAGCCAGTTTTGAAATTACAGCTCACAATATTTTCATGGAATTTTCATGATATCCAGCTGAAATTTTCTTATTAGTTGCACTATGTATCTGGCAATCAATTATAAAAAATAAAATTTATATTTCTTGCTCATGTGCGATTAAAAACCATTTGCTAAAAGTACTCGTATCTCATTGTGAATGATGATTTGTCATATTTTAGATTTCTATACAGTATGTGCCACGTACAGCCTCATGTGTGCTGTAAATTGTGTAAAAATTGGTTGAAAAACTCACCGTACTATAAACAAGAATCATGTAATGAAAATTGGAATTTTTATAGAAGACATTAGTGTTTTCATGAATACCGTGCTATTTTCATGAAGGCCCCATTCTGGGAATTTGGTTGGTGGAGCCTCAGAAAAACCACTTGGCCCGGGGGCCCATAATGCTCTTAAGACTGCCCTGGTTATACAGTGGGGGTCTGTTATAGTGAGGTTCTACTGTACTTGCAAAATGTATGAATGAATGGTCTTGCTTTAATCTCTTGTGTCATTTATTTTCATTCAGGCTGTATCATTTAGTAGTTATTCTGCTAAAACTTCATAAGTTAAAATTATTTTTTCTTTATTCTTTGTAAATATTTTTATATTTTGTAATGCATTTTAAGTGCATTCTCACATATCAAGCTTTGTGCTACTCTCACATGTAGACCTATGTAACTTGAAAGAAAGTTATTAAACTCATTCACTTGAGCCAAATAGCATTGTTGTAAAAAAAATTGATTTTCTTAGAAAAATTTGCCTCCTGACTGTAGGGTTAGGGAACTAGCTTTTGACTGTGCAGGACTGGGTTCCAATCTCGGTTTGGGTATTGATGTGTACTAACACTTACAAATCCCCTGTACAGATCCTTTAGATCTTGTGAGAATACGTGAAGATCATGTTATTTAAATAAAAAAATTTGTTATCATTATTTATGTTTTTTTATTTTCTAATGTGCACTTTTCGTTAAAAATTTGCCTTTCGTGCACGTTTGAGTCTGTGACCCATATTGAAAAAAAAATACAGCTGAGAAATTAGGTGCTCATTATAACCAGGACATGTTAGATTGCAGTGAATACGGTAATTATTCGATGACAGTATTTCCTGGTTCATGAGATTCTTTATAATATTATTTCAGAGCATTCATGACAGTCAGTTAAATATTCAATTTATCTGTCTCAATTAAAATGAATGAATTGTGTGGGCAGTTTCCCACTGTTTGTCATGTGAAAATTATCTATTAAAGATAAGAGTAATTTTTTTTCAAAGATCTGTTTTAAAATAATTTTTATTTTATCAATGCAGTTTAAATTCAGAAAATTTCTTTGTTGTACTTTGAATGTCATCAATTTTTTACGTGTTATTCTTATCATCAATTAATTATTTTTTAAGAATTGAATGATTTTCCAATTTAAATGACAATCATGCAATTATTCTGTTTTCCTTCTCTCTAAAAAAAGGGAGGCTCCAGCAGAGAATGTTAGTCGCTCCATAAAAAGCTTGATCAGGAATATTGGTGGAAACCTTCCTTCATCACCTATCCTTGGCCGCCATATACCCGAAAATCGACGTCAGGACGAGTATTTAGCTGCAGGTAAATACATTTGGTAGTAAAAAAGTTTGCTTATTCTTTTTTCCCCCTTGGGCACTAGTCTTTCTGTATAACAAAACTTTTAGCTACAAACAAATTTTAAATGAAATGCATGGTTTTATAATTTATATTATTATCATAACCAATTACTTTGGGAATAAATTATTTTTCTATAACTATTTTCCATGCAGTAAATGTTTACTAAAACAGCGATTTCTCATTATACTTATGTAGATTACTATGCTATGTGTCAAAAGTTTAGACTCGTTTTTTCTTTATAACTTTTGTAACACATTTTATAATGAAATACGATGTTTTTCACAGAAAATGAAAGCATTTTCTTTAATATAAATAACATTTTTTGCTAACATTTTATGAAATTATAAGAAATTTTTATATTTATAATTGTCAGCTTGTTGAAATTACGTGCTCCAAAAGTTTATGGAAACTAGTGAATACATGTATATATAAATTAAAACATGTTATCATGGCATAAGGTTTGAAACATATGTATCAAAGTAAGACAGAATAGGGTAAGAGAGAGTTTTTTTTTAAGATGCCAAGGCGACACAGCTTTCTACAAATGAGGTCAACAAAATAAAATTGAAGTTGCAAGGTAAGCCTACTAAAAAAATTTCAAAGGCTTTAAATTGCTGAAATAACATTATTTATCATGCTTTAGCCATTAAGATGCCTTACTATTTGAAAGCATAGTGTCGAAAAGACCTTGATGTACAATTTTACACTAAGATAGGCTGATGAATAGAATGGTGAATACTGTTATACGACAAATCAAGGAAACTGATTTTAAGGTTCATATGAAAAAAGTGTATCATATGAGTAATAGGTTAGAATAGGTTCGCAACCAAATAGCTTAGGGAGACAAATGGATCAATCTTATTTTTTGTGAAAAAAAAAGTCTTGTGTTGGTCCCAACAGATATACAAAGTACTGGCACGATTTGAGGTAACAGCCATGCTCATACTTTAACATATCAGTGTGGAGGCTCTGTGATTGTGTATGGGTGGCATTTGCATTTAATGACCAAACATCTTTGGTATTCCCAGATGGGAGACAGAGCTCACACAAAAATACATAAAGATATGGGAAAATAATCTCATTCATTTGAAAGTTGTCGAGGATCGACCACTTTCATGGTTCGTAACTATCAGTAAAAACAACTACAAAAAACCAATCCAGAGTCAAAAACCGAATGGGAGCAATGTATATTTATTCAGTCTAAAAACAGGTATATATACACAAGGCTTGTGGGAAGAAAATAACGCCACTCTTGTGATGTAAAACTAAATTTGCATGAATCAACGAAAAAACACCAACAGGTCCCAACAGATATACAAAGTACTGGCACGATTTGAGGTAACAGCCATGCTCATACTTTAACATATCAGTGTGGAGGCTCTGTGATTGTGTATGGGTGGCATTTGCATTTAATGACCAAACATCTTTGGTATTCCCAGATGGGAGACAGCTCACACAAACATATATAAAGATATGGGAAAATAATCTCATTCATTTTAGTGAAAGGGAGACAGAATAGGGTTTATCAGCAAGATAACGCTCCTATCTATACATCCAACGCTATCAAAAGCTATTTGGAAATAAAAAATGTGACTGCACTGAACTAGCCACCAATGGGTCCTGATCTCAACCCGGTGGAAAATGTGTGGAGTATAATGACCCATAAAGTCTACTCCAATGGGTGACAGCTCAACTTGTCTGTTTACTTGTAGTAAAACAAGTCCCGCTTTGAAGCATGCCATAGAAACTGCATAGCACAATTTGGACCTATAATTGCTTCAAAGTTTAGTTCTTTCAATGGAAGATTGTGTTTGTATATCGTCATTAGAAATAATGGTAAAATGATCAGTTATTAATTAACACGTGTTTGTCAGAAGTTATAATGTATAAATATGTGATTATTCTATAAACTTTCAAGATAGCTTTTATTTGTATTCTATATATTGTGGTTTAAAACCTATTTTTCTTTCAAATGAGTTGTTGAATGGCACTCACATCTGGTCAGTAATGAAATATTCTTCATACACAGTAAAACCTCGATAAGTCATCGCCTCATGTTATCAAAAAATTATGATGGCTTAAGCGGAGTGTCGTCAGTTTTAATGTGCAATCTTGTGAAAATCGTGTAAATTTAAAGTAATATGACATTTATTAAAGTATGAATCAAATTAACAATATTAATAAAATTTATAGATAGCAAAAGAAAAATTAATAGCAATTTTTTACCTTTTTGATCTCTTATTACTTAACTTATTGTCGTAAAATGTACTGGTACTCTTTGATATATACTAGCAATTTTTAATTTAGACTAACAGGCAGGGAAAAGTCCTCAACTTAGGAAAGTGTGTCTGATTTTTTTCAACAAAGATATTTTGTTTAAGTTTGAAGCCATAAATTAGTAGGGCCCCCATGCAGAAATGAGATCTAGCTTGAACAGTCCCTAATGTTTCAAAAACCTTAGTCAACAAATGAACTTCTCCAGCATAACTTTTGTTACTTAAACTGTTCCGTTCGGGTATATAGGATTTTATGGTGACTTTTAAGCATATGGCAATGCTGTTAACAAGCTTTTTTTTATGGGAGCCATAAAAATAGTCTGTTCCTCTTTCTCAGACTTTTTCATAGTGGCGAGTGAGTTAACCGAAATCAGCGATGAGTAAACGAGGGTTTAATAACATTGTTGTCTATGAAAGCTGGAAGGGCCTGAAGAAAAATGACGACTTAACCTGAGTGATGACTTATTAGGGTGATGACTTAATGAGATTTTATACTGTATGTACACATTTATTTTTGTTTGTGTGAAAAAACCAATTTTTTTTTAGATTTCTTAAACTTTCGGGACAGAGTGTATTTATAGATTTATAAATATATTTGTCGCTATACCTGAGAAAAAAACTCACTCAGTTTGTGCGCACTCAGTTTTCTTGAAATTATGTGATGGTAATTTTATTTATTATGTTTATTGTAGATTCTTTAAGTTATTTTCTCTTTGTTTCATAAAATTACATGGAAAATAGAATAAGTGTAATATGTCTCTCACATCAGTAGTGAATTGTTCGAAGATGTTTTATATCATCGATTTATATAAACAAAGCATGAGTTATATATTTAAAACATTTTGGACTACTAGGAGTATATTGAAAATATCAAAAGATTAGTTTTTTTTCTCACTAGGTGGAGCCAAGACAAATAGACACAAACCTCGGTCGCCTAGTGTTCCTCCCCAACCATCTAGTCATGCATCTGTATTAGATATGGTCCGTCCTACCAAAGAAGATCATCCTTCACAAAAAGTTTCATCGAAAATTGAGGTTTGATTTTTTTCCCCTTTCAATTTCAGCTATTTATAACCTCATCAACTTCAGACTCTGAATTAAAATTTTTTTTTCACCACTTATTCTGTAACTTATTTCATAATTTGTTTAATATTTTTATGTAACCATCATCCACAATTCTTTTTCTTCTATCAAAAGCAATTTTCTTGATCTTTTAACACCAAATTTTCATTTTATACATCATATTAACATGATCTTTAGAAGTATAAAAGGTTCAAAAATAAAATGGTGAATTTTTGTTGATTGATAATTTAATTATGATCATTGATAATTACTCCTTGGTTTTTTTCATAAATATGAGTTCTACCTCCAGAGAATTTACAGCTCTACATTTGTTACATTTTGTATATTTGGGTCTCATAAAAAAGACACTTTCTGCTCTACCATATTCAAATTGAATACCGTCCAGAAGCTCTCATTTGAATATGGTAGAACATGCTTCATAGTTGGTGCGGTTCTGAATCGCTGCCGCTATCTTAAACTCATGCTATTTGAGCTAGACTTGGAGTAGCAATGACAAAAGACCACAAGGGAAAAGATAAATTATCATGGTCAAAGTCAGCATTGCCAATGTGAGCAATAAAATATTACTTCTATGCCTATGCATTAAGTATATTTACTTTCCGAACAAACTTTTACTACAGATCATTAGATTATTTCAGAAGTCTGTTCTATTAATTTACTTTGTGTTTGAGTTTGTTGAAAACTCATTTACTTATTTATTTTGCATGAAACATAAGTAATAAGCCAAAAAACATGAAGTACTTTTTCCCCAAACCATTTCATAAGAAATTCAAACTGATGCAATCTTGGATGCCTTTTCTTCAAAGTAATGGGAGTCAATATGATTGTGGACAAAGACACAATAAGTCATAGTCCACAAGTGAACATTTTTTCTCTTTACTGGTGGGTCAATTAGAAAGGTTGGTGAGCCAAAACCCCACACCAGTTAATGTGTTTAAAAAAGGGCTTGTTTACTGTGCTTGTATTATCTCATAATTAATGAAAGGCTACCCTGTGTTTTAAAGTCTTACTAGTTGTAGGCTTTTATCAGTGCAATGTATCTGAAAATGAACACAAAACATATTTTTATGTATGTAAAAGGTGCACAATTTTTTTTTACTTTTATAACTTTCAGAATTCAAGGTATTATTTTGTTAACTAACTTTTGTAAAAACACTAGCTTCTGTCTAAACTACTCTTACCATTTACTGATGATAAGGCTGTTGGATTTGCTTATTGACGATTTGTAATGTAAAGGGGAAAAAAAATCTCTTGCATGTAGTTGTGTTGAAATCTTCTGTCTTTGAAGAGTTTCATATACAGTTATTTGTGCAAGTTTTATGTTTAATTAATAAAATCTAATTTTTTTCAGATTTTTTCTAACGTCAACACATTACAGTTAACATAGATGCAAAACACATATTACATTCTAAATATTAAACTCCAGGGATCACACGATTCATCCAGGGTTTAATGATTTGTAAACAATCTGCAATAGATCATTTTTTTATATTTGAATAAATATTATTCTTTTTTGCTGAAATAATATTCACTGTAATTCTGTTGAAGTTTCTCAATTTTTATACTGGTGTTTTAATTGCTAAAAAGCAGTATAGAAAAAAACCCTTTTCGATAAGTAAAAAATACAAATTGTATGAAAAATGTATAATTTTTTTTCCGTATATTTTTGTGTCAAGGCTTGACACTTATTCAAACATTGGAGTGTCTTTGTTTTCGAAAATACTTCACAATAATTACTATAGTGAATTTGACTTGCTTAATTATAAAAATACACTCAAATAAAATATCTATTAAAAAGAAATAATTTTCCTTGATGTTAAATATTCCAGTGAAATATTCATTATATAATATTCATTATATATATATATATTCATATATATATATATTCATATATATATATATTCATATATATATATATTCATATATATATATTCATATATATATATATTCATATATATATAATATTCATTATATATATATGAAATTGTGAAATATTCCAGTCTTATTTTGACTAATTTAAAAAAAAATTCCAAGATTAGCTGAACTGGTAATAAATTAGTTTTGGGAAAAAAAAACTGGTGTATATATAAATCGTATAAGGTCCACAATTAAAAAAACATATATGTATGCATTTTGGTGGTTTTTAAAGTGCTTTTTAGTGCATGTCCTCATGTTATTCAAATCAAACAATCGCAATTAAAATTAAAGAAAGTGAAAGTACCAAAAAAAAACAATTATAGTTTCTGTATAAGCTGGCACTATAAGGTAGGCATACGTTTATGCCCTCATAATTTTATTACACTAAATTAGCTATTGATAATATTCTTAATAATCATGGATTTTGATTGATATTCTATATATATCTTTTGACAATATTCATGGAATGCCTAAATACCTGCTTTTTCCAGGCCCCTTCACATTTACGGTGGAAAGCACTGGCTTTGGGCATATGGAAAAATGTGTTGCTGCAATAAGATAGTGTTAGTTGTGCTGTGGTGCTGGTGTATTTAAATTGTTCTATATTAATTCAATATTTTACTAAATTTTGTTTGGCAAATTATTTTAATATTATGTACTGTAAATAACTATAAACACAATACTTTAATTTTTATTATTTTTAAATTTCTTATTTATTCAGGTGGAAGTTAGTGAACATGAAAGCAGAACTCATCAAGCACCAACCAGTCCTGCACCTAGCTCCCGCTTATCACATCATTCATCTATGCCTGTTTGTTAGTGAAATTGCTTTTATATCTTTTTGGAACTAGTTTAGTAATATTTCTGTCTAAGCTTATTTTCTCCTCTAAATTAGAGCACAAATTTTACCCTGGGAATATTAATATCAGTTTGTGCCTGGTGTGTTTATTTCAGGGTGTATTTGTGCAAATATGCATCTACAAATACATTTTTCTTTAAAAAACATTCATTGAGAGTTAAGCTCAAAATATATTAAGCAATATTTTCATTAATGAACATAAATAATACTGCATTAACTGAATATTTATACCTAACTATGTTAGGAAAAGTGTTTTAGTTTGGGTGGTCATTCTGATCCAGTTGAATTACACATTAGCAGCCGCTTATTCTTGAATGAAGTTGCAAAATATGTTGGATTAGAGATGTGAGGTGAGAATATTCTCCTGGATATAAAAATTGGAGAATAATCAAGAATATTCATTTTTGTTTTAAATAGTTCAAATTTTTTTTAATAATTTTGTTTATATTGTGAAATATAAATCAGTTTTCATTGCCTGAAACATTTACAACAAAGCAATTTTTGGTATAATCACCAAATTGTGAGTATATTCTCCAGGTCATGATAAGAGGTTTTAAGTTTGGTTATAAAGATTTTAGAAACCTTTAGATTAAAACCTTAAAAAGTATTTTAAAATTAGATCAATTTTCAGAAATAAGTTCACAACAAAAGAAATTAAATCAAAGTTGATTGATAAAGGAAGCTATTCTTATACAATCACTTTCATTCTAAGCAGATACAGAACTGTTGTTTTCTTCAATGCACATACACTTAAATTCTGTATCACTCACATTTCTTTAAAAGTTGTTGGTTTAATTTTCTTGCTTTCAAACTTTGATATTGTGGTCTACAAACTTCAATGTTCCCATCTTCTTGACGGGAAGAGAGATGGGGACAGAGAATATTCAATATTCTTGAGAATATTCTCTTAAAGGACTACTATTATAAATTACTAGAGAATATTTTTATTGAAAATAATAATTATTCTCAAGTTATTTAGATTATTTATTATAATACATGTTATTACATATATTCTTGATAATAGTCTCTAGAAAGATTTCTGTAACTGAAGAATATTCTCATCGAGGAGAATATTCTCTGGAA
This sequence comes from Pholcus phalangioides, assembly GCF_987345545.1. Lineage (NCBI taxonomy): Eukaryota > Metazoa > Arthropoda > Arachnida > Araneae > Pholcidae > Pholcus > Pholcus phalangioides. The sequence continues at coordinate 110,587,002 of NW_028301608.1, forward strand.
GGACTATTATTAACTTCAGAATAATTCTTATTATTTTCTATAAGAATAATCTCCAGTAATTTATGAAAGTAGTCTTTCCAGAGAATATTCTCAAGGATATTATATGTAACTATATTATAAATAACAGAGTTGGATATATATATGTGAAATTAGATAATTACAAACTGGCTTGAAAAGACAGTTCAAAGAGATAAGAAATGAAATTCGCATAGTCAAAATCCATCAACCTCTTTACGATCAGGGGTGTAATATTGTGTCTAAACATCAGTGGAATAAATTCAAACAAGTTCTCTGTTTTCTTTCTTTTCTCATCATCATAAAGAAGGTTTTTGGTAACCTTTATCCACAGTTTTTTTCACACACATAATGTATCTTTCTAATTTATACATGTGAGAATGAAAGAGTGCACGTAGGGTGAGGGTAGTAAGAGTACTCTAAAAATACTTTCTTATCTACGTTATCTATTGTAGTTTTTCTTTTATATATATTTTTTCTTCCTCCTTCCTTTATCAAACATGCAGTTAGTTAGGTTAGAACAAGATTACTCTCTAGATTTATCGCCGATTCGTTAAATAGATATCATCCAGGGCATAGTAGCCCAGGTTGATAAGATACTTGCCTAAAGTACTGAAAAATTTTTAGAGGTGTCGCGAGTTTGATACCCGGTTAGTCCTTGTCAGAAACTTTCCTGACACAGGTACAACAGGAATGGCGACATGACCACAGGAAAAGATTGCATGTGAGGAACGGACTGACCCCAACATTCAAAAATCTAGTGTCTCCTGAGTTTGGGGGCATGCTGGCTGATTTGGAGGAATGTGGAAAATTTGAACTTTTTCACTGCCTCAAGTTTTATGGTCAGTTGAAAATTGTAGATCTGTACCAAGGGCATATACATACACAGTAAGACAGCTGGAAATGTTTAATATATTTTTTATATTTATGAGTAGACTTGAGTTGCTTGATTAACCAGTTTTGGTGTAAATAATGATCATTGAATCCAGCAATATGAGAGTACAATATGAATTTACAAACTGCAGAAGACAAAGTTGTGTGTAAAATAAGGTAGAAAAATCTGATTCTCATTCTGTAAACTTTTGTTCGTATTATTGTGATGATAGGTTTTAAAAGCAATAGCTCAAACGAATTAGGTTGAACAACAAACAATATTTACATGCAACTAATTTTTTTAAAAAAAATTGCCATCAAATGCTTTTTCTTATCATAGTTAGATGTCGTACTTAGCAATTAATTCAAATTTTTTTGGTTTTATCATTTTAGTGGCCGATCCAAAAAGTGGTTTCCTCATTCTCAGTCAGGTTCGTTTTTGTTTGGTTTCAAAATTTATTTGTTATTATGTCTTGTTATTCTTACACACTGTATCCTTGATTTCATCTGTTGCAGCTGTAGAGTACCTGGCTTATAGTGAAACTAGATATAACAAACAAAATTTTCAGTCCCTTGTAATTTACGATCTGACTATATATGAACTCTGAAAAGTTTACAGTTTTTTCCCCGCCAAAAATTAATTTTGTTTTTACCTTACAACCTACTATTATATATGTTACTGCCAAAGCCTGAATTTGGTCACTTGGCGAATTGTGTGTGTGTGTGTGTGTCAGAATTTTGTCTGAACCCTGGCTAATGTCAGAATTTTGGGCTTTGAATCAGTTTGCAAAATAGCTGGAGATCCCTGGCCAAAGTATGATAACAAAGGACATAATTCAGGGGGCATTGCCAAGTTGGCATATTTTTCCGTGATAATTATGTCCACATTAGCTATGGAAACTCGTCAAATCACAGTCATCAAACCACGATGTGATAATCATTTTCTTTTTTTCAAAATTTGACAGAAAAACTATGTGTCTGTATTATTATAAAAATAGTTTCTCAAATTTTTATTTTTCTCTCATTACATGGAGCTAATAAAATACAGCTACTATAACCATCATGTTGGTGATGAAAAAAACTGGATTTGGCACCTACTGGACCTTTTTACATCAAATATCAAACTTTGGCCAGTGATCACCGGCCACTTTGTGAATTGGCTGGCCAAAGCCTGAATCATTTCTAAAAATCAAACTTTGGCCAAAACCCAAATTCGCGAATTGGTCACACTTCAGGCTTTGGCAGTAACATATACAATCAGAACCTAAGTATAACATTTGTGTAATGTTACCCATCTATAATGTTATTTTTTAAAAGTTTTGTACCAGCATAATTAACAAAATTGGGCTCACTCATTATTAAGTCATCCAGCTTATTGAGCTATTTTTATTCACCCCCTCCCCTCCAGGGGGTTGTGATATTATGCAGAAGTCTTACTGAGAAGTCGGAGTGATTACGTTTTACATTACAGGGTGATTCTAAATCCCTGGAACAAACTTTAAGAGATGATATAAGACTCTTAAACAAGCAATTTTTGTCACAGAATGTGTGGTCGAATCACAATTGCGAAGGCAGTAGAGGGTGGTTTTTGGAGAGTGCTTAACAGCAATAAACCAAAACAAATATCATATTTTCCTGGCAGATTTTCTGCAATATGTGCAATCAGCCATTCGAGGGTTGAGGGTATTGTAATGTAATAGGCCCTCTTAATGGTGCAAACCTGTGACAGATATCATAGACAGATACGTAGTGACATCACACTTTGCCTCTTGCTGGCTTTTCTCTGGCATTTTATAACCTAGGGATGGATTGCCAAGAATAAAGCATCTTTGTTTTCTGTAGTGTTCATAACTGAGTGTATATAATGGATATTGTATATGACTTGACTATTTTACCACACACCAACTCTGGTCATATTTCCATACTACAATTTCCAACCAATAGAGTTCGGTGGGAAATGAAGGCACCATCTATTGGTAGTTCCCCCCAGGCTTAGTGGGTAAAAAACTTGTTTTCAGTGTTCCTTCCTCCAGATCAAATCCATGAACTCTGACGGTAATTTTCATGGTGGAAGGAGAGCATCTTACCACTGCATCACTCGGGCGCTCATATGTGACTGTAAATATAGGTTACATGTATCTCCAATTAACCTACAGCACCTGCATGCTGTTACTTCAAAGATGACTGATGAAATGTCAAAGTTTATATTTGATAGAATGTTAATTTTTTTCAATTTGAATTGAAGTAAGTTTCATTTTGATAAAATTCTGGATACAAGTTTTTTTTTTCTCTACAGGAAGAATATTCAGAACACAACTCATTCATCACTCAGTGCCGTTTCAATTCTACCGGAACATTTGTAGCTAGTTCTGACGTTGATGGTGTTGTAAAGTAAGTTTAAAAAAGTGATTTTCTTACATAATTAAACTGTATTAGTTTTCCCCACATCCAACTGAAAAAATACAAACAGTCAAGAAAATCAAATAAATACAATTGTTTTTGATTACACAAATTGTCAAATCATATGACATAGTCCCATTTAGGACTATGTCAGTATGTAGGAACCAAAGGGCAAGAAATATAAGACAAATATACTGTTGGTAATTATTTCTTCTTTGAAATGAGTAAAGCCACAGAGATCAAATACAGGATATTACAATTTCACGTAAATAATCAACACTGTACACAAGAAGCAATTCAAATATGTTCAACAAAAGGCACACTAATAGTGAAAACTTGGTTTTATTTCTCAAGTATAAAATCTTGCAAGTGAGATAGACCATTTCATTGGTTTTAAATTATTTTTTTCATTTTTCCGATAAAATAGCAATTCAAATTTGAATACAAGAAGTAACGTAATTGATATGTGTTCATGCAAAGGATTTTCTTGATTTTTTGCTGGTTGACATTATTTCTTGCATCTATTTTTTTTCATTAACAATTTCCCATGGGACAAAGCATGAGTGATCCTTAATTTTCCTTTAAACAATGATAAGCAAGATTTCCTGGATAAAACTAACACAAATTGGGGGAGGGGAGAAATACATATGAAATTTATGAGTATGGTTCAAAAGAGCTTGATAACTTCTGTGTGCATGGTATTTGAATTTTGATGATTTAATCATTATTCTACAACAGTGGTTCTTGACCTTTTTCTTGTCCCTTACCCCCTCAGTGTCTGTTTGATTGAAAGTTTAATTTCTTTGCAATTAATGACATTTATTATCCACCCATTAATTGTTATAACAATTCTAAATGTTAAAGATAGTAGCAAAATTAATTTATTGAAAAATATATATATACACACAGGTTTTTTATATCAAAGCAAAAAATGTAAAATTAATATGTCAGTTGTTAGTGACTAATTTGTGTTGTTTTTTCATAATATCCTTTTGAAATTGGGGTTCTTTCTCTGAAAGCACTACCTGCATATCATTACTTATATTCAAGCAATTTCCTGGTTTTTGTTTTCATCAACGAAAGTGATGAAAACTCCATTCTGCAAAGGGTAGGCGGTAGCAAATGATAGAAAGTTTGCAAAGATGTCTTTGCCAGTTCTAGAAATGGTTCCAACTGAACACACTAGAATCGTTCTGAATCAGAATTTTGAAATTCCATTTGAATACATGCGAAGGGCTTGCATTTCTCTCAAAATGATAATCTTTTATTAAATTACCATCTTTCATAGAATATTAAGATCACAGAAATGCTTTCCGACACCTCTGGTTGAAAACCACTGTTCAAAAGAAATCCTAATTTAGTGTTTGCATAATTTTATTCCATATTTTAAAATTTATTCTGGAATTAAATTTACTATTATTTATAACTGCATCTGATGTAAATTCCATTATGACTGTCTGGTGTTGTAGTGGACTGTAATTTTATTATTATTTGGCTGTGATTTTGTTAGGGTATGGAATGCAGGTACATCAGTTCAAACACATGCCACATTGATGTCAAAATCCAGTGTTTTTGCTCTTGAATGGGCACCAAAGAGGGAAAGACTGGTGAGTATCAATTTAAAAGATGCATGTATGGTATTTATATATACACTTCTTTTATGTCACTGATTTTGAACACATAACTAATTCACACAAAACAGAATTCAAATAGTTGCAAAAAGAAATCAATGTTTTAGCCAAATTTTTTCAAATCAAATGATTATTATTGTAGTAAAACCTCAGTATAATGATACCCTACACATCATGAGAAACTACAGTTGTAGAGGGAGGATTAATGTTATATCAAGAGGTAGCATTATTGTCAGACACAACAGAATTATGCTTTTGTTGGCATCATTTCTAAATTGGCAGTGTTAATACCATGATGATATGTATTTTAGGTACAGTATATACTTATGTATAAGTCGGACCCCCCCCCCCCCTCATTTCAGGAGGACCACCAAAATTGCAAAGATTGAAAATCTGTGCATAAGCCGACCTACCCAAAAAGCAGCTAATTTTAGAGAATTTTTTTTTTGTATATTTTCATGCAATAAAAGTTACAATGGAAAATGATTCAAACTTTGTAATCTATTCTTTTGATTATCCAAGTTTTCCATCAAAAGCCCATATGGTGTGGCAGCTTTGCTTTTATCTTCAACTGTGCTGTCATTGCATGGTCAATTTTAAAGAGGATGCCACCCTTAGTTCCGCACATCGTGTTACTGATACAGAACGTTTTAAAGGAATGATTTTGGTAGAAGCAGAATTCCATGCTTCGTAAACCCACTGGCACAAGAAAAATACCAGATTTCTTTAAGGTATCTTTAATAATTTTCAAAAGGCTTGTTGTGTAATGCTCACATTTAAAGGCTGTAAAATCGTACAACTCCAAGTGTATTAAAGCCATGAATGACGTTTCTAATTTTTTTTTGCTTTGGCTTTAACATCATCAGTTCTTTAAGTTTGAACATAGCTACAAAAATCACTACTGATAAGTAACACAATCTAAAATAATGCTGTCCAACAATGTCCAATAACATTGCGGATCTTTAAGCTAGCCATATGGAGGCCCTTTATATATTAGGTTTGGAGAACTGGGGATTGATATTTTTTCAAAAAACTCATCCGTGTAATAAGCTGACCCCTCCTCCCCAAAATTAAGAAACAAAATTCTCAACGAAAAAACTTGGCTTATACACAAGTATGTATGGTATATTTATTCACAGCAAATAATTCTAATTAATTTGGTCGAATGAAATTTAGTTTCAACTTGTAGTTTCCAGCACAACACACTAAACTGTGTGGGTACACTTCAGTGTACTACTTGTGAAATAGCTTCACTGCAACTTCATTAATATTTTCTGAGGGTAGATGGTGAAAAATACTGACATTATTAAAAAACCTAAAAAGAACAAACACTGATGAGAAATTTGAAAATGGTGATTTTTTTAGTGGAATATAAAATATATCTAGAGCAGTTTCCGAAATATCCTAAAAACAGCAGTGTCGTGAGTTAAATCTTCATGGCAATAAGTAATTGTCCTTTGAGCAAGATTAATTAATTTGTCCCTGGGAATCACTTTTCAAATACATCTGAAAATTTTCATTCTTACATTAAATTTCATATATCTGGGGATTTTTCATTCTGAAAAAATGTTTTTCAGAAAGATTTTGAGCTATTGTATGTTAAATGAATGACTAGACTAAGAGAAAATGTATTTAAAGGAAATAGAAGGCCTCTTTTTAAATTCTTTATTGTTCAATTGTGGAGTTTTTTATATCAGCCTTCAGGGTCAGCTTCATTTTTTTAAGTGCTGCTTAGTGTTTTCTGAAAGTTATGTTAGAATTTTTGGCACTTCCTGGAACAAATTAAATGATTTTCCACAGAAACTATGAAAAATTACATTCCAACTGACAAGGGTGATTCCATAACAGATTATCTTCGTTAGCTGAGGTATCACTGTGTAATTTCATGGACTAGGAGGAATGGGATAAATAATTTGCTGACAGCTAAGGCAAATAGAAACTGATGTGGAAATAGTGTTTTATTTACTAAACCCGAGATTTACTAACCTAGATTTTACTAAACCTAAAATTAAGTAATTGCTGCATCTGAATTGGGCAAAATGTGTCACAAACCAAAAGTTAAAGAACATTGTTGTAGACATATGGATTACAAAACATAGGTTCAAATTCACAATAGAACATGGAAGAGCCTGACAGGTATAAGTACATGCTGTGCAGTCATTAGTTGGTCAGCTGTTGAAGAGTCTCACACTTGCAGCTAGCAAAGAATTTTCTAAATTCAGTTCACCCATTAATGCAACTTAGACACGTTCTGATGATTAGAGGAAATGGGGAAAATGTTGACATTTGGTTGTTACGAAATGTTCTCGGTAACCCTTCAATGTGATCAGAGTGGCAGACTCACATCGCAAGGACCCAGGTTCAAACCTCACAGCTGCCACAGTGGTGGTTGGCTGAAGTTGGTTTTCGGTGGTTCAAAACTTTGAGGCGCGAATATGAGCTGGACCCCCCCCCCCCCTTTATTTAAAAAAAAGTACAAAAGGCCTACAAGCAGTACAAATATTCAAAACATCACACTTTGTAACATAGATGGCAGCACTAAACAATTTACACATAATACTACTTAAGCACTCAGACTGTTAGGTACACACTCACACTTCTGGCACAACTTGATCAGTAGTAAATAGCCCATGGTGATAGACCATGTCATGCTTGGATTAAAAGAAAGAAAGTTACCTTTCGAGTCTGTTTTAATGAGCTGTGTGTGTTTGTTTTTTTTAGCTGTTACATGGTGGTGCATTAGGAAAAGTTAGATTGTATGACATCAAAGAAAGGAAAATCGTTGGAGAAGTTTTGCACAACAGCAATAGCAGCAGTTCTACAGACTCTAAAAGGTGAGAAGAAAAAGCATTAAAAATTTCACACAATTTATTACAATACTAGAAACAATGTAGTTTATTTAACATATTTTAATAGCTACCAAAATTTCATTTGATGATCAGTTGGTATTATGTGGGATATATTAATGCTTGATGTAGATTTATAGTGATATCTCGACTAACAAGGATAATTGTTAATCATTAAATTAATTCTAAGCAACGCCCAAAATTTATAAACAAGTTAAAGATAAAACATTAAGAAACACCAAAAATGACAAAAACTGACCTAAGGCAATGGCCTTGGATGAAGGAGAATTAATAAGAAACTAAACATATTTTTTTTACACTGTATAAAATCCCATAGAGTTTGTAAGTGTCGCTCTCTATGATCTGCTCATTTCTCTGTCTCATACGTGCAGATTATTTTGAAAGGTTTGATTCATACATTTTTCATGTTTCCGATTAGCTTCTAAAATGTCTAGGTCATTGAGTTTAATGCTAAGAGTTTTGCACTAAAAGCACATGTGCACTGAAATTAAGTCTAGGCTTTATTTTTTGATTCATTTTTTCCTTAGTTTAATCTTTCCCTTTCCCATTGAAACGTCTAAAAGTTTTCTGAAAAAGAAATAAAGAGGTGTGTCTGCCTAGAAATGATCCCAAGGTGAACATAAATTAACCGGGCTGGAGTGATAGTTATTTTGATGGTGATCGGCATGAAAATTCAGCTTACGATGTGACTGTGTTGTGTTAGAAATGAATTATCTTTTGGGTTAGATAATACGAGGGAACAACTGATGCATGTTGACCCAAAATTGCAAAAAGAACCACGGCTATGAAGAATCCACAAGAGTCCCTCTTTTGTCTACAACAGCGAGTAACTCCCGATATAAAGAGTATTTTCACTGTTTGCTACTGATGAAGGAACTTCATATAGTTTCAAAACGCATATAGCCGTGGTTCTTTTCTCAATTTTGGGTCAACATACATCAGCCGTTCCCTTGTATTGTGTTATGTGTTAGTATATGCGTTCATATCAACAAAAACCTTTGTTAGTTGAATCTGTATTCATTGACTAAGGCCCAAAAAATCTGTAATGCCAAGGTATTACTATATTCTGAATCGCTTTTGTTTTCCCTCTTGTAGCTTTGATTTACATCAGTTATTTTGAAATTTTTGATTCATACATTTTTCATGTTTCAGTCAAGTGTTATGTGTTGCATGCAATCCAACTGAAGCCAACTTTGTTGTGTCTACAGACTCTGGTAATCAGGGCACACTATGCCTTTACAACATGCGTACCCTGCAAGCTGAGGTCAGTAAAAGTGATTGTCTTTTTTGTATGCTTTCAAATCGACCAAAAGTCTGTGGCCTAACCACTGCAGTGTATGTTTTTTAAAAACACAATTTTGGAGGATAGCAGTGCCTGTATCAATTTTTGCTTAAAAAAACCACAATCTTCAAGAAATAGCTATGAACATTATCGTATAACATCCAAATATCAACAAATTTTAATAATGATAATTTATTTGCATAGGCCATTGGCTCGTTATAAAGTTTGATAACACTATAATTGTTCACAATACATAATTTTTTTTAAACAAAATAATAAAAACAAAGGCAAAAAAAAACAAAAACCATAATCGTTGAAAAATGATGTGTTCAATGTTTCCATTGAGTCCAGAATTACAAAGTGTACAAGTCATCATAAATATAATAGAATAAAATTTCACCACTGTCACTCGAAATAGGATATACTAGATCTCATTTGGAAAAATATGCAGACAACTTTAAATGGTGAATTAAAATTTAAATATGGCTCATGTAAAAATGAGAAAATTGAATGTTTATAAAGTGGGAAGTTTATTGAGTTTAAAATATGGTTATATATATATATATAACCTTTATGGTAATTGCAAGTTGCAATATGCTTTAAAATAGATGGAATGGTATGCTTAATTTTGGTAATAGACAGGGACCATAGATAAGGATAGCTGTATTTCGATAAAATATGTTTAACTTAAGAAACCCAGTATTGTTGTACAAAGTTGTATTGCTATTTTTCTGCTTATTAAAAGCCAAAAAACATTTTTTAGCCAGCCTATTATTGTCAAGATTAAGAATTCGAAGCCATAAATTTAAAATATCAAATATCAACTAATCAGATTGCTCAGAACTGTTTCTGTATAGTTCAAATGCATTTTCCTGGAAATGCGTGCCTTTTACACTGATGTGACATGTACAGAGAACGAGCTTGTTTTGCCAATGGTTTTTAGACTGTTGCGCTTATACCCATGTGACAGATAAGTCAAAAAATGTGGTAAATTATATTGTTTCACATTGCTCAAAGATTTAGACATTTGAAAAATTCATATTTTGAATGGTTGTAATACAACCCTCCTTTGCTATTATTTGCAGTAATTAATATTATATGGGGGGTAGTTTGATGAGCCAGGTAAATCTCTGAGATAGCAGCATGATAGCTTTCAAATTATTACAATTAAAAATATCACTCTTCAAAACATGTCACAACAAGTTTGAGCACAAAGAGCTTTGTGGTTTATTTTTTTGCATTTTAAGTTAAGTACCTAAGTTTAACTTAAGTCCTAAGTTTGGATTGTAGCAGTTTCTCTGAAAATGGATGATTATAAATACATTGCAGTGAAAAAAATTTTTATCTTAAAAAGTCTAAAGCTGCCGAGATCAAAGCTGAGTTGGAATAAATTCATGCGGGGACTCTGCACCCATCATTAAAGACCATTTATTTTTGTATCAGTGAATTCAATCAAGCTTCACATCCACCAAAGAAGAAGAGCATCCCGGGCACCTGGTTTAGGCCACTACTCTTGAAATGATTGAAAAAGTCTATGGTATGATGGAAGATCACAGATTGAAGGTGCTTGAGATAGGTGATGTTGTGGGCATCTCAATAGAATGAATTTACAAAGATTCTCCATGAGAAATTGGAAATAAAATATCTTTTTTGCAGGATGAGTGCTGCAATTGCTGGCGATTGATCAAAAGCGAATGCAAAAGACATTTCAAAATAAAATTTGTCTATATTGGGTCATAACCCTGAAGAGACTCTCGGCATCAATTTTTGATCATGGGTAAAATATGGATTCACCTGTGTACATCAGAGTTACACAAAACAATAGTCAAAGCAGTAGTAAGCAATGGTGAAATGGCACCAAATAAGGCTAAGGTTGTTTTTTCCTGTTGGAAAATTGATGGCTACATTTTTTGGGGTTTTCAAGACAGTCTATATCGGGACTGGACAAATCCCAAAAAATCTAGGTGCTAGAACAATTTTTTAAGCTCAAAAAAAATTTTACCTGAAGAAAAATTTACCTGAAATTTAAGATCCAAAATAATATTTTTTGACTTTTTCAGGGCATAGTGACAAATTCTGAAATTTTTGTGCCGCTCTTCGCATGCAATTTAGTAACTACAGGAAGAAAATTTTGGGCGCTAATACCAAGTTTTTAGTCACCATGGCTTGTATATGTAGACTACTTCAGAAGGATCAGACAATAATTGGAGAACATTATGCCCTACTTCTAGGAAATTTGAAAGAACAGCTGCAGATGAAACGGCCAAGATATACATGCAAAAATAGCCCTATCTCACAGATATACCGTTGCATTGGCTAAATTGCATGAAGTAGGCTCTGCACCAATCCCTCATCCACCAAATTCTGTGGATTTGGCCCCCATTTGACTTTCTCCTGCTCCCAATATTGAAAGTTTTGCTTGGTGGAAAATTTTTTCTCATATGAAGAGCAGTAATTTACAGGCCATTGCAGCTGTAAATTACTTTTTTGAAAATGCAAATCTAGAGAAAATGTAATTTTCTGTGGGGATAAAATAAATTTTAATTTTGTTGGAAAAAGTATGTGGAGCTTGAGCAAGACAATGTTGAAAAATAAAATAGATTTTTTTTCAAAAAAAGAAAGGTAAATACCACTTTTTACCTTACTTATCAAACAATCCCCTTATCAAGCTAAAAAACAAATGGATTTGGAGATACTTCATGCTTAATTGTTTTTCTTAAAGTAAATGGTGTAATTGACTTGTACATCCGCATGAGTGTCAACATTTTTTTGGCTTTACCTATGAGATTTTTTGAAAAACTTTGAATTATGAAAAAGTTTGTAATATTCGGTAGAAGAGATTTTTGTAAGGCAAATCTCTGAAAACTTTTTACGATGAGGAAATACAGCGGAATCCCACAATGATAAACTTTTATATACGACAAACTAAAAACGTTTGTCATGCATGAATCACAAAAAGTATGAAAATCATATATAAGGAACTTGAACCTGTCTTCGACCTGAAAATTTTTTTGATTTGTCTAAGATCTTTTTTCCCAACTAAAAATTCTTTGCATTTCGTTCCTTTGGAATTCTTCATTGGTCACCCTGAAAAATGAAATTTTTTATCCCTTCGCCTTCTAAGCAAAGCTCATTAAAGGCATGGTCCATTTCCATGGTACAATAAATTCATCTTGAAGAGCATATCATAGGAGTCTTTATATGGTGGGATTAAACTAGTAAAACCCGAGATAAACTGGCAACAGCAAATTTAATTACGATGCTGATGTTTTATTTTTTAGCTATTAATTGCTAATATTTTGTATGATTTTGTGCAATATACGGGGCTGTCTTAATGCCTACATGGGCCCACCTGGACACCACCCTTGCCTCATGTTAATGGAATAAAAAAAACAATATTTTGAATTTGAGGGTGGCTTGTACTTTAGAGCTATAGGTCAGGTGACCTAGAGTTTCTTTTTGCCCATGAACCCTTGAGATGGTTTCTGACGATATGATCCATATTTTTTGTTAGATTGGATATAACAAACTGAATGTTGAAACTGTTCTTTTTGCTCTTAATTGTATTTGATGTTTTCATTAATTCTATTTGTGCATGAACTTTTTGCAGCAGGTTCTAATTTTTTTTTCCTTTGCAATTTTCTGAACAGCATGTATTGCCGTTTTCCTCAAAAAGCATCTGTTGCTATTGCAGTTCATTCAACCACAATGGTCAGTTGCTTCTTGTTGGAACAAAGGATGGCACTGCACATATCTTTGGTAATCAAACTTATGTTTTATCATAATTTTAAGAATCTTACCTTATATTTTCTGGGAAGGGGCAAAACAATGTGTTCACACACTTATAATATAGGGTTACTAGATTTCAATATAACAAAACTGGGACATCAAGTCAAGTTTTGCCAAGTACAGGTGTCTTTCACTTTGTGTGATTAATTGGTTCCGCAAAATTCTCATAAGACTAATTATAATTCTCAAAAAGTGAGTTAAATTTAACAGGGAAAAGATAGGGGGGGGGGTTAATTTTCTTCAAGAAGATAATTATTCAAACTAATGAATATCTCCCATAATTTTGGTGAAATATGAATGAATTAAATTAATACTTTCTCAATCTTCTGATTGATTCTAGTGAGTGTGAATGTTTCCTTTCTTGAAGAGTCTGGTATGATAAGCTGATAACTCTTTTTCATGAAACAGTTGAGATTCTGCTGACAAGCAGCATTTTTCGTCTCCTCATAAAAACGTAAGCGGAATTCTCTGGTTTTGCTACTAACTTCTCGCAAATATGAAAATTCAAGTTGTTCGTTCTATCAGATGGTATCCTTTGTGGTCTATCAGATGACCTAAGAACCTTAGTTCAGTGACACCGAAGACACACTTGTCCTTGTTGAGGGTGACGTTAACATCATGGAATCGTCGAAGAACTTATCGGAGAAGTCTGTCGTGTTCTTCTTGAGTGATGCCCCACACTAAAGTGTCGTCTGTCAGGTTCGTCACGGCTGGAATACCCTGTAGAAGGTCTGCAATGTCGCGTTGAAAATCTTCTGGAGCTGAAGAAATTCCGAACGGAAGTCTCAAGAAACGGAACCTTCCGAAAGGTGTGATGAAAGTCGTCAACCTTCGAGACTTCTATGCCAATTTCTTCTGCCAAAATCCTGTTTTGGCGTCCAGCTTGGAAAAGATCCTGGCCTCTGGGGGTATCTGGCCCAACAGATGATCAACTGAAGGTAACGGAAAGTTCTCACGTTGAACGCTGCTGTTCAACTTGGTCAGATCAACGCAGAGCCTGATATCTCCATTTGGTTTTGCTGCTAACACCAGTGGAGCACACCATTCACTCGGTTCCGTCACCGATTCGATTATTCAGTCCTTCAACATCGCATCCAGGTGCTGTTTTACTTTATCCATCAGCGGGATAGGGACTCGCCTTGGAACGTGAACTGCAAAGGGCACGGCACCAGGCTTCAGCTTGATTTCATAATCTCCCTTCAGTTCTCCAAGCCCATCGAAAATTCGTGGAAATTCTTTTTCTGGGTCGACTTGAGTTAGGCTATGAGCCGTCACTTCATTGAGTCGTTGAATCAACTTTAGTTGGACGCAATTTTGATCACATAGACTTTTGCCGATGTAGAGGCTGAGTTGCAAGTTAGCTGGCACTCGTACACGCGACTGCATCGTCGTGGGTGTCAGCGACCGAAGATTGTCCGAAAAGCTTCAGCTGGAGCAAGAGCTGACGCTGGAGAAAGCTACGACTATAGCAAGACAATACGAATCGGTCAAGAAGCAGCAGGAGGAGTTACATAACCGTGCGTTAAACCAGCTCAGAGCTAGCCAGGATCACAGGAATCCACGGGGAAGCCATGGCTCAGAGTCCAAGAAACAAGAGCAATCAACGAAGGAAAAGCAGGGCCAGACCCGCAGTAGGAACGAAGCTTCTTCTTGTTTTTGAGCTCAGAGCTAGCCAGGATCACAGGAATCCACGGGGAAGCCATGGCTGAGAGTCCAAGAAACAAGAGCAATCAACGAAGGAAAAGCAGGGCCAGACCCGCAGTAGGAACGAAGCTTCTTCTTGTTTTTGGTGCGGACGAGCAAAGTTTCATGACAAGAATTCCTGCCCGGCCAAGGACGCCACGTGCCGTAAGAAAAATCACTTCGCTAGGGTTTGCAAGTCAAGGGTAACTGCGAACGTTTCAACAATGCGTCAAGTTGGGGTGAAGACGCCGAGGACATTCCTTGGCTACTTGGTATCATCCGTGTCATCGCACAAAGAGACTTGTCATTGGAACCGCTTTATTGATTAAATTTTTCATGGTATTGTCAATGTGATAACAAACACTTTTTTTATTTTATTTTGGTTATTCATCAGTGAGATCTGGTTAGTTGTATCTGAGAATTTCTCTTATTTTCCTCAACTAAATCATCAAATGCAATCTATTTCATCATCAAAGGATTTCACTATATTATATATATATCTCCAATTTGCAAGCCCATTTCGAAGATTAAAGTTAAACTCCAAGCAGAATTTTACAGGCTGGAATTCATAAAATCAAATTTTAAAAATTGTGTTATAATGAAATCGTGTAAAGCAAGGGATAACTGCATTGGCCTGTATCATTTAGACTAGTAAGTATGACAAAATTACCCGTACACCCCAGCTCAATTTAAAAATTAGTCAGTACAGCTGGTCACCCTACACATATATATAAGCTCTTGTATATATTAACTACTACTTAAACATACATGCATCTCGTGCACATTCCTCTACAGAATATTTATTGAATTGGTACATGTCAAAATATGTGTTCTGAGTGTGTGTGGCCCCCATATTTATGTGGTCAGAATTTAGCTTGTTTTGTGTCCTTGCTGGTGCAGCCATGTTTTTATATTTGGAAGTAAATATGGGCGAATCTTGCTCTGTATGTATTGCCAAACTCGGTTATAACAACATTGAAGATGAAGCTAAATTTTGTCATTATAACAGCAAAGGAGCTTTTTTTTAAATGAATTAAATTGATAATTTCCTCTGTCTTTTCACTATTTCTGATTGATTCTAGTGAATGTGGATGTTTTTGTGGAGTGAGGAAGAGACGACCTCTCATGCACACTAACATAATTCTACATAAGAATCCACCTGAACCACTAATTAATAATATTGAAGCTGAAGTTTCATTACGACCTAAGTTGTTTGAATTTGCTATTGCAAAATAGAAATTTACTCAGAATTTCAGGACAGTGCATTATAAAATATGCATAAAATATTACTTTTTTGTCAGAACAGTTTTTTTCAAGACTTGACTTTCATTGATTATGTGCTTGTGATTTAATTTTATAGATTTACGAACTTCTGAGAGCATTGTGTCATGGACAGCTCATTCCAGTCCTATTCTTGACATTCAGCTTAGTTTGGATGAAAATGCATGCTACACACTCGGTCAAGATGGAAAAGTTAGTGATAGACATTTCTAATTTTCCTGAAAATAAACTGCTTATCAAATGAATTTGATGTCCTATGAATGTTTCAAATGTGTGTCCTATTTTTAAGTACCTTACTTTCAGATTACAGTGATACCTTGGCTTACAAATTTTTTGGCTAACGAAGATTTTTCCAATGTTTTTCTACCTCAGCTGACAAATACTGGGGCTCAGCTGACAAATATATTGGCTAATAAACATTGTACTTGATATAGCTGAATGTGTTAACATAAAACAACTGCATTGTGAGCTATATTTTCGGGCGAAATGAATTCGCTCAAAGAGTAACTGTTACTAGCGCAAGATTAATGTACTTCAGAATTCCTTTCCAAATACACCTATCTTTACAAACTACAAATGGCTAGATACCAAGTGAAGATGAGTTTCGGAAAGAAAATTCATATTCTGTGGGTAATTAGTTGTTCCAGACTCTGCCGCGAAGCTGGGCTGGAAGAGATCTCGGCAACAGGATAAGTCCAGTGGCGAATTTCTGGCCTTCATTAATTCATTGTGGGCAATTGGACTACCAATCTCTCACTGCCTGGGCGAATGCTCTACCTAATCTTATTACGAGCAGTTACCAGAGTTATGAGTCTGCCTGCTATGCAGTTCCATTCAGCATAAATATATGCTCCAATGGAAGAAAATGTCTGTGTTTTGTAGCTTAATGCTAGAGTACTTGCCCTTACCCAAACAATGAGAGGTTGGTGGCTCAATCCCCCATGGAGGAATGTGAATTTTCTGTCTGAAACTCATCTTCACTTGGCATCCAGTCAGTTTCGCCTTGTATAATTAATGGAAAGAGGCATTGTTTCTCTACACCTTTCTCCATTCCATCTTCAGTTAATTTCCATTTCATTTAAAATGAACGATTTAAGCTAAGAGAAAATATTTTTAAAAAAACCCTCACACTTGAATCATTTCAGTGGGTACTGTAAGATTCTTAATACAAAACTGAGCATTCTGGGCATTCTAGGAACTAAGAAATGAGCTAACTATATGACATAGGACACCACCACACTCACTTTTATTTCACTATGGCTCACAAACCGACTGCATAGCATACATGGTATTAAATAAAAGATATGTTCAGATTTTCACCTCCCTTTAAATTATTTTATCCAATTGTGAAATTGTTTATCTTGGTCTTGTCAGTACTTTTTTTTTTGTAGAAACACTTTCAGTGTTTTATGAAACTTATCTTCAAATTTTGAGTCATTTCTGGAACAAATTTCTAAAGAAACCAATGGAAAGTTGCATTTCAGTTAACATATGATTTTGGAACAAATTGTCTTTGCTAGCCAAGGCATCACTGTATTTGAAAGATTTTAATTTAAAATGTATATTTTTTTCATTATTTTAAAGTTTACTATGTTCATTTCAGATATTGCCATTTTAATGATGTATAGGCCTATATAATATTAGTGGAATATTTTGCTTTCTTGATTTAGTTTTTGCAGTGGAGCATTAATAAGACTGGCCACTTACTAGGCGAATTGGGCATCCATGCTGGTCTGACGCAGCCATTCAAGAGACAGAACCACCCAGCTGGGAAATTATTTGCTTTTAATAATGATGCCAGCCATGTATTGACTTGTGGTCCTATAGGTGGTGTCATCTACAAGGTAAAATATTATTTATTAAATTTTAGAAAAATGTTTTGAAAGTAGGATATCATATTTTTCAAATTAGTGCTCTGAGAATCAAAAAAATTCAGGCTCTCTCCTCACCATAGGCGGAGATTGACTTGGAAGTCTGGGGGGGGGGGCATGATGATGATGTCAGCTCATATATACATATATGCATTAGATCAGTCGACTCCACCTGTGACGCTGGGGGAGCTGTGGCTGCCCCCCCCACACCCCCCGTATCTCCGCCCATGCTCCTCACGCAGGGATACTTGAATCAAACTTGGGTATTTTAAAGATCATGAGACTCCTGCCTCTGAAGAAGAATGTTTTGCAACAAACTCTCAATTGACTGAAAATATTCTGTAGTAAAAGTTCCCATAATAGTGTTTTCTATACTTTCTTAAAATTCTTCCCGAGATTGTTGGGCAGCAGCACTTTTTGTCACACCACAGTTATTTTCTGCATACGAGGGCTAATTAGACCGGGACCTACTGATTCCAAATGACATTTTGCCTTTTCATACTCACCAAGATGGTGGTGTGCTAACCCCGCATTGTGGGACTTCCTGTGGTAGCAATCTTTTACTGTGGTTATATTATCACCATACGTAAGGAATGCCTGTTGTGTTAAGAAGTGCTGCCAGACAGCTCGGAATGGGAAGTTCAATCATGGTGTCTACACCATTGAATGACATTTAAATTTTCATGAAATCATGTGCATATGACTTCAAGTTTTTTTTGCCATAATTTTTCGCAGGTGAACAGCAATGATATAACACATGCTCTGAATGTTGGAGGACACAGTTGCCCAGTTACTTCAGTGGATTGGTCAACGGCAATGGAATGTAGTACTTGTCTGTGTGGATCATCAGATGGTAAAATAACTGTTTCTACATTGATGGCCCAGTGATGATTTTTTCTTGTTTCCAAAAATTTATTTTTATGCTTGTAAATACCATGTGTTCTTTTAAAATAAAACTGTTAATGCAATACGTTAGCATGTTATTAGTGTCAGTGCATTGTCTCATTATTTTAAACTTTGATAAAATATGGTTTTATATTTGAAGAAAAAATTTTTTCAGTGAACTTTATTCCTTTGCAGTCCCATGTCGAGGTGGATTCGACATCAGGAAATAATGGTACTTGATTATTATAACAGCTCTTTACGATAACAGGAAACCCCTGTGGATTTGGCTTCTTAGCAGAACTCACAAGTAAAGCAGGGAAGTTTAGGCACTAAAAATGGTCAAAATTGTGCTGAAAATGTTTAAAATAGGCACTAAAAAAGCATTTGTAATTAATTGAAGAAAAGAAAACTAAAAACTCCCAGATATATTAAGAGCCAGAAAAAAAAAAACTGGCTGCACTTGTCATCTACTATTTCAATCATACAGTAGAGTCTCGTTTATCCGATCTTCACTTATCCAACGTCCCACTGCAAAGGAAAAAACTTATTAATCAGCAACAAGAACCACAAGTTGTGAGTGTAGTCTATTTTTTGTTGCTCTCGACTGTACAGTGGCACGCTCGTTTACACCATTACTCATTTGTCTGTCATTTGCCCCACCCTCACCCACTCAGTGTCACAACTCGTTACTCAGTGCAGTACACGGCAGTTTATCATTGTACTCAGATTGGTTTATCATCTGTTACTTGCATATGTGTGGGTTAATTTGCCAAATGATGATGTGTTTAAAAGTTGAAATTTGTGCAAGTATGGCGACAAAAAGAAAGTTATAAAATGTGATTAGGTTTGTAATGTGTAAAAATTGTAAAATAGTTTGATGTTTAATCGATTTTTTCCTAACACATCTTTATTATTCGACATTTCTGCTTAACCAACGTTCTGCCGGCCTGTTTATGTCGGATAAGTGAGACTCTACTGTACCTGATGACAATTGTATTACTTTCAATATTAAATTGATTTTTATGCCAAACATAAAGTGTTTATGGTCCCTCTCAGGATTAGGTTAATTCCAGGGATAGTATTATCAGACGTGGAGCTCCTTTGAGTATACTTGTCACACGACCCTGAGGGCATCTCTAGTCAATTCAATTGAATACCTAATATAACTTTCAATGATTGTTTGCAGTGCATTTGGGGTATAAAAATATAAAGTAGGTCCTGGAGCCCTCTGAACTCCTGCACTGCCTGGGTGAACCAAGATGTCATTTGATGAGCTCTTGCGACAGGGATCAGTCCGCAACACATAAACCCCCTTCAGATCCTGAGCATTTATTTTTTTGGAATTTTCAAAATGTTTTTAAATTTTTGATACTAAAAAAATGCATTAAAAACAAATGTCAGCAAATCTTTGTTTTAAATTTTATTTTTTAATAAAAAAATAATCCACTTCATTCAAATTTCTTCAGCCCAGATGATGCAGGGTACAGGGGTGCAAGCGCCCCTCATCTATTTCGGAGCAGCAAATTTCATTTTTGGAGCAGAAATTTTGAAAATGGAGCAGAACTAAAATCGAACTATATCTGCAATATAAGAAGTAATTTTTCTGTGAAATGCCAAAAGTTTTGCCAAAAATGGTTGAAACAAATAATTCTGAATAAATTTCCTTCGCAAATTAAAATCCATTTAAATTTTTCTGAATTATCTTACCTGTAACTACTAAAACATGCATTACTGAAATGACGAATAAAAATTATCAGACTCTTTTCAAATTAAGCAACATGCATACTAAAAACCTAGGCAACAAGAATTTCTGCTGCTTGAACACCAAAATCTTATTCATCCTGATATAGCAAAAAAAGTGCGTGCAGAATATAATAAGGGTTTTCGTGAAAAAAAATTAGCTTCTCACAAAATTTAAAGAAATTATTAAATTTAAACGCAAAATGTAAAAAACGAGAAAAATATAAATCCCTTATTTACTTAAACAATTTCTCAACCTAATAGCATGTTAATACTAGATTACGAATCATGAGTCGCTTTCAGAACTTCAGCATCTCAATGACAATTTTTTTTCAAATATTTCATGCCCTTGAACATAAGATTTTATATGTCTTATTCCATTAAAGCATTGGATGGACAGATTTTTCAATGTTCGAACAGACTTTTATTTATTTGTTAACAATGAACTCTCTTTCACTGTCTGCGTTACCATGTGCTAAAGATAAAAACGCCTTCACCAAAACTGGCAAAATTTTGAACTTTGGGCTGCTTTCAAAGTTACGAAGTTTGAATATGTCTGCCCAATATCTATCTCTCTATTCTCTGAACTGATTTCACTTCTTGTAATTATTTGCATTGTAGTGCAACCCATTCATCACACATAATTAATAGTTCTGTTGGTGATACAATGTTGAGCAACATCCCAGCAATACGTGAGGGAGTAATGTACCATCCCAGCAATGCACAAGAGGGAGTGCAAACGTTTCATTTTCTCCAACAACATGTTTTGGAAAGGTAGGACATTAATGTAAAAAAAGGTATCTCACAGAAGTTATGTAAAATGAGCACATGCTCCTAGTACTCCTTCCTTTGACTATTGTTAAAAGCATGCCCCTCCCCCACCAATGCAGTGGCGGACCGTGCAGCCATATTGGGCGCCGCTGTAGGAGGGGTGCCGAATGGAATTGAAAGGGTGAAAAAAGCTTTGTTTACCAAAAAAAAACGCCGTCAGTAGCGCCAAAAACAGATTTCGCATGGGTAGAAATTGTTTTCCTCGAACCGCCCCGGTGTTCACCAAATACGGATTTTCGCAATGTGAAATTGCCACGATCGGCAACTGCCGACGATAATCACACGACAGCATAGTGACTAGATGACAAAACTATGAATATTTTAGCTGGATTTTTAACAGATCCCATTTTTTTCCAATGATCTTCGAAAAATGTCGGTAAATTAACGAGTAAACCAATCCTCTTTTCGATGTATGCGGTCTTAGAACGCAGGTTGGCAGCCGCGAAATTACCGTAATTTTCAGTATATAACCCGCAGGAGAAAAAACGGTCTCCGCAATCGGAAAATTCGGCATGTTCATTCAGGGACTTTGATAGCCCGCCGGTTAACCAATAACAGTATAGGACTTTATACTTCAAGGTAGTAGAACTACTTTCCAAGGTCACGACATAACGCGATTGTGGTAGATGGTGGGAAGTGAAAAAAAAAAAAGTTTCTCCCTCCGTATCTTTTTTCCGTGTCTCGGAAAGAACGCGTCCCATGAACAAAATTTCCATGCTTCTTTTTCCTAAATTATCGGTATTTGACGCACTACAGTGCATTAGCGGTACCTCCGCGAACCAGAAACAAGAATTGGCGCAAATGCGCAGGGATTTGGCGTCTTGGCGCACCATGTAGCAAGAGAACCGTTTCGGTGCAGTTTGGGGCAGCTCTTGCACCCCTGAGGGTATATAATATTCACATACAATTTTTTCCAGAATTTTGTTAAATTTTATGTTACATCACACCTTTCCCGTCCATTAAGCCATCTTAAAAAGCCCTTGAAAGTTCAACTTCAAGTGCTGCCCTCTGATGTTCATGCTCTGCCCCCAAAGTTCATATTCACCATACACAATCAACTAAAAGCTTACAGAATCTTTTGTCAGGGCTTTACTCCTTGAGGTCAAAAGAAAACACTCACACCTATTCATTTAAATATTTCCCCATGTTCGAAATATATCAACGTTCTACAGAATATTAGCCTCTGAAATTCTGCCTATTGTTAAAATAGGCATTTAAGGAAAAAATTTAAAAAAAAAAGTAAAAAATAGGCATTTGTGGTATTTGGCTTGAACTTCCGGGCTCTACTCATGTTATTTAAAAAAAAAATGCAAGAGCTAGCCTTTCAGAGGCCTTCCTGTAATCATGATTGTGGGAAGGGCAGCCGCACTATAAAGTGCAAGCTGTAAAGTGCCAACAAAGTACCGAAAAACCTCTAGACTGCAAAAGGTTAATGATCAGCTCATTTTATATCCTTTTAAAGGAATTGCATTTGCACTGAAGATATACTATATTCACATATGCCCTTTATGAATCGAAGAACAGAAAGCTTCTTGGACTCTGTGGCCATGATTGTATTTTCACTTGCATCCTAAAGGTGCCTGCCTGTTATCTTAATGAATGAATCATTCAGGGGAAAGTTCGAAACGAGGCAGTTTTAGAGATCTTAACCCTTTAAGTGGTCCAGTGGAAATCGCTGACCTTCCTCATCAAAATCCAATACCTTTTTTTTCATGAAATAGGCTTTCTTCCACAGTTGCAAACTAAGGCGTACAGTGATATCATAGCTTATAAAATTTTTGGCTAACGAATATTTTTTTCATGATTTATGTGCCTCTGCTAAACTAATGCAAATTCGGCTAATGAACATTTTTGTCGATATGGATGCATGTGCCAACATGAAACAGCAGCTAACTCATGCCCACCTCGTAATATTTTTTCCAGATGTACCTCCGCTTCTCTTTCTTAAAATTTGTATTTCATGTAAGATGAAAGATTCAGCTGATAGAAAATTCATTTAAAAAAGGGGGAAGTTTATGATTTCAAAGCACATATTCTTTCAACGCAAGACTCTTTACTTTTTACATATCAACCTTCAACAAGACCAATCATAAAAAATGAACAGTGTGCACACACAAATTTGAGTTTCAGAGTGTAGTTTGCACGGATCTAATCAAAACACTGAACCCAATCCTGGCAACTTAATTGTACATATATATACACCTTGTGAACATTCCTCAGGAGAATTTCTAACAAACTGGTACATGAAGGAACACTGTGTGTGTGCACATGGCCTTAGTATATTTATGTTGCCAGTGTTATGCTTGTTTTATGTTACACTGATGCCATCCGATTTCCATATTTTGAGTGAAAATGGCAAATGTCCAAATTTTCATGTTATGTAGGTATAGTGTTGCAACACCTATAGAAGGCCTCTGCATGAAGCCCAAGACGTCACTGAAGGCCGATGCATGTGCCATCTTTACCCTTTTTGTAATATATCCGATGGCCTTCAGTGACGTCACAAGCTTCGAGCGGAGGCCTTTTATAGATGGTGTTAGTTTGCATAGACTCTTTAAGCTCCCTCCACTGTAAAATTCAATAATTTTATAGCAGTATTTTTGTTCTTTCCTGAAATTCACCACCCCATTAACATTCAATGGTGGTATCTACCTATCTAAGATCTACGACTGAAAATCAATCATATAAGGGAAAAGGTGATAGAATAAATCAGATGTATTAATATAAAACTGGCAGTGGCTCCACCACCTCTAAACTAGTAGTATAATCATAAGAAATTCAAGTGTGGATCTCTCAGATTCAACGTCACCAAAGAAGTGTTAAGTTTGCCACCTGGGACAGTTCTGGCCCTAAGTAGCATGCCCAAGATTTGTAGTCACAGATCAGGAAAAGTTTCATCGCCACTATTTCAAGGAGTCTCAAGCATTTCATGTTCATGGCACCCTTGAGGATAAGACGAGAAATCAATTTTTTTTTAAATATTAAATTGATAGCTCAACATTTTTCAACTTTCTTTTTGCCCTTAAAATAATTTCCCAGGAATTTTAAGGGAGTCTGTTGACAACAGGACACCCCCCCCCCCCCCCGGCTGCTGTAATAAAAGAACACTCACAACAGAAAATTGATTTCTTTCAGAAATGTTTTATTTTCTTCTCTTTTTATTTTCTATAACCTTTTAAATAATTTTTTAGTGTGTTCAAAAATGAACAGTTGATCGTGGAACCCAATTTTGTTGTATTTATAAAATGGTATTTTTACACACATAAGGGAATTTCAATCAGTCCAATTAGAAGAAAAGGGAAAAACCACCTCCCTTATTTTAAACATCTACCCCACGGGTTATACTTTAAGAATTTAAATACTCTGATAACTGTGATATAAAAATATAATTATTTCACATAAATCTTTTATAGTATTGGAAAGATCAAGGCGAAAATCATCACACAAAATTATATATTATTTTACAGCTGCCAACTTTGGAGAATGAGAACTGGGGGATTCTCACGTAGATCTGAATTTCAAACAAAACAAAAAGAATTTTTTATAAAATAAAATTGTAAGGATGTTTTCCCTTTTCGAAAAACATGGTATCATCCTAGTGATCACCATTGGCGCAAAGACACCAACCATCAGCAAACAGTAGGTTGAATTACCTTATCAAATCACAGCACCAACAAAATCATCAGCCCCAAAAAATAAGACATGCAGACTAAAAGGAACGTATGGTCATCCTAAATATACATTTCGCCGATTCGAATGTTGAAAGGCCGAACTGGCAAAAAGTTGTTTTTCCCAAAATGAAATTTTTTAGTTTTTAATGACTTAATGCAATGGGGACTGGACAAATCCCAGGCACCATGTATCCTAGAAAATCTGTATTGGTGCCTGAAATTTTTTAAATGTGGTTGCTAAATTGGAGTCTTGACTGACAAAAAAATTTCTGATTTCATTACCCTACGTCTTTTAACATGCCTCACTTGGCCCGAGGTCCCATGATAATCTTAAGACAGCCCTGCTGGGGGCTCAAGCTATCTCTGCTTGTCACTCAGAAATAAAATGGCAGGGAGGACCAATGGCATCAATCAAATTCAGCTTCTATTGTGACGCAATTTCAAAGTGTCCTAAAGGAGAATTCTGTTTTTGGCGCAAGATAGCACAGACTTGATGAATTTCAGCGATTTTGTAGCAGAATGTAGGAAATTGTAGCAGTCTGCACAGATTTTCCACCCATGTCATGGTAAAAGTAAAAGAAAACATTATTTAAGGCAGTTTTTCCAGAGCAAAATCTCATGCCTGGCTCCCAAGAAATTGGGTTGGCGCCTGAACATTTTTTTGATTTGTCAAGCCCTGATGGAAACTATTTAAATCATGCATGTGACGTCATTTTCAGGAAATAAAAATTACAGGTAGTGGGTGAATTCTTTGGTAACATCCCTCCCTAAAAAGGGACTTTTTTTATACAAAATTTGGTAGATATCATGGATGGCATTTGGGAGATATAAAACTTTTCATGGAGTAAAAATTCTGGACATTCCGACAGCTATGCCATTTTATAAAGGAAATGTTCACGATAGTGGAAAAAACAAGACAAAAATCAAGAAAACACCAGTTGTTTTTTTTGGTTTATTAAATAATTTTGAAACACAAAATGGCAAGCATGTTTCACAAACATGGGGAAAAAATTAAACAATGCATGTGTTGGCTTTTTTCACGCTGAGCCTGAAATGAAAAAGAATATTTTTATGGTTAACAAAAAAAAAACTGAATACTTCCCATGCATATTATGTTTACAAAGGAAGTGAGGGTAATATGGCCATGCTAAGCTTCTGTGATTTTTGATGAAGCCTGTGTGATAAATACTGAAATACAGATAATGTTAAAAAGTATTTTGAAATGTCGTTAAAAAGGACGAAAATAATGATCGACAGTATATACCAACAGAGGAAATATGATTTTTTTTTTTTTTCAAATACTGTATCTCTTGGTCATATTCCCAACAACTGAAGGTGGCCAACAAAGATTTCAAAGTATTCAATGGGCATTTTTTCAAGAACTTAATTTTAAAAAAGTTATCAGACACCTTATTCAATTTATGAAATATTCAAAAAATAATGCAGCATGTAGTTGAATAGAAAAGAAAACATTTCCAATTTACTTTAGTCTTGTTTCAAAACATCAGATAGTTCACCGCTTTCAGAAAGCTCTCGAAGAATATCAAGACCACCAATCAATTCACCTTTCACATAGAGTTGAGGATACGTAGGCCAATTAGAATATTTCTTCAGTCCTGTTAAAGTCATAATAATTTTCAAACATGTCTCATGATGTTAAAATAACGTGGGTGAAAATTTGCGTTTGAATCATAAGTTCCAATGCATGTTCATCAATATTCATACTAAGAAAATTAATTACCTTCCCGAACTTCCAAATCTTCGAGGATGTCAAAAGTTTCAAATTTGGCAGAATGCTTATTCAGCAATTCGATGACCTGTTTGCTAAAACCTGAAATGGAAGTTATATTTTTCGAATGATTCCAGAACATGTCTCTGTATCAAAATATTGATTTCTTAAATTCAAAACTAGTTTCACTTTCAGTAATAATATATCATTAACCAGGCCTGGACAAATCCCAAGTGCCAGGACGAAACCCCTAGAAATTGGTGAACAGCCTGCATTGTTTTCTGAGGACCCCCACAGTACTGGCAAATCAGCGCAAGCAGCATTCAATTTTCCTGACGCTTATCACAAGATGACTGATGAGATGGGTATATCCACCATGAAGTTGTCATACTCAATGATTTCTATTCCTGGTTAACCTTTGACTGTCTACTGTGATTACTTGACTGCTATCTGTTGAGAGTACCAATAAAAGGAGGTTTCATGCAGTTCAAAGCATGTCTCGTCATTATCACATCAAATCAACACCTCGTTCGAAAGGTATCCGAATATTGTAAAAAGGTCAGCACTATACAGACGGCTCAATCATGAAATTTGATCAACCACTCTCAAGTACTCTTCGTACTGTCAGATAAACATGTGACCCTTGGAGAGAGTCCACTACGTGCCATGTTCCAGTTTTCTAGTCGCCATTGGCACTTAAAATTATTTTAATGTGATTGCTAAATTAGAGTAAATTTCTAAATTTGGAGGCTAAGGGTGACACAAAATTTTCTGATTTCATTAAGCTACTTATTTTAACACAGGAAAAGTAAAAGAAAACATTATTTTGTACGGTTAATCCTGAACAAAATACCATGCTTGGCTCCTAAGAAATCAAGCTGGAGCCTAAATATTTTCAATCTGTCAAGCCCTGTTATTAACATTCCGGTGAGGGCATGTATGTAGGAAATTCATGCATGATAAATTTGGCGTCTCTAATATATTTTAAACTAGAGAGCGCTGCAGTCTACAGTCCATGTCTATTTAAAATCTTCAATCATTACACTTCACTCATAGTTAAAAAAAAACAACAGATTATAAACATTTTATAAACATATGACAACATTTTTTGGCGTCCTTGTCCGAAATTCCAGGCATACTGAAGCAAAATTCGCTATTTGGCGCAGAAAAATACGAAAATACACTATTGGCACAGGATGGCGCAAGATGTTAATTTTGGTGCAGTGTGGCGCAGAGTTCCCACCCCTGTCATTTGTCATTGAAATATACAGGCAGGCTGTTTCATCATAATTGACCCAAAGGAATGTAAATTTCATGGTTCATTTCGAAAGTGAAAAATTATCAGAAAATAGAATGAAATTTATCTGCGATAGTGGAACCCCTGAAAATCATTATTGGAGGAAATACAAAAATTTAAATTTGTATACGGCCCCAAATCTAAAAAATGTCAATTAGTAAATTTTGTACTTTTCTCTATGAAACTCCCCCGAAAAATTTACCCTATAAAATTTGGATCTAAACTTGTCAAGATATTAGTTTTTCTCAGCAGTATTTTGGGGAGTAATCAGTACATGAAAAAGGGGAAAAAATTACTGAAGGAACAGCTGAATTTTTCTGAAGAACAGGATGAATTTTGAATAATTACTTCAATGATTATTTTCCCATTGTGGACAATAAGATAGATATTTACAAAGAAGGATTTTTCACGTACTGAAAAGAAATGCGCACATTGCTCATGAATTATTGTAAATTAAATGCAAGAAAATTCAAATCAAGAAGTAAAACTATTGAGATTCAACATTTTCAATGATGTATGCAAATTTTCAATACATAACTCACATATAATACCATGCTTCATTATTCTATTTTTTATTATTTTATTCATGCTTTATTATGTGCTTTCATTTAAATAAATGGGTAAGGGGTAAGAAAAGATGCGATTGCAACACAGAAATGAAAAAAAAGTTTCTTCCTGATTCAAATAAGAATAACATGTACCTATTGACTAATGTGTGTAATTGGTTAAAAGTGTGAATATTTAAAAGTAAAAAAAGGATTCACAACACTTACCACAACGAGGAACTTCTGGAGATCCTTTCATGAACAACATACAGGGACTCTGGTTTATCAGCTTTTCTAACCTTGAATTGAGATCCTTTTGAATAGAACAATATGTGATTATCATCATAACTGTGGAATCAAATCACATACACAAGTGTAATATTATAAAATAGTATGAACTTTAACCATTTTCAGATATTAGTCAAACTTCATTAATTCGAAATCCAAAGTCACTTGAAAAAATTCCAATTATCTAATTAATCTATCCTGGATCTGAAAAATGACTGCAAATTGCATCTTAAGCCAGGGTGAAACTGGTCGAAACTGTAAATACCGTGGTAAAAAGCTGGTAAATAATTATACTTCATTGATTTTTTTTATCGATAATTAATATGTAGTGTGTTTTTAAATAAATATTAATCTTCATTAGTAAATTAATCAGTAATTAAAAGTTTTTAGTATATTTTATAATATATGCATACAATTGGATCTATAGCAGAGAATAAACCATGAATAAATTATACGTAATACTGGTAACTTTTTTTCCTATATTAGAAGAAAAGATGGATAAAACCACTAGAATTATCATTGTTAGTCAGAAATTTTCAATTAGAATGTAAATGGTTCCCAAAGTTTTTTTTTTGCTAACCTGTTCAAGTACAAAATCAAGTAGAAAGCTTCATTATAGTTGGTTTTTTACAGGAAAGGTTTGACTGGTAAATACTATCACACTGTTCATACACCAATGGGCTTGGCAAATCAAGGAAAAATCCAAGCTCTAACCAAACATTTTAGGAGCCAATATATAATTAATATTTTGTTTTAATTGTTGCAATTAATTAATGTTTAAAAACAAAACACAGTAATACGTAAAAAAAGTTTTTCATCATGCTATATACCTATTGTGTTCAAAACGTTATCCAAAAGCATTCATTTAGGTTTTTGATGGTTTAAACCAGTTTTTGATGCCTGTCATGTCAAAAACCAGTTTAAAACTATTTTTGATGACAAAAACTCAACCCTTGTTGTTAGCACTAAGAACCCATAAGATTACTTTTTAAAAGACTCTTTATGAACAGATATTTTGACCAAAATTTATAGCTTTTACTTTGTTTCTACTGCTATTCGTATTACCATCTGATAACATAATATAATCTTTATGCCAAGAGAATTTATAATATGAGATGAGCATATACAGAGTGTCTCAACATAAGGTTTACAAACTTCTAGGAAGGGGGGGCTAAGGTTCCTGATGTGTTAGATGGCGATGTTTTTATGTTAGATGGCGATATACTGGAGCGGTGGTTCCAGGTGGATGCATTGGCCTGCTCGATTGCTGGATCTATCATGCCTTGATTACTACTTCTGGAGTCCCCAGACTGGAGGCATATCATAACATTGGTGTTATGATACACCTGTATACAGCACTGAAGAACTTGTTGCCTGCACTGCAGATAAGCCTTAGACATGCCTGGTATCTTCCAGAATGTTCAAAATTCAATTCACATCTGAGATGTGACACTTTCATTACAGCTTGTGAATGACACTTTGCACACCTTTGACCTCTGTTTTTTCTCGATACACATTTATTATTAAAACTCATGTTCACTTATGTTATGAATTTTCAATTCCACTGGTGTTTTTTGTGCACCCTACAACACCAGGGAAGCATTTCCAACCATGCATTGCTGTATGATTTCGAGCCGTCTAGGCATACCCTACCCCTCCTAGAAGATTGTAAACCTGGTGCTGAGACACCCTGTACAGGTACTTTAATAGGTATACTAGTAAGAATATAATTTTTGTTTTCGGTGTTTGCACAACAGTGGGTTAAAATTATACATTTTGTTCAGAAAAAATGAATGAGTACATAAATTTTTTAAATAATGGCAGAAACAGTGATATTTTTCTCTGAGGATGGTAAAAACCATGGAAAAAATGTTTTTACTATGATGGTAAAAACTATGGTAAATACCAGTAAAAACCATTAATGGTAAATACAGTGCCAACCCTGACTTAAGCATCAATATTCACATAAAATAACAATTATCAATTATCCAAATCTTTATCAGTTACGATCATAAACTGCTTCCCAAATTTTAACTAATTTAACTGTAAAAAATTCATACGTTCTGATATTTTACACTCTTAAAATGGCGATAAAAAGTTTTGGATTTTGAATGGGACACTTTGATTCATAAGTTGAACAATGTAATTTGCATCACGCAGTAAGCGTTCTTGATGCACTCCAGCTAAACAATGTTAAAATGGGCATTAAATTATCAAAGGAAAAACCCTTAAAATTTACAAATTAGAATTTTGGTATTTTCCTATAATGACAATTCATATTTGAAATAGCTAACTCGTTATTCAAGCACTTCTGTTGGATTCATTTCGCACGGATTGGTTTATTTTATGAAATTAGATCACAGTTTTTTTGCAATTCATAAACATTTCTTTTTGAACCAAGTTGCCAAAAATTTGAATCTAACACAAAAAACAACTGAAATGCTTAATAACATGATTAATGCGGATACAAATTATAGTAAAACACATCTTTCGTGGACACTGGCTGTACAAAAATTATTATACAAGGGAGATTATTTGTCAAAAGGGGGAAACAGTTAACAGAGGTTTCACTGTATAAGGCCACAAAAAGCTGCAGATACACACATTATTGATGAGACAAACTCTATTGCACAATGGCTTCAGAATTAAATGAGCATTTTCAAAAATTATAAATAAGAATAATCATCAATTTCATTAATCAAATCACATTCACATAAGTGAATGAAAAATACATTGACACATTCATTACCAGCATTGGGGTAGGCTGCCTGGTACCTCTGTTCATCTATCAGTTAAAGGTTTAATTTATTAGTAAATTTAAGGTAAAATATTTGAAAATAAGGTCTCAAAATGCACAAAGAAAAATAATCATGTGTCATAAAAATGGGACAATTCTGTAGCAAAAATATTAGAGCTATTTGTATTATATGATATCTGTTTTTCAGATTTTTGGGAGGGTAGAAACATTTAATCCAAATACTGAAAAATCATGCCAGCAGGAATTCATAAAAAAAACCCCTACCATTACATTAAAAAATTAAAATGACATATAATAAAATGAGCACAGGGATTTTAATGGCGCGCTATGCCAATATGAAAAAAAAAAAAATCTTAAAAACAGTAAAAGAAGTCGTAATATTGTGTAATATGCAAATGAAACAAATATAAAAGGACAGTTACCGATTCTTTTGATTTCAAAGATAATGTGTCTCTGAGAGCCTGCATAATTTCTGGAACATTGGCTCCTTCAATTCTGTGAATTTCTCTCTCCTAGGACAAAGAATGGTAAAAATTTTTTAATAAATTTTTAGTTATCTTCAACCCCGTACATATAAGACACATTCCAGCGGAAACAAATACAGTGGAACACCGTTGCACACTGTTGACTTGACACAATTTTTTATTCATAAAATTATTTGCTCTAAACTATTGTCATATTGACTGATAATAACAATGGAATGAGAAAAGGATAATTCATCAACTCCTTTCAGAAAAAAAAAAATAATGAAAGAAGATATGTTGTGGAAATTTTCTTCGAAAATGACAGACTTTCTATACATCCAAATAACAGCGTTATAACAAGTTGGCGCTATAACAGGTTTTTTGTATCATAATCGAACTGGAACTATCTTCCAGATAGGGATGACTGTGGGAACTTTGGTTACATTAAACTGCTTTGGAATCAAATTGTTTAGCATCAATCTGAAAATAAGATAAAATGATCATAATTGAAAATTTGTGGCGGTGAGCGGAGCGTTATAGTGGGTTTGACTGTATATACCTTGTTTTATAAAGCCTGTTTCAACTGGGTCTTTTTTTCTACGGATACAGAGAGAAACAAAGCAAATATTTTTTGTTTAAATTACAGAATTTCAGCTCTAACAACAAAAATGCTTCCTGAATGGTCAGTGTAGGTGCATCTATGAGTCACAGTATAAGGGGTAATTCTAAATTCATGGGACAAACTTTAAAAAGAGATATAAGACACCTAATCAAGCATTTTTAATCACAGAATGAGTGGTCAAATTGCAATAACAAAAGCGGTAGAGTGTGTGTTTATGCAGTGCACAACAGCACTTCCCCAAAAAACAAATATACTTTTCCAGATGGATTTGTTGCGATATATGCTAAAATAACGTTTCTCTTTTTTGACCTTCATATGTTGGCAGATACGTTATAAATTCCAAAACTTTTGTTCTGCTATCAGCCTGCAATTTAGTAACTACACAAAGAAAACTTTAGGTGCCAATACTAATTTTTGTTCACCACGACGACCTGGTGCCTGGGATTTCTTCAGTTGTGCTTCACACCCTGATTGATAGTTGCTGTCGGCTTAGTGAATTGAATCAGGTGTATTTCTTACATGCTTCAAACTCATACGTTGAAGTTTTTTAGCACCTATGTAAAAGGCGCCACTGTGTAATGAATAAACATGCAAACAAATTATAATTCAGCATACATTGTTCAATACTAAAAAGGGAAGTTGAATAGATATATAAACTAAATTACTCAATTGTTGAATAGAGAGAAATAAAGTTAGATTCAGATCGCATTCAACAAGCTTACCTTTTGAACTATGACTGTGGGAACTTTGGTTACATTAAACTGCTTGGCTATGGAATCAAATTGTTTAGCATCAATCTGAAAATAAGATAAAATGATCATAATTGACACAACAAAAAAATTTGATTGTATATGTATTCTTATGATTATAGAGAGCGTCAATTTCACTGGAAAAATTTAAAAAAATTACCCTAGAAAACTTCTCTAAAGTATGAATGGGTTTAGTGGAAAGTTATAGAAAAATATGGAAAATATCATAGAAAATTTAATTAAGAAATGTCCCTTTTCATAGTATTACATAGGCTTATACCCAACAGGTTTTAACCATATTCAGTTAAATCACAAAGTTTGAATTTAAAATAGGCCTATCTTGCATCATCTTGCCCGATTTCAAATTACTATCATCTCCTACTTTAAGAGCCATGTCACACCAGTCATAAATCATTTGAATACTTTTTCCAATACCCCTTGTGCTCAAAATATCTTGCAGCCCATCTGGCTAATCTGGTGGTACATTGAAGTGCCACAGAACACTACTGTAGGCCTATACAATGATACCTTGGCTAACAAAGATAATTCTTTCCAGAATCATGTTTTTTAGCTGAAATCATCATTAGCTGAAACGTGACTCCCCATAGGTTTCTATGGGAAATCATTAAATCCATTCCAGACAAGACCTAAATTCTGAAGATAAGTTTTTAAAACATCAAGAAACACTATAAAAAAAAGTAAAAGCTGATCAAAGGCTAAAATCAACAGCTTCAAAATTGGACAAACGCGAATTTAAAGGAAGATATGAGAGAGATATACTGAAGATTTTTTTATTTCACACTCTGTACACAACCAACGCCAACTTTAGTAGACTAAAGATGGAGTTAACACAAGTCAGTTGAGATAATTTTTGATTTGGTCCGCTCATTTCTGTGTCCGATACATATAGATGGAAAAGATAAGCTTCTAGAATGTCCAGACACTGTTCAGTTTGATGCTAAGTCTTACACTGAAAGAACGCCTGCTCTGAAAACATGGGCTAATTTTTTTTTAATGCATTTTCTATTAGCAGAATCGTTCATTTTAAATTAAATGGTTCAAAGAACTTTCAGAAAGAGAAGTGAGAGTACATCTGGAAAAAGATTCTGCGGTGGACATGAGTGTTTTTGGGGCTTGGGTGGCGGAAACGCCTAACTTTTTATCTGTTGCTCCCAACACAAGATGGAGTTGATGTCAACTTTCGCTTTTCTTTTCTTGTGTATTTCTTATTATTATTATGTCTCTCTCCCCCTCGAAGGGGAAAAATGTAAGAGTGTATGTAACAACCCTCCAGTGGGAGGTTGTCTTATGTATGTCATGTGTGGTGTAGCAGTAGTAGGTAAGGCTCGGGGATCCATGATGTTCTTAAGTCAGCCACCTCGTTGGGCGATTTGCCTGTTGTGGCATTGTATTGGTATTTGTAATCCCCCAGCGTTTTTCAGTCACGCATTATTAAATCACCCTTCTCACAGAATTAAAATTTGTTGAGTTTAAAAACACAGGTGTGTGTTTGAGTTCATGGTAGTGACCAGGTGGGGTGACAAGAATTCAGATAAATGATTTGCACTAAAATTTAACTCGTGACTCAGATGTTTTTTACATTATCATGCACATCCACATCAAGGAAATTGTTTGTTAGCCAAATTTGTATTCATTTGCAGAGGCAAAAAAAATCTTTGTTAGTCAAAAGATTCTTAAGTATAGGCATTTGTTAGCCAAGGTATCACTAAACTTACATTCCATAGCTTTGAAGAACAAAGCGACCTATGATAACTGACTAGGAGTAATATGCATATTGAAAGTGAATAAACCTATATTTAATTAATGAAACTAAATCTAGTAAGTTCTAAAGATAACTATTTATATGCACACATATGAAAAACTTTCTCACCTACCTTACAACAAAGGAAGTCTTTATATTTTCCGCCTTCATTACATGATAAATCTTTCAAAATATCTGTGATCTGATCACACTCTGGTGACTCATTGACAAAGAAATACAATATTTTGAAACGCCTGTAAAAAAAAGAGATAAAGGAATAATACAAGTTTAATACAATTAATGATAAAAGTTATTAAAGAATCCATAACAAGAATCCATGAAAATAAAACGAGAAATCTATTTTCTCAAAGAACTCAGAGAAAACTATTTTTAAGGATACAGATTCTCCTCATACTGGGAGGGAAAAAGGATGCGATCACCTTCTCCCATATCTGCCTATGTTTTCAAGAGCATGGGATCTTCAAAATGATTAGATTCAGATCATTATGCAATATTACAAAAATATGCCAATTGGTTCAACTGGCATAAAAGTTTTATGCTGATAGAGAGAACATTAGATAAAATTCACATGCTACACTCAACTGACGATAAGTCAAACTCCGATGACATGAATATCTGTTTCAAAGTCAAGTCAAAGTTTGCACTGTCCCAGAACTTTTTCAGTATTTTAATGTTAAAACTTTTCCTTGTACATATAACTCAAGGGCGCAGTAGCCCAGGTCGATAGGATACTCAATGTGAACTCGGACTCGAACACAGGCTCTCTTGCATTTTGGGCAAGCATGCTACCACCTACACCACTACTAAACCAGACATGCACCTCGTCCATATTCCTCTGCGGAACTTCTAATGAATTGGTACATGTTGGAATGTGTGTGTACGTATAACGAACCTTCCATGAAGTTTGTCTCTAATGCTGTACATCTGCAATCAATTTATTTTTTAAACTGAGCTTTTTCTTAACTCATAGTGAGTGAAGTGTAGTGAATGAATAATTCTACCATTTTAGGTCTGTTGCTCTCTGTGGTGAGACTTTTTAACGGGGAGATTGGCTCGCATTTGTGCCTCGAATTTGGGAACCGCAGAAAACCAACCAACTTCAGCCACCCGCCACTGCAGGATGGTGGGGTTTGAGCCCGGATCCTCGTGATGCGAGTCCATCACTATGCCCACTTGACTATCACAGCGGCCCATTTACACCACTGGAGACACCATCCTGCCTTCCTTATTTCACGCACCATGGTGTGAAGATTAAGTAAAAGCAATATAGTAGCCTCTCAGCAAATTGCTCCCAGGTGGGATGGTAGAGATAAGACATAGATGGCTTTTTCAAGTAGAAATAAGGAAGGCAAGGTCGTGTCTCCAGTGGTGTACATGGAAACATGCTTGCACGAAATGCAAGAGGGCTTGGGTTCGAGTCCCGGCGGAGACCAGATGACTTTTCTTTTACAGTTCATCTGGGCATAAAATCCAGAAAATATGTTTTCTTGATTATTTTTAGGAACTTTTTTTCAGCAAAAACTGTGCTTTTTGGTTGATATCTAAATATTATTTGGATTTGTCAAGCCTCGGTGAACACCATGATACTGAGAACCAAGAGTATATATGCAAATAGTGTGTGAATTGGAGGACTGATACTTACAATAATACTTAGGTAAGCGAGTCCACGACAGGGCTGCAAGTAGAAAAGAAAATTTGCTCGGTTGTCTCAGACTAGTACACATTTTAGTGCCCTCCTAACTTTGAATAGAAAAAAAAGTAAACTCAGCACCCTACTTGCTGCAGCTTCCTGGATACCAAACAGACCTCTCCCCACCAAGGGTCCGGCAGGGTTGTCTTAAGAGTATCAGTTCCTCCTTCCCCCCCCCCCCAAGGCACTATCTGAAAAATTATCAAAAATTTCAACTACTTCTCGTTTTTCTGGGGTCCCCTCTTCTCTCGAGTGTGTTAAGACAGCACTGAGGCACGGCCCATGCTGCCTAGCCAGTGCTGTCTTAATGCATGGGCCTACCTGGGCCTCACGAAAATGAGATCCGGTTGAAATTTTCACGAATTTACACGGTAGGGCCTCAGAAAAGCCACTTGGCCCTGTGGCCTATGATCATGGGCGGAAATATGGAAGGGCGTGGGGGCTTGCTGCCCCTCCTCCAGCGTCAAAGGTGAAATTGACTGATCTAACATGACTGATCATATGTAAATTGACATCATCATCGTACCCCCCCCCCCCCAGACTTCCAAGTCTATCTCTGCTATGCCTATGATGTTCTTGAGACGGCCCTGCGCCTAGCCTGGGGTATTATGGCACAATTGTGATAGCCCTGCTCCTATGCTTAGTGTTAATGGACTCAATTTTAGTGTAATAATTATTATACCCCTATCATCTTTTCTAACAAATAACCATTCACATACAGAATTATTCCTTTCAAGAGGAATTTATTTTTCTTCACTGAATAAAAAAAACACTATCAACTTCAAATAATACTGGAAATATAAGTTCTGAAAAACAAAGGTGCGCAGTTAACAATGGAAGACGTGCAACGTATTAGTAAAGAATTATTATTAAAAGAAATGAAAGTACAGAGAGAAAGAAAGAAACCGGCGACCGAGCAATTTAAGTTCGGATCTATAAGAATTATTGACAGGGACTGCACGTCTTACCCATCACTCTTCTTCAAGATCCCTGTCAAGTCGTCCAATTTGATTAAATCTACAATCTCCATGGCTAATTAACGAGGGGAAGGGAACAACTTATTTTTAATTTACATATACTCTTCCTCTGACTATTTGCTATAAGCACGACCAAAGCTGCTTGGTGCGAACTCGATTCTTCTTCTTCAATTATACAGGGCTATATGCCGGCGGGCTATCCTCTGTTTGTGAAACGAAGTTGCCAGATCCTTAAAAAATAGTCAAAAAATAACTCCAAAATATTACAACTTCTAGTAGGTAATCCTGGCTTTATAATCAAGGTTACCAGATTAAAAAAACAGAAAGAAGGACTCCCACGCTCACTATTTTAAAACGTCGTCTTTCCGAACAGATGACGCTACCAGGAATCAGCATTGAGTGTTTGCTTCCTGTTTTTGTTATGGAAGAGAAGGGTTACTAGGTTTCGGAAAATTCGCCCTTTTGTACTCTTTTTCAGGTTTCCGGAATTGTTGCTTCTTTTTTTTTTTTTTAATTTTTTTTCCTCAATTTGAAACATATATAAAAAACCCACAAGGACATTCATGTCAATGAAGACTCTTCATTGACATGAATGTCCTTGTGGGTTTTTTTCATTGGCCAATAGCCGTCCCAGCGAATTTTTTGTGCATTTGTGTTTCTTTTTTGTGGTTTTGTTTCAGTCGGGAAAAATTATTGTTGTGACCGGTTTCATCGTTTGGAATAGTGACGCCATCTGTTGTGAAAATTTGGGGAAAACTTCACGAAGGGTGAGTGCGCAGGCTGTGTCTTTTTTTAGTATTCGAATCTGATAAACTAACCCCCCCCCCCCCCACTTCCTCCTTCAGTACATGGCATTGGATGCAAACTCCAAACAATGGTATTCGTAAAATGTTGGTGGTTTTCTTCCAGAGCTGTTTTTTTCGGAGACTGTCTTTTCAAATTATCCTCAGGGCTGGAGTTGAGCAGGTGCGAAAGGTGAGATTTTCATTGATTACATGTTGTGTTCAACTATAACTGCTTTGAAAAGCCCTGAAACTCCTAGACGAGAGCAAGCTGGGTCGTGGTTAGAGTAGTATCTGCTGCCCTGCTTCCAACTTGAGTTCTTGTGTTCCGGGAATTTCGACGGCGATTGGTCAAAGTGTGTAAAATGTGTGGAAAAACACCATACAAACACTCATGCCAATGAAGCAGTATAATATGTTTCAGAGTGTGGAAAAAAATTGCCCCAGAAGAAAAAGAAAGAAACATGCGAACCTGAAAATGACGGACACATAAAGATGAATTTCCCAAAAATCTTTTCACTCTTTACCACCATTTTTCCGAATGACTTTCCTTCCTTTAGTCGATTTACCGAGCACAAATTTGGATTCCTTGTTCTGACAAATGCCTCTTTCAGCCAACACCATAGGTAGAAGAATCTTTCATTTTGGTCAGATGTCCCAAAGTCAGATGACGGCATTCAAAAGAAGAATACTAAAAAGTCCGATGAACTTCTCGCGCATTCAAAATTTGATTCAATTTTTAGACAGTAACCTATATTTGCTGCACGACAAGAAGGGTGGACTACGGAAGAAGCAGGATGAATTTCAGCCTTCCAGACCAGTAAAGCTGATACCAGGGAGAGTCTACAACTTGCGGCCACGTAGGGGTACTGGAAATTCACGAAACTGATACGTCGTTGAACGGCGAACTTTATTGGAGAAACTAGAAACACTTAACATGTTAACGTGGTGAATCAATGCCACCCATAATCCAGCTGGCCAGCCGATGTAGCTTCGGGAGTGGTGAAAATCTCCTAATTGCCCAGGAGAATTAAGACGTAGGATGCTTATGGAACAGGAATGTGTGCCTAGAATGAGCTGAAACATCTGGGTGTCCGAACATTGGCTGACTTGGACACTTGGACCAGGACATGTGATGCAAACATGACATCGATTCGTCAATGTACTGCCTACACGACTAGTGACATCCAACGAACGCGGACGGACCGCCACCAACGGAATTTGATTATCGAGTCCGGACGTGCAAAGGACGCTATAATATCAATTTAGATTTCGATTCTTAGATCATGATTTATCATAATTATTCCGTTGATTTATACTCCTGTAATTGGACTTGTTATTCTGTTATACAAATTTATATAGATATATATACATATAAACATTTAATAAAATTCCGGATGCACCCATCTTTCGGAAACGCTTTGATATCTCCTTGAGATGGGAAGCGGGGTGCGTCCTGTCCTTCAATGTTCAATGCCCATTTCTGTATACCTGTATCTGTTTTTTATACCAGAGTAAAGTTTCTCGCGGAGCCCTTGATAGTTATAAGGTCGGTACGCGGAACCCTTGATGATAATGAGGCTGTTCTACAGAACTCAAGCGTGTCCCTACTACTTCCTCAAAAAAATCATGGCCCCAAGGCAAAATGAAAGAGGGCCTGGGCAGCACCTCTTAATTTACATATTTATTCCCATAAATCATTGCACCAGATCTTATCGTGGAAGCTTCTATTCCATGCAGGACTGATGTCCTTGCATAGCCCCCCCCCCCAAAAAAAGAGTGAGTCGACTAGGGCTCCTGCCCGGGGCCCGACATAATTCTTATCAGATGTGATGATATTTTTGTTTTTCACACTACAAATTCATATTGAAGGAGTTTCATGAAGAGTTGGAACTACTGCTACTAAACCACACATGTGCCTCTTCCATATTCCTCTGCGGAACTTCTAACGAATTGGTACATGTTTGAACGTGCGTGTCCGTGTTGTGAAGCTTGTTTCTGTGTAATGATTATTATAGTGCCGCTATCTACCACATATTTTTCGAACTATGAGTGAAGTGTAATGTTTTTGATGACTTTACCGTTGTAAGCCTGTTGCTCTCTGCGGCGAGACTTTTTAATGGGGAGATCGACTTGCATTCACCCCTCGAAGTTGGGAACCACAGAAAACGAACTTCAGCCGACCACCACTTTGGTGACGGTGGGGTTTGAAAATGGGACCTCGCGATGCGAGTCCGTCACTATGGCCACTCGACCACCACAGCGGTGAAGAGTTTGACCTCGGGGTCCACCAAAGATCTCAGCTTAGGGCCCTACTGCGGGATGGGGGGGGGCCATGGGTCTGCGTGACGTGCCCGATTGAACTCATGGTTGGGATTCACGAGGATGGAGCCCCATCACCCTATTGGGAGGCATATTCACGGATCGAGAGCTTTAATTATAACCCTCACCAGAAGAAAGCCCCCCGCACAAGAACTCTGGCATATGGCTTTAACTGCAATAATCATGATGCGAATCACTGTGAATCATAGGGTGTTCATCTGAGTTGTCGGTGAATATCTCCTGAGTAAGAAATCAAACATCTATCCTCAATGGTTAAGGTGAGCACTATGACACCTACAAGGGTAGGGCTCTATCACGGGGGCTCGGGACAAACCTCGTTGTTTTTCTTTTTTTTACACTATAAATTCACTATAGAGGAGACCCCCACCAAAGATCTCAGTGTTGTGGGGGGGGGGGGGGTTGAACACCGAGATGCTCGCAATAAAAAGGAAAAATGTTATTACATGAAATGTGCCCTTTAATTTTTTTTAACAGACAGGGGGGGGGGGGCACATTGCCTTTTATTACACCAACACAGGCCTGTTTTTTTGCGCACAGAATTTCGATATCTATGCGGAATGATAAAATAATACGCTGCCTTATACAATATAGGGATTTTTTTTTCTGCGCAGCAAAAAAAAAAAACCTCTGTGTACATGGAAGCATTCTCAGACTCGAAACGGCCATATTTTGTACACTTATTTACCATGAAAAAATTACGCCTCTCTTATGGGCACTTTTGTCCATAATAAATGGGTAAAATGAAATTTCATCAGCAAAAATATGCCTTCTAGAAAATATTGAAAACAATTATACAGTACAGTATTGCATTTACATTTGAGAAATGCATCAATGAGCTAAAACCCCTTCCATCACCTATCAAATAAAACTGTCACAATTCTTCGATTGAAATTAGTAACTGGATTTTGACTAATGTACCGCGTGAAAAAAACAATATGACATGATATTAGGGGCCATTCAAGTATTACGTCAGCATCGATGGGAGGGTTTCCAATTTGCTGACTTTTGATGACAAGTGGATGGGGGTTCGGATAATGCTTACGTCATCAACCACCCTTTATGAAAATATGAAATATTTTAATGGCATATGTTACTCGGTTCGCCAAAAACGAGAAAAAGCTTTCGATAGTTTGTGGGTACTTGAAGTAACATCCCTCCCCATGTTGATAAGTCTCCTACAGAGCCACTTTAGTGATCTCAAAATTTTCGCGGATCCAAGTGATCTGGAAATGTGTCCGGGCCGCTTAAGTGCTCTGGAACTGTGCCACGAACCACTCAAGTGATCCGTAATTATATGCCGCGGATCACTTTAATAATCTGAGAATGTGGTGGGTAACTTGAGTGATGTAGAACCGCACTGGGGCCACTTAAGTGCTCTAAAACTACGTCACATGTCACTCAAGGGAATCTCTAAATGTGTCACGGATCGCTTAAGTGTTCTGGAACTGTGTCGTTAAAGTGATCTGAAAATGTGCCACGGGACACTTAAGCGATCTGAAAATGTGCCGCTTGGTTCATTATTACAAAATTAGGTTTGAGGAGGGCAGGCCGCATCAGATGACCCCCAGGGCCATATTTGGTCCGCGGGTTTTTATGTGATTTATCATCATATGGCTTAGAAGGACGGTCGCAATGAATTATTATTAAAGATAAATTTTGAGTTCATAGCCTTCAAATAGCATAGAAATTAACAGAAATTGATTATAATAACATATAAAGGTATCTTCTTCCAAAATTTCAATATTTAAAAAAAATTATTTTTTTGCATTATTTTTTTGCATAAACAAAGTAAAAACGATGGGATTTTTCTCTTCCCTTGTTTATTATTATTATCATTATTTTCATTTGGGGAGGGGGGGGGGCGAGCATTTATCAGCTTCCGCAATCGGAAAAAAATATTCATCTTGAAAATAGGTTGCAATTTTTCTAGGTTTAGTGACTTCCACTGTGGCAGTTATAATCCGGATTAGGAAAATTTTATGAATCGCTTGAAAGGTCAAAGAAAATAAACCAGACAGGTTCCGAAGAGAAAAAAAGATGGATGGAAAGATTGGAAAAAAAAAAGTGTTTGAAGAGAGTAAGTGGGTGAAGAAAAAAGTGAAGAAGTAAATTCATAAATTTCCAGACAAAACATCGACGGACACTTCTTTTTATTTTTCACATTGTGAATTAATTGGGTTGAAAAGCAATTTTCCTGGTCTCCTGACCAGTTTTTCGTAAATTTTAGAACGGGAAATCACGTCAAAAATTTCCGTAAAGGGGAAGCAAGGAATTCTCGATCAAAAATTATCCATGAGAGTGGTTGACAGCCGGTGTGGGTCCAGACGGGACAATGAAACGATCAGTCCCGTACAAACAAAAAATGTAGGTAAAGAATGGTTCCATATCATTACATACGGAAAGTATA
This sequence comes from Pholcus phalangioides, assembly GCF_987345545.1. Taxonomy (NCBI): domain Eukaryota; kingdom Metazoa; phylum Arthropoda; class Arachnida; order Araneae; family Pholcidae; genus Pholcus; species Pholcus phalangioides. Next base: position 110,630,255 of record NW_028301608.1, read on the forward strand.
GTCATTACCCTCCGCTCGACTGACGAGTCTCCAAGCAAAACGTCGGAGATTAATCTTAGTTGCAAAATTTTGGTCCATTACAAATTAACTGGGAAATCGATTTGAGAAGTAGGAGGAGTCTCACTCCTGAACGTGGGAGGCAGAGCCGTGACTAGATGCATGGTCAGACGGGATTAAGACGCCTTCATATACATGTATTAAGGAGTTCTAGTCGGGATTACCATGCATTTTGGCAACTCCGATTTATGTTGAAGGAGGGGTGAATTCAGCGTCTTCTCTGTCCAGCACCCGGAGCACCATCAAACTCACCTGCTCCCCCCCCCCCCTCCCGGGCTACAACTTGCAGCTAATGCTTGGTTGGTTGGGGCAAGGACGCATCCTGGTGCCCCCTTGCAATGTCGAACAAGAGGTTAAAGGATGAAATTTGCGCCCCCCTGGTCCGTCACCCGGGGAACCTGACCCGTCTGCCCCCTTCCAGTTGCTGCCCTGGTTGTATAACATGGGAATTCTAATAAGAATATATGGTCCTGTGGGGGGGGGGGGGTGCGTGCATGGGCGAAAAAAGGTTGAGAAGCTCTGCTGTAAAGTTCTGTGCTGTGATACATCAAATAATGTATTTATTTTTATCTATATTTTTTCTCGTTTCGTTTCATTAATTCACTATCGTATCAAGTCTTTATTGAACCAATTTATTTACATACTAGTCAGATTTCATATTTATCGCTTCAGTGGTTTCTGCTTGGCGATGATTTCTCCATATATGAAATTTGAACTATCTTATGACTCCTTTAGGGTTCGATTTTTTGAAAATCCCTGCTTAGTGAGAACAAAACTATTGACCGAATTCCACATTTACAGTGATAATTGTTTGGGCTCGGCGTGATTTCTCCATATAACTTTCAATCCTCTCTCCTCGTTTGACCCCTTTATAGTTTAATTTTGAAAACCTCTTCTTGGTGATTGCTTACATTATAAAATAAAACTACAGACCGATGACGACCACAGATAGATGACGCCTACATTTCCAAACCAACTTAATCGGTAGAAAATTTCTATATGGCGATATGACGAGACTCGAACTAGTACGTAAGAGGGGAAGGGCTGTGTTGCATTGTATTTATTATTCATCAGTTATTGGGGGGCAGACAGAAGTAGCCTCAGCCCCCCATGTTCCGGCGATTATGTTTCTATCTAGTATAACAACCTACGAAGACCATTCAATTCAATACATCGTCCAAACTCACTTCTGCTCCCACCTCCTTTACGCAAAGAAATTCACAAAATACATGTTTTTGGTTAGTGAGAGATCAAAAGAATGACTTGGAGTGTGAGGGGAGCAGGTCAGTGAGCGACCAAAATAGTGACACGTGTGTGTGTGGGCATAGGGGTGATCAGGAAAAGTATATAAGGTATAACCTAACTCTGTTGCAGGGTTGCAACTAGATGCAGTATAATTTGGTTTATTCGAATTTTGAATAATTCGAACTTTTTTATGAACTCCCATTGAGTTTTCTATTTAATTAAATGTTGAACCTTCTTGTTTAATTCCAACCTTTTTTTCGAATTTTTTGGGTAATTCTAAGTTGAAGGGGAAAAAATCGTGGTTTTTGTATGAGCAAATTTGGTTTGGAAAAATTCTACAAGTAGTCAGACTGCTTTTCTCGATCAAGTTGTTAAACAAATTTTTTAACATTAGTGAAAGTTTGAAAAAACTTTTCAGCTGGAGTGCACACAAACACACACACATCGAGACAGTGTACCACTTGATACTCATTATGTTTTTTCAACCTATAATGTCAAGGTGTAACATTCAAAATTTGAATCTTTTTGCTGTCATTAAGAGTATGGAAAGTATCGGAAAGTTCAGACTTTTTTAAGTGATGCATTAATGAAAACATACAGTAGAACTTGGTTAATTTGCATTTTGGATAATTCGAATTTTTACGAACTCTCATTGAGTTTATATCTAATTTAATGTTAAAATTTCTCGTTTAATTCGAATTTTTTGGATAATTCGAAATTGGAGGAAAAACAAATTATATGATTTTTGTATGGGCAAGTTTAGTTTGGAAAAATTCTACAAGAGCTCTTGCAGTTAGCTTTTCTCGATCAAGTTGTTAATAAATCTTCGAAGACAAATGAAAGCTCGAATATTCTGGTTTTTTCCTATTCTTTCTTCTTTTTTTTTGATAATTTAATGTCCATTTTAACTTTATTCAGTTGGAGTGCACACATCAATAATGTGTACCACTTCATACCGATTATGTTTTTCAACTTCCGGATCAGGTTGTGTCATTCAAAATCAGAATTTTTTGCCGTTATTAAGAGCAGGGAAAATATCGAAAACTTCAGATTGTGTGCGTAATACGTTAATGAAAGTAGTATACGGGGTGATTATAAAAAAACTATCCCGACATATGGGCCCCTAACTATCATACCATTCACAGAAACTGAATGAAATTTTGGCATAAGGTATTTTGAGGTATGCGCTCAAGAATGATATGGAAAACAACAGTGTCACTCTAACAGTTACGGTTACAGTGAGAAAATTTCGAAAATATCAAATGGCAACACCAAGTTTTTTGTATTGGAATGCAATCTCCATACTGAAAAACACTAAATAGCGTTGAAATGGCACCTGTAGCACGAAAATCCCCGGAGCTAGGCAAGGAAAAAGTAAAAAGGACTTTGCCGTGCACCAGAGCATTAATGTTCGTTTCATTCGTCACACCGTTTCTTCAGCTGAGATTCCAGCCTGATTAGTCCTCCACAAGGTCATATGGAAAATTTGTGAAACACAATAAAATGCTTTATTTTATGCTGCTTCTCTGTCCTTATTGGTTGTCCTCACTTTTAGCCTATCTACCGCCGGTGATTTCCATGCTACAGTTGCCGTTCGAACGCTATTTAGGGTTTTTCACAATGAAGATCACATTCCAATACAAAAAACTTGGTGTTGCCATTTGATATTTTCGAAATTTTCTCACTGTAACCGTAACTGTTAGAGTGACACTGTTGGTTTCCATATCATTCTTGAGCGCATACATCAAAATACCTTATGCCAAAATTTCATTCAGTTTCTGTGAATGGTATGATAGTTAGGGGCCCATATGTCGGGATAGTTTTTTTATAATCACCCTGTATTTCCTTGACAATATAAGAATGATAAGCAAACTTTGGGAAACAGTTTCCGTGAATTAGGTTTGGACCATGCTCACGAAATTCTGCACTGATGTTGATTCCAGAACAGTGGAATAACGTAGTGATTAAGGTTAATTATTATAATTGTAAATTATTAAAATTTGGGAAACATCCGTAACTGATGATCAAATTTTAATAATGGATAATTATTATCCTATGTGAATATTGATGATTAAGTTGCACAATTCGTGGTCATTTTATGGATGCAGGATAGATTAATTGGATAATTCGAATTTCGGGTAATTCGCACTTCCCTGTGACTTTTGGACTTCGAATTAACCAAGTTCGACTGTACTTTGCCAGCCATGGCAAGCACGTGTTTTGGCTGCTCCGTGTAATGTAGAAGAAGTAGTTAAAGGGTGATTTGGTGACCCCATCTGGTCCAGCACCCGAGGCATCAGACTTGCCTTCTCCCCCCCCCCCCCCCCCCAGGTTGCTGCTCTGCTCTTTTGGTCACTCCTATGCTCGAGAGAGTATGTGAGGGATGGGAGTTACCAAGAGAGTGCGTAAAGCATGGGAGTTACCAAGAGAGTGCGTAAAGCATGGGAGTTACCAAGAGAGTGCGTAAAGCATGGGAGTTACCAAGAGAGTGCGTAAAGCATGGGAGTTACCAAGAGAGTGCGTAAAGCATGGGAGTTACCAAGAGAGTGCGTAAAGCATGGGAGTTACCAAGAGAGTGCGTAAAGCATGGGAGTTACCAAGAGAGTGCGTAAAGCATGGGAGTTACCAAGAGAGTGCGTAAAGCATTGGAGTGATCAAAAGAGCATGTAAATCATGGAAGTGAGCTAGAGAGCGAGGGACCGTGTCAGCTGACGACAAAAAGAGTGACCAAGAAAATGTACAAGCATGCGAGTGACCAATAGAGTGACTTAGAGACAGAAGTATATTGACCGGGGCGGCAAATTTGAGGAATGACTGGGCAAGAAAATTATACAGTAATACCTGTCTTTAACGGAACCTGTACTAAGCGGAAACCTGTCTTCAACCTAATAAAAACGTGGTCCCGTGATTTCAATGAAAAAATACTATTAAAAAACCTGGATTAAATGGAACCTGTCTAACGCGGAAACGGAAAAATATTGTACCCTGTAACGGAAAATTTCCCAAAAACACTTTGACTGTGTTTAGCGACCAATAGACCAAATGATCATACAATATGTTAAAGCGCTCCACCGAAATGTTTTGCGCAATCTTTGTGCTTACAAATGTGAGTTCTACATCATCCATCCTTAGATTAGCAAAAACCATATCCGTATATGTATCCGTATGATGTGGTTTTGATAAGCCATATGTAGTAAAGCAGTTGCTGTCTAAAATTGCAACAAAATTTTTCGGAAAAGCAGGCCAACGGGAGAAATCAGTCTAACGGTTGAATTTCCAAATGATATGCAAGACATAAAATTTTATGCAAGCTGTGCGCATTCCGTGATCGCAAGGCCGGAATTTAATTGGAGACAAAGGGGGAGGGGGCAACTGCCCTGGTGGCAAAATTTAGGGAGGTGACAAATTTTAGGTGGGAACAAAAACACCGTTATAAGATAATCGAATTTTACAGTGGTAAGGGTGGCAAATTTTCTTTTGTTCTATGTTCTTTTCCCTCACATAATTCTTGGTTACAGCCCTGATACTGTCATAAACATAGACCAGCGGCTCTCAACCTTTTTTGACTCGCGCGCGCGGAGCCCTTTCAAGTAAAAAAATTCTATGTAAGCCAATTTTTTAATTATTTATCAAAGTTACTGATTTATTTTTACTATTTAAAAATGTTTAAAACTATTTTTTTAAATTTTAGTTTTTTTTAATTTTCTTCGAGCGGCCGCGGAGCCCCTGGAGAGTTCACAAGGAGCCCCAAGGGCTCCGCGAAGCACCGGTTAAGGACCGAAGACATAGACGATAATGTTCGAACTGAACCTGGCACGACAGGTATTGATATAATTGAAAATTTTTGAGGAAATTAAAAATAACGTAAATGTCGTTATATTTTAGAAGAAAAACCAATGTAGGTTTCGGAATTTTATACAGATGCTATCAAAACCTAAACACAGTATTTAGTAATTATAGACTAGTTATTTATCTATTTTTGAATTATTTACTTTATTTTCAATTAATTAATTTTAATTTTATTTTATTCACACACGAATGACATAACTTTACGCATTATATCAATTGAACCTTTATTAAGCGAAAATCTGTGTTCAACGGAAAAAAATCTCGGTCCCTCGTGATTCCGTTGAAGACAGGTTTTACTGTACTAGAATGAGGATAGGGTAGTGCCGGCTTAACGCATGGGCCCACCCGGGCACGGCTTGGGGGCCTCAAGAGAAGAGGCCCCCCCCCCCCAAAAAAAAATTAGATCTGGTTGAAATTCTCTAGAATTAACCAGGTGGGGCGCCTCAGATAAATCACTTGGTCCGAGGGCCCATGATGCTCTTAAGACGGCCCCGGTGATAGGGTGGTAAAATTTATGTAGCCCACAGGCCGAAAAACCATAAATCCGCTTCTGGAACTGCCGTCTAGAATTGTATGATGTTTGATGGAAATGCTTTAATCATGTTATTTGAAATACCATCAAAGCCTGGAGCTTTGTTTTTTTGCAGTGTTTTAATAATGTTTGTTATTTCCACATCATTAGTGAGATAAAGTGCAGAAAATTGCTCTGTCCTGTTAGATGCAAAATAATTCGCCACACGTTTATCAACTGTTTCAATTTGTCGAATCAGTGTATTATCGTTGGGTGAGAATTGCTCCTCTAGCGAGTCAGCGAAAATCTCGGCCCTATTTTTATCCGCAACTGCTAACCCGTTTGGGCCATGTATGGCACCCATGGGGGAGCATACCTTGTACAATGACCCATCCTCACAGATTGATTCAGTATATATCTTTCATATCTATATATCATTTACAAATTTTTTTATTTCTCTGGAGATTGTTTTCTTTAGTACTCTGTATCTGACATAATTTATTCCATCTCTACAGTGTTGCCATTGTCTTCTGGCTCTATTCTTCTCCTTAATTTTTTTTTTAACCAAGCCGGAAGGGCTAAAGGGTTATTTTGAGATCTAACCTTGGATGAGTTGTTGGCAGCCTCCATAACCTGTTCAGTAAAAATGTTCAGTACATTTTCTATGTCAGTGGGCGTGTCACCCATTAATTCTGGTGTAGGAATTTTTACTTAAAAATTTCCCAATTGTAATTTTTTTCGGTTTAGCACCTGTTGGAATAAAAAAAAATTCGGATTCTGGGACCCCAATCGACTGTACTGTAACTGCAAGACCAGTCGTGGCCTAAGCTCTGTCTCATGAGGCATATAAGCATTTTACACCAAGGGGTTGGACCACGCTGGTGAGAAGACCCCAATTGACTGATCATTTCATTGTCATTGTCAAAAAAATTTATTGTCATGAAAATCGGATCATGGTCTGATGAAAGAATGTGTTTAACCACAATGGACATTGGAACCAAAAGATTTTTTTGTTAATGCAGTGTCCAATGTATCTGAAACTCCATTTGAACGTTCAGGATGATAGGTAAGAGTAACAGTGCCATATGGTGCAATATTTTTCCTCCCGCAATAACCTTCAAGATGTTTTCCATGATGTTTTGCTGTTCCATAATTTGGATTTGCAATTTAAGTCACCAGCAAGTAAAGCAGGAGGTCTACAATTAAAGAAATTGTCAAACGGTGGAAAATCCAGTGGATTGTTCGGGAGGCCTGTAAAAAAACGGCTCCGAGTCTTGATTTTTTTCCTGTTTTGTGTATGTATGTCCACCACCAACAGCTCAACATTTCTAGAATTTTGTATATCCACTATCTTGTAGGCGAGATATTTTTTAATAATTATTGCAATCCCTCTCCCTCTATTAAACAGCCTATCCTTGCGAATAACATCAAAATTTGCAATTTTAAATGAATTAAATGGCTTCACAGCCATGTTTTTTTAAATTAAAGCTGCATCCAGATATTTTATTCTCTATCATAGGCGTACGAAGAATTTTCTCGAGGGGGGTTCAATTTTTTTTTTCTTCTTAAAGGGGGGGGGGATTACGTTTTTTCCTGCAAAATAACACTACAATCTTTTCTTGGGGGAGGGGAGTTTGAACCCCAAAAGCTCCCCTTTACGTAAAAGCCAATGTTCTCTACTATTACTTTTCTTAATTCAGTAAGAGAATTTGGGGCATTTTGCCTGTTGTGGCGTTGTATTTGTGTTTGTATAAAGATCATTATATGCACTCCTGGCATTCCATGGATTTTTCAGTTGTGTGATGGTGTTATTCGCCATGTTTTTGTGATTCTCGGCTCTTTTTGTTTGGCCGAAACCAAGGATGGTTCGAGAGAGAAAACTGCCGTATTCTGCGTGATGTGGTTTTTTTCCTTGTCAGAAATTAGCGACTTAAACGTAATCAAAAATTTTTGTTTAAAAAAGAAGGGGAAAGGGGAAGAGGAAATGGTTTTGCTTTCAGAAAACTGGAAGAAGAAAATACCGTTATTTTGATGCGTGGGTGAGGAGCAGACGACATCTGAAGTGAAATGTGATTAGTTTCTGAGTCGTGAGATGGCGCTCCTGACTTGTCGTCTGCAAACGGTTTCTAGCGTCTGGTGCAGTGCGCTTCGGGGCTAACGGGAATATAGTAAATGCAGAGGAGAGAGAATCCGTGCGGAGAGAAGAGAAAGAGGTAGAGACGACGTGGAAGGTCACCAACAGCAGCTGGCTTTCGTCGACGCAAAACATCAATCTTTTTTATCGGGGAGTTAGCTGCGCATTGATGGGGGATTTCAATTTCAACATTAATTCTAGTGTAGCAGCATTATCTCCCGCCGATTACCAGCCAAACACCAAGAGCAGTTCGTTATTTTTCGCCCCGGAGCCGGTTACCCATACGATGCAAGATGACCTGCTACTCGAGAACAAACCGCAGCAGCAGGCTACAGATACCGAAAACGCTACGACGACGGCGACGACCAGCGCGACGAACGGCGATCAAACACCGCAGGATTATGCCGCAAGAAGCAAAAACAACGAAGACACAGCTTCGGATGTCAGTTCCCAGACCGAACAGCTCGAAACTGCTCCTACGAATGCCACCAGTCCTCCTCTTCCACCAGTCGGCGGCTACCCGGAACCTCCGCATCTCAACATCACTTCGACGGCACCGAGTTTTTGGTCGACTATCGGAGCGGACGATGCTTTCGTACAGGGGATACCGGCGGCCATGAACGGGACCTTGTCTTTTCCAAGCTTCGCACCGTCGCCGAATCCCCTTTTGAGTTCGAACTTGGGACCGCAGATCAGTTTACCTCAGCATATGCCCCAGAGGAGAGCCATCACGGGCGCTCACAATTTCTCGCAGAGCAGACACCAGAGGCAACCCAACATATTCAAGTCTTATGCCAGCTGGAGCACCCCGCATCAAACGACATGGTCGGCACCCCAGACACCCACTGCATTCTCGGCCTGGAACACCGCTAATTTAGCTAACCACAAGAGGACCGTTCCAAACATCAGCCCTTTGTCTACCATGAAAAAGATTTCGTCAGGAGTCGGTCAACACTCGATGGCTATTTCACCGTCCAAATTTCGCAGAAGCACATCAATGCCAGTTGGTAAACCCTTCCCACATATCCTTGGAGCTAATACAAACTACGATATGACCACGAGCTGTGAAGAAGGTCTTCGGGATAGCACCATGATGTTACCGTTCCAGGTATGTTAGATCATTTAACTATTTTTTTTTATTTGAGCTGTGTCAAGGTGTCCCTCCCCATATTTCAGAACCAGGCCCCTAGATCATGCCCCCCCCCCCGCAAAGGTGAGGTTCATTCCGGGGGCTCCAGACGATTATTGTCAGTTTTTGTTTTTTCATGCTGTAAATTTACTATATAGCTATATAGAGACCAGCAAGGTGTCTCGCCGAATAGAAAGACAGCCCAGGGGCAGGGGAAAGCTGGGATCTTTTTCGCGCCCCCCCCCCCAGTCAGACTTCCACGGGCCCTTCCATAGTTAATTTGTAGTGTGAAAAAACAAATTGTGAGACTTGTCCTGGGCCCTAAGGCCAGAGGCCCAGTTAAATGTAACTCCAAACAAAAAGACTTCCTAGAGGCCCAGTTTCAAGATGTCTGGAACAGGACCATCTTAGCAGCATCATGGGCCCCCTGGCAAAGTGATGTTTTGGGGGTCCCCCTACTTGGATGGAAATGTCAGCCTACCAATTTATAGGTACCCTAAATTTTATATGTTTATTATAAAAATTTCTAGGGCGGAACGTGTTGTGTGTGTGTATATTTGTGGCTTTGTGTATATATGTTCTCAGAGTTGTGCTTGTTTTGTGTTCTTGTTGGTGCTGCCACCTGCACCATATTTTGAAGTAATGGTGGTAGATGGTAGCTTGAATTTTCATGTTATGTAAATATTATGTTGGAGGTCTGCCTGCTCTCTGCAGACAGACTTTTGAAATGGGAGACAGACTTGAATTCGTGACTGGAAGTGGTAGGCCTATACTATAAGCCAGATCTGGTTTGGGATCTTTTGAGGTTCACTTGGCCAGTTATTGACGTGCCTTTATATAGTAGATAAAGAAATGATAAGACTCATCCTGGTTATCCAAAGTTATACAGCCTTGGCAGCTTTCCACTGGTTGCGGCCATGGTGTGCGTGTATGTATCTTGCATGAATATTCTAACATAAGCTATGTATAAGCAGGGCAGCAACTAGATACTTGGTCAGCTGGGACAAGTTCGCATTTCGATACCCTTTGTAATTTGGAAGGAGAGGTTAAAGGGTGAAATTTTTGCCCCCTCAGGTTTGTGGTGCCTGGGACACTAAACCCGCCTGTGTGTTCCCAAGTTGCGGCCCTGTGATTAAGTTCTGTATATATATATATATATATAGGCCGAAACAGTCAATCCCTCTTATAACATTAAAAAAAAACTGTCATGAAAAAATGTTGCTAGCGGGAAAATGTTTTAAACAGGAAATCTTGATGAGTATTACTAAGAGTTGATAATATGAAAATAAGTCATACTAAGCTGGGAAACATTATAAGCAGGATTCACTATAAATGTTTCATGACGAATTCTGATCATATCAAGCTATATCAAACGGGCAAGCATTTGATTATAAATTTAAAAATCTACTGAGATTTCATCATTCATATCAATTATGTAGTGATTTGCGAAGTATAAAATTTTTTGTGAGATTACAAACTCAAATGATGTTCAATGATGGTTGAAACTTTTATTTTAGCTCAATTGAATCATTTCTTCGTTTCAATAATTGTTTTTTCCTAATCAAATCCTACCTCCATGCATCATATGCTTATCTGACCCTTAAAATGTATCTATCCCCTCCCCTCCCATAAACAATCAATGTGATGTTGTAATTCTCTGTGATTATAAATGAAAAATCTATACTTAGATTTATTTCCATCTATTTTGTATGATTTGCAAAGCCAAAAAAAAAATTTGAAACCCAATTGCAGTACAATGAATGTTGAAATTTTTGTTCTACAGCTGGATCAAATCACTACTAATCTCATTAGTTTTTTTTCTAATTCAATCTTACTTCCATGTTTATCTAACCCTTAATCTGTATCTATCATCTCAAGTGATCAATATGATATTCTGTGTTAATGAAAATAAATTTTCAAATAAAAAATAATAATCGATGCAACTTCTTGAAGAGCATAATATACTGTAACTCGCTTTGAAATAATGATCCCTAAATAGAAAATTTTTTCCACTCCTTTTCTTTTTGGGGGAAAAAACCCCACTAAAACCTATGCTACACTGAAAAATCAAGATTGAATTTTTTGCACTGTTAAAATGTTAAAATACACTGTTTTCAAGACAGTGGAATTTATATGTAACAATTTTCAAGGATTGGATAAAATTATTGTAAAAAATGGAATCTGATGAATTTATGTTATTACTAAAGCAGGGACGTGTTTTAAACCTGTAAATGCTTGTCTTGGGCTTAATATAGAAGATTTGTGATTTCTTCATTAATTCTGGGGGAGAATTAATAACTACTCATATCCATGCTACAAATTACTGTGGGTGTTTTCACCTCGGCTCTGATGCCACTGCTCAATAAGAAATCTCCACAGAGAGAGAGAAAGTAATGCAGTTTAACATAAGATTATCATTATAGATGGTGTCATTATATGGAAGCTTCAGTGTCATTATAATATGGCAATAACAGAATAACAATATAAAGAAGCTATATCATGGTTGCTGATGTTCACTTTGTCTTTTTTATTATTCTTTCTTTTGTAATTTTTAAATTAATTTATTTAATAATATTTTTTAAAATCTAAAAATACAATATGATAGTAATAATTTTTTTTTATGGATTATGCATACCTACACACTTGCTAAAAATTTCAGTATTATTGTTTTTAACCAAATATCTGGCAGTTTTAGCATAGGGTTATATGATGTCTATAGCCATCATCATCCCCAGATAATTGGTCAATATGTCCTTTGAAAAGATTATGAAAGAAAAGTAATGCTTTATTAACTTATTCTGTACTTGACAAATTGAAAAAAATCAGGCGCCAGCCAAATTTCTTTGGGGAGCCAAGTAAGGTTTTTCCTTCCAAGCGATATAGTCCTAAAAAATGTTATTTTTTCATCTTTTTCAAGTTTAATGATGCTAGAACAAAGAGATATGAAGTCGGAACATTTTGTGCTATCTTTAGACTCCAATTTAGCAATCTCGTATAGAACATTTTGGTCAGCAATACGATTTTCTAGTCACCATGGTGACCTGGCACTTGTCAAGCCCTAGTGTACACATAATTAAAATATATGAATATGTGATCTATTAAAATCTTTAATAAAACATATACATATATTTACAGATATGTAGCTATGCATATGTATGTTATAGTGTACATAAATTAGGCCTATAGATTGATGAAAAGAACTTCCTGTTGAATTGGAAAATATTGATAGATTGTAGCATCAGTATATCTGGAATATATATGATCAACCTACTACAGTTTGTAGATAAATTTTAATAGTGCATATGAATTGAATTGAAATGAGGAAAATTTAAAAGAAGATTGGTTTAACATGGCAATAATAAAAAATAGAAGTATTAGGAAAAAAAGATAACAGATTTGTGTATTGGAAACATATGTTAATGTTACTTACTGTACAAAATGAGTATCTATCGAGTTTCTAAGTGTTTATATAGGTTGTGTTGGTCTATTGCTTGATAAACCCAAAAAACAATTAGACACACTTAGTCAAATTTATTTTTTCCCTGAGTGAAATGATCTAATATATGTACTTATATTTTTTGCATTCTCTGGGACTTGTAACCCCTTTCCTTGTTGGTAGACATGCTCACGTAAATTCCAAATTTATATATGTATTTTTGTTCTCAGACTACAATCATGGGCTCTAACAAGGATGGAGATGTCCTGGGCCGATTCTTTCTATACCATAAATTCCATATAGTATTGGTATGATCCTATCATAGGAAGATCCTATCCTAGGGCCTCTGCTGAGGGATGTGGGGATCATGTGTGTGTGACTCCATTTAAATAATCGCAGATACAACATTTCAAATGCTAGTACCATTTTTTCAGTCTATGGTGACCTGGAACCAGAGATTTCGCTTGGCCAGTGTTAGTTCTATCTCAAGTATGAACACATCTATCAAATGCAATAATATTTCTATTCAAGTCAAATGTATATTTTGAAGGTTCATATTTTGATGAATATGCATTATGATGGACTATGGTAAATTTGATGCATTATCTATGATGACACACCTTGTTCTTTTTTCTACTTGAAATGGTTGAGCTAATTCTGAGGACTCATTCTACTGATGAGTATCAAAGAATTTTCTAGTAGAGTAAACTGCTGTAAATTTTAGGTATACATTAAGTAAAGTAAACAATGAACAGCTAATGATGGCACTTGAAAGTGGCAAAAGTTTTAATTTGAAAAGTCTTTAAAATAATGAAGGATGTTCAGGGGCATTCAACTCTTTGTGGATGTGTAACCCTTTATATTATGAAAATTATGAAAAGTAGAAAGAAAAAAATAGTAAATTGAATGAAAGTATAAAAATGCAATGATAATAATAAATAGTTATCATGCAAATTATTGGGTAGGTCATGTCAGTTCTAATTAAAACCAAAATAAAAAAAAAAAGATTGTTTTGAAACAATTAGTTCAAAACAAATTTGACTTGGTACTTTACTGTCAGGATATAAAGGGTTAAAGTGGAAAATTTAATTTTCTGGTCTCACCACCAGGGCTTCAATTCTGTCTACTGAATATATTTAGCTTTCAAATTTTTATCTTTATAGTGCGATCTCCACTCATAGTTGTGTACATACTTCATATTAAACTCTTCAGTCCCAATTTCATAAAAATCATCGGCACGATTATCTCTTTTCTTTTGGATGCAACACTTTATGTATTAGTATGTACCTATACATGATAACATTATGTACAGGAAGTTTTGATAATACTATCACAGATTATTGCTATAATTTCTCTTCATATCTTCATATTCTCATTCATTAAGAATTATAAATTACTGTTAATAGGAAAAAAAAGATCAGTTTTTCTGTTACAATTCCTGCTATTCATTCAACATATTTGTTATCAAAACACTCCTAGTAGTTGTGGTATTGTAATAAGTACCTCTCGAACTGAAACCAAATACAGATGTGAAAGCATTTATTTTCACTGCATAAATTTAAAGATATTTAATCTGCATTATAAACCTTGCATTGTTACTTAGGATAGTTGCACTTTGGTAAAGCCAAATTTTGTGTGTTTGAAATACACATGCATTACTTATGATAAATATTTTTGGGGTCAAAATGTCAATTTAGATAAAAATTGTATTTTTATGATACTATGCAAGTCTTATATCATCAGTCTAAATTTGAAAATATTTGCTCATTAAAAAAAAGTTCACCTTCACACACAACTTCATAATTGAAAATTTGACAGTTCTTTCTTCATAATTATGATTTTTTATCTATTTTAATTTTCCTTCTCATTTTCTAAAAAAATTATTTTCTTTAGCCTATATTTATCTTCAATTCTGAATCAAACATGAACATAAATTGAAAGGAAAGGAAATAATGGCATGATAATAAGGCCTAAGACATAAAAAAAACCATTTTGTGTCATTATTGCTGTTATAATTGATATTAGTACAATTGATTATGATTAATTGTGTTTATGATATTTGTATTTTCTTAATCTTAAAACTATAGAATTCGGAAGACAGTGAAAGGATTTTTTTTTTTCAGTGACAAGAAACAAATGTCTTTCACGTAGTTAACACAATATTTTGATACAACCCTCACAATGTTCCACTATTGCTGTTGAAGCTTTTATGGAATGATCTAAATATGTTTCTTTGAATGAATATTGTTCAGAAGTATTTGAAACTAATACATACAGTTGATCTATTTTTAACTCTTGTTTTTGAAAGGGGATGTGAAATCATTTTAAAACAAAATTATCAAGTTTAACTTATTCTGTTGAGGAGGATTATGTGTAATGCTTTCTTTCCCTTATATCTTGATCGGCCTTTCACAGAAAGTTGTTTTTTATCCATTGTTTTCAGGAGAGAAGTTGTTTCTTTTCGTTTCCCTCGAAAGGGTTCAAAAGAACAAAAATTTGTCGTTCAACGCGTTCCTCATCCTTTTGTCTCATGACGCAAAACAAGGGCTTTTAACCTTTGTTCGAAAGCCTTCCTTGTCAAAGAGAGATAAGCTCACAGAATAAAAGAAACATAAAGAAAGGTTAAGGTGGGTCCTTTACGAGAAATGGACGAACTACCAGCAGCAGCAAAGAGAGCCTACATACGTGTGTGTGTGCACTAAGGCCAGCGCGCACCGAGTGATCGTCGCCAGGGTAACTAGGAATTTACATAGTCTGGAGAAGGCGCAGCAGGGCAGGTGAGTAGTCGCGCGTGAGCCCGGCCACACAGCAAGCCCTACGGTGCTAGTGTGAATCGATCCTGAGACGAGCCCAGCAAAGGTTCAAGACAAAAGCGGGCGAAATCGCTGTCTCTCTCCGGAGAAACATGAAGCTAGCAGCAGGGCCAGTCCCAGCGCTTGCTCCGTAATAAGGAAGCCAGAGCAGAACTAGCTGTAAATCGCTCAGCTGACCCGCAGACGCACGCGCTCACGATAATAATGCTTTTGCTGCTTGCTTGCGTTGTCTGTTGAGACTGCCAGCAGCTGCAGAGAATGATATGTATGCATATGCACCGTTTGAAGGAATAAACATTGGATCGACTAACCGACCGACTTGCTGCTTGTAGGATTTTATTTTATTTTTTATTTCTTTTTCTGTTGGAGGAATAAGCAATCGGATTTTTTCCTGTTGCTGGCTTAAAGCCAATCTTAATCTCTGGCTGGAGAGTGGTGATGGCCTAAATAGTGGGCGCTCGGAGAGGAAAAATTTTAGTTTATCTTTGCTAAGTTACAAAAGGAAAAATTCCCGTGCATATTTCCACTATGATTTTTAAGTGAACTATATTTCCGAATGCAGATGAAAAAATTGCATATCTTTATTGCTTAATCGTTGTGCAGGAAAGGGATTGATTTATTTTCTTGCCTGCCTTTTCTTTTTACTACATTGATTTTCATGTGGGCTAGCCCTAGTTCATTTTTTTCCCTAAAGAATTCATGTATCTCTTTCGGATTTCATGTACAGTATTTCCAACTAGCAACTAAAACCAGCCACCGATATTACGCTGCTCGTAATTCACTGTAATACGAGTCAGTTTTACTTTTTCGATTATGCCCGAAAAATGTATTTCGTATCAATGGTGTTATGGATATTCGTGATTTTTGTTTATTTTTAAAGATCTTTAGTACACATAATATACTTGTTTATATCATTATGTTTTGGAATGAATCTTTTTCGAAACACCTGGTAGAATAGACTCATTTTATTTCAAAAAACGTTAAGATGGAGCTTTAAGAGCTCTGAATAAAATCATCGAATAATTTTTTTGATCATGTAACAATTTATTGGTGTATACACTAAAACAATTAAAATTTAGACATCTATATGATAAAAAAACGAATTTAACTTTGAAGTGTGGGTATCTCACCAGCACGACATACCTGTAATTGATGGAAAGTGAAAGAGCGTTATGCATATTATCATTCTATCAACACGTTAGGATTAAAATCCTTTATTTGTCATTTTCGTTGTTTACAGATTCTAAGAAATCATTTATATTTATGCGTTGATTTTTTAAAATACACTCCACTTTCAAAGTAACGCCAGAAGTTTAGATGATCACAGAGTCATTTTTGTATGAATAATATAACATACAAGATCGACTCTCAATATTACATTGTATATTGATATATTTTTCGGTTTGTTGTGCTATTCAGAAATAATTCAAGTAATTGATGCATTACTTGAGTTTCATTCCATGATAGAAACACCTATACCTAAACTCTTCGTGACTTCAATTAGGGCTGGACAAATCTCCAAAAATTTACATGCCCGGTCGGGCATGTGACTTTGTGCAAGAATCAGTATTTTAATTTCCCGAAAAATACTCCTAAATATTATCGGATTTACTTACTTCATTTTTAAAATCATTTCTCATTGTTAAAAGAACGCGCAAAATAGATTCCTATGATAATTATTCGCATAATATTTTCCAAAAAAAAAAAATCATGAACACACAAACTTTTTAATATAAATCATCGTCTGAATCTGCCTTATCACTATGACTGTTGATACGATGAAATTCAGCAGAGAGTTGCCTAATCTTATTTGCCCTACTGCCACTGTCGGAAACTGTTTTTAGATTTAGGGTCAAATTCATCAATTTTTTTTACTCCATCGATCCTTGATACTCATAAAAATTAGTGCGGTCACATATTGAAAATCCAAGATCAGTCAATTATAATTTTCTGTTGTTGGTATCTGAAGTCGGTAAGTTACTAGCTCATGGAATCAGACTTACTTTCTAGGATTTGATTTGGACAGGTGCGAGCGACGAGATCAGCACCAGGCTGCAAAATATTAAAGGCCGTAAAAATAAAATAGATTAAAATGCATTAACTGTATAAGCCATCGCAATTCCCTAACAAAGTCCTAGCTGGAAATTAAATAAGAATTGCTAGTAGCTCCTAAATAACAATTATTTAGGAAATATCATCAACAAACCTTATTATACAGCATGTCCAGGAAGTCCTTCTTCAAGCTTTTTTCTTCTCAACCGGGTATTGTGAAATATACCTTAAACTGAATAGGATTCAAATAACATGCTCATATGTTATACATATGTCATTTTAAATTACTCACCTCCCCACAAGAAGGTTTCTGAACATGCGGCTATTTATATGCCATAAAAAACCCATATTTTTCTTATTACGCACCTATACACCGAGTCGTGAAATGACTGATCTTGCATCGCCCCCAACCCCCTTAGATATTCTGTTCCGTGAAAGAACCATTTCAAAGCACATCAATATCGCCAGGATTCCGCGACGCACACGTTGAGAGAACTACTGGTATACGCGAACACTTCTTAATGCGAAGGCATAAACAAGATACGGTATTAAGAAAACGAGAAAGTAATTTTCTTTTATTAATTTTTTATGTATTAAATATTGCTTGTCACATAATTAGAAGTTATGGTTCACTAATCTGTATTGCCAAAGTAAATAAACTATGTAGGATAGTTTTAGTTTAGTGCTTGTGACTGTTAGATTTCTTTATAAACTAGAAACACATACATAAATACGCTTTTGGTTACGTTGATGTTTGTATTTGCCAAGAGATAGCGATAAAACAAAAGCAAAATCGGTGTCACTGAGCCGAGTAACAGATAAGAAACTGGTTGAATCGATAACGACGTTCTCTTTTAAAATCTTTGCGTTCGTTTTAAACACTGACTTACTAACCAAAACAGCGACCCAGTTGGACTGGACACTGACTATGGATTAAACACTGACTTAAAGCACATTAAATGGAGGAGAAGATTCATAACACTAACACAGTATGCTGAATGCAGAAGATGGGTAATATAAGTCATGGCACCCATATTCTGGAGCCGGCCCACAAGATGGGATCTTTGGCGGGCTCGCAGACCAGGACTTTTCATGGACCTCTCTAAAGTAAATTTATTATCGTGAAAAGCAAAGAATAATGGATAACATCCAGGGTTCCCTAGCTGAATCCTTGTCAGTCATTTAAGGGGTCATCAAAATAAAGCATCAGTAAATGTTGCAGCTTCATTGAAATGATTGTCATCTTTCATCGTGGTAGAATTCGTCATTCCTTCAGAAAACAAGAGTTCTCAATTATCAAGAACATTAAAATATGGTGAGCGAAATATTTCTCGGAGATATAGCTTTTTTTCATGTCATTCGGGTTTAACGCTATTTTTCTTTTATTTTAAATAGCCCCTGCTTTAGCCCAGAAATAAAAAAACAACAACAAAAAAACATCTAATTGGTAAGTTTTTTAGCAGTATTATTGCGTTTTTACTCTTAGATTCGTGCAGCCGTTTGAAAACGATTCAAAACTAATCGAATAAGCTTTGCCAGTCAAAGATGGCCGGAATGTGTGCGTACAAGTTGTGAACCTAACGTAAAGTTTGTTTCTGAATAATGCTTGTTATGTGTAATGTTGCCACCTGGCATATGTATATATATATAATAGTTTATGCCTTTATAATGGTTGGCCACATTTTCAATACTCCCAGTAATGAGACGTTTTGAATAGACGTCATAATCATCATCAGCATCGCTTTGAGGGTCAGGAAAAGGGTGATCCTCATAGAAATCAGTGTTAAAATTGCCGATTTTACTGTAGAAATGCGAAAATTTGGTGTTTCTATCACATCAATAATTTTAAAAATTGTATTGAATTCTCGATTTTTGAAATATTGAGTTCGCTTAGAGATATACGAAGCCCAGGAGATTAAATATGAAGTAATTATCCGGACCTATGTACTTTTGAGTTGAATATCCAGGCAATAACACATTACTTTCAACTTTTTATTTATATCTTCTCAAGCATGAAAATTAAGTTCTCCGTATTGTCTTTTGATATTCCACTGCATAAATTGATATAGTTGAGGCTGTTTTAAAATCAAAAGTATATCGAAGAATTTCCAGAGCTTTAATTAAGCATTTTTGGAAGCAGAAATAGATAACAAATAGAAGTTCGGGAGGGGGATCGAAATACCTAGCGCCCCTTAAAAAAGGGGGAAAAAATATTCGTTTCTATGTTTCTTTAAATCTAGATTTGTTTATTTCATGAAGTCGCGCAAGAAGTCTCCATACTGGTTAACTTTGAAGTTCAGGGGGGGGGGGGATCGAAGTACCTAGCGCCCCTTAAAAAAAGAAAAATATATATTCATTTCTACGTTTCTGTGTAAATCTAGATTTGTTTATTTCATGAATCGCGCAGGTCGCCATATTGGTTAACTTGGACACGGTTTGTATGTCCCTCAAGAAAAAGAGGGAGATATCACGTGATCCAAAAAAGCCTCATTGAAGAAAACCCGGGCAGCGCCGGGTATTATAGCTAGTCAGCTCTAAAGTTTTCGATCCGAAAATTTCCTTTTCGAAGCAAAATTTGCTCATATGTAAAGTTTTTGAAGTAGAATAAAAACCAATTACTCACGAAGGAATGAAAACAGCCCTGAAAAAAAAATTAGGGAAGAAAAATTATTAATGAATAGTAAAAATTAATAAATTTATTTATTGATTTAATAAAAAAAAATTTTTTTACTACGCATGGTATAGTCATACTTTTATATGAGGGGTCCACAACCATAGTAGACCAAGTCCATTTATCTTCATTATGGATAATTGCACCTTAAAGTCTTTGATAGACAATTAATTGAGTTCAAGTTATGTAAAGGAATTAAATATGTAAAAATTCAGTTAAAACTATCATTTTTTAGTGACCTTCTTTTACAAAAACTTTAAAGTGTATCCATGATGACTTAGTAATGTTTAGTGGCTGTATTTTATTGCACTAAATTTTACGGACACGACCATCAAAAATACTGTCTGGGAACTTTTTCCACAGACAGTGTATCATCAACCAGTGCATGCTGTCAAGCTTTGGCTTCCGTGTGATCAAGATTTTTCGCTAATTTTGCATCGAGTAATCTCGCTAGAATTGGCATCATAACGAGGTAGGAGTGAAGTTGTCCACCACAAATGTACGCACATCCATATATGATCGAAGAAAAGTTGATCAAAAAAGGTGCGTAAATGTTATGTACTCCAAATCTAGACGCCATTTGTTCCATCCTCCCCAACTCAAGCCAACAAACACATAGGATCCTATACTAACTTCATAGCTTCTGCCGTCCTCCGGCCCATTCTATCTGCCCTAGGAGGCGATACTACCCACTTTGGGAAACACTGATCTAGACTCCGTCCAATCTTTCAAAGCTCCCATCCGCAAAAAATATTTGCTATGACTTCTCGACAAATATTGTCTGAATTCAACAGTTGCTGAAAAAATTAGATATACCTAGGTTAAATTGCTGTTCGAAACACCCCCGCAAGTGTTGGTGGGGGGGGGGGTGCTGTCTATTTCTTCGATGATTTACCAATTCGGATCAGAATGGCTGCATTTGTTATACAAGTCTTAGCGCTGGTGTGCGGTGAAATGGATTGCAAAAGTAAATGAATTTTATTAATTTTTGTTTTTCTTTTGCTTGCGTAAACGATAGCACCTGCGATAATTTCATGGAAATAATTCATGTTACAGATATCTTATAATTGATCTTGCAAAAGTTATTTTATTTTTTCTCCCCTGCCTCCAACAAAAGAACATACACCACACCATTATGATTTGTGTATGATGAAACATCAGATTCCTTAAAGAAAAAAAATCGCTGGTTCATAAACTTTCCTTGCTATTAGGTTCCGAGAAACGGTATTTTTGTTTCGAAAATCTCCTATTATGCTATGCTGCGTGAGTAGTTTTATATGGCGTAAGGCCGAGGGAAAAAAAATCTGTTTATAAAGTATTTACGCTGACATGGCGTCTGGAAAATTGCTGAAAAGCAATGATTTGCAGATTTCAGTCGATTAAATAAACTGATTCAACGAGGTTTGCAATTATGTAATTTATTTATACTGTACTTTATTCAAAAACAAATATCAGAATTTTCGTTTTGATTATCTGCTCTATTTTCCTTTCAAACACACTGAAAGCTTGTCAATTATTTCTTGTTATTTATTTATCACTGCACGTGGTAAGCTCTTACTCCACACGATCCCAAAAAAGAAACAAAACAAGAAAGTATATTAGAACAGGCAAAAGAATTATAATAAAGTAAAAGAGAAGAAAGCTCTTAAAGATATAAACATACAATAACAAAATAACAAAAACTGAGAATAAAAGTATTAAAAACATCATAACACAGAAAGCAATTAAAAGACTTGAGATTAAAGAAAAAAGAAAAATCGTTAAAAAGGGTAGACTTTAAAAAATGGCAACTAATTTTGTCAAAAATCATGTTGCTAATTATACAGGGCAGGGTGAACATG
This sequence comes from Pholcus phalangioides, assembly GCF_987345545.1. Lineage (NCBI taxonomy): Eukaryota > Metazoa > Arthropoda > Arachnida > Araneae > Pholcidae > Pholcus > Pholcus phalangioides. The sequence continues at coordinate 110,651,993 of NW_028301608.1, forward strand.
ACATATTGTTAGTCATAGTTCTGCGGAAGGGAGTGATAGACGAGCCGAAGTGGAACATGAAACACCCTACCAACTCTGTCCTATACCGAACCGTTTTCGATGTATGGTAGACAGTAGATGATGGAAAAAATACACCAATTTCATTGATACACCAAAGATACGCCGATTTCATTGAAGCATCTGAATTTAATTTCAAGCTACAAGCGCTGAGAGATTAGCGAAGTTCAAAATCGAACTGTCGCCAAAATTTTTAATCGCCAATTCCGCAAACACCCTTGTAGCTACAATCGGTCGAATTTAGCAAAAACTTGTCCATTGCACCAACTACACCGAAGAGCCAAAAAAACTGGTACACCTGCCTAATATCGTGTAGGGCCTTCGCGAGCCCGCAGAAGTGCCGCAACACGACGTGGCATGGACTCGACTAATGTCCGAAGTAGTGCTGGAGGTAATTGACACCATGAATCCTGCAGGGCTGTCCATAAATCCGTAGGAGTAAGAGAGGGGGGTGGAGATCTCTTCTGAACAGCACGTTGCAAGGCATCCCAGATATGTTCAATAATGTTCATGTCTGGGGATTTAGGTGGCCAGCGGAAGTGTCTAAAGTCAGAAGAGTGTTCCTGGAGCCACTTTGTAGCAATTCTGGACGTGTGGGGTGTCGCATTGTCCTGCTGAAATTGTCCGTCGGAATGCACAATGGACATGAATGGGTGCAGGTGATCAGACAGGATGCTTACGTACCTGTCACCTGTCAGAGTCGTATCTAGACGTATCAGGGGTCCCATATCACGCCAACTGCACAGGCCCCATACCATCACAGAGCCTCCACCAGCTTGAACAGTCCCCTGTTGACATGTAGGGTCCATGGATTTATGAGGTTGTCTCCATACCCGTACACGTCCATCAGCTCGAAGCAATTGGAACGAACCGAGACTCGTCAGACCAGGCGACGTGTTTCCAGTCCAATGTCGGTGTTGTCGGGCCCACGCGAGGCGTAAAGCTTTGTGTCGTGCAGTCATCAAGGGTACACGAGTAGGCCTTCGGTTCCGAAAGCCCATATCGATGATGTTTCGTTGAATGGTTCGCACGCTGACACTTGTTGATGGCCCAGCATTGAAATCTGCAGCAATTTGCGGAAGGGTTGCACGTCTGTCACGTTTAATGATTCCGGTCAGTCGTCGTTGGTCCCGTTCTTGCATGATCTTTTTCCGGCCGCAGCGATGTCGTAGATTTAATTTTTTACCGGATTCCCGATATTCACGGTACACTTGGGAAATGGTCGTACGTAAATCCAAATTTCATCGCTACCTCGGAGATGCTATGTCTCATCTCTCGTGCGCCGACTATAACATCACGTTCAAACTCACTTAAATCTCGATGACCTGTCATTGTAGCAGCAGTAACCGATCTAACAACTATGCCAGACACTTGTTGTGTTATATAGGCGTTGCCGACCGCAGCGCCGTACTCTGATTGGTTGCATATCTCTTTATTTGCATACGCATGCCTGTACTAGTTTTTTTGGCTCTTCAGTTTATATCTGTGTTCTGATTCGTTTAGCCTTTTGTTCCCAATACATCACTAAAATCAGCGTTTGTCGAAGTAGATACGTGTATTTGACTAAAATTTGGAATTGGCGGATAGAAATTTTGGTGACAATTTGATTTTGCATTTTGCAGAAAAAAATCCTATAAGGTACCATTTTTTCCTCTATCCACAGGATATCTGCATTTGATGGCGAGTTTCAAGTGCTGAGAAATTGATGAAGTAAAAATCGTAAAGTCGCCAAACTCTATTAAAATTACGTGCTTCGACGAACGCAGATTTCAGTGATGTATTGCAAACAAAAGACCAAATTTATCCTGAACCAGATTGCTGATATAGTTTATTGTAGGCTCTTTTTGAAAGTTGACAATGGGCAAATTTTTGATGAATTTGACCGATGGTAGCTGGAAGGGTGTTTGCGTAATTGGCGATGAAAAATTTTGGTGACAATTTGATTTTGAACTTCGGCAATGTTTTAGCGCTTGTAGCTCGCTATAAAATCCAGATATCTCGATGAAATTGGTGTCACTTTATACGATTTTTTCTGTTCTTTTCAAATAGGTGTTTAGTTTGGATGCAGACTTGACGTATTTTTTTTCCATAATCGGTTATCCACCATAATTCGAAAACGGTTTGAGATAAAACAGAGTTGGTAGGATGTTTCATTTTCCACTTGGGCTCGTTCATCACTCCCTTTCGTTTGGCAGAACATGTCACGGTCACCCTGTATAAGCTACATAGTATAGGCTACGCTATACAGAAATACCCTGACTTACGAGAATTCGAAGTTACGCGATTTTCTATGAAAAATGCACATTCCTCAAATTCAAGTATATTCTCAGAGATGGTAGCAATTATTAAAAGTGTTAATCTAGTAAGATATTGTGTTTAGTTGATCATTGTTTAGTAAACCATGTGTAACTAACCTACACTAAATTTTGAGAGGTTACACTGTAAGCTGAAGAAGAGCTATAGAGAGAAACGATGTCACTCTCCGCTTTTCATACGAAGTACGAAAGCCTAGATAACCAAGCGGAAATCGAGATGTTGTTCGGAAAGAAAATTCACATTCCTCTGTGGGGAATCGAACCACCAATCTCTCACTGTCCGGGCGAGTGTTTTAACCTCTGTAGTTCAATGGTTAGAACACTCGCCCGGACAGTGAGAGATTGGTGGTTCGATTCCTCACAGAGGAATGTGAATTTTCTTTCCGAACAACATCTCGATCTCCGCTTGGTTATCCAGGCTTTAGTACTTCGTGAAGAAGAGCTGTTAAAAATGAAAACTTTAACCGTGATTCTTAGAAATGGAATCTCAAGGCTTGAAATAAGTCTGCCATTTTTTCAGACTGTAATGTTTCATGCCTGCAGTTTAATGTTATTGCAAATCTGAAAGAAAAAACCATTTGATAAAATTGCCATTAATGACGATTCCACTCTTAATTGTTCAACCCATGAATGAAGGCAGTTTTCTGGCTTCCAAACACAAGCAGCTTATTTTTCTTGATGGACCAAGGTGTTTTATCTCTATAATTAAACCTTATTACTGATGACAGTCATTTGCATAGATACTATAGTTTGTTTCAGGCTAACTTTGCAGTGAAAGGGAAGCTACGAGGGAACCGCATCACACGTTGCTATGACAACGAAAGCCTTTCAACCAATGTATCGATGCGCAGTCGCGGTAAGGTATAGCTGATTCTCGCCAACCTCACTGAGAAAAATCTTTTTTTTACGCATAATGGTGATCATCATTTTTTCTATTTTAAAATTCTTTAAACGAATAAAGATCGATTCAGAACACTATTTTTTCAGTATTCATTTTCAATCATTCAAAAAATTGAAATATTCTGCATAAATGATCATCGTAAGCCTCCGATATATGGGAACTATATTTTGCGGCGAAGGAATACACTCTTTACCTTTCTCTGCACTGCAAAGTTAACCTGAAACGGACTATAGAACACAGTATTTTTTAAAGACTAGATTGCAGTTACAAGGGCAAGTTAAATTTTATCGAGCCATAGAAGAGCATCATTGTAAGTGGTATCAAAGTAAGGAGGAAAAAAGACACGTGTTTTTCCCAAAATTTGGTCCCATTACCGAATTTAAGGGGCCATTCAAGTATTACGTAAGCAGATTTTCAGCCATTTTTGACCCCCCCCCCTTTGTCAGCAGAAGTCAGAAAAACACTGACCCTCCCTCCCCCTGTCAGCAAAATTTCGTCAGCAGCTTAGAATATTTCATATCATCAAAAAGGGGTGGTTGATGACGTAAGCAACCTTCAAACCCCCTCCCCTCTTGTCATCAACAGTCAGCAAATCCGAAACCCCCTCCCCCTCCCCTCGATGCTGACGTAATACTTGAATGACCCCTAACGTGTATAAGGAACCCTCTCCCCTGATTTTTTAGACTTAAACTTTGGGGAAAAAGTTGAAAAGATTTATGTATTTATTATTATTTTTTTTATGTATTATTTATGTATAAGAAACCCCCTCCAATTTTTAGGACCCAATTTTTGGCAAAAGGGGTTCCTTATGCACGTTAAAATATGGTAATGTATATTTATATGCATTTGTATGAAAAAACTACTACTACTTATACGAATTCAATTTACGCGATTGTCGTCGGTCCCACCTATCGCGCAACTTCGGGGTACAACTGCATTTAACATTTACACCACTTTTTCCTACGAAGGTAATGTTAGAATATAATAGACCAAACATTTGTTGAAGGAAAGCAAGATATCGTCTTATTTTTACCCCCCTCAACTTATCATACTTACTTATAAAGGACATGCATTAACGCCTTTTTTGAAAACCATAAATGTGTCTGCGATATTTGCATTTGAATTTTTTTAATGAAATCTATCCTATGAAACATAAACAGTGAGCCTCATTACAAACTATTATGAACTAAAAATTGCGTATTTAAACATTTCAAGTTTAGAAAAAAATTAATCTACTTTTATGTAGTCTCAAAAGTCTTTTGACACAAACAAGAAAGCAAACATCTACTAAATAATCAAATCAGTCATTCATTGGGCAATGTATCAAAGTATAATAAGTCAACACTTTGTTGGAAGCGGTTCAGATTGTAAAATTACTTGCCATGTTTTGGTATGGACTCAATGAGTTTGTCCTATGGTCACACACACACACACAGTGGCTATTTTTTTTTTCTTTTTTCACACAATTGAAAAAAAACCCTCGAATTTAAAATAATTTCTGATTGCGACTCGTCTATAGAACTCAATCCATAAATGCTTAGTGTATTCAAGTCAAGGCTCTAACTTCACCACCTATAACTCATTTTGTTGCCTTTCAAGTGATGTCTAGAAACTTTTGAGCTATATTTACGTCATTGTCTTGCTGGAATATCGGTAAGAGCGACATGCGTCGAGACGTAAAGGACGACATGTGGTTATGAAATATATTTTTATAACGAAACCTGTCCCTTGTGTTTTTTTCAGAAGTTAAAAGAATACCACACACACACAATACAGCAGAGAAGCCTTCCCACTTTCGTCTTCGTGTTTAATAGTAAGAACCCATAATACCTTGATAATTATCTGTAGGAGCCTGTACACACCTAATATGTGTATTATATATTACCTATTTGCACCTTGGTTTGTTTTTGTTGTCAATAGGAAGATTAGCATAATTCTCCCTCGCCCTTCTGTAATTAAGTACGATTTTTTTTTCTCCCTTGGAAGACAAGCAAACAAGCCCATAATGTTCAGCCAACGATTCACAAGTGCTCAACGTTTTACAATGCACTCACATTCAGTCCCTGTTTTGAATTGAGAATTCATCAAGTTTTTCGCCTAATGGACATTCGGAGGATCTCTCTTTGCTTGCATTTTGATTGTTCTATCTACTCTATCTGTTGTCTTCTTTGGTCGTATTGAAAGAAAGATAATTTTTTACAGGTTCCCGCGATTTACATGGTTTTAAAAATTATGAACTGTTTTGAAATACCAAAATCACTTGCCACTTAAGCCTGACTTCACCGCTTCCTTGAAGCCTTAATTGTGTTTTCGCGAAAAAAAATCCACAGAATATTTTTTATGTTTTAAAGTTTTCATTAATGTTCTGCATAATTCTACTATAAATTCATATTAAATAAGAATTAATTATTTCCATATCTGATTAAACTTTATTTGTCAAAACACTTTCGATCCGTCTAAAAACAAAAATTAGACAATATCTAATTTAAAGCTCACCAACCCCAAGCAAACAAATTTCAACTACAAGTGTCGATAAATATCATTACATATGTCAAGGTCGTGCATGCAAATGAGTTGACGCTTTAAATATTATTGTACTTTATTGCATTTGTGAAGACTTTTGTGCAGTACTGTAAGTTACATCATTGTCCTCGGACAGTAAATATAGTTTGTGAATGTTCGTGGTCTAATACGTACAATGGAATTTCGAATTTCTTAGTCCATATAAGATAATATCGTAATTCACATTTGATGCAATCTTCATTTCGACTGCGCTTTTCTGTTGAGCCGATCCAAAATGTTGTGAGGTCCTGTGACCATCATCACTACTGTTCGTTCTCATTTTTGTGCTCTCTTCTTCGCTCATATTGTAGAAAGATCCCGTTTCCTGTGTTATCGGTGTTTCCTCATGAATGGTAGCTATATACAGTATATTACCTCTCCTTTCTCTCTTTCCCCTCTCATGGTCACACGGTTAGTGGCATCCTTCCTGTTTGTTTCTCCTCCCCCCTAATGACAATTTTGTTGTCAAGCTGGATGCGAAGGCATCACTTGGAATCTTTGTTACTTTTTTTTACGAATTTTTTGTTATCATGCATGTTAAACTATTATATCCATTTTTCAGATTGGTTTTAAGTTTTTTAATGCAGTATTAATTTTTAAAACATCACTCTATAGTGTATGGTAACACAGAAAAGCGTTAACACCTTCCTCTTTTGTTTTATTTTTTAAAATTTATTATGACGCCCATGATAAATTGATAGGCTATATATGACCCTAGTAAATCTTGAAAAAATGTGCAGAACATAAATGAATCATATCTCACATTACTCCCTCAACGAAATTTTTCGGTCTTTCGGAGTAGATTTTAAAAATGGGGGTGGGTTGGGGTTCGAGAATGCTAATGTCAACCGTACATAGGCGTACGCGGGATTTTCTTCTGAAGGGGTAAGGTTAAATTTTTTCATACACAATAACACTATAATCTTGACTTATGGGTTCAAACCCCTCCCCTTGAGTACGTCAATGCAACCGCATTCACATGTACTGTAAACAAAATAAAAAACATTCATATTTTGAAGAATGTTTTTCATTTTATTTTTCAAGGTGAGATTCCAATCGTGAAAAATACTTCTGGCTGCCTCTGCTGTTAGTGTTTAAGCAATCAACTTAGTGAAGAGATCCTGGGATAGTTAAGTAATCAGTTGAAATGAGTCCTAGAAGCCTGTCATCACATACATTTTAATTTCAACTAAGTTTATTAGAGAAAGTTTTTACATGACGAGTGGCCATAGTAAATTCAATTGAATTAGCTTTCATTTTTTCAAGAATCTGTTTCTGTAATTTGCATGCAAAATATATTTTCCTTTCGAAAGAAAAGAAGCTCAGATCATGAGAAGAGAGACAACCAATATATTCATTAGATTTTCTGTCCTTTTGCATGCGCAGTCTTCTTCCACTCTTGAGGCAGTTCTTCACTACAGAAAAAGAGAAGGATGAGAAGAAATAGACACGGCGATAGCGCACTAAAAATGGGTATGCACACACATACAAACATTATGCGAACTCCCTCACGCTATTCCACTCTACATCTGCTCTGCTGCTCCTTCCTAGTTACTATGAATAGGATATCTTTGCACCCTGTTTTCTAGAAATAAGGTTCCATCTACCATAATACGATTTAAGAAGGGTTTTTTTTCGCCCCTTCTTCTTTTCTCGCTTGTGCGTAACACATTTTGTGTGTCTCGCTCACTTTTTGGCTGCAAGGACGTGGGTCCTTTGCTCGTGATGACACCGTCTCTCTTTCTCTCTCTTCCATCATTTGCTGAACATGCTGGTCTTAAAGTTTTCTTTGGCTTTTTCATCATATTTACATCCCGTTTAGAAGAAGTAACACACTGTTTTAACCTGCAGAGAAAGAAAGAGTTGGAGAGAATTTTTGTTTGGGTTTTTGAACTTATCGTTGCCTCAGTTTTTATGCACCGAAAAATGTGTCAGGTTTTTTTTTTTTGTCATTGCAACATTTTCTAAGTTAATTACAAATACAAATCGATACGTTTTTAACAACAATTCGAAATTCATCGATAATGTAATTAATATTCTGTACTGAAATATTTCAAAGAACTTTCAAAATACTATTTTCATATCCACCTCGGCTATTATTCAAGCTAAGTAAAGTAATATTTCAGCTGAAGTTTTGCATATCTTTATGATTGCGGTAATATCCCCCACACTTCTCCCGACGTTCTGTGATACTCTCATAAGATGTGTAAAAATACTATTATATTGAACAATCTGTGAGAAAAATCTTGCTTTCAATTCAGTTTCAAAACCCTATTTTGTATTGAATTCTAAGTTAAGCACCTGCAAAAAGGGGAAGAAAGAGCAAGTAGAAGAGCTCTTTCTACTTTTTTTTAAATTGCATACAAAGTGAATTTATTATTACTGTCCATAATACTATGCATACACAGACTACACATCATCCCGAACTATTCATGATAAACGGTAAAAAAAAAAATCAAGACGTTCCTTTCAGAATGCATAGACCAAGAAAGTAGCTTAAAAAGGCGTTTAAGACACACGCATTCGTTCAGTCGAATTTCATGGAAGCTAGGAGATCGATGCGCCACGATGGCTCTATACGCCGCTGCTTTCTCTTCTCGTCGTATCGAACAATTTCGCTATTGCCACGGCAACTGATTGCGTATGCAGTCTGCTGTTGGTCAATATTCAACTACTTGAGCTAATGTTGCGGTCCTGATTTCCACTTGTATCATGTTTGAAAAGTGTATGTGAGTTATGCATCACAGATAAATCAGAACATCATAATCACACGTGTGTTAACCAGCATAATCGATCAGCTGCATGATTTTTGTGGCGGACTTAGATCCTCATAGTGGTTGCAGAAACTTGAGCAAATGATAGGGCCAAATAATTTTTACACATTCGAACCATTTTTGTCTGGATGAGATATTTTTTTCAGAACTAGGTAAAGTAGGAGAAAAGTCTTAATATAGGCTGCGCTAAATCATGTGCTTGAAAGCTCGAGATTGTTACTCACGAGATACGGATATTGAAACTGCATAGGTAAATCTTAAAAACAAAAGACGGCATTAGCTTGTTGTCAGAGCTTGTTATATACCCCCCCCCCCCCCCCGTACCGCCGCCCGTCTTGGGATCAAAATTATGCCTTTAAACTTTGTACAATGAAATTCCCTTTGCTGAAAAGGGTCGTTATGTTTTTTCTTCCTTTTTGTTTCTTTTATTTCCGTTTTGTTTTGTTGTTATTTTGTTCACTATAATATGTACTTATATTGTTAGTAGGCCTACTCGTAGTAGTAAAATTGAAATTGAGAAAAAAAATTCAAGAGATTTCAAAAACATCCGGGTATTAATTGCGAGAACATTTCTCCATGAGTGTGATATGAAGAGACATCCAGTGGTTCCCAAACTTTTTAAGTCACGGAGCTACTATTTAGGAGGAAGGTTTATCGCGGAGCACCGATGTTCAATATATGTCATGTGACCACACCCCCGGATTTAAACAAAAATGTCCCGTTTTCGGAAGATTAAAGTTTTTTGAGAGAGAGAGACGGCTTTTTTTTTTTCAGCCCAAGATATCAAGGAAACATATTTTCTGGATATTATGCCGAGACAGGCCATGGAGCTTCTACTTCAACGTCGGAAACAGTCAGAAATCACATGATGCGAGATCCGGACTGATATCTTTATTTTATAATATTAAATTTTAATTAGAAAAGTTTGAAGCTCTACTGAAAAGCTTGCTACAACACACACACATATCGAGAAAGCGTCGTGAAATTGGTAGAAGTTGGACGCTACATCATGATAACACCTGATCGCAGGTCACTACTTCTGTTCAACAATATCTTAGCAAAAAATGCAATATTAAAATCATACTACAACCCCCTTACAGTCTAGATTTCGTACCATTTGATTTCAACTCCGTTACAGAAAATTCAATGAAGATGCTGACGTTATTTCAGCTGTGCGGGGTTCACTGAGGCCATGGTCCTCGTACATCCTGGAGCAGGGGTTCCTAGGCTGGGATCTTCCTTTGGCGGGCCCCCAAGCCTAACTTTTCACGGGCCCTTCCAAGGTGAATTTATAGCATGAAAAAACAAAAAAAAATGATGATAATTAGCTAGAACCCTGTCATGCCCGCCCTTTTGTGGAGGGCCATGACTGAGTCAGCTTCCAGAAAAAGCCCGTATCATTTGAGGGAAGATATTGTGAAAAATAATAAATTATTTTTTTGAACTAGGAGCAAATAGCATGGAATGATTAATCCCATTTTTCCTTGTACCAGGCTGATGCGCGGCTAAAAATATGGTTGAGTTCGTATGAAACCATGACCTGTGGCATGCCAGATTGTAATCGTACGCGTTCATCGTTATTCGATGATGGCATGATGCAGAACCATCTCAACGCATGGGCTCAATCTGGAAGTTTTTCAACCGGTGGTTGGATAAATACAGTTTAGTGCAAAAACAAAACCATCGATGTTTGCCCCGATATATTTCATCGTATTAAAAATGAAATTTGCTTTCGTTGATTCAAAAAGAAGATAGTTCCCAGCTTTAACCTGGAATAAATGTAAATTTTTCAAATACTTGAAAAAATTATTCATTTTTTCCAATTTTTTCGCAAGACACAGAAAGATCTTTGGCGGACCACAGTTTGGGAACACCGGCTTTAATGGTTCTTGATAAAAAATTTTTATCAACAGTTTTGGGAATCTACTATTCTAAATTTCATTCTCACTACTTCCGACGACCTATTTTTAACAACTTTCAGTAAGGGACAACTTTTTTTTAGTTACATTATCGTGTTTTTTTTTTTGTGTAACTTTGCACGAGTAAATATAATTACAAAAGAATTACTAACAAAGACTAACAGGTGCCTTCTTTACAGAAATCCAACTTTGAGCTTTTGGGAGCTTTAGTTGAAACTTACAATGAGTGGTTAGAATCAGCTCAGGGGGTAAATCGATAAATGGAATTAAGGAAAAAAAATTTTCTTCTTTTTGCTCAACACCATGCAACTTCGTTGGAAAGAAAATTTTGAATTTTTATGACGGGTATTCTCTGCTTATCAGATAAAGTTCTGGATAATTTTTGGTAAGAAAAAGGCATATATATGTATATAGAGAATTCAAGAATGGTAGAAGTGTTTTTCAACGTTTATTGATGGGATAAGAATGAAGAAAGCGATAAAAGAGATATACAAAAAAAATGTTTTTTGAATCTAGATTGTCTGATAATTTTGATGCTTACCGAAAATAATTTTGCAAGTGTCATTTGCTGTTTTGTAGTTGAAGCAGTTAATTTAATCAACTCATTCTCTTAAAATTTATCAACACTTTGTAGACCTGTTTTTCTAAAGAAAAGCTCACTCATCACACCTGCTACGTATGAGTATAAAAATACGAATTAATTCGTGACCGTGAACAATGTGCTAACAAAAATTATTAACACAAACAAAAACCTCATTGATTCATTAAAATTCTTAAAACAAAAAACTTTCATTTATTTTTCTTTTTATTCTAACATTTGATTGGATATCTGAGCTTGATGCTTTTGAATCTTGAATACCTAATTTATTTTTCAGAGTCAGGTTTAGAACAGGATTTACGGAAAATTCACGACAACAGTTAATTCATCGCTAGGAAAATTCACCGATGAACACTTCATCAATGATAGTTCGACACGAGTCGGTGAGCCAGTAAGTGAGCGAGAAATGACCGAGTTAGTGACTCAGTGAATGATACAGTTGTTGGTGAGTGCTTGAAAGAGTAGCTATCGTTGGTGAGCAAGTGATTGACCTAATAAGTAATTGACCTAATGAATGAGCGAGTGTCATAGTGCGTGACCCAGTGATAGACCAAGTGATCTAGTGAATGAGCGAGTGACAAAGTGAGCGAGCAGGTGATTGAGTGTGTAACAGAGTGAGCAACCTAGTGAGTTGATGACAGAATGAGCGACCAAGTGAGTGAGTTTCGAAGTGAGTGACCTGGGAGTAAATGAGTCATTCATTCACTGAGTTGCTCACTTGATCATTCATTCACTCATGCCGAACTGTTGGTGAATTTTTCCAGCGGTGAATTTTTCATTTCATGAATTGTTGGTCGGTGAATTTTCCTAGCGATGAATTGCATCGCGATGAATTTACTGGACACGGCTTCTACCAGTAATCGGTTTTTATTTTGGATATTTTTTCATTAGGGGCCATTCATGTATTACGCCATCATCGATGGGGGGGGGGGGGTTCCGATTTGCTGACTTTCGATGACGGGGGGGGGGGGTTTGGATAATGCTTACGCTATCAACCACCCTTTCTTGAAGGTATGAAATATTCTTAATGGTATCTTATTCGGTGAGCCAAAAACGAGAAAAACCTTTCGATAGTTTGTGGGCACTTGAAGTAACATCCCCCCCCCCCACTATTAATAAGTGCCCTACAGAGCTACTTTAGTGACATCTAAATTTTTCGCGGATCCAAGTGATCTGGAAATGTGTCCGGGCCGCTTAAGTGCTCTAGAACTGTGCCACGCATCACTCAAGCGATCCGTAATTGTATGCCGTGGATCACTTAAATAATCTGAGAATGTGCCGCGGGTAACTTAAGTGATGTAGAACCGCGCTGGGGGCCACTTAAAGCTCTAAAGCTACGTCACATGTTACTCAAGGGATCTCTAAACATGTCATGGATCGCTTAAATGTTCTGGAATTGTGTCCCGGGTCATTTAAGTGATCTGAAAATGTGCCACGGGCCGCTTAAATGTTCTGGAATTGTACCACGGGACACAAGCGATCTGTAAATGTGCCGCTTAGTTCATTTTTAAAAAATTAGGTTTGAGGAGGGAGGCCGCATCAGATAACCCCCAGGGCCATATTTGGTTCACGGGCCAAATGCCTTTATGCGATTTATCATTATATGGCTTAGAGCAGCGGTTCTCAACTGGTGCTCCGCGGAGCCCCTAGGGCTCCTTGTGCACTCTCCAGGGGCTGAGGAAAGTAAAAAAACCAGTAAAATTAAAAAAAAAAATATTATAAATATTTTGAAATAGTAAAAATAAATTAGTAACTTTGATGGTCTACGGGGCTCCGCCATTGAATTTTTTTACTAGAAAGGCTCCGCGAGTCAAAAGATGTTGAAAACCGCTGGCTTAGAGGGTGGGTCGCAATGAATTTGTTAAAGATAAATTTTGAGTTCATAGCCTTCAAATATCATTGAAATCAACAGAAATTTATTATAATAACATATATACAGGTATTTTCTTCCGAAATTTCAATTAAAAAAATAAATTTCTGATCGTGGGAGAGGGGGGGGCACACGAGCTCCCTATACACCCCCCGTGTTCGTCTCTGATCCCACCAATATGCGTTAAGATTCAGAGGGGCAGAGCTGATGACGAAATTTTGCTGACAGGGGGGGGGGGGTCAAAAATGGCTAAAAATTTGCTTACGTAATACTTGAACGGCCCCTTAAAGGAAATCTTGTTTCACAAATGTGACTAACCCCTTAAGCGGCATTAACGAGATATATCGTCTTCATGAAAACCTTATTTTAGCACTGACAAGCCCAGATATTTTTTAAAGTAGATTTCTCAAATGGAAAAGTTTTCCTTGTACCACTTAGTTTGCACTTGCTGAAAATCGGAAGAAACCTATTCCATTAAAAAATATAATATTTTGAAGTGAGGGAGGGTATTAGTGATTTTAAATTTCCGCTCAAAGAGAGAGAGAGAGAGATGATTTTTTTTTTCTCTTGTATTTTTTCCAAATATGTGATTAATTGATACACAAAATTATTTATTGTTTTATCGGTTTTTAAATACTTGATTTGCGATCTCCTCGATCATTTCATACCTCTGTTAAATCTCCCTTTTCTTGAATATTTTAATTTTCACGCACCCAAAAAAAAACCAAGGAGTTTCTCACAAAATAGTATATTTCATTTGCCCGGCTGTGATTTCTGTGAATGCTTATCGCTGTCTACTTGGTACAAATTTTTATTTGTTTAGTATTGGTTTCTGATCAGAAGTCGTTTGAAATACGTACTACCAGCTTATTATTATTAAAATGATATACAACTTATTATTCATGTGATCGATATCATAAGGCTTTCAATGTTGATTTTTACACACTTAATTGTTATAAAAATTGGAACTTATTATTCTTTAGATTTCTTTAGAAAATAATTTAGTTAATTTCGTTTGAAATTTTTCGTGGTACATCTACGATGTACTCATAGCACGCTGATTGAAAAACGCTTCTTTGGGTGAAGGTGAAAATATGTGACGCGTTGTCTTCTGGATTTTCAAAAAATATCATGTGTCAAGAAGCGAGTATGTCTTGTAATATCTCACCTAAAGAGATTAAACATATAATCGATTCAGTTGGATGAATCTTCTGGTATCATTGGTAAATCCTGACTATCAACATTCAGTAAATATCGAAATTTAACAAAAATAATACATTTTCAGCTGTCAAAGTTTCCTAGACAGATAAAAAGGCTCTTCTTCTCTCGGTATGGATGGTGTTCCGTCTTATATAGTTAAACCTTGTGCTATAAATTTTGTTTTTCCGTTGCTAATTATTTTCAATTTATCAACTACTACCAAAATTTTTCCTGCCGAGTGGAAGAGAGCAAAAGTTGTTCTCCCATTTTCAAAAAAGGTGACAAATCTTGTATTGAGAATTATAGACCCGTTGTTATTTTATCTCCGTTCGCTAAAATCTTCGAATCGATATTACACAAAAAAAATTTCAGTCAGATCAAGTCCTGTATTTCCGCGAATCAACATGGTTTTGTCAGTGGTAGTGTCACTAACCTACTGAGTCTTAATGCCTGTATTATCGACGCCATACATAACAAACGACAACATGATGTCATATATACTGGTTTTTGATCATATCGATCATGGAATTCTTATTAGCAAAATTAGTAAAATAGGTTTTAACTGTGACTTAGTGAATTGGTTCATTTCCAACTTATCCAATAGAGTGTTGTATGTATTCTATAAATCCAATTTAAGCCAAGGTTTTGTTGCTAGTTCTGGTGTACCTCAGGGATCTGTCCTAGGCCCTTTGTTATTTATCATTTTTATCAATGATCTATCCGCACTTTTCAAAAATTGTCTACTATTTGCCGATGATTTGAAGACTTTTAAAACTATTGATTGTATTGATGTACGTTATTGTTTACAAAATGAGTTGTCTTTACTTCACGAATGGTGTATACTTAATAGACTTAATCTCAATATTGATAAATGCTTTGTTCTTTCATTCACTTACAAAAAGAATCCTATCGTTTTTACGCATTGCATTAATAATAGCCAATTGTTTAGAAGGACCTCTGCGACCGATTTGGGTGTGATTTATAGTACCAATTTTAACTTTGCTGATCACATTAGAAATCTTTGTTCTGTGTCATATAAAAAACTTTGCTTGCTCAAAAGAATGTCGAGAGATTTCAACGATAGTAATATTTTATTATCCCTTTTTAATACGCTTATAAGATCCAAACTGGAATATGTTTCAATTATCTGGAACCCATTTCACGCTTGCTATATTATGAATCTTGAAATTATTCAAAACAATTTTCTAAGGTATTTATATTTCAAAAAACATGGTCCTTATAACCATATTTTATCTGCCACTCATCTACGAAACAGTTTCAATGTTATTAGTTTACAAAAATGCAGAGATTACTTGCTCTTTATTTTTTTCAAGAAACTGTTGACTAGCCAAATTGATTGCATACCCATTCTTAACGAAATCTATTTCAATATTAAGTGCCACAATACAAGATCTAATTGTTTATTTGCCGTCAAATCATACAATACTAATATTGGTAATTACTGTGCTGTAAACAGATTTTTCGCATTTTATAATAAGCTTCCCCGACATCTGGATATTTTTCATTCGTCTGTTAACGACTTAAGAAGATTTTTGCTGTGATTGCGTTGTATATATCTTTGTGTGGAGTTTTGTATTTTGCATAGTTTTTGTTACTTTTTATTTGTCTTGTGTACTTTATCATGTAGTTGTATTTTCTATTTTGTGCTAATTTTTATTATTACTGCAAGCTGTAATTGGGGTTTGAACCTGTAGCTTTGTATTTTAAATAAATAAAATAAATAAAATAAAGAGAGAGAGGACTGGAATGGAGTGTCTATGCACCCTTTAGAATAAGGTGGGGTTGGTGGGAAAACCACCCACACATTCTTGTCCCAGACGGAAAAGATAAAAATTTATTAGAGGGATGCTAAAGGATTGAGAATCAGCTAATATTCACAACTCAAAATGATATTCTAGTGCATAGTTCCCAAACTTTTTGTTCCATCGCCCCCCAATTCAAGCGAATCCATAGGACCCTAAGTTATACTCGTAGCTTCTATCGCCCCCTGGACCATTCATTCCATCTCCCACCGGGGAGAGATATTGTCCACTTTGGAAAACAGTGTTCTAGTGCAGTGTTTCCCAAAGTGAGCAATATCGCCCCCTGGTGGGCGATGGAATGGTCCAAGGGGGCGATGGAACCTACTGATTTAACATAGGAGCCTATGGGTTTACTTGAGTTGGGGGCGATGAGAGGAAAACATTTCTGATTAAGGGGGCGATGGAACAAAAAGTTTGGGAGACTATGTTCTAGTGTAATGTTATTTTGTCTACAAATATTCAACAAAATAACAATAAAATAATTTTGTGTTCCAAACATGATAAAATTTAAATGGCATAACAATGGTGTACGGAGGATTTTCTCGGGAGGTGGAGTTCGTTTTTCAGTTCATAAAACAGCAATGATTTTGGCTAGCCCGCCTCCTGATACGTACGCTGCGCATGCAAATATCGGAAAAATTATGGTTCATTAAAAAAAGACTGTCTGAAATGCGTGAATTGAGAACTTCATTTTTTTGGCGTAGGATTCATTTGAAAAATTCGGTCTGAATTCAAAAATAAAAAGTTATTTATTTTGTGGGAACATAAAAGATGAAGAGGCATGCAAATGTCGGAAAAATATTGATTTATCGAATGGATGCTAAAGGACGATTGAGACACCACTTATTACACATACTGTATATAATGCAGCATATCAAAATCAGTTTACCTCACAAATTTTTTAATTTCATCAGAAAACGCGTTTTATAAGTATTTTTACAGTGATAAACATTTAACATTCAACTTTTAAACGGCTGAGATAATATAAAACGACTGCGGGTCAGTGATTCTCCCATAGGAGATTCTTTTGTGATGAATTTGTCACCGCAGGGAGGAGGGGGCGATACTTTTCGCTACTGGTCCCGCAGACCATCACATTTTTTTCTCGGTAGTTCGATTGTTTAATGTGGTCTCGGACCAACGGACCACCAATGATTTCAAACGCTGACAACTATCTTTGCTTTTTAAAAGTTCGTATCGCCATAACACGTAGAAAATCTTCTCTGATATACGCGTATTGCAGGCCGAGAAAAAAATAACATACATCTATTAAGTAAATTTGTTTGATAAGTAATTTTTATTTTGTCGATCATTCTAAACAGAAAAAAAGTGACGAGATATTCTTGATAATTGGTTCAATTATGACAATTCGTCTAGAAGTAATATTGCAAAAACAAAATAGTACAATACTTCTTCCATTTCTAATCGTTAATGTGTGAATCCAGTTTTTCTGTAATAAACAATATTAAAAATAAAAAACGATCAGAGCTGGAATCCTTGAAATAAGGCTGTATGTATAATGTGCTTGTCCGAAATTCAACTTTACAAAAAGAGGAAAATATTCTACAACAGCGGAAAGCTCAGATATCTAATTCAGTTTTGTTTCAAGAAGTTTAAGACATCTGGATCAAAGTTCGTTGAGGTGATTAAAAACTGTAGTTTCGATTGTTTTCATGTCTTCTTTAAGTCTTAAAAATTTTTTGAAATAGTTGTTTTAGCTCGAAGAAGTGGTAAAAATAAAGAATATCAATCATCGATATCTCTGTGTAAAAAGCAGATGCTATGATTTTACTAATTGGCATTTTTTGATCCAGGTCTATAAAAACTTTGATTTTTATACTTACCTCATTTATCACTTTACAAACTTCCACTTATCATGCTGGAGTCCCTCTCTTTTTACAAATTATTTTTCATATTTCATCTCAGTTAAAATATTGATTTCAGATTTTGTTTCAGGCTGACGCTCTTTCTTAACTCCCTCCCCACCCCCCTTTCACGTACAGAATTTTGGCAACAAATTTAGATGATCTCTAGAAGTATCGGCGCTAAATCTGGTAGCCTTGTTCGCACGTAAAAAAAAGGGGGAAAAGAAAGGGAGGGAAAGAAAAAAGAAGGGGAGGGGGGCAGCGCTGTCGAAAAGTAGATAAAAGAGTAGGCCTACAGTAGATTTCTCTTTCTCGCTTACATATAGCTCTGAGAAAGGTACATTATATGTGGGGGCGATCCCTAAACAGGAGTACAGAAAGAAAGGGGAGAGGGGAAGTGTTTAGGGTTGCACTGAATCTTCGTATGAACCAGACATCTTTAACCTGTTGCTCGTGAGCACCAAGTGCTCCCTGAGGCACCAAGAGTGAGTGCTCAATGCACATACCAGATTTCGTGCTCGCGAGCACTTGATCAACGTTTCAATTAAATACCCTGTAAAACTTGTATTCAAGAATTACGATTTATGCAGATTTCAAGCATACGTATGTAAACGTTTCCGTAAGGCACACATGCTCAATTTTATTTATTTATTTTATTTTTTTATTTATTTATTTTATTTGTTTGTTTATTTATTTTATTTGTTTGTTTATTTATTTTATTTGTTTATTTATTTATTTTATTTGTTTATTTATTTATTTTATTTGTTTATTTATACAATATATTGTTGGCCCTAGGCCTATACAAGAGAATGCTGTTGAATGGACATGGAGATTGTTTGATATTGTGCAAAAAACTAGTGACAGTGGAGGAGTTGACAATATAGAACTGGGGAGTTTATTTCATTCACCAATGGTATGAGGAAAGAAGCTGTATTTAAAACAGTCAGTGGAAGCAGAAATTATTTTTATTTTAAGGGAATGGTCGAGTCTTTTGGAGACGTAGGATGGTTTGGCTAGAATATCGGAAGTATCAAAGTTAAGATGACCATGATAGACCTTATAAAACTGAGTTAATCGAAAAATAAGACGAAAAGTAGCAAGGGGGAGGAAATTAAGTTCGTTTTTAAGTTCGGATACGGTGACAAAGGACGACCAGCAATCGTGGATGAATTGGGTGGATTTATTTTGGATTGATTCAAGTTTTTCTATGTTAGTGGAAGTGTAGGGGGGTCCAAGATTTCAGCGGCATAGGAGAGTACGGGAGAGATGTAAGTTTGGTAGCAGAGAAATCTGATATCCCGAGTTAATTTTGTGGTTTTGGCGAAGGAAGAAAAGTTTGTTGAGACATTTCTGGAAGATGTAATCAACATGTTTGTTCCAACGTAGGTTAGCTGAGATTATGACGCCGAGGTATTTAATTTCAAAAAGTTGGGATATGGTTGAATTATCGATTGAGTAAAAGTATTCAAGAGGAAGTAATTTACGGATAACTCTCATGAAAACTGTTTTTGAAATATTGATAGGCATCTGCCATAGTGAACACAAGTCAGAGATAGAAACCAGATTATTTTGGAGAAGTTCTCTTGGTCAGATAGTTGGTAAATGATGCAGTAGATAACGCAGTCATCAGCAAAGAAGCTAGTAGTAGAGGTGAGGGTTTGAGGGAGGTTATTAATGTAAATCAAGTATAATAACGGAGAGAGGACCGATCCCTGAGGGATACCAGACATTACGGAGGCTAATGGGGAGTTATGATCATTAAAATGTACAAACTAGTTACGATATTTTAGGAAAGCCTCCACCCATTTAAACAATTGAACGTTGAGGACAAGATTTGAGAGTTTAAGGAAAAGTTTGTCACGGGTAGGCTGACCATATTTCTTCGAGAGAAATACGGGACATTGGGATTCAAAATACGGGTAAATACGGGACACTGCCAATTATCGCCAAAAACAACGCCAAAACCAAACAAAGTTGCCAAATATTGTTGAAATTACGGAAAAATCACAATGGCGGGAAATGATGCATCGCTGCAAATTGCCGTAGATTAAAATGTATTTCACGAAAAACAAACGTTCAAGACAAATGTGGGAGATTAATATTCTCATATATAGTTGCAATTATCGTAAAATAATTTATGAGTTGAAAAATAATGTCAATCTTTGACTTCAATAAAGAATAAAAATTCAAGTAGGCTTCGTGTAAAATACGGGAAAAACCGGGACACTTTTGCCAAAAAGTCGGGACGGCCAAAAAAACAGAAAATACCGGGGCTGTCCCGGGAAATACGGGACGTATGGTCACCCTAGTCACGGGGAACTTTATCATAAGCTTTAGAGAAATCAAGGAAAATTACATCAGTTTGAAGTTTTTTATCGATGGCTCCCTAAATGTCGTGGAGGAAGAGGGCTAGCTGAGTAGTAGGAAGGGCTTTTCTGAAGCCGTAATGATTGGGAAAAAGAAAGTTGATGGAGTGTAAGTGTGGGTACGGATTTTTTATGATACAATGTGTTCAAAAACTTTACAATAGGAAGCGGTGGTTGCTATTTTCTTAAAGTTAAGGGGATTGGAAAGTGGACCTGATTTGTGGATTGGAATAATTTTATTGGTTTTCCAATCGTTGGGGAGAACAGCAGTATTTAGGGAAACATTGAACAGCATTAAAAGGTAATCAGAGGCTTTATCAGCACAGAATTTAAGAATGTAATTTGGGATGTCATCGGAGCCTACTAAATAAGAGGTTTTAATTTTTTCAATAATTTTAAAATACCTTCTTTAGAGAAAAATATAGGAGGTGAGTTGTGAATGTGGAGTCAGGGAGTCAATGAATGAGTATTGAGGAGGTGAGGAGTCTATTGAGAAAACCTAGCAGAACGCCAAGTTGAATTCGGAAGGAGAGGACATATCTTTATTTGAAATTTTGAGGGAAGTGGGACCGATAGATTTAGATCTAAGGTAGCTCCAAAACTTTGTGGGATTTGTTTTCAGATAATGGGGTAGTGAGAGATAAAGGTATTTGGTATTTTGGGCAGAAATGAGGTCTCGGGTGGAGACTGAAATTTTAGATTTAAGTGCATTGGATTTGTTAGTTTTATATTTGAAAGAAATACGGCGGATTTTTCTCTTTAGATGAATAATATCTCTGGTGATCTACGGATTAAGAAAATACTTATAGGATACTTTTTAATTGGAACTGTAGTTAGGCATTTGTTGATAATACATTTAAAAGTGGTCTAAAGGATGTGGATGTTAGACGAGGATATGGATAGGAAATCATTGAAGTGGGAGCGAAGAATATTTTACATTAGTGAGTTATTTGCTTTGTTAAAATTACGTTTAGGGGCGAATTTGTAGGAAGGGATAGAATTGGGAAGGGAAAAGTCAAAATGAGTGGGATTTTATGGTCTGAACAACCCTCGAAAACAGAAATGTTAAGGATTGGGATCCGATTGGATGTAGCAATAAGGTCTAAGGTAGAGCTGGAGTGAGTGGTGGTTCTTGTGGGTTTTAAGATGGATTGAACTAAGTTAAATTTAAGGAAGATATCGAGAAGTTTGTTGTTAATTCGGTGATTGCCCGACAAAGGTGTCATAATTTTCCAGTCAATACCGGGAAGATTGCAGTCTTCGGAGATGATAAGAGAATGAGTAGTAGAAAACACTTCTAGAATAATTTCAAGTTGTTCAAGTAAGTGGAAGTCGGAAGAAGGAAGAAAATAGATAAAAAAGGTAGAAATAAATAAAAATGGCCCTCGACCTCAAACTCTAATTTTGTGAAAATGAACTAAGCGGCACATTTACAGGTCACTTAAGTGACACGTGGTGCAGTTCTATATTACTCAAGTGGCACGCAGCGCATTTCCAAGTTACTTGAGGGTCTCGCTGCATATTTACAAATGAATTAACTGACCTATGGCACAGTTTCATGGTTGACCTATGGACATTTCCATGAGAAAAACGACCAGCGGGATATTTACAGATCTTTTAAGTGATCTACACCACATTTGCAGATCACTCAAGAGGCCCGCAACACCTTTACGCGGATCACTTAACACTTGAGAACTACCGGAATTGCAAAAATACATGATACAGCTGTAAATACGGATTTATTTTGGATTAAAACAAGTGCGAAGTCTCCCCATAGGGTTGCCAGTCTTAACATTTGTCGTATGGAGGTTTTGGGAGCACTGGGGGGGGGGGGGGGCTTTGGGGGCCCCAATTCCGTTAAAAAATCTCATGCTTATATTTTTCGAATTTATATTACGTATTAGGCCTATATCAATAGTCATGTAGGCCTATATCATAGCTGCTAAGTCTCCCGAATTTATCGGGAATCTCCCGAATTTTATCTTCATCGCTCGATCTCCCGAAAAGTTCTTAAATCTCCCGAATTTTTACGAAAATCACAAAAATCCCTAATTGTCCCTAAAAATTCCCTACTTCATTAAAAAATCCCCGCTTACGAAAACAATCCCTAAGGAATTTCTGAAGCCTCTTTTTTTTCCCTTTCGAAATGACGTCACACGTCGTAAATGGGGAAATTCCCTTTTTAAGGAAGTTTTACAAACCCTCTGATGGTAACAAGAAAGTTGTTTGTCTTATCGTGCAGGGAAATGGCTTAGCAGCCAATAGTCCTGGATAATAATTGAAGATTATGGTGATGCACATGTGGTCAAAATTTCTTTTGTTGAAGTTACGTACGTGCGATATAACAAAGCATGAATAATGATAAGCAAAAACATATTTAATCAATTTTAAAGATACTTATTCCGATGAATTTCCTTTCATCAAACGTTCCAGAAGAGGGCCGACTTTTCCTTTTTTGTACAAGTTGTGTTACGGACATAAACATCGGGCATGGAAAGACTGCCATCATCACTCATGTGAAATTAAAAAAAAAGCATCAAGCAAGTGTCACAAAAAGTCAGTGTTCTTCAAAAATTGACGGTGTTTTTCTTCATCTTCCGATGATTTTGGGGTCATTCGCGGAGAATGTTTGTTCACAGCGTTTCTGATTGAACGCATTATTTATTTTTACATCATTGAAGTTTTGACCTCCAATTTCACTTGTTTTTTGCGTAGGAATTTTATTCCCAAGGGAATAAAATTCCCTATTTTAATTTGACTTCAGTTTTTGAGTAGGGATTTTATTCCCTACGCTTCAACTTTTATGTTTGGAAAATCCCTATTTTATTTGGAAAAATCCCTATTGTATTTATTAGGGAGTGGTTTTAGTATAAAATACGGGTGTGCGCGAAAATCTCCCGAATTTTCATTTTCAAAAGTTGGCAGCTATGCTATATCAATAGTTCAAGTCGCAAGTTTTAAGGAACTGTTTCACATTCATCGGGTGAATTTCTCCCCCCCCCCTCCCCCATCCTGCCAGCCGATTAAATTAAATACAAATACAAAAACAACGCCACAACAGGCAAAATGCCCAACGTGGTGGCTGATAAAAAGATGCCCATAAAAATATGGATGTCATATATTTCAAAAATACAGCAACACAATTAAAAATGCAATTAACACAAATTATAAACAATATATACACATGATAAAATATTATACAACGCCCATAAAGAATACTTATGGTTGTCTTATTCTAAGAATGGATAGCTTCTCGATTTAAAGCACTCGGATTTTGAAGCAAACGCTTAATATGTTTTTTTACAATTCTAATTAGCAAACAACAGAACAGTCTCGGTTAAAAACCTCAAAATAAAAAATCAAATTAAAGAAAAGACGATATAATACGATGTTTCCCGACTTGTGGTCCATGAGTACTTTGTAAGGGGTCCGCGGGATCATTTTCTTTTACTACCATTGCACGAATGACATATTTTGTGTTGTGAAATAGCAATATATTCATTTTTTTATATGAAAATTAAAAAGAAATTTATATGCAAACTAAAAGAACAGAATAGTTATTAGATTTTATGGCGGGGTGGGGGGATGTCTAAATTGACCTTCTGACGCTACACAGGGGTCCACTGTGCATTAGCCTTCACTACAGGGGATCCACGACATCAAAACGGTTGGGAAACACTGATATATATATACTGTATATACAGTATATGATCTGAATATAAATATATAATATTCAAAATATATATTTTAATTTATATAGGCTAATAATACGAATAATTGCATTACCGAAAAGAAAACAAATAGATATTGGGACACACTTTTTTACACACATTTTTACACTTCGCAGAGAAATAGAAATCGAGCGATCATAAATCGCTTAGCAGTCTGAACATTGAATTTTCGCTTCGCAATGCTTTCCACAAACTAGATTTTTACACTTCCTGCACATCAATTCGTGGTTTTTGAATTTGTTTACGTAGCAGTGTTAGCGTTTTCTCAATTTCTTTGTTTGATTATCGTCAGACAGGTCTGGGGTGGGGGAATCGCATCTACCTGCGGAGAAAAGTGATCGGATTTCATTTGCTAATTATATAAAATGAAGTTCCATCCAGAAAATGTTTTCTTTTTAACTTTTTCTAGCAAACCCATGAATCGATTGCGCTCAGATCATGGATGTTATGAAACATGTACATCGGCCAGTGCCTTGAAGGAGGTCTAAAATATCTACCCTGAATTTTGTTGAGTTATAAAACTCCACAGACTCTGGATTTTTTTTTTCATTGTTGAAATTTCAATTGAGGGATGAAAGGAGTTCAAAACCAAGACACTTTTTTAGGGTTTTTTTGATACACAGTCATTGTAATAAAATCTATTTTTAGGAGTTTGGTATCTTATGACTGATCATTTGAGTTTATGACCCGCATTAGGGATTTCTCGTCGGAATTTATTCATGGTTCCCATGAGACTAGTATCAACAATTTTTAATTTTTCCGCAAGCTTTACACAAGTGTAAAAACTATCGGTTGTAATTTTCCTTCCTTTCTTTAGGTATGGTTGTGCAACCTTCATTACGTGTTCTGGAAGAGGTACATCATTGGGACGTAATTCATCTTTTCCAAGATATGGAAAACCGTTGCACACATATTTAGAATCACCATCAACAACCATCCAGGACTTGATTCCAAATTTGTCCGGCTTATTAGTCATATATTGAAGGAATCTACATCTTAGTGGGAAAAAGCTATTTATCTACCGTCAGATTAGGACCTGGAATTACATATTTCATTACATATTTCTGAAACTAAAGCAAATTTATCCGGCCGTAATCGATTTGCTCCAGTAAATTTTATGTCAAACTTCAGATATTTCATGGTTCCACTGAATCTATTTCTACCTATGGTCTCAGTGAAAATTGCTGGCAGCCATGTTTTGGACCACAGCTCACCAACAGGAGAAGATTTTGCTCCAAGACCTCCTCTAAGGTACATAAGAGCAATAAAGGTATATAGTTCTTCATGAGAAAGGCTCCAATCATGTCAAGCATTCTTTTTAGCCTCACACACTGTGTACGAGTGTATATTTTTCAACATTTGCTCATTGAAGAAGAGTCTCCAAGCTCTACCGCAGCTGTCATCTTGTATTTCTCTTTTAGAGTAATAAGATGGAGTTGGTGAATCCTTCAAAACGTTCTGTTTTTGACGCCAACCAGTTGAAGGAGCAAAAATATCTTCAACAGTCCACTCGGTTTGACTATCTTTCCCCAAAAGTTGATTGCCAGGTTGAAAGTGTTCAGAATCATTCGGGATATAGACGTGTCATTTACGACCTCGATGCTCACGAGATTAATCGTGCATGCTGCTAAGTGGCTATTTTCATCGACAGCATTCATGGTACCATCTAAAGAAAAAAAGTTACTTGAAAATCGGGTGGAAAGAAAGAGAAGAAATGCTCAGCCACCCTCAAGAAAAAAAAATTCACACTTACAATTTTCATATAAATTTTGAAAATTGTATTTTTTTTAAATCCCGGAGAGTTGCTCTTGAAACCCTGTCGCTGAAACTAAATACCCATGAAACTGTGCAAAATAGAATAGCAAGCAAGTATTAAAAAAAAAAGAGTAATGATCTAAAAATGCTTCAAATGGAGGGCATAATCAAAAAAAGAGGACAAGTTCTCTCAATCAAAAAGATTTATGGTAAATCCAGTGCAATCAATTTCCAAACATCTTATCTTGTTCATCACAGCAAGTTTGATTGGAAATTTCGTCCGAAGAAGAGTCGCTTTGATTTTGCATAATCAATTCATCTTCATTGTTTTCTACATTTTGCTCTTCAGTATCTTCCTCTACATCAGAGACGCCTTCGGATATATTATTGAGAGTTTCAAGGATTTGTTGGCATTCGATTTCCCGACAATTGGCTACGATTTCCCACTCACTTCTACACCGAGATTGACGTTCACAAAAATATTCGCTCTATAAATGAGTTGAATGAAGAGGCGTGGGGTCCCCATGTCAAAACGCAGCGATTAACGTGAAAGAACTGTTGCACCACCGGCAACCACGTTACTACTTTTTATTCAATTTTACTTAGAAAGACCCCCCCCCCCCCCACCGTGGTCTCTCCAGCTGAACGTTCTTGTGCACATACTGAAAATGCATGCAAAATACACAAAATACTGTCCCGCGATGACATGTAAACGCACGCTTTCTGGTGTATAAATAAATGTATATAATCGTAAGATGTGACAGTAGTATAAACATTTCCCGGCCTGTGGATGACAATATTAAAAGAGGCCCTCTGCATGGCGCCCACAAGGGTAGGGCTGACAAGGCTCAGACGATTCTCATAATTTTTTGTCGCTATAAATTCACTGTATAGGTGCCCGTGAAAGTCTGGTCTGGGGGTCCGCAAGAGATCCCAGCCTAGAGGCCCTGCTGTAGGATGTGAGGGCCATAGTCCCCTGAAGTATAAACTAAAAATAGTGAGTTTATCAGTGAGTTTACCCCCACCCCTCATTTATACTCCCCTTTTGAGACGGGTGTCTTTAGCTTCAAACAGGGGTGACAGTACATACAAAATATCCCATAGCGGTGTGCCAAACCATCTGAAAACTGAATAAGTTTCCTTGAGCTTAAAAAGTGGGTGAGATTAGAAGCGACACTATTATATATTTTTAGTAAACTTAATAAAGTTTTGAATAAACTATACATTGTATGCAAAAAACTGTAACAACTATGCAAATGCTGCGAGTAAAGTTCGAAATTTCAAACATGACCATCGGTAGTTCCAGGTAGAAAATATAGCATATACAATATAGAAAATAGACTTAGAAATTATTTTTTTAGCACCAAAAGATTCCTTTCGTCGATTTAAGAAATTAATGGAGCGAAATTGCCAAATTTTGTAAAATAAAGATGTAGTGGGTGATCGAAAGTTCAGAAAGCGGTCAGAATGACCGCGCTGTGTTAAAAGATCCTCGGCACGTGCACAGATCACTAGGGTGGTCCGCGACACGTTTTCAAACCAATGAAGGGGCCCGTACTCTCCTAAATGTTGAGCACCCTTGCCATAAGCGGTGCTCTTTGTTTGATGATAAACATAGGCACTGCTCGCGACTCGAGAAAGGTTGAAGATCCCTAGTTTAAATCTTGGTTTCTCAACCAAGTGATTTTTTTCAGAAAATAACATATAAAAGTGGCCAAAATATATTTTTTCCCTTGAAAAATATCACATTGGTTCATTGTTAGCCAAAATTCTTCATTCTTACCACATTTTCTATTCCTGCGGTACATTTTGATGGCGTATTTTTAAATGGTGTAAAATGGTTCAAAAATCTGATAAAAGTGGTTTGAATTATATATAGGCCTATATACTTTCATATAAAAAATAGCTTAGTTACTTAAAGTTATATACCGTGCCCAAAATTTCTCGTTCTTACCCACATTTTCTAATTTTGGGATATATTCTAATGCTCTATCTTAAGCAAATTCATGAATGAGGATTGCATTACACATTTAAATATGTGATTGGGGTGTATTATCTCACAGGCAGCAACAGTAGTGACTTCACTGTCATGATGTTATGGGCTAGTGGTCTTATAATCCAATGAAGACACCGGTTGCCCCCCTAAAGGAGAAAGACCAGTGTACTAGTGGTTACTAGTGTTCGCCAATACGCGTGATTCACGCATCAAAATTCAATTTTACTCCTCCAAATTTCGTAATTTCGTTAAGGAGTGAAAATACTCTTCCAAATTTTAAGTTTATTTTATTTATTTTTTATTACAGAGTTATTTCTCACCAAAAAAAAAAAATGGGGGAAAAAATACCCAAAGCCGCTTAAAAGTTAATGAAGCTTTGGCAGCTTTTAAACTTTTTTACTCTTAATGCAGCTTTGAAAATACCCGTCTTTTCACAAAAATACCCCTTAAAATTTTGGAGAGGAGTGAAATTACTCTTCAAAATGTGAAGAAAACACAGAGAACTGGAATGAATTTTTTTCGATTGCATTTGGACGAGATATTTCGCCCTTAAAGGGGTTAAAACATCTTGCAGTATACCTACCGCGATATATATTAGCGATTAATAATTACAAAAATTGATGGCAGATGTATACTACACATAGCAAGCATTACATAGAAACAAACTTCACGGAAGCTTCACTACACGTACACGTACATTCCAACGTGTACCAATTCGTTAGAAGTTCCGTAGAGGAATATGGACGTGGTGTATGTGTGGTTTAGTAGCAGTAGTAGTAGTAGTATACCTACCAGTATAACACGAACGAATATATATATATATACTACGTTCAATATAATTTTATTCCCCTAAATATATCGTGGTAACTTCTGAGCGATCTCATGGCACTCTAGAACAATGATTCCCGAAGGGTGTTCTACAGCACCACTTCTGAAAAACATGAAAAACAATACATGATTCATAAAAACACTAATGCATAAATTTAGTTGGGTTTTCACAGACACTACAACTTCTAAATAATGAATGCACGTACATAAGGGCATTTTCTATTTGAATAGGTATGAAACGGTTCTGAAAGAACAGTAGCAGTTTCTAAAAATTGCCATTTTTGAACTTATCTTGCTAGAACTGCTTATTTCAACATTCCTTTATATTTTCTTTGGAGCTTTTTTGTTTTATAAAGTGAATATCAACCATATTTTTAATGAGCATAATTTTTTCAGCCACCGTGTTGGGCAATTTGCCTGTTGTGGCCTTTGTATTTTTATGGTATATAAATTTTATTGATCACTAATACTGTATAAAGTTTTTAGTGTTTTAAAATGGAGCTGAGAATTGAAGTTCGTTTACAAATTTTTGATTCATTACGGTGTTGTTCATGGTGGATGAACAAAAAAACAAGCAAGCACGTTTTTTTTCCTTCAAAATGTTGTAAATAAAAGTTTGTAGATACCATCAATACAAAGCCGAGAATTTCGAACTTTTTGTCTTTCGATTCCCGTCATTTCGTACAAATATAAAAGTGTATAAAGAGATGCCCCCCCCCTTTTTTTTTTCTTTCTACAAACTTCATATTTCATCTTTGGAATAAATGCATTCTGGCCACCTCTACGTATATAGTCGTGGGTAATAGGCATTTCGATGGCCAGAAGAGGAAGAAAAAAACAATTTTTTTTTATTCTTTCTTTAGAGGGAGAATTTTTTTTTCTTCTATGAAGAGCAAATGAAAGAAAAATTGAAGAATAAAAAAACTTCTGCGTCAAAATTTTTTTTCCATATTTTTCGTACGAGAGCAGCTCAAGCGCATTTCTATTTTACAGCATCCATCGATTTTGTTTCACAAAATTCGATTTCTAAATTTAACCACATTGTGTGCGCTCTGGTTTGTGTGCCTTTAGTTTACTGTATAAGAAGCCTGTTACCCTTTCCATATTTGTATCACACGTATTGAAGCTATTCATTTAGAAATAATTTTTTTCTTCTCCCACATTCGGGAACACTTTAATTAATTTACGATCATTCTTTGTTATCTTCATTGCAAGTGCAAGCTGCAATGTCGTGTTCTTGCATAGTTTTCATATGTCTTTGTAACTCTTAAGTGATTCGATTTTCGCAGTTTATTGTTACTTTTTTAATCACACAGAAGTGCTTGACCGGGTGTTTCTAGTTTGGTTCAAAACATTAGTTACAAAAAATGTTTTTGCTCTCAATGGAATTCGATGCAAAAGTTATATTTCAACTATGCAAATCATAATTAATCTTCATGTACTTTCGAATTTGTGTTTGAACGCAGTGCACCGCAAACAAGGATTGACATATTTTTGACACATGAGAATTTTAGACGGTTTCAATCGCGCTCCAAACTATTACAATAAAACCTCTCTCGAACCATCTTCGGTTTGTTGAGTTACCACAATGCGGCGTTCGCATTACATACCCTCCCTACTCAGCCTTCACCATCTACAGGTGCAAATGTGCTATTTAAGCCATGACTTTTATGTAGAGTTAATAAGTTTTGCTTCCATTTTTCAAAGATCACACCGAAAGGGTTTATAATAATTTCAGGTGCACTATGATAGCCACGACTCACGACGTGGGATCGTGCCTTCCCAATATCAACTTCTACAAGAACTTTGTAAATCATCATATTTTTTAACTATTTTTGTTCATTTACTAGATGCTCTACATTCAGCATTGTATTCGCATCCCAATTTTTAACTGTATCGCTTACTCTAAATTTGCATTGCTCACGCTCTATTTGTATGATACTTGAATCTGACATGAAAACCCATACCGGTGCAGCATGAAGCAGTGTAGGTCGTAAAACCAGTTTGTAGAGTAAGATTTTATTTTTATTTGATATCGATATCTTATTCTGTATGATTATTTTCATCTTTTGTGATGCTATTGTGAATCTTGTCACTGCCTCATCACATTGAGGTTTGAGTGAGAGATCAAGAATAACGCCGAGATATTTTACTTTCTCCACAGGAGCAATTCTAATGCCATTAACCTCCAGTGAGGCAAATGCTGACATTTCATGTTTGTTTGAAACCCACATGAAAATAGTTTTGTTAGCATTTAACTTGACTCTGCTATTCAAACACCATCTTTCAATGTCCCTGGTGCATTGCTGAACATAACATAACTTTTTATTTATTTTTTTTTAAGCCGAGCACAACTCAGGTCTATCGCCATGGGCAATTTACTACCTAGTGAGTTGTGCCGGAAGTGTAAGTATGTGTACCTAACAGTCTGAGTGCGTATCTAGTGTTATGTATGATTTTTTAGTGCTGCCATCTATATCTCAGAAGTGAAGTGAGTGAAGTGTAATGACTGAATATTTGTAGTGTTTGTAGGACTGTTGCTCTCTGTGGCGAGACTTTTTAACGGGGAGATCGGCTCGCGTTTGCTACTTGAAGTTGGGAACCACAGAAAACCAACTTCAGCCGACCACCACTGTGGTGACGGTGGGGCTCGAACCCGGGATTCATGCTTATTAGTTTTAGTGAAAGCCCATTGTGCCAGACTTTATCAAAACTTTTGGAGAAATCAAACATGACTAATGCTACTGATTCTCGATTAGTTTTCGCTCCTTTTAAAAACTCGATAATCCTCAGCAATTGTGTGGTTGTGGAGTGTTACTCCTGAACCCATGTTGTTCAGGAATAGTAATGTTGTGATTATCATTATAATGATGCAATCTCTGGATAATTACTCTTTCGTAGACCTTAACAAGAGAACTCAATAGTGATATTAGTCTCCAAGATGAGGCAATGGTCAAGTTTTGTTCTGCTTTTGGAATTAGAATCACTATAGGAAATTTCCAAATTTTAGGATAGTGTTTGATTTCCATTAACTTGGTGAAAATCAGTCAAGAATTGTATGATGTTTGGTGGAAATGCTTTAGTCATGTTATTTGTAATAGCATCAACTAAAACTATTTGTAATAGCATCAACTGAGCTGAAAACCTCAACTGAAAACAAAACACAAATAAAACCTCAAAAATTTCAGTCTAAAAACTACTATTGAAGTAGTATTCGTTGACTGCATATAATGTTTAAAATGCCAATATTAATTGCCATTTTGACACTATGAAAGAAAATTTACCGGACAAAATTTGTAAATTTTCCTTCCGAGACTTGATATTGTATGCATAATTCTACACTTTGCATAATAACAGGTTTGTCGCTCAAAGATTTTTAATTGTCCAAAGAAAATGTGTTGTAAAAATTTTGTATGTTTGTGATTTTTTTTTCTTTTTTGATTCAATATAAAGTGTTACGGACTCTGCCACGAAGCTGAGCTAGAGGAGATCTCGGCAACGGGATAACTCCTGTGGCAAATTCTGGAGTTCATTCATTTTCTCAAAGATGTTTCGGAAATCGTTAAAGGAGAGCAGGACAGCGAATAGCGGTTGGGTATAGCGGTATATAATGTTAATGTCACGCAATTTTGCTCAAATATGGCACATAGGCCAGCCTGGTAGTTCCAGTCGCTCAGCCTTAGCTAAAAAAAATTTCCCGATAACGCGTTCTAAACGTCATCAGCTACAATAAACATGAATGAGCTGATATGCGGTGATTCCGATTTTGCTCAGTTTGTACAGAGTAAGCAAAGTATTGTTGCTATATCGTGAGTCGCATAGCCGCACAAATAGAGCACATTACAAGCAAGAAGATTGCCCCCCCCCCCCCGACGAAAAACTGAATTAATGTGGCACAAACAAAAACATTGCATACGAACCGAACCGCTGTAGGCTAGGAAAATAGTTCTGCCATCTTATATATAAATGTGAAAGTATGTATGTATGTATGTATGTATATATGTATGTTCTTTATACAAATCTACAGTTTTTGAGACCGATCGTCGCCAGATTTTGCATATATACCAAACAGGTCCGGGATTGAACCGTAGGCTACTTTAAAAGTTCGTCAGAGCTGGGCAAATGCCCGAAATGGGCGAAAAACTGTCGGGCAACAATAGTTTTGGGGCCTCAACAATTACTTTCGGAACGTTTACTTTGGTTACCTTGGTTTCCAACAATGCGTTTCAGACGTGAATATATGCCTTTACAATGGTTTGTCACACCTTTAATTCTGTTATTATAACAGTTTATTCCTTTATAACGGTTTGTCACTTTTCCAATCCTCCCATTAATTGCAGAAAACCCGAGAAGCGCCGGGTATTTCTGCTAGCCTATATACAGGGTGTCCTGTAAGTGATAATGCGGCCTTTATCTCATCAACCGCCCATTGTATAGGTATCGTTTCAATTTAAAAAATGCGTAAAGGCGTTTGAATAATATTCGCTGCACAAGCTGGACGTATGACGTCGCTAACAACAGAGAACAACAACTACGCTGGCAAAACTG
This sequence comes from Pholcus phalangioides, assembly GCF_987345545.1. Taxonomy (NCBI): domain Eukaryota; kingdom Metazoa; phylum Arthropoda; class Arachnida; order Araneae; family Pholcidae; genus Pholcus; species Pholcus phalangioides. The sequence goes on from NW_028301608.1 coordinate 110,685,101, forward strand.
GGAATAAAAATATTCAACGCCAACTGATGAACTCAATGCTTGCCTCAAATCATCAACACTCTGGCACGAAGTTAAAAAATTATCATTATCCACCAACATGCGAGTTCATCTGCAAAATGACTCAGCACTGCTATCATTTTCACATCAGTTGACCAACCAGTAGACCCAAGCACTGGACCGATTACGTTCCCAAATGGATTTTGCCAGTTGTTAAACTCAGTTCAAGAACTTGCAGACAAAGTCTTCCCAAACATTCAACAAAATGACCAAAACCATGAGTGGCTTTCTGAGAGCGATTCTGGCACCGAAAAATGACAGTGTCAACAAGATCAACGAAAAAATCCTAAAAATTATTCCAGGAGACTCCACATCTTACAAATCGGTTGACACTGTCACAGACTCGGCACAGACATTTAGTTCTGTATCCTGCAGAATTTCTGAACTCCTTTGGATACTCCGGGTGTGCCACCACACAATTTGACCCTCAAAGTCGGAGCACCTATAATGCTTTTAAGAAATTTGGACACACCGAGACTCTGCAATGGCACCAGACTGCGTGAAGAAATTGCACAATTGCATCATTGAAGCAACGATTCTAACTGGATGTGACAAACAAAAAGAAGTCTTCATTCCACGTATCCCAATTATCACCGAAGAAATGCCATTGACTTTCAAGCGATTACAGTTCCTGATTCGTTTAGCTTTTGCCATGACAATCAACAAAGCGCAAGGCCAGTCGTTAGCAGTGGCAGGTATCAACTTACTTGAGCCCTGTTTTTCACACGGACACCTTTTCGTCACCTGTTCGCGTGTTGGTAATAGCAAAAATTTGTACACCTACACACCAGATGGAAAAAGAAAAAATATTGTGCATCCACAAGCGATTGCCTGAAGATTTTAATTAAAATATTTAAAAATAAAAGTAATTTTCTCTTACTTGATGCAGAAATTTTTTTAATTAAGAAATAATTAATAAGCTATACATATATAAATTTTTTACGGGGCGGGCAACGTCGCCGGGTATCAGCTAGTCATCTATATATATAAAATAGATTTTCTGTCTGTCTGTGTGTGTGTATGTATGTTCTCTATACAAATCTACAATTTTAGATCGATAGTCGCCAAATTTTGCATATATACCAAATGGGACTCGACTTAAACGATAGGCTACTTAAAAATTTCTTCATGAGCAGGGCAAATGCCCCAAATGGGCATAAAACCGTAGGGCAACAATGTTTTTTGGGCCTCAACAATCACTTTCGGAACGTTTACTTTGGTTACCGTGGTTCCCTAGCAATGCGTTTCAGACGTGTATATATGCCTTTACAACTTTGTCACTTCTTTAATCCTGTTACTATATGTATCATAGTTTATGCCTTTGTAATGGTTTGCCACTTTTTCAACCTACCAGTAAGGAGACTTTTTTAATAGATGCCATAATCATCATCGCTTTGAGGGTCAGGTAAAGGTGATCCTCATAGAAATCAGTGTTAAAATTGTCGATTTTAATGTAGAAATGCAAAAGTTTGGTGGTGTTTTCTGTAACATAAATAATTTTAAAAATTGTATTGAATTCTCGATTTTTGAAATATTGAGTTCGCTTAGAGATATACGAAGCCCAGGAGATTAAATATGAAGTAATTATCCGGACCTATATACTTTTGAGTTGAATATCCAGGCATACAGGCAATAACACATTACTTTCAACTTTTTATTTATATCTTCGCAAGCATGAAAATTAAGTTCTCCGTATTGTCTTTTGATATTCCACTGCATAAATTGATATAGTTGAGGCTGTTTTAAAATCAAAAGTATATCTAAGAATTTCCAGAGCTTTAGTCGCGCAGGAAGCCTTCATATTGGTTAACTTAGACACGGTTTGCATGTCCCTCAAAGAACGAGGGAGATATCACTTGATCCAAACAGTCTCATTGAAGAAAACCCGGGTATTATAGCTATATAGTTGAACATAAAACTGGGAGTCATAGAGTGATGTGTGTAAAAGCTGTAAACAAAAACGACCTTGCATTTAAATCCTTGTGTAAAAAGTTTGCCATGATTAAGTACTGGGGATTAAGATCAAACAGACGATTTCAATTGAACCACAGATGCGTCAGCTTGGTATATGGGAAGCTATTCCACCCGGGGGCGGCTCGAGAAAAAATCTCCACCCGTGTAGAACCTATTTTTCTCACTCTTGCCCACGTTTTTTTGGTCTACAAAGTTTTTTTTTTGGCCCTTTCAACTCGGATTTGGTGCCCAATTCGAGTGGCGGCCAGAGCGCCCAAGCCACCCCTGATTCCATCTGGGAATTTCTTCAATAGAACCGGGATAAGTGCATTGGCGTACGCAAGGGGTTACTTGAAGGTAAGTGCATTAGCATACCCCCCCCCCCCCCTCCCCGATAAAATCTTGTGAACGCTTATGGGCAAGTTGAATACTGCAATGCAAGCAGATTTCTGCTGGATACTGCCAAGAGATACATCGGACGTTCCCTTTAAGCGGCAGACCAAAATAAAGACCAAAACACACTACACTAACGTCAGTGTAGTGTGTTTTGGCTTCAAGACTCATATGAAGACGGTGAATTAATTCACTTATCTTAAACATGTGGTATAATATACAAAATATAAATGATCATATTACTCATAATCGAAAAGAGGATTTTTACTTTTTATATCGTATATTTAGCACCCAAAATTCTATTAAGAACTATATAATTTCATTCTCGTCAAATTTCCAAGTTGAACTTGTATACTGTGCAATGTAATATACAGGGTGTCTCAGCACCAGATTTACAAACTTCTAGGAGAGGTAGGATGCACCCAGACGATTCGGAATCATATAATGCAGGGTCGGAAGTGATTTCCTGGCGCGTTAGATAACGTTATACGGGAGCGTTGGTTCCGGGCGTTTGGTGCGTTGGTTCCGGGCGTTTGGTGCGTTGGTTCCGGGCGTTTGGTGCGTTGGTTCCGGGCGTTTGGTGCGTTGGCCTGCTCGATCGCCGGATCTATCATGCCTTGATTACTTCTTCCGGAGTCCCCAAACTGGAGGCATATCAAAACATTGGTGTTTACCTCTGTTGACAGCAGGAGGAATCTCTGTTGAGGAACTTGCTTCTTGCATTGCAGGGAAGTCCTAGACATGCCCGGAATCTTCGAGGATGTTCAAAATTCAATACATATGAGATGTGAGGCCTGCATTACAGCTCATGGATGACACTTGAACGCTTTTGACCTCTATTACTTTTTTCAAAGCACATTTAGTATTACAACGCGCGTTCTCTTACGTGGTGCCGTTTCACTTCTTTTTAACTGATGTTTTCTGTGTACCCTATCGCCTCAGGAAAGTATTCCCAACAATGCATTACTATGTGATTCTGAGTCGTCTAAGCTTACCCTATTCCTCCTAGAAGTTTGTAGACCTGGTGTCAAGACACCCTCTGTCTCACAGAGTATGTGTATATATATATATATATATATATGTATAGTTGTATAATGTAATTCATATTTCTTGTGCTTTATTTGCATCACAACACATGGAACACTAGAGGAACAGTGTTCACCTATTTTGATTGTAAATTCGTATTTCTTGACCGCAGAAACATAATTTTACATACTGGTCAATAATGTGTCATGAATATTAAGGAAGTCGGTAAATGACTACCATCTTGGAAGCCATGTTGAAAATTTCCTCAAAAATGTGTAAGAAAAAATGGTACCTAAGATATTTAAAATATGCACATCAAAATTTAAAGAACTTAAAAAATATATATATCAAACTTGGCACAACAATCCAGCTGGATAACATTTCATCCCCTACTATTTATGCTCAATATATATGTTTAAATACGCATTATTTAAACACATTAAAAGCTTTTAGGCTTTTGTATACAATATCGATTTTTGTTATTAGACTATCTTTAAGTGTGTACGGATATATTTAAAACTTCTTTCTCTGAGCACCGTACTCTGGCAATACCTCCTATATAGCTTATATGTTGTATCTAGACAGAGGTCTTCAACCTTTTTCCAGTCACGAGCACTGCCTGTACTCATCATCAAAAGAAGAACATCCTCACGGCAAGTTTGACATACGAATGGATGAAAACTGGATGATTTCAATCCTTGAATGCAATTTGTACAAGGTGTTCAATTGGAACGTTGATCAAGTGCTCGCGAGCACCAAATCGAACATGAGCATCGAGCACTGTGGGTGCTTCAGGGAGCACCATGGTGCTCGCCGGTATCGACACCGGTGGCAGATATCAACGATTTGAAGACGAGAATCAGTTGAAGTTGCAAACATTAACGTAGATATGACATGTTTGAGAGAAATTGAATGTTTGGCTCGTGATTAATAGTGCCTATTGAATGTAGGTTATTATTTGTGAAGGAAAAAAAGTTGAATTCAAATGTTAACTCAAATTGAACTCTTGATCAAGATTCCCTCTAAGCTGCGTGCGTGCGTGCGCAGTCGGGCGCACGAAATCCCGAAATTTATTTATTGGGAATGGCAGAGGTGGCGCTTGCATCACACAGAGGAGGAAAAACACAACCAAATAAACGTACAAAGGAATAAAATAAATAAACATGCAAAATAAAAGGAAAAAAAATACACATGGTGATACAAATAAAATGCACACAACTATTAAAATTACATAAAATAATACAATGAAAAGTTAAAACCACAACGACATAACAGAGCTGGCTCAGAAATGATAAAAACTGAAAATTCCTTGGAAAAAAATAATAAATAAAAATAAAAAATAAATTAAAAAGCATAGCATCGAAGATGGGGAGACAGATCATGGTTTTTTAAAGCGGCCTTAAGCTGATGGGTTGTGGGCTTCGTTACAATCTCACCGGGTAATGAGTTCCATATGCGGGCTGCGCGAATGAAAAAACTATGGTATAGTCTCTTGTGTTATTTAGGCAGAATGGAATTCTGATTGTAAATTCGTGGGCTCTTGTTGTTGAGTTGATGACAAGTGAGGGGATCGACTGCTATGAATGTTAGTCCTCTCTGTATTTTGTTGAGTAATATTAGATCAAGGAAGAGTCGGCGCCATTCGAGTGAGTGTGGGGATTCAGGTGTTCCAGTCTTTCTTTATAGGATTTTTCGTGGAGACCAGGTAGGTTCTTTGTAAATCTTTTTTGTGGCTGTTCAAGCGTCTTGATATCGCCCATTCGGTAAGGGGACCCATACAGGTGAAGCATATTCAGCATAGGTCTTACAAATGTGTTGAATGCCCGAATAAGTGTCGATGTCAAGTTGCTGCATTTGCGATATGTATGAAAAATAAAATATGATAGTCTCTTGGCACGAGCTGAGATTTCACAGTAATGGCCTGAAAAATTCAAAGAGATATTTATGGGGATGCCGAAATCACGGTGTTCAGTGACCGATGGAAGACGGACATTACCAATTGAGTGCTGACAACCTGGATTGCTGTGCCCGAGATTAAGAACCACAGTTTTCGATAGCGATATGGGAATTTCGTTGGATTGACACTATCTACGAAACCTGTCACAAGCAGCCTGAAGATTGAAGCATGAGTTGAAGTCATAAATGCTCGTATAAAATCTTGCATCATCTGTGTGCATGGAAACTTGTATAGAAACTCAGTGAAAGCGGGAGGTAGTGAACGAAAACCGAAAGAGCACAGGCCCGAGAACGGATCCTTGAATTATACTGCTTGTAACTTGCACAGGTCTCGACAGACAACTTCCGGCGCGGGCCTGCTGAGTTCTTTCAGACATTAAGCCAAGACACTGTGGTGGTCGAGTGGTCATAGTGACGGACTCGCGTCGCGAGGTCCGGGGTTCGAACCCCGCCGTCGCCACAGTGGTGGTCGGCTGAAAGTTGGTTTTATACAAATACAACGCCACAACAGGCAAAATGCCCAACGTGGTGGCTGAAAAAATATCATTATCTGCCTCCGAATATATTCTCTCGAGTCCATCGTCTTATCCATTAGTCCACAAGGACACAGTCCAGTTTCTGTGGTTCCCAACTTCAAGGCGCGAATGTAAGCCGATCTACCCTTTAAAAAGTGATAATTACATGGGTGCCAGACACCTGGCGTACGACCGGCCTCGAAACAGGTAGAAAACATTCGTGACACAAATAGCACTTATCCTCAAGCAGAACATCCTATAAAATTTAGCCTTTAAACTGTCAGGACCTGGAGCCGAAATTCATCATTGGTGTATGTGACAAATTGCACTGCCGCGCACATAAAAAAACAGGTCCACGCACCTAAAACAATTAGAGAGACCGTTGCTTTTAATTAAATTTTAAATCTTTTACGAATAAAGTTGTAAAAAAATGATAACGTATAAAACACTTTATGCGTTGCTAATTACAAGTGCAAGTAATTCAACTTTGCTATCATATTTCTTTCAGGTTTTATTGAGCGTAAAAGCTGTAAAGATGATTCTCATACACACCCTGTGCAATTGAATTGTCATGGCTCCTTCTCTGCTAATCGACTCTTTTGAAAGGAGTTTTTTTTTTAAAATTTAATCTATAACTATTTATGCATGCATGCCTAATATTCCTTATTTTTCATTTCCTTTTACTTCCTTTACGAATAACACCGTTGATTATGATGATACGCCTCTTGATTTACTTTTTTCCCCTTTGTTGATGATTGGCAGCAAGAAATGTTAATTGGCCTCATGATGTCACAGCCATGTTTCAACTTTTCACTTGTGAGTGAATAACCTTGTCCCATTTTTATTAAGAGACTGATGTCATTCTCACTCATCTTACAATCGAAGAATGAGTTGTGAGATGTGCCCTTTCTTTCTAAAAGTAAGCTTATATACAAACCTCGTGGCATCTTTTTTCTTTCAGGAAAGCATGACACTAAAACCATCAAACACGTAGACGTTATATAAAATAATATTTTAAATATTCAATTACCCTGCTACGTTGATTCACACGTATGAAACATATTGAATAGTGCGTCGTACGCACGAATTCATTATTTTTCATGGCTGGGGTTTTCTGTGTACCTCATCAGAAATCATGAAGGAATAGATATTTGAAATTAATATATCTCTTCGAATTTTACAAAACATGCGTGAATTTTTAGAATCTAGATCATTAGATCATCAAATCGCGCAAAGTCAATGATTCATTTAGTTAAAACTTATACATAGGAAAACGTTTATATGATAGTTATAATTATTTCTTTCTCTTAAACTTATATTTAAATGCAGAATTTATTAATAATTCATGATTATAGTTTCGTCAAAATTTGGAAGTTTATCATATAAAATTATATATATAAACACAGTCATCAACAGAGACCCACAACAAAAATCGCTTGAAATTGAAATACACTAATTTAATTTTTTATTTAATTGCAAGGAAAGTAAATTAAACAGATTCACACTTATATGAAAAGACACTAAATTATTTTTTGAATACTTTTTGTAATTTTCATTTGCTGCCAAAGAATTTGCCGTATTTGTCAGAAATATGCAGCAGGAGGAGCTCATTTCGAGAATCGCCGAAGGGGAAATATATAATTTCTTCGCATTGCGAAAAGGAAATCTCTCAGCCAGCTTTTGACCCAGCGACACGTGCAAGGGGCGCGGTGCACCTGGATGGCAGGTTGAAAGGGGCAGCATCTTAGACACGTTAGATACCAAAATTTTTCAAAATTTCCAATAGTAATAATCCACATGACATCAAGCTCTTCAGCTATACCTTGATGACGAAAATATTGAGAAAACTTGTGGGAACAGACAGGGCCTGGGACCGTAATACGAGAAACAAGAATCTCTTGAGTCAAGTCTCCTTGTATACTCTATCACAAGAAACACATTTGCATTTTGATGCCTTCAAATAATAAATTTTCCGGAACGGTCAAATAAAGGAAAAATTCGTTTTCTGTCAGACTGAGGCGAGGGACGTCTTTAGGGGCCTCACATGAGACTTTGCACCTGGACGGCGGGTAAGCTCGAGCCGACCCTGGTCACGTGATCCCAATCTTTGCTTCAGATTGTAACCCTTCAGCTTTCTGTTTATTGCACTATAATTCTGTGTGTGTGGAGCTCTAGGGGGTTGAAATAACACACTTAAACATGCGTTTTCGTTGTATAATGTCGTAACTCAATCAGTCAAGTACTATCGACGGATAGGTTCACGACGGCAACAACTCGAAATTCCCTAGTTTGAGATATCAGAGTTTTAAAGATTCACTTTGTATGGAACTCAGTCGGAGTCCGCTCACATTAAATTGTAGGGGGGGGGGGGGAGCGTAAATGCGCAGTTGGGGCATTGGGGGAGGGGGTTATTTAGAGGCATTTTCTACCGTTTTCATGACATGCAGAACTCAAAAATTGCATTTAAAGTAGCCCATAACCAGCTGCCTTGAACCAGCCGGTCGATATCATGAAATGATGAAATTCAAGAATGACAGATGAGGTATTGAACAAATTGCACAGAAATTGTCATAATAACAACCACCTACATAAACGCCGACGTTACACACATTCGACATAGTTTATTGAAAACGAGCTATAATACCCGGTGCTGCCCGAGTTTTCTTCAATTTCTGAGAGGATTGAAAAAGTGACAAAAACCGTTACAAAGGAATAAACTAGTCGAGTACCGTTATAGCAAAAATCTCATTTAACGAACATTTTTCTAATCCCCCCAGGTAAGTTTACATGGGAACAATGCAGAAAACAATTCCTTTGTAACGAAATTTTGTTTTAACGAAGTGATTTCTCCTGTCTCTTGGAATTCGTTATAACGGGATTTGACTGTATTATGCATAATACTGGCAGCATTAAAGAGGTGACAAATCATTATAAACGCATATGCATGTCTGAAACGCATTGCTGGGGGGAACCACGGTAACTAAAGTCAACATTCCAAAAGTGATTGATGAGGCCTAGAAACCATTGTTGCCCGACAGATTTTGGTCCATTTCGAGCATTTGCCCTGCTCTGAGATACTTTTGAAGTAGCCCATCGTTCAATCCGGGCCCTGTTTGATATACAGTCGAATACCGTTTTAACAAATACGTTATAGCAAAAATCTCATCATCAATCTTTATCCAAAAAGCCTCATTGAAGAAAACCCGAGCAGAAACGGGTATTATGGTTATATCTTCTATATATATAAAATTGATTTTCTGTGTGTCTGTGTGTGTGTATGTTCTCTATACAAATCTACAATTTTAGATCGATCGTCGCCAAATTTTGCATATATACCAAATGAGACCCGACTTGAACGATAGGCTACTTTAAAATTTCGTCAGAGCAGGGTAAGTGCCCCAAATGGGCAAAAAACTGTAGGGCAACAATGGTTTTCGGGCTTCAACAGTCACTTTCCGAACGTTTACTTTGGTTACCGTGGTTCCCCAGCAATGCGTTTCAGACGTGTATATGCCTTTACAATGGTTTGTCACTTCTTTAATCCTGTTAGTATATGTATATGTATAATAGTTTATGCCTTTATAATGGTTTGCCAATACTTTCAATACTACACTACTACTATTCAATACAATTACATTTCAATACTGTCAGTAGTGAGGCTTTTTGAATAGACGTCATAATCATCAGCATCGCTTTGAGGGTCAGAAAAAGGGTGAGACTCATAAAAATCACTGTTAAAATTGCCGATTTTACTGTAGAAATGCTGAAATTTGGGGGGGGGGGTTTCCGCCACATCAATAATTTTAAAAATTGTATAGAATTCCCGATTTCTGAAATATTGTGTTTGCTTAGAAGTATACTAAGCCCAGGAAATTGAATATGAAGTAATTAGCCGGACCTACTTTTGAGTTGGGTATTCATGTAATAACATTGATTTCAACTTTTTATTTTATTTATGCTTATCTTCTCAAGCATGAAAAATTAATGTCTCCGTATTATCTTTTAATATTGAACTGCATCAATTCATATAGTTTAGGTTGTTTTAAAATTAATTATGGGCCCGTAAAAAGTACATCGAAAAAATTCCACAGCTTTAATTAAGCATTTTTGAAAGCTGAAACAGGCAGATAATTAACTTGAAGTTTGGGGGGGGGGGGATAAAAATACCTAGCGCCCCTTAAAAAAGGAAAGAAAAGTATATATTCATTTCTATGTTTCTTTAAATCTAGATTTGTTTATTTCATGAGTCGCACAGGAAGTCGCCATATTGGTTAACTTAGACACGGTTTGCATGTCCCTCAAAGAAAGAGGGAGATATCACGTGTTTCTAACAGCCTCATTGAAGAAAACCCGGCAGCGCCGAGTATTATAGCTAGTCTGATATATAAATGTGAAAGTATGTATGTATGTATGATCTTTATACAAATCTACAGTTTTTGAGACCGATCGTCGCCAGATTTTGCATATATACCAAACAGGACCGGGATTGAACCGTAGGCTACTTCAAAAGTTCGTCAGAGCTGGGCAAATGCCCGAAATGGGCGAAAAACTGTCGGGCAACAATGGTTTTGGGGCCTCAACAATTACTTTCGGAACGTTTACTTTGGTTACCTTGGTTTCCAACAATGCGTTTCAGACATGAATATATACCTTTACAATGGTTTGTCACACCTTTAATTCTGTTATTATAACAGTTTATTCCTTTATAACGGTTTGTCACTTTTCCAATCCTCCCATTAATTGCAGAAAACCCGAGAAGCGCCGGGTATTTCTGCTAGCCTATGTACAGGGTGTCCTGTAAGTGATAATGTGGCCTTTATCTCATCAACCGCCCATTGTATAGGTATAGTTTCAATTTAAAAAATGCGTAAAGGCGTTTGAATAACATTCGCTGCACAAGCTGGACGTATGACGTCGCTAACAACAGAGAACAACAACTACGCTGGCAAAACTGGGAATAAAAATGTTCAACGCCAACTGATGAACTCAATGCTTGCCTCAAATCATCAACACTCTGGCACGAAGTTAAAAAATTATCATTATCCACCAACATGCGAGTTCATCTGCAAAATGACTCAGCACTGCTATCATTTTCACATCAGTTGACCAACCAGTAGACCCAAGCACTGGACCGATTACGTTCCCAAATGGATTTTGCCAGTTGTTAAACTCAGTTCAAGAACTTGCAGACAAAGTCTTCCCAAACATTCAACAAAATGACCAAAACCATGAGTGGCTTTCTGAGAGCGATTCTGGCACCGAAAAATGACAGTGTCAACAAGATCAACGAAAAAATCCTAAAAATTATTCCAGGAGACTCCACATCTTACAAATCGGTTGACACTGTCACAGACTCGGCACAGACATTTAGTTCTGTATCCTGCAGAATTTCTGAACTCCTTTGGATACTCCGGGTGTGCCACCACACAATTTGACCCTCAAAGTCGGAGCACCTATAATGCTTTTAAGAAATTTGGACACACCGAGACTCTGCAATGGCACCAGACTGCGTGAAGAAATTGCACAATTGCATCATTGAAGCAACGATTCTAACTGGATGTGACAAACAAAAAGAAGTCTTCATTCCACGTATCCCAATTATCACCGAAGAAATGCCATTGACTTTCAAGCGATTACAGTTCCTGATTCGTTTAGCTTTTGCCATGACAATCAACAAAGCGCAAGGCCAGTCGTTAGCAGTGGCAGGTATCAACTTACTTGAGCCCTGTTTTTCACACGGACACCTTTTCGTCACCTGTTCGCGTGTTGGTAATAGCAAAAATTTGTACACCTACACACCAGATGGAAAAAGAAAAAATATTGTGCATCCACAAGCGATTGCCTGAAGATTTTAATTAAAATATTTAAAAATAAAAGTAATTTTCTCTTACTTGATGCAGAAATTTTTTTAATTAAGAAATAATTAATAAGCTATACATATATAAATTTTTTACGGGGCGGGCAACGTCGCCGGGTATCAGCTAGTCATCTATATATATAAAATAGATTTTCTGTCTGTCTGTGTGTGTGTATGTATGTTCTCTATACAAATCTACAATTTTAGATCGATAGTCGCCAAATTTTGCATATATACCAAATGGGACTCGACTTAAACGATAGGCTACTTAAAAATTTCTTCATGAGCAGGGCAAGTGCCCCAAATGGGCAAAATACTCGGACAACAATGGTTTTTGGGCCTCAACAATCACTTTCCGAACGTTTACTTTGGTTACCGTGGTTCCCTAGCAATGCGTTTCAGACATGTACAATGCCTTTACAATGGTTTGTCATTTCTTCAACGCTGCAAATGTATGTATAATATTTATGCCTTTATAATGGTTTGCCATATTTTCAATACTCCCAGTAATGAGGTTTTTTGAATGACGTCATAATCATCATCAGTATTGCTTTGAGGGTCAGGAAAAGGGTGATCCTCATAGAAGTCAGTGTTAAAATTACCGATTTTAATGTAGAAATGCGGAAATTTGGTGGGGTTTTCTGTCACATCAATAATTTTAAATACTCGATTTTTGAAATATTGAGTTCGCTTTGAGAGATATACGAAGCCCAGGAGATTAAATATGAAGTAATTAGCAGGATCTACTTTTGAGTTGGATATCCATGCAATAACATTGATTTCAACTTTTTATTTATATCTTCTCAAGCATGAAAATTAATGTCTCCGTATTGTCTTTTGATATTCAACTGCATAAATTCATGGTTCAGTATGTTTTAAAATTAATTATGGGCCCGTAAAGTACATCGAAGAAATTCCACAGCTTCAATTAAGAATTTTTGAAAGCTGAAACAGGCTGTATTTGTATTGTATTCAGATGGATAACTTAAAATTCAGAGTGGGGGGGTGGATCGAAATACCTAGCACCCCTTAAAAAAAGGAAAAAAGAAATATATTCGTTTCTAGCGCAGGAAGTCTCCATATTGGTTAACTTAGACACGGTCTGCATGTTCCTCAAAGAAAGAGGGAGATGGAGTGATCCAAACAGCCTCATTGAAGAAAACCCGGGCAGCGCAGGGTATTATAGCTAGTAATATATAAAATTGATTTTCTGTGTGTGTGTGCGTGCGTGTGTGTGTGTGTGTGTGTGTGTGTGTGTTCTCTATACAAATCTACAATTTTAGATGTATCAACGCCAAATTTTGCAATTACAGTCGAACACCGTTATAGCGAAAATCTCGTTTTAACGAACACTTTTCTAATCCACCAGATAAGTTAACATAGGAGCAATGCAAAATACATTGAATTCCTTTGTAAAGAAATTTTTATAACGAAGTGATTTCTCCGTTCTCTTGGATTGCTTTATAACGGGATTCGACTGTAATTGCAAAATTTGCGTTGATATATCTGAAATTGTAGATTTGTATTACATACACACACAGACAGAAAATAGATTTTATATATTACTAGCTATACCCGTCGTTGCATACAACCCGTGTCTAAGTTAACCAATATGGATACTTCCTGCGCGACTCATGAAATAAACAAATCTAGATTTAAAGAAACGAATATTTTTTTCCTTTTTTATGGGGCGCTTTGTGTGTGCGTATTTCGATCCCCCTTCTCCCTCTTGAACTTCAAGTTATCCATCTGCCTATTTCTGCTTCCAAAAATGCTTAGTTAAAGCTGTGGAATTCCTTCCATGTACTTTACGGCCCCATAATTAATTTTAAAACAACCTAAACTATATGTGAATTTATGCAATTAAATATTAAAAGACAATACAGAGACATTAATTTTCATGCTTGAGAAGATATAAATAAAAAATTGAAATCAATGTAATTGCATGAATTTACAACTAAAAAGTAGGTCCTGTTAATTACTTCATATTTCATCTCCTGGGCTTCGTATATCTCTAAGCGAACTCAATATTTCAAAAATCGAGTGTTTAATACAATTTTTAAAATTAGTCATGTGACAGGAAATCCCACCAAATTTCCGCATCTCTACATTAAAATCGGCAATTTTAACACTGATTTCTATGAGGATCGCTAAAGGCATATGCACGTCTTAAACGCATTGCTAGGGAACCACGGTAACCAAAGTAAACGTTTGGAAAGTGATTGTTGAGGCTCAAAAACCACTGTTGCACGATAGTTTTTTTGCCCATTTGGGGCATTTGCCCAGGTCGGGCAAACTTTTAAAGTAGCCTATCGTTTAAGTCTGGTCTCCAACTCAAAAGTAAGTCCGGCTAATTACTTCATATTTAATTTTCTGGGCATCGTATCTCTAAGGGAACTGAATATTTCAAAAATCGAGAATTCAATACAATTTTTAAAATTATTGATATAGCGGAAAACCCCACTAAATTTCCGCATTTTTACAGTAAAATTGGCAATTTTAACACTGATTTCTATGGGGATCATCCTTTTCCTGACCCTCAAACTGATGCGGATTATGATTCTATTCAAAAAGCTCTCATTACTGGAAGGATTGAAAAAGTGGCAAGCCATTATAAAGGCATAAACTATTATACATGCACACACACACACTGGCAGCATTAAAGAAGTGACAAACCATTGTAAAAGCATATACACGTCTGAAACGCATTGCTAGGGAACTGCGGTAACCGAAACAAACTTTCCGAAAGCGATTGTTGAGGCCCAAAAACCATTGTTGCCCGACAGTTTTTTGCCCATTTGGGGCATTTGCCCTGCTCTTACGAAATTTTAAAGTAGCCTATCGTTCAAGTCGGGTCCCATTTGGTATGTATGCAAAACTTGGCGACGATCGATCTAAAATTGTAGATTTGTGTAGAGAGCATACACACACAGACACACAGAAAATCAATTTTATATATGTATACATAGATACATATAGATGTGTGAATGCAAAGCGTATTAGACCTTATACTCAGATACCCATAACGCATTAGTCTATATCGGTGGTTTCTTAAATTTCAGCCGGTGTGGGGGGGGGGGGGGTCAGGGCCGTCATTTCAACTTTTTCCGGGGGGGGGACACACAAAGAACATGTACTCAATGTATATATATATATATATATATATATCATTTTTAGTGTATTTTTAAAAGCCGGGGGGTAACGTCCCCCCCTCAAATGACGGGCCTGGGGGGGGGGGGGGGAGTGCAAGCAGTTTCAGTGTGTGTGAGCTGGAAAAATATTTCATTATATATTTATTTCATATATATAGGGTATGAAAATATGTATTGAATATTATTGGGGGCTTGTGAGAATGTGAATTGAAGTTCTCACTGGTGGTGCGGACCACAGTAAAGGTTTTACAACTACTGTCCTTTGTACTGACAATAATTAAACCTGCTATTACTACTTTTACTTTGTTTTTACTGATTTTCTTTTAAAAAACATATCTTCACTGACGATTATCAAGCTTGTAGGAAATACATGATTTCATTTTCTAATTCAGGTGGCCAAAGTGAAATACGTATCAAAATCAGTGGCAGATTAAAGTTGGTCGAGGAACCGGGCGTAAAAGAAAATATTGGGTTTCTTAAATAAGAAGAAAATGTGAAGTTTGAGTTTTTCTTGGCCCTTTAGAAGTCGGGACCACGGGTGCGCGCCAGGTGTGCCCGCCGTTAAATCTGCCTCTGATTAAGATGATCAAATTATGATCGCAATAGAGATTTCAGTAAAAGTCACAGTTGACATAACATTTATGTGGTTAACGAATAAATCCTTTGGGGGAAGAAGATTAGGGCGGGGGAAACTGCTGTGAGATTGATGGTATTGGTTGTGATTTGAGGTATGTTCTATTGTATTTTCAAACGGATCTTCACCATTAGTTCAAATAAGAAAAAAACACTGAATGGTTTTCGTAATGAAAAAGAGCGATCAAAAGTATAATGTGATATAATCTGCTCTACGTCGATGTAGTATTTTTAAAAAACAAACGTACGTGCATATAATATATATATGTTACAGTTGAGCTCAGTACGACAACCGAAGTAGTGGTCATACCTAGCAATTGCAGCAATTTCTCGTTTTAACCGTTTTACGCTTAAAGTTTGTGAAGGAAGAAAATTATAGCACAGCACCACACTCATCTTTTTAATCGTTTAAATCTATGAGACAAAACATACAGAAATGGGAAACGCGTTCACGCATCTATGCTTTTTAATTTCTTATTAGATATACATTAAACCAGTCTCCCAAACTAAGATGCTCGTCTTCAACCATGAAGGTTACCTTTGAAGACCGGAAACACCCCGCTTCCCATCTCGGACAGATATCGAAGCTTTCCCGAAGTATGGGTGTATCCAGAAAGTGAAAGTTACCGTCAGGCAGGACCGGAACTAGAGGTGGACGGGGGAGGGGACATCTACCCCGGGCGAAAAAGTTTAGGAGGCGGCAATTTTTTAGGAGGGAACAAAGAACAACGGTGTAAAAAATTATCTAATAATAAAGGGGGGGGGTGGCAAAATAATGTCTACCCCGGGCGGCAAAAATCTTAGTTAAAGCACTGCCGCCAGGTTCAATCTAGAAGAAAGAACATGATGACAAGTAAGAACTTAGGTGACCATCGATAGATGGTGCCTTCATTACCCCACACTACTCCATAGATAGTAAATTGCCGTATGGCGATATGATCGGAGTTGGTGTTGCGGCAAAGTAGTCTCTTTCTAAGTTATTTGTCTTAGTATCCCATTTTCAAATGGAAGAGGGAAAAAGTGCTGAGAATAAACAATTGTTCTCAGCACTTTTTTCTCAGCTAACCCATTGGATCTTATATTGTACGTGTAGCTTATAATCTCCCGTGCTCATTCCACTCCCTTTCCCTATCCAGGGGTGATATCACCTCTTCCCCTCCCCTCACCGGGAATTTTCTCTAAAGGAAAGAAGGCATATTAAAGTATTTTAATACGCGTATAAAAGGGTTCAACTGTATATAACAGTAGTAAAATACTAATAAAATAATTTTAAAACAAGGAAAAAAATCGTGCTGGCTATTGGAATTTTCTCATACTGATTCGCATCTATCAATATTTCTCAGAAAAGTTTTCTTGAGAACTGGGTAATTTCCTATGACTGAAACCGTAACGAGCAACAGTGAGTTTTCACCAGCTCTCATAGCATCATAGCAGACTAATAACAAAGACAATGAAAAGAAGGGGTTTGCTGTGTATGTTATGCTGGCGACGCGTCACACCGTTGGCATAACAACGACAAAGCTAGCAGCAAACCGTAGGGTGGGTGTGAAACCTGTAGTCGACCCCAGTGGGAAAGAGAAGGGGGTGTTCAGGTGATATTATTAGCCCCCCCCCCCCACACCATATGCGTTTTTTGTATTGCTTTCTACCCCAAAGCTGTATTAAAGAGCTGCATTAATACAGCTTTGCTCCACCCCACTTTTAACTCCACATTTTTCAGCTGGGTGCGGTGCTTTCAAAATAAATTTTGCTGATCGCAGTGAACCACTGCAATACATATTCTGCGATATAGAATGAATATCCAGAATATGTGCTTGTGCCGACTCATGCATTCGGATTATCAACGAAGATTATAGGCACTCATGAGAGATGCACATTGCACACGCATCGTGTAAAAAAAATTCATAAGCAATAGACTAGAATTGTGTTTATCGATTGAGAATGAGGGTAACCACCAGATGAATTCATAATTTGAAAACATAACATTTCACCCCCATCTTTTCATGTTTTTTTCTCATTAGATACGCAACTTACATGCCCATGTTTCATACACAGCTTGTACATTGTACAATATGATAATGTTTATGTATATGTGATAATGTTTCACTTTCTGTTTTCATACAATGGTGCGTCCTAATTCGTTCTTCATAATCCGTTTGCGAACTCATATCGAATTGTGGTACAGTACAGTAGACTCGCGCTAATCCGGCATATCTTCACCAAACCAGACATGCACCTCGTCCGTATTCCTCTGCGGAACTTCTAACGAATTGGTACATATTGGAGTGTGCGTGTCCGTGTTATGAACCTAACGTAAAGTTTGTTTCTGCGTAATGCTTATGTGTATATATAGTGTGCTGCCATTAACTTTTCTAACCATGTGTGAAGTGTAATGATTGAAATATTTTATCGTTGTAGGCTTGTTGCTCTCTGTGGTGAGACTTTTTAACGGGGAGATCGGCTCACATTAGCGTCTCGAAGTTGGGAACCAATCCGGCACATCCAGTAATCCTGCGTTTTTTTAGGCGGGTTTTCTTCGACCACAGAAGAGGAAAACATGTCAGTGTATACAAAGGTTTTTAAAAACTAACTGATGAAAAGATGTATTTACAAAAAGAGAAGCTTCAACTGCCCTTTTTGGGGAATCGAACCCACATCCTCTTACTTGCCGGGTGAGCGCACGAGACTACAAAGGCAACGAATATCTCAATCCTTCCTTAGAACTCATGTGCACTGAACGGGACCGTATATGGACAGTCGGATCTAATTCAAGCCAAAGCTCACAATTGCTGACACTGCCACCAGATGGTGACTTAGGCGAGGATGATGTCACTCTCCACTATCCATACGAAGGTTTTTAACACATGGTTAATGCGAAGATTAGAAAAGAGAGAAAAAAAATTTTTCCATTCGGTAGTGGAGAGGCGCATCATCCTTCATCCTCGGATAGGTCGCCATTTGGTGGCAGTGTCAGCAGTTGTGAGTTTTGGCCTGAACGACCCCGTTCAGTGCCCACGACCTCTGAGGAAAAATTGAGATATTCGTTGCTTTTGTAGTCTAGTGCATTCACCCGGCAAGTGAGAGGACGTGGGTTCGATTCCTCGCGAGGTCAGTTGAATTTTCTCTCTTTCCTAAAATTCATCTTCGTATCAGCAAGCCGTTAAAAACTTTTGTATGGATAACGGAGAGTGAGACATAATCCTCGGATGTCAGTGTGTCTGCGCGCACAGAAGTTTATAATATTTAAATGTTTAATTTAATTATAATTTAAATTTTTAATATTTAATATTTTAATATTAAAATTTTTTTTTTCAATTTACTTACAGTAAACCGGTGATTTTAATAATCTGGCACACCCTGGTCTGTTAGGGTCACTTGAGTATTACGTCAGCATCGATGGGGGGTTTCCTATTTTATGACATTTGATGACGGGGGGATGGGGTTTGAAGGATGCTTACGTCTTCAACCAACTCTTTATAAAAATTGGAAATATTAATGGCATCATACTTGGTGCGCCAAAAACAAGAAAAAACTTTCGCTAGTCTGTCAGCACCTAACATTTCTCCCTATTGATAAGTCCCCTACAGAGCCACTTTGGTGATCTCTAAATGTTTCGCGGATCCAAGTAATCTGGAAATGCGTTCGGACATCTTAAGTGCTCTGGAACTGCGTCACGCATCACTCAAGTGATCCGTAATTATTCCGTGGATCACTTAAGTAATCTGGTAAGCGCGGGTAACTTGAGTGATGTCGAACCGAAATGTTCTAAAACTGTGCCTCATGTCACTCACGTGCTACAGATGGCTTAAATGTTCGGGAACTGTGTCAGCGGGTCACTTAAGTGATCTGTGATTGTGCCACGG
The DNA here is from genome assembly GCF_987345545.1 of Pholcus phalangioides. NCBI lineage: Eukaryota > Metazoa > Arthropoda > Arachnida > Araneae > Pholcidae > Pholcus > Pholcus phalangioides. The sequence continues at coordinate 110,704,506 of NW_028301608.1, forward strand.
GCCTACTTTAGTGATCTGAAAATGTGCCACGGGTCCCTTAAATGCTCTAGGATTGTGCCACGGGTCACTTAAGTGATCTGTAAATGTGCCGCTTTAGGTTGGGGGGGGGGCAGGCCACATCAGATAACCCCCAGGGCCACATTTTGTCCGCCAAGGGTTTACCATGTATGGCTTAGAGGGTGGGTCGCAATGAATTTCTTAAAAAGAAATTTTGAGTTCTTAGCTTTCAAATAGCATTGAAATTAACAGAAATTGATTATAATAACATATTAAAATATGTTCTTTCGAAATTTTGATTAAAAAATAATAATTTTTGCATTGAAAAAAATAACTTTTTGATCGTCTGGGGGGGGGGGGACCACGAACCCCCTGGACGCCTCCTGCCCGCCTTACGTCTCTGATCCCACCGATATGCATTAGGTGGTAGAGGGTAGGGACAGGGATGACGAAATTTTGCTGACGGGGGGGGGGGGGTCAAAAATGGCCAAACATTTGCAAACGTAACACTTGAATGTTAACCCCCTTATCTGTTGGATTAGCGCGAGTCTACTCATCAAATATGTGATAATTGGCTACATTATTAGAACGAGATAATGCATTTTAAGAAATTATGTTGAATATTTTTTACAGTTTTTAATGCTATAAGAACTGAACGTATAGAGATATTTTGAGAATATCAGTTTAGCTACGGTATATCACTGATAAATATGATGGATTCGTGGTTCACACACACATTAACGAAATTTATTTATATATTCGAAATAACAAAATACTGTAATTTTCTGCCACGAACACAGTCCTAGTCTATCTATATAGCTTTTGGCAATTTACTACTGTTTTACTTCAATTCAGGAGTAACTGGGTCGTCAGGAAGTGTGTGTTTGTCCCCCCCCGTCCACCTTCTGACGACGTCTCTAGCCCATGGTCGTGCCAAGAAAAGAAGTCAAGTTATCTTAAAACTACTTTCTTACAGAAAATTACTTTATTAATATCAAACGTTTCGATCAGGGTACTCAAATTTAAATCATTGAACCAAATCCCTAGATACAGTGCAGTTCAGTAGATAGCTGTTCTATTTCTAGATTTTTTGCATGGAAAAAATTGCAGAAAAATATGAAGAACTAAACTTTTAAATATCACTGCACTAAGTATTTGTAATTCATTATACAATGGAGCACTACAGTTCCCTGATAAAAAAATAGAGAAGTTGGCCTTTGTATAAGCCTTGAATTCTATGCCCTAATTGCTGATTCAAAATAACAATAGATGCTGTTCCAACATAAATATCATTGGACATGTCATTTTCCGGCACGCCGGGAAATTCGAGTCACAGATTCTGGAAAATTCTTAAATATTTTATCTTTGTTTTGAAAATCCATTAAATCATCTAAATGCATTTGGTGACTTTCATCAAACCTCGCTTTTCCCGGCATACCGGGAACCGACCAGAACCGCAACATTCAAAAAGCTGATTTTCGTCGAGTTTCACGGCATGCCGACTAATGTGTAGGTGGGAAAATACGGCATGAATCAATGTCCGAATATGTCCGGTCCGCCAAAATTTTTGTTTTTGGCCAGCTTCTAAAAAAGTTTGCTCATCACGACCCAGGAAATTCCATTCCAAAATATGTTTTGCTGAAGACTTGAATATAGTCTTCAGTAAAACAGTCTTATTTTTTCAAGTCTAGTTTTTTTGTATGAGTTACTTACCCCGACCCGGCGAATGTCATTCGCCATACGGGGGTTCCCCGGAGGGAGCATTTATTTTCTCAATTTAAAAAAAAAAATTACATATGTTAAAATATATATACATTCCATCCCCGGAGCACCATTAGCCCAAGGTTGACAATTCACCTTACAAAACAATTTATATTGCATTACAATTAAAATAACAGAACAAAAGATTACTACTACCATTACAGCTTACATTATACCTCGGGCAGCACCATTAACATCACTCGAGCAGAAATTTGATGCTCCGGAGGTTATTACATTAAGATGTCATTATTGCTTTCATAAATATACATTAATATACATGCGTTTTATCAGTCTCCCAAATGTTCAATATGTGATCCATTCATATTATGTAACATCGACTGGAACATACTGACGCAAGCCAGTTCGAAATAATACAAATTTATTTGAATAATACAACGGTATGTCATAAATAAATAAAATTCCTATAATAACATGAATATATTCAAATATTAAAATGAAAATTAACAACATTTTAACATGTTACTTGTCACTATTCACACAACACTTGCTATATGCATGTATACTGATAATATTTACACGTATCCTGAGCCATATATATATTGGGTATATATATACTTTTATATTAATATTTATTAATTACCACTTTTCAATATATTTCTTTCTCTTGGGAACATTTCACTCTGTTCCTAAATACCTTTGCACTGCCAAGTCCATTATACCAGAAAGAAGGGTTCTCGTTTTTTGGTTTTTAATCAGTGCCGTAATTGGAATGTTACTGCTTGTAAAGTTTATCTTCTTTCTCTGGCTTTCCCAATATTCGCATTGATATATAAGATGTTGGGTGGTGCCACTATCTTTGGTGCAGAAAATGCACATCGGGGGACTTTCCATGAAACCTAGCTCGAGCAATTCCAGTGTCCCATGTTGTGTGAGTAATTGATTTATATAAAAGTCTCCTTGAATTCGTGTGTACTAATCTTAGGGAAGATAGCATATGTGATTCTTCCTTCGTTGCTATCATCCTAATATTCTTGCCACTCTTTGAGGATGTCTTTCTTGATAACTTGTCGTAAATATGATTTTGTATATTTGTTCTTGATGTCTACCTCATCCTTTTGCGTGGCTTGTTTTGCTCTTGCATCAGTCTAGTCATTTTAAATGTTTTCGTGGTGTGCTTTAACACAATGTAGTTTTGTATTTAGTTTTTTATATATAAAAATTAATACAATCAAAATTCTATGAGGCTTTTCGCATAAGAATCATAATCAGCATCACTTGGAGGGACAAGCCCAGGATGATCGTCATAGAAATTAAAAATAAAATTTGATTTATTTGACAGTGGAAATATGGAAATTGACGGGGGGGGGGGGGTTAGCCACATAAATAATTTTTAAAATTAAAATCAAATTCTCTCTCTTTGTTTTCAAAATCTTAAATTTACTTACAGGTAAGAGCTAAGAAAAATAAATATATAAAATATGCTGAACCTATTTTTATCTTGGGTACAGTTTGTAGAAGTCCCTCAACCTTTCGCTGAAGGAGGAAAATATCACGTTATCCAAAAAAGCCTCATCTAATGATACTCTCTACAACACAGAGGTCTTCAACTTTTCCAGTCGTGAGCGCTGCTTGTACCCCTTACGGCTAGTTTGACGCACGAATACCGGTAAAACGGTTTGCCCGCATTCTTCTCTCTCAATGCTGTTTTTTCCCAACTTTCTTCCGTTTTTGAATTCGAATATTACTTAGAAACGTGGATTTTTTTTGAGGCAGGAGAGATTATTTGATCTTTTTTTTTTTTGTCGCACCACGGTCATTTTCTTCACAACAGGAGAGATAGGGCAACAGCTTTCTAATTGTGATTTTGAGCACAGGATGGCCGTATAAAAAGTTATTATTTTTATTTTAATAACTATACAACCCCTTGCAACATGAATGACGTATCTGAGTTATATACGTTATTTAGATCCTATTTGAAAATATGCTTCTTTGATCAATGGTTCGCCTGTTAAATGTCGTGCGTTGCACCCTGTATAACATGTAATATATATATATGTTGCAAACAGCATATTCACAAAAACCTGAGTTTTTTCCAACCCATTGCCATTTGCTATTCGATACCTATTGAATTTTAATTATTGAGTGACGTGTCATCAATTTGTTTTCACCGTAATCGATCGGGCAATATTATGGGGGGGGGGGGTTTCATTTTAAGCGTATGAAGGGGTTCAGGATTGTTAAAACAATTTTTAATGAAAAATCAAGAAATACTTTTTTTATAACGAATAGAGAGATGAAGAGATGTCACTCAGATTATATGACAGTTTGGTTCAAAAATAAAGACCGTCATGTGTGGGCAATGTTTAGCAGTGGTAGGTTGAAGAAAGCTATTATTGATTTTCATTAAGGAAAAAACAGTAATCTCGCTGTTTTCCTGCGAAAATATTGGAAGAGACGTAACTGCCTACGACGTTTGACCTCTTGTTTGGCTCTCTCTCTCTCTCTCTTGTTCATAGGGACACGCACAAACATATGTATGCACACGCACGAACATTTACGCCATTGCAGGGATCGATGTTTGTTGGCATAAAATGTACGAGAGTCGGATGTGTTCATTGCCTTAGTGTTTTGTAAGCAATTAAAATTATAAGATTGTAAATGCTCCTCTTTTTTTTGTGAAATTATATAAAAGTCTAATTACGCACACACAAAAAATTCGATATCAATTATTTAATTACTATATAACTTTCGCTATACCTTTTCAATTCACTAAAAAAATAGAAGAAATTATCTGGACCAGCATCTGTTAAGACCGAATGCGTACATCCAAAAATGAAAAAAAAAACCATTTCATGTGCCTGTGGACCATGAAACCCTGACCCGTCAGTATAAGATTAAACTAAGGGGTAATCTCATGTTTCGAAATTCCTTTCCGCATACATTTTCAGCAACGTTTTATGCTGCTTATAATTCAGTTTTCGAGACGCGATTCTATTTCAAATCAATTTAGAATTTGGAATGATTGTTTCGACAATTTGGTAAGAAAAAGAGCATTTCGCGGCCACCGATCATATAACCAAAAACATATATTACTTCTATCTAATATAAACTTCCATCAAAATTTTTTCCCTAAAACTTTAAACATTCTAAACGTTTGTTTAAATTAAAATATTTCCTGTTAGCTGCGCATGGTGAAAATGCTTCAGCGCATGCAAAATCACTTAATACACCACTCGAATATGTTCTGACGCTGGAATAAAAATAGTTGCTACGAGTATAAATTCTTTCTCAATATGTGTGATTCTATATTATTATTCTGTTTGTATATTTTATGGCTTTTCTGAATGTTTTGTGACTTCTCATAGTTTCAGTTGTCATGCAACATTTTTTGAAGGATCGGATGATAATTTCGGCGGAAACAGAATTTCACGTCTCATGTACCCATTGACACTCTAGACCAATGCCAGGTTTCTTCAAGGCACCAGGTTTCTTCATTTTGTAGTTTCTTTATCACCGGAACTCATCTATGCCGGTTTCTCGAACACTGCTACAAAAATGACTACTGATTGCGGGGGTCGATATTTTTTCATCAAAAACTGACCAGAGTATAAGCCGACCCCCTACTTGAGGAACGAATTTTTCCACAAAAAAACTCGGCTTATACACGAGTATATACGGTAATTATAATAAATAATTTGCACAGGTGTTTGCTAATGTTGCAATAGCTTTTGTGAATTTGTCGTCTTCCATTGTTCATTAAAATCAATGGGAGTAGCCTACACGAGCATTTCTCAACCGCCGGGCCCGGACATCATTCACATCGGGCCGTGAGTGATACTCTCTCTCTCTCTTTCACTGTTTCATTTTTCTTTATTTATTCTCATTAGTCGTATGTACGACGGGGCCTTCCACTCACAAAAAAGGAATCAACCGGGTCGTGGACTTCCCACGGTTGAGAACCACTGGCCTATGAAACGTTTGTCCGGCGTATGGGTGGTAGTTACGGTGGATTTATAATTAAAAATTAATCTATATTCAATGCTGGAAGTGTTTTCAGTGGAATATGCGTTTGCTTTTCAAGGATGCAGTTTTCTCGCTTTCTTGAAAGTCCTTTTATTTTAACAATAACAAGCCCAGAAATTTTGGAAAGCTGATTTCTCAATCGAAACGTATTTTCCTATTCCCCTTTACTCTGCATCTACTGAATATCAGAAGAAAGCTTACTTCCTAAAAAAAGAAAGAAAAAAAGGGGCATTTTACAGGGAGGGGATAGTGATTTCTGCTATGCCGGAAAACTATTCAAGATTTGTTTTTTTTCAAAGATTTTTGGCAAACTTAGAAATTTTGCTTTTTTTTTTTATTTTGCAGGATCGGATGATCGGTAACAGCCCCTTAGAAAGCATGAGGTATCAACTCGAGCAGCCGCTACTCGACATTATGAGGGGTACGGAAGTCAGCGAACACTGCAAAGGTAAGCTTCAATAACAGATAAGATAGTTTCGAACATTATAAAACGAAGTTAGCTGTGATGTTGTCTGATGTGAATACCTTTGTCTTTCTCAGTTCCTCTGTTAATCGATTTGGCGTAGGTGGATTCGCGCGCGCACTTTCTGACACAACACAGTATGATACAGTATAAGTCAACTCTTCTATGGAAAGAAATGGCAATCTCATGACCTTAATACTCTCATATTTGAAAAGAGTTAAATGCCTGTCTTCTTTAAAAGAAATTACATTGGTGAAATACTTTTTCCTGATTACGTGGTATTCGGTTGAATTGATTGCGCTTCCACGGGTTTTGTTCTAACGGTAAATGTTCATCACACTTCCCTGGAAAACAATGTCATTTTTCTGCGCATTCTCTTTAAATGCGGTTAGTTAAAACAAAAATATAGGGTAGTGCTGTATATATATATATATATATACATATATACAAGGTGGGCAAAAAGTCCGTAAAAACTTTAAAAATGAATAAAAACTGGAAAAAAAAACCGAAATAAAAAACAGTTTGCAGGGTTAGCATCGCTGGGTCTCGGGAATTTTTTTAAGACAGGGGGAAAAACGAAACAAAAACAGCCGATAGGTGGCGATGGTACGAGCAACTTTGGTGTAAATATGCAAATGAGACGGTTATAAGAACTTACGCTCCTAATCCAAAACCAGTTCAAAGTTGTAAACCGTGTATGCGGACCTGCTGCACTCTGCCGTTGCTGGATTTGTGACTCGTCTGTAATGCGCTATCCCCTGTGGTGGAGGTCATGTGGGACACATACTGCTGTAATAAACGATTTGGAGGCATTCTGTTCGTTAGTTGCGTATCTTTTCTTTGACTTGTGTACACGTCAGCGTCACCTATCGGCAGTTTTTTTCCTGTCTTAAAAAAATTCCCGTGACCTAGCGATGCTAACCCTGCAAATAGTTTTTTATTTCGGTTATTTTTCCAGATTTTATGAATTTTTGAAGTTTTTACAGACTTTTTGCCCGTCCTGTATATATATAAATAAATAAATAAATAAATATATATATGTATACATACATACAAGGTGTCCCATCAAGACTGCCCAAACTCTGCACAGCCAGATTCCTCGCTTGGAATACATAAAAAATGCTTAAAGAACTACCTGTATGACCCATAGTTTTCGAGAAAAATGGGAAGTAAAGTATATATATGACGTCGTATCTGGTGAAAGGAAAAAAAAACTTGATTGGAAACATGAAATCGTTTTTTGACATAACGATGACGTTTGACGTAACGACTTTTTCTTGTGAGGCACAAGAAAAAGTCGCATGGTGTTAAGTCCGAACAGAGAAGAGAAACAGCATCTTCGGAAGGTCGTCCAATCCAAGGATGAGGCAATTCAGCATTAAGGTACTCACGCACATTACGCAGGAAATGGGAGGGGGCGGCGACTCGATCTTGTTAGAAATGCAATCATAACGATGTTACTGTAAAGGTACACTATAATGGTAACAGTTCGCTCCGTAAAAAATGGCCCGTACAAACTGAACTTGACTGCAATTTAGTAAATTCTAACACGTAGAAAGCTTTTTATTTGCCCGTGAAAGCCATTTTAATTCACTGGCTGCTTTCAGTCGAATGTGTACTGCTATCTACCACTGACTGCTGTTATAAAAAACTTGAATTGTTTCTGCATTCAGTGCAAGGCTCCCCTCCGCTGCACTCGTCATAGCTTCCCCGCTATAGCATTCCGAAACCGCGGAGGGAATTATGAATCACCCTGTATAGATATAAATAAACAGTAACCGAAAATTGAAGTGAGAAAAAGTTTCAAATGATAGATCCAATGATGGTTATGAATCTCATATTCATGTGTTAATTTTATTGAATTGATAATTTTTTTCTCTTCCAGATACTTATTTTATTGTACAGAAAGAATTATTAAAAGACATCGTTGAGATGGTGGATAGATTGAATGATTTGATGATTGGGGGGGGGGGGGGATGAGACAAATATTTTTTCTGAAAGCGTGTGAATTATTACATATTAACTCTTATTACACATTTCAGTCACAATATTCAGATTCGGCCAATATGTAGTTGTTAAGACATTTTTTAAGGGCATCGCGTGATGCCTTCAAAAAAATAAATTAATTAAAAAACTGATTAGAAATAAAAGCAAATTTCTTAGGTAATCGGAGCGACTAATGTATCAAAGAACGTTCGACGTTTGATTATTTTCGGCTGCTTTCGCTGTATTATTCTTCATTCTTGTTTTTCTTTTTTCTCGTTCAATGAAAACTTTTATTACTTTTATTACTTTAAATCTAACTTCTTACAAGAGAGTTTGATTATTATTTTCCTTTCTGACTGTAAAATAGTTTTGTGTTATTAGACAAAGGGGGATTATATCTTTATAATAATAATAATACGATTGAAATCGTATAATATTAGGGGAGTTGTATCTGTCCAGAATCATGGAAAATATTCGACTAACCATGATCATGATATGATGCGCTTGAAAATCAGAATCCTATCTCTTGAGAGCAGAATTAGCTTACACTTGGCAATTGGTAGATTTTTCAGAAATAATATACATGTCGTGAAAATATTGAACTACATAAAATGATTACGGGTACATTATTAATTCAAATTCAAATTTTCAATTGTGTGTTATCTGAAACGAATAAGATGAACATTTGATACGTGTGGTTATATACAGAATGCATAGCTATCAGCACGCATCGCATTTTACTGGAGAACCGTTGATACTAGAGGTATATTTCCAATTAGAAAAAGGTATCCAAATAACGTGTAGAACTGAGATGCATAATTCATGTTGCAAAGCTTATTTCAGGGCTTTTATTAAAATAAGAAAAAAGTAACTTTTTATACCCTGCGGACACCCTGAGCTCAAAATGGAGGAAAGTTGAAGGAAAAATAGTGTAAATGGGAGTAAAAAATTGCACTTAGAAACCTAAAATTTATTTTGTTGGTATTAGGAGAGACAGTGCAACAGCTTTCTCACTGGGTTTTTGAGTACAGGTTTTCCGTATAGAAAGTTAATTTTTTTGTTTTACTAACTATACAATCCCCTTGCAACATGAATGATGCACCTAAGTTCTACACGTTACACACTTGTTTTGAATCGCCTATAGCAGCGGCTCCCAACAGGGTGTACGCGAAAAGAAAATGGTAATGGCGGCCACCCATCTAAAAAAAGAACAAAATAATTAAAAAAGATTAAAAATAATTTTAAAAAGGTAGGTAGAGATTTTTACTAATATTGGCATTTATAATATATATTGACTTTCCCTATCAATAAAATCTATAACAGAGGGGTTGCATCCGCTGAAAGGATCGGCCTTCCCTCCTCCCTCCCGCGCCCAACCTATGATTGGAATTCGTGAATTCCTTCCTCTCGGCTCACTTTTCTTCGGCGTTTTAGATTTGATTGTTGACAATGCCGGGCTGGGCAAAAAAGCAAGGAATTAATTCGTCTTGTGTTTAACTTTTGTTGTGGGCGTTTGTATTGAGGCGTGTGCATGTTATTCCCACAATTTTCTACTTCAACTTTTCTACCAAGCACCTACTACTCAGTGTTAAAAACTGAATCTGTGTGGAAGCGAAGTTGATTGAAACACCAAAATGAAATACCGTGCACCTGTAAACGTGAAAACATATTTTGAATCTTTCAAAAAGTGTGCTGCTAAAGCTACTGAAACCTCCTACTACATTAGCTATCGTATTGCGAGACGAGGAAAAAATCACACTATTGGTGAACAGATGCTATCAGATGCATATATGCAGTGGAACGTGATCTTATAATGAGTTTAATATCTCTGTCAAATAATACGGTGTATCGAATTATAAAGGATGTCAGACGATGTTGAGAGCACAGTCGTAAGTCACGTCAAAGGTTGTGAATTTTTTTTCTGTCCAGGTCAATGAAAGTACCGAAGTTGCGCAATTTTCTGCACTACTTGTAATTGCTAAGTATCTTAAAGAGAATTCGAAGTAAATCTTTTTATTTGTCACCCATTGAAGGTGTTGTACGACGTTAAAGACTTACTTGAAGCAATTAATCATTATTTCGTTGAAAAAAGAATTCAATGGTCAAAATGTATCGGGTAACAGATGGAGGAAAATCTACGGAAGGTTGCTACTCAGGCCGTCGTGCACGGATGGCAGAAGTCGCTCCCAAAATGAAATGTACTCACGGCTTATTCACAGACAGAGCCCTGCATCGAAACCGTTGCCTCCAAATTTGCGAAACGTTCCTGATGAAGCGGTCAAGACTTTCATCTTTGTCAAGGTTAATCCTAGCAACTATAAATTGTAGTATGAAGACATGTACAGCCTTCACAACGCTTTGCTTTTGCACACCGAAGTTAGGTGGTTGTCCCAGGGTTAAGTCCTGACGTTGCTGTTCGAACTTCGGCACGAGGTAGCCCTTTTTTTAGGAAGTGTTTAAAAAAATTCAAGATTTCTTGTCACAAGCTGAGCTAAATTTAATAGTCGGCCACTTGGAAGGATTAAAATACTCGTTTGAAAATTATTTTTCAGAGCCGGAAATGGGGGCGATCGGTGGACATCTAATCCTTTCAAAAAAAGAGTATTTTAAACCGGCTTCATTGTAGATTCTAGAAAAAGAGAAATTGCTAGAGCTCGCATCAGAAAACTCTCTGAAGATCCTCTTCAATGGCGGAATGGTGAACCTAGTCAGTTTTTGGGCTTGCCCAAAGCCTCCTAGATACTACTTCTAGGAGGCATTGGCTTGCCGCGGTGACGAATACGTTGAACTTTCTAGAAAAGCCATATTGGTTTTGTTGCCGTTTGTTAGTACGGAGCTTGTTGAACGGGCGTTTTCTTCGTATATTTACATAAAAAATAAATAAAGAAGCAAATTGAACGCAGCTCCGACCTTGAGTTTGTATTTATCCTCTTTTGAGCTTAATTTTTCAAAACTTTGTAATTCATTTACAGTCCCAAACTTCACATTAATTTTTTTTCCAATCTTTGTGTTAATTTGTTTGCTTGCTTAAAAAATAAAAAAGCTAAATAATTAAAAAATAGACCATTTAATTTAATTCAACATGTACCTTTTTTGAAGTTTTTCGAAAACTGTAATGGGTGAAAAAGATTGGAGGGAGCAAGTCTCGAGGATTCGGGGTTGGGGGTATGTGAAAAGGAACCGAGCCAGCTGGTGGTGGAACCAGACTGAAAAAGGTTGGGAACCTCTGGCCTATAGTCTTAAACTCCGCTCGATAGAACGATATCCTTCACTACGTAAACCCCCCTCGTATATAACGATATTTTTGGACGAGATTTCGAAACAGCTGCAACGATGTTTTTTATATTTCGTTCGAAATATCCTTCAATAAACAGTATTTTTAAATTCATAACATATTTTAGTTCTTTCGAGGACATCTAATAATATCGGTATTTGGTACCACCTGATCACCGAAAGTGTGGGTGAGGTTTTCTGTATCGCTTCTTTTTTGTGTAATACACCAAAGTGTATTAAAGTAAACCTCTTTACGGGGGCAGCGCATATTACTGAATTTTGTTTATCAGCTATCCGGGGAATATCCAATCTTTTTCCAAGCCGTGCCACAATCAAGATTATTTTCGATGCACGTGCCACTCTACGAATTTTAACGCGCAGACCATACGTTTGTTTTTACGGTTCCGTTCCTGCAAAATATTGTTCGGCTGTTCTCTTATTTTCTTAAAAAATGTAAAGTTTACCACTCTTTTGAGTTCTAAATTGTTTGTATTTTTGAGTCATAAATTCGGTTATCGCATTGCAGATTGTGAAAGTACGTATATCGGTAGAAGTTCGTCTTACCTGCACCATGTTGGACATAGACACTGGATCCCGAGGACTCAGGTTCCAGTGTCCACCTCCCCTAATAAACTTTGTAAGAAGGCTTAGCCCCCCCCCCCTCCCAAGAATCCATGCATACACAATGTAATTGTATTATACAATGCATGTCTCCCATGCTGACGATCCTGAATCTCGTACACAAGGCAGGGCCGTAAATAGGATTTTTGCCGCCTGGGGCAAACATTATTTTGCCGTTCCCGCAACTTTAAATTTCGATGATTTTGTTCTTTGTTTCCACCTAAAACTGCCGCCCCCTAAATTTGGCCGCCCGTGGCAGTTGCCCCGCCCCCCAGTTACTGCTCTGCACAAGGGACATCCAACAACTATGCCCAAAGATGAAAAACGGAACAGAAACAGACGATAATACAATAGATTACACATTGCATTGCACGTTGGGTACTTTCTCACTTGTTCAGACAGTAACTTTTATCATTACCGTCAGAATTCCAGAACGGAAATAAAAATGAATTCAATAAATTTTGAAAAGTTTAATCGGAAGTCCAAACACGAAAATCAAAACTGTGTTCTATGTTCTAGTTCTTCCCTCCCCACCCCAGATTAATCAAAACTACTTGGACGTGTTGCTCAGTGAGCGGTTTCGCAAAATGATGATTCTTAAGAGAAGACTAATAATAATTGCTTGTTGGGATTTGTTGTCAGAAAGCCATCATTGTCAAGTGTGACATTCATCTCCTTCATCAAATTGCGCGTTTTGCTATTATTGTTAGGCTCATTTATCTCTTTTCTGTGTAAAAAAAAGACCTTGGCATCGCCCTGACTATGCTAAGGAAAAGACGCGCGCGCGCACCTGTGTATCTCATTCTTTTATAACAGTAATGAAAAAAATCCGCCATCATTTACTTAATTTAGAACTAAAGAAAGGCTCATAAATGATATAATGTTTTGGGAGTCGTTCCTTTCTGACTTCTTGTATAGTATTCATTTAGCGAGCCCGTTTGGTAAATATATCTCAGATATTTTGTATGAAATAATTGGTGGCGCCCCATGCCATGTTATTCCTACTATGATTTTTTTATTTCTAAGATGGCTTTAGGTAGATAGCCGGGTGGTGGTTGTGTCTTTTCCCTCCTCCTCAAAAGTCGCACTCTTTATTCGGAGGACTTTCTAGTCGATTCGAGAGGCGTATATAGATGCATCATTATATACATGTGATTTTTCTCTGAGAGAAATTATAGAATTCTATGGCTCAGTAACTAGCACAAACCATTGTTTAAATCTACTTTTTATGTAGTTTTTGTTTTTATTTAACCACAGCCTCTCAATGGTTGGGCTAATCAGACTTCACTCAGGTAGCTAATTGGACAGTGATCTACAAATTAAGGATAAATTCGAATATATTTTCAATATCTTCTATGCTTGTGCCTTGCTGATCAGATACATCACTTCATGTGAAATGTCTTTTTCTGATGAACAGGCCTGCTATTAGTAAAGCTACGTTGTAGGGCGAGAATTTTCACGAACTTTTGACAAGAGACTTGAGTTTTAACACGGAATTCGCTGAGTCCGTGACAAGGATTTCCAGAGCCAATCCAGATACGCCGTACAGTCTAAAAATCAGCGTCCTCACCGTCGCCACAGTGGTGATGGGTTGAAGTTGGTTTTCTGTGGTTCCCAACTTCGAGGCGCAAATGCGAGCCGATCTCCCCATTAAAAAATCTCGCCACAGAGAGCAAAGGACAGCACAAGTATTCAATCATTGCACTTCACTCATAGTTGAAAAAATAGATGGCAGATTGTAGAGCTATAAAAAGCATTACACATAAAAAAAACTTCACGTTAGATTCACAACACGGACGCGCACATTCTAACATGTACCAATTTGTTAGAGGTTCCGCAGAGGAATATAGACGAGGTGCATGTGTGGTTTAGTAGCACTACACATAATAAGAATTAAGCAGAAACAAACTTCATGTTAAGTTCGCAAAAACCCGCACACACACACACATTTCGGCATGTACCAATTCGTTAAAATTCCGTAGAGGAATGTTTACGAGGTACATTGTACGGTTAAGAAGAAGTAGTAGTAGTAGTCTACAGGTCGTGACCAGATAGAGCACACGTGGGATTAACATTGGAAACTGTTAGAAATATATCATATTCCATGGACAACATCTCAGCTGATGGATTCTCTAACGAAATACCTGTAAAAAATTTCCATCATGTCGATCGTTTCTTCATATAGCAACAAATTGAGACTGTTTTGAAAGCCGGAAAAAAAAACCCCCTATAAAGACTGGCCCTTAGTTCCTCTGGCACTAATGGCGGATCATAAAGGGGAACTGCTCCAGCAATACAAAATAAACAAAAACCCAAACCCGATGGGCGATAATCGCATTTCCCATCGTCTAATGGCATCCCAAAACCATTCCCCTCACTATCCTCGCCCTTGATTACTGAAAATTTATTTCCGAAAAATTCAGAACTAAACAAAAAAAAATTGTGCTTAAAAAAGTATTGTTATAATACAAATCTGTTACTTATTACTTGTTTGTTCAACAAATTGTTTGTTCAATCTGTCACTTATTTCCGTTTTTTCAACAAAGGCTTTCTTAAGAATAGGTTTTTTTAATAACGTGGATGTTGAGAATTTATTTCTTAAATGCTATTTAAGTTCTGTAATCGAACTCGAAATGAAAAATTTATTCAATTTCAATTGAGTTAGTTAGATAAGTGGAGTTAGTTACACTCGGGTAACCATTTTTCACCAAAACTTTTAATTGAGGAATGATTAATCGGTATGTATGACAACACATATGCATTTAAAATTTGTGTTGAAACTGAGTCCCCGCGTTCCAAGAAACAGAAATATCAATGTTGGAAAAAAAAACATCTGCGCGAGTGAAGTTCATCTTCAATCCTTAAACTTGCACGTTTTTATTCATAATTTTTTTTTTAAATACCGCCTTTTATTGCTCCGATTTTTACAAATACAAATACAAATACAACGCCACAACAGGCAAATTGCCCAACGAGGCGGCTGACTTAAGAACATCATGGATCCCCGAGCCCCTACCTACTATTGCTACACCACACATGCAGTTGAAATCGAGTTTCTGATAATTGAATAGAGTTTGATATGAGGAAAAATCTCCTGAACGCAGTGCTCGCGTGTGCCTGTCTCTTAGGGACTCATTAGG
This sequence comes from Pholcus phalangioides, assembly GCF_987345545.1. NCBI lineage: Eukaryota > Metazoa > Arthropoda > Arachnida > Araneae > Pholcidae > Pholcus > Pholcus phalangioides. The sequence goes on from NW_028301608.1 coordinate 110,719,731, forward strand.
TTTCGCTCAAGTCCATAAATATCGTAAATCTACTTCCTTCGCATGAGTTATAAGCGTATCCTAGTAGCAAATGACGCGTGTTACTTTTCGCCATCCTGATAGGAAACCCCTGTCGTTTGAAGATCATATTTTAGGTATCTGTTTTCTTGCCTTGATCGGTTTACCAGCGCTCACTTCATCTGAGAAAGAAAAAAGGAGCACACGTGTTTTTCTTATCAAAAACTCAACACTTTAAAAATCAAAAAATCAGTAGCTATTTTTAGCATGCAATTGCAGTAACCGTTAGTTCTAATGTTTTGTAAATGAAATTTCATAGTAGCCAAATGTTAGTTTCACATCTTTCAATGAAATTATTGTTTTTCACTCTTAATTTTGTTGGATGGAGAAAACATAATGGACATGGCTCCACAACCCTACGGAAAGAAGTTGGATTATGAACTTTAAAAAAAGAGATAATTTTGGCTATAACTCTATAATGTTGTTGTTGTTGCTATTATTATTATTATTATTATTATTATTATTATTATTGGGTTTTTTTTTTCTTCTTTTTTTTTTGGAATTTCAGAAAACAATTTTATTGATTACTGAAAATTTATTTCCGAAAAAATTCAGAACTAAAAAGAAAAATTGTTCGTAAAAAAAGTATTATTATTATATAAATCTGTCACTTATTAGTTGGCATGATATAAAATTATTTACAAAAATCGATTAGGATATAGTCTATTCAAGAAATTAAACGTATGCCTCATCTTATACTGTTTATAACTGAAATTTTGCCTGGAACTATTGTTTTTTTTTAATGCCATTGTATTTTTAAGTGCGCTTTATTATAAAAATTGCAATTCGTTTTTTTTCCTTGGCTAAAAGCTTTCTTCCTTTTCTTCTTTCTGAAATTCAGATAGTTAACATCGAATAATTCTTTTGCATTTGTTGTCATGTATTCTTTATTCTCTTATGAGAGCCATTTTTAAATTATAAAAGGGAAAATCTCGTGTAAGAAAATTTATTATACAGTAATACTAAGGTTACTTAACAAAAGGCGTAACAAATCGAGAAAAAAAAGCTTTAGATGCAAGAGAGCCAAATTTCGAAGGAGCCGTTTTTTCTAAAAAAAACAAAAAACACCTTAATAATCAAGAAAAGTGAATTTCTGGATATTACAGCCTAGATAAACTCGGACAAAAAAAGTAATAAAGGCAAAGCCGTGTCTCTCGTGGTACATTAGCTACTGCACGGGCTTGGATTGCAAGAGGACCGGGATTCGATTCCCGGTGGAGACCAGTGGACAATTTCTTTCCGAGGTTGTCTCCGGAATGATATCCAAAATGTTTTGGTCCGAAAAAAAAAAATCTATTGTCCTAAATAATGTTTATTCGACTGTTTTAGGGTTTAATGTCCTCTTCCCACGTTGAAAGACACACTTTGCACAATCAATTGAGGATCCTTATACAGTCTAATCCCATTATAACGAATTCCAAGAGACGGGAGAAATCATTTCGTTATAAAGGAATTCTAGGTTTATACATTGTTCCTATGTTAAAACGGGATTTGACTGTACTACACATGTAAATTTCAGGTGTTTTTTAAAAAAAAGAGTTGAAATTAATTTCATACAGTCGAATCCCGTTTTAAGGAATACCGTTATAGCGAAAATCTCGTTTTAACGAACACTTTTCTAATCCCCCAGATAAGTTAACATAGGAACAATGCATAAACCTGGAATTCCTTTATAACGAAATTTCATTACGACGAAGTGATTTCTCCCGTCTCTTAAAGTTCGTTACAATGGATTCGACTGTATATCGGTAAGGCCGTTCAAGTATTACGTAAGCAAATTTTTAGCCATTTTTGACCCTCCCCCTTGTCAGCAAAGTTTCGTCATCACTGCCCCCTACCTCCTAACGCATATTGGTGGGATCAGAAACGTACGAGGAAGGGGGCATAGGCCCCCCCCCCCCATAGAACGAAAAAAAAAATATATATTTTTCAATTCAAAATTTTTTTTTTTTAAAAATTAAAATTTCGAAAGAAAATACCTTTATATGTGTTATTATAATCGATTTCTGTTAATTTCAGTGCTATTTGAAGGGTAAGAACCCAAAACATCTCTTGAAAAAATTCATTTCTACCCATCCTTAAGCCATATATGGTAAACCCGTGACCCGCAGACCAAATATGGCCCTGAAGGTTATCTGATGTGACTTGCCCCCCCCCTCAAACTTAATTTTCTAAAAATGAACTAAGCGGCACATTTACAAATCGCTTAAATGACCCGTGGCACATTTTCAGATCACTGAAGTAGGCCTCAACGGTCACTTTCACATTCAAAGATCACCTAAGTAACCCGCAACACAGTTACAGAACACCTAAACGATCCCTGGCACATTTAGAGATCCCTTGAGTGACATGTGGCACAGTTTTAGAGCACTTAAGCAGCCCCCAGTGTGGTTCTACATCGCTCAAATTACCCGCGAAACAATCCCAGATTACTTAAGTGATCCGGGGGTATAATTACGGATCACTTGAGTGATTTGTGGCAAAGTTCCAGAGCACCTAAGTGGCCCGCAAACATTTCCAGAGCACACTTGAAGGATCCGTGAAACATTTAGAGATCATTAAAGTGTCTCTGTAGGGGACTTATCAATAGGTAGAATGTTAGTTCAGGTGCTCAATAACTATCGAAAGGTTTTTTCCGTTTTTGGCGCACCGAATAAGATGCCATTAAGAATATTTCACATCTTCATAAAGGTTGGTTGATGACGTAAGCATCATGCAAACCCCCCCCCCCCCCGTCATAAAAAGTCAGCAAATCGGAAACCCTCTCCCCTCATCGATGCTGACGTAATACTTGAATGGCCCCAAATATCAGGGCAAGTTTATTCTAGGTACAATGTCTTTTGGTTTTTGTTAATCGTTTTCGATTCGTTGAGTTCTAAGGATGCACATGAAAAAGAATAAGAAAAAAAGGATATAAGTTTCGCATTTATCTTAATGTGACAGAAAAATGTAATTTCTAAAAAAAATGGGACTACAAATTTTCCAGCGGTATTTACGAGACATCTCACCAAATTTGATGCTCTGTATTGCGCAAATAAGGACATATCTCAACTCCTTAAAACCCTCTTATTTCGGCAATGGTGAGCCCGGATACTTAATAAATTCAATTCTCCTAAGAACATATTTTTCCATTCCCCCCCCCCCTCCAAACTTTCAGATCAACTACCAGTGGACGCAGTCAGCTTTTGTACGTATTTAGATAACAGAAGATGAGAGGCGGTGCTGGAAAAATACTTTTCCCTCCCCTTCCATTTGCGGTCGTATATGAATATGCGTTCATGCATTCAGTACAGTTGGTAGAAAAGGATGGAGTGTTTCTTCCTCGGTTTATAGTTTCTCGGAGTTTAGGGAGAGGGGGGATACACTATTACCTGCATAAAATCGGAAAAAAGTCTTCTTGAAAAAGATGTGGCATTTTACAGGAGGTTTGGTTATTTCCTCTATGTCAGTTATTATGTGGAAATAACTATAATAAATAATAATGTGTGAAATTTATAAAACCGGAAAGAGTTAATCGTACGAGGGCTTAAAGTAACCATTAATAATCGTAATTTCAAAAATTACTTATTAATTAAAGTACATAAATCTTGTTGAAAATAAAATGAAAGTGGACCCCCGCCCCTTTTTTCTAATAGGAATGCTTTTTAAGTAAGGAAGGTACTGTATTGGCGTTATAATGCGATATGGTTGCCTTTAGTTTTATGAGGAACTGTGATTGAGTTCATTTCATTGATTTGATTCTGTTTTTACTTCCAGATGATTTTTGTCTATTGGTAATAAAGTCGACGCTCGATATAACGGCCCCTTTTGTCCCCCGTCGAAAACGGACGTTATATCAAAAGTAAAACGTATATGATAGTCGTCCTATGAAAACATTTGGGACATCCTGGAATCTGGTAATGGAATTGTCGCTATAACGTGGGGTTTTCGTTATAACGATCGTTGACTGACATCATTCGATTTAAATAAGAAAGGATTGTAGATATGCATTAAATTAATTAATGAAGAAGCAATGATATTCGATATTTTTTTAGAATATCAATGTGTGTTTAAATTTTATTCAACAGCGTACAATTTATTTGAAATTGTTCATATATTGAACAGTCACTAAGGTTTTGTTCCCCCTTCATTAAATAAATACAATAGGAGGGAGAAAATAATGAACAAATCAGTTCTCATAGACTTGTAACTTGTAGAAATCGGGCACTTAAGTGACCTTTTGACAGCATTCAATGCGTGATTCCGCAGAACATGTGCTGGTCGAAGTCCTCAGCAGTTGTTGTTTTTCCCCAGTCTGACGGATCGTAATTGGTCGCCTTGATGTCACTGATTAGATAGATTTCAATGAATGAATTATAATAAAATTATACTTTATTATTCATTATAAACTGAAAAAAAAATGCCTCAGAACTTCAGTAGCAAAAAAATAATGGATATCTTAAAGTTGTTTTCTCAGAAGACTCCATACTACTGCTAGAAAATAAACATTCAATAAAGTTCAAATAGACGGACACTGAAATAATGTTTGAATAATGTGTTTCGAGCATATAAGAGATTTAAATCCCTGTAAAACATTTCATCACGATGTCCATGTCGTACATAACATTTCCAACAGCACTTGGTAACTTAAAATCCACCAAAAAAAGTGGTCCAGAGTTACCCTACATTATTATCTTTCAGCTTATATGTATGCTATCTTCTTCAAGCATGTATGTATGCTGGTTTCCTTCGTTAGGAAAATCACAAAATTACTGTATCTATATGAGGATGGTCCCCACAAAGATGGGACTGACAGGGCTCCAACCGTCCCACATCCTGTTGCAGTGACATGCTCGTATGTCAAAAAGTTATGTGTGAATATTTAGGAAATTTAGACGCTGTGTTCTAACGCATACGGAAATTTCACAAAAAACAAAAATTCCAAACTGCAAATTTCGCAAGAATGAACTAAGCTATTACTTTTTTTTCAAGTTTAATTACGAGGTATAAAATATTGTACTTATTTGGAAGCTAATATTTTAGTAGTCCCTATATTGTCTTCTTCTAGCCCAGGGTTTCTTAACCAGGGATCAACGGATCCCTTGGGGGTCCTTGGAGAGATTCCAGGGGGTCGGTCCATGAGCTTGGATGAAAAAAAGTTTACTCGTTTTCACATTGCTAACATACTGAATATTATTTTGTGTTTGTACGAGCATTTATTTTATTGGCACAACGGGTCCATGATGCAAAAGGTTAAAAACCTCTGCTCTAGCCTTTGCTTTCTGTCAGTCATATTGCCATTGTAAATATTAAAATATATCTCATGCCGCGTGGATGCTGCTGTTAGTTACGAAGCAATTATAAATTTCGCATTTATATATATTGTATATATTTCGTAAATACGCAAATTACATATCCCTAGTTAACATATATTGTAGGTGTAAATTTCATGTGTCAATTGAGTATGGGAAAAGTATCTTCAACAGATGGTAGTATGATTATCCTGAGCAACAATGCAGCGTCTATATACTCAATGGGAAATGAAATCTAGTGATCTCGCAAAGTTGCTTTAAGCGGGACTAGAATCCGAGAATGAGTCTTCACTTCCTCCTATCCTATACAACCAGAAACAGACATCCCAATGATTCTCATAGATGTTTGATGATAGCTGGTTTCGAGTTTGCTCTTAATCAGGCTTTTGTTTTCTATTAATCACTGAAATCATTGTATGAGCGGTTTCACGGAAACCGAGTTTTTGAATCGTAGAAGAAAATTAGAACTTGGTGTGAGAGAACTTCATAAAAACATTCTGTAAGTACAGTACCCACAACTTTTAACCGAACGATGGCGATTTCTTGAGTTGTATTTGTTGTAAAAAAAAAGAAAGGTAGCATTCTTCGTTCAAGATCTTCCATAAGTGTACTAAATTAATTTTTTCTTAAGGGGCCAACTAGATGTTGAAACAAGATCCAACTTTTGAAAGTTCAATGGTAACCCAATTTTTTCTTCCATATTTGGATTTAGATTCTCAAGAAATGCCAAAACACCAAATTTCATCAATTTCGAACGAACAGTTAGTGGAATATAAATTATTTAAAAACGAGTGACGTAATGTTAAACAGAAACATCTTGTTTTTGAGCATAATTGCTGAAATAATATAGGTATCTCATTAATTTTTATTTTAAATGATAGATTCTAACGGGCCAAACAATTTTGTTACTCATTTTGAATTTGGCTTTTTTTTAAATTGAGTTACGAATTATTAAAACATATTTTAAAAATTTGTGAATAGAAGCATACATTAATTTTTACTTCATTCGAATTGGCATAGTCGAAAACCCAACAGAATTGATTTTCATTCCAATCTGACCTCTATTTCTCGAGATATTAACGGTTATATGGAAATGACCACTTTTAGGGACCATATACTAGATATAAATTTGAAACTCATTGAAAAATTTCTCATGAAAAATTATGTGAAAATGTTTAAATATGAAGCTCATAACTTTACTGAAATGGGTAATGTTTTAAGTATACGGTGATACGATAAATAAGTCATCCATCCAGTTTTTTTTTTCAAACATTTTTTTTACTTTTTAAAACTTTGAGTAAACAAATAAACAACGAAATTTTGAAATTTTTCACTATTTCAGAAATTCGTTTCATTTCTTAGACAATATTCATGAGATGAAATGGTAAATATAATAACGTGCAAAGAATTCACAAATTAATACCATACAATTAGATTGATGTTAATATTTATGAAGATAATAATCAATAAATAACGGTTCTCCCAAAAGCGCAAATCATCTTAGTGTGCGCCAAGTTTAGGGTAGTGGCTATTGATGGAGTCGTCTCTGCTAAAACCACGGCATTTCGTTTCATCCATATTTTTTTAGCATTAAAAATTGAGGAATTGTAAAATGAAACAAAATTATAATATAAAATAGTGCAATGTTCTACGGAAAATTCTTATATATTTTTTCTGAATTGATGAAATTGTCGTCATAAACAATTGCTTTGTGACACATCGTTTGAAATAATTATGGTATAAATATTCGTTCAATCTCGGATATAAAGTCACTAAAATGAAGAGTAATAAAAAAAGTTTGTTTTTCACCTCCATAAAATAGAAACTATTTAATTAATACAAAAATTGCCACGTTTTCAAGACAAATAAATTCAGTTGGTCGAATGGTCGACGCGTTTCGGCTTTTCAATGGAGAGTCGTCGTCAGGACCTCGTGATCAGAATTCGCACGAATGAGTCGTGGAGGGGTGATGATGAATTCTGACCACGAGGTCCTGATGACGGCTCTCCATTGAAGAGCCGAAACGCGTCAACCATTCGACCAATTGAATTTATTTGTCTTGAAAACGTGGCAATTTTTGTATAAATTAAAGGCAAAGTTTCTAATTTTTGTGATAAGAAACTATTTATTTTTTAGCAGCACTAAATCCAAGCACTCGCGTAGCATATGCAATATTTATCGTTCGAAACTTGTTTGGTGTGTGTTTTTTCCACCTTCAATCAACCTTGAGAAATTCCGTTTCTCAATGTTGAGAACGTCCCCAAACACATTTTCACTCATATCTCTCTCATTTTTATACTTACGGCGATGATACGGCGATTTATTTTTAGGATAAGTGTGTGTGCAATGCGATAAATCAGATAAGATGGAAAAAAAATAAGGGTTTACATTGAAAATTTTGAAGTTTGAACAATAATAAATATGTAGATGACCGCTCATCAAGACGAATTACACATAATCGGGTACAAAATCACGAGCCATAATTTTTGGTGGAAACCGCTTCATTCTACAACTTTTAGAACGCAAGATATCGCCATCGTTCGGTTAAAAGTTGTGGGTACTGTACATATTGTTCAGGCAAGTCTAGAATTATGTCAAAATATATGTCCATTTCGTGTGCACACATTTGGATTGGTGTGCACTCTGAGTCAATCTAATTAGATATTCAGTGATTGATTTAACTTATACACCCACACATCATCACAGACGAAAGACTTGATGAGTAATTCTTTACGTAAATAACACATTTAAAAAGTGTTATTTATGTTATATAAGCTAATAGAAGTGGCACAATACCTTATATTTATGTTGTATAAGCTAATAAGTGACACTAACCTTTACAGATTTCATGAAATACTCAAGCACATTATGTACATCAAATGAATGGAACATATTTTGGTGAAATAGACTGAATAATGAAATCACGTTTCAAATAAAAAAATTCCAAAACAATGAAAATAAATTACCGCGCAAAAATGATTTGCAATTGAATATTCCTGAAGAATCTTTTAATTTGTGATTGGTTTTCAAAGATGGTGTTAAAGAAGAAAATTATGAAAATTTGTTCCTATAGTTATTCGATTATTAGTTTTTCCTGACTCTCACATATATTTATATATGTATATTCCTTATTGGATGCAGCTCGCGGCCACGGAAGACGCAGAGGTAAAGTGACATGAATTGATTATTTGTATACATTTTTCTACTTCGCTCCTTCCATTTGTTCCGAAAATCGTGAAAACCAGAACTTTTTGTATGCTTATGATGCATGTATTTTGTTTTCTTCCATATGTTTTGACCTGCATGCATTACGTCATTTCTATATTAGATCTATGTGTTAAGCTCTGCATCATAATATAGAGTAATTTCCAGAATGTGTTTGCCTTCAAAAATACTCTTCATTAAAAAAAAGAAAAAAGAAAGAAAAGACATGAATATGTGAAAATACTGTCAAATTTATCTTGTTTTAGCTGTACTTTGCACGATTTCTGGTTATGCCGTAAATATCTTACAAATATTTGAAATTCAATTATTTTCTTTATAAATTAAATTAATTATAGCATTAATAGAGACTCTTTTCCCAGATGTAAACTTGCAAAATATCTATACAAGCATGAATTTGCATGTGATTCGAGACAGCCGTTCTGGTTTTCAACCTCTACCTTTCCACGAAACTTCAAATACACAAAAATTAGTTTTCATTCTGGAATTGAAATTGGTTCGTCATAGGAGAAAGAAAAAAGATGATACTTTTGTTTACCTACTGTTGATGATGCATTTAACTTCATAAAATCATACAGCTCGAAAACGAAAGCTTTTCCTCCAGATATTTGATTCAATAAGGCTGAATTGACTGTTTGTTTGGGACATGTGCTCAAGAGTGCGCTTAAAAAGTAACAAAGAAAAAATTGCGTTTATCGTTTTCAAACGTTTGTGTTTATTGTTCATGCTTTTTGAAAGCCGAAAAAGAGCACTAATTGTTAAATGAGTAATTACGAATGTATTTCATCTTCATTTTTCAAATATCCTTTATGGACTTCTCTTTTTTTTCTGTCTTTCGTCTTTTCAAACGTCACCATGGATAAAATTTATTATTCTCGGAGTTGTGATGGGGGAAGGGAAAGCACTATCATATGCACAAAATCGAAAAAAAATATTCTTCTTCAAAAAAGTTGTGGCATTTTACCCAGATTATAGTGATTTCCACTGCAGCAGTTATAATGCAGATTAATGAAATTTTAAAGGACGTTTTTAATTTTAAACCGCTTAAAGGGTTAATGATAAATTCTTCCTCGTCTATGAATATCATTGCAAAAATTAGTACCTCAAGAATGATCACCAACATTTAAAGTTCGATTTAATTGCGGTTTGTATCAGTTTTATTTTTATTTTTTTTTTTTGTGTTTAATTAAGTTTCCTTACCGCCCTCTGATTTTATATTCAATTTGGAACCACCGACGAATGAACCATCGCAGCTGGTGGAGCTTATGAAAATGAGTTCGAAATACGTTGTTAACTGGCTTATCTGAAGATGTGTGTGATGTCACTCTGCTATTCATATGAAGATGTTGGTTTTTTTTCCTTTCATTCATCTTCTCATCAGCCAGAGGATAAAAATCTTCGTAACTGGCCTTTAACATGTGACAGTACACCAGAAAACTTTCAAATTTCATCTCAATTCTAATGAACAATGCCACTAAACAAAAATCGTGGGCTTTCAAATGATTGGTTTATTTTCTCAGAATTCAGCTGTCTGCCAGTAGAACCTTAAATGAATCTGCTTGAAAAAAAACCCGAAAAACTTTTTAATTTTAACCTTTCCTCTTCTTGTCTTTTCTTTGTCTGTAGAACAAAAATATTTATTACAATAGTAAAAATAAATAATTGAAATTGGATTCTTCTTTTCCACTCACCTATAGCACTATTTGTCGAGCCTTTATAAGTCGTGAGCACCGCCAGTGCCCATCATCAGAATATGAGCTCCGTAGCAACTCTGGAATTGGTGTATGGATATAATATGTGTGCGTGCGTGTTTATTGTAATGTTAATCGTTGAATGTGCGAAATCAAGCATAAGCGTTGAACCTTTTGGGTGCTTTAGTGAGCGCCGCGATGCTCACGGGCAACAGGTTGAAGATGTCTGGTGTACCTGATGGAAATGCCAATAAACTTAACTGAGGAATTAGAGAGATGGATGGATTTTTCTCAGCCCAACATATCAAGGAAACATTTATTTTCTGGATATTATGCTGAGGTGAACTCGGAAAGACTGCAACATTCCTCGGACTGAGGAATGTTGCTCCAGACCTTGAAAAAAGTCTACATGTCGCTCGAATAAAAATGCTATGACTTTCATCAATGAAAATTCATCTAGACTTTGTTGTAATATGGATACTTAGTTAAGATGCTATCTTTGAGCACCATTATTTACGTGCTCGTTCTTTTACTAAGAATTGATAACGTTTTAATTGAGCATCATACTAATTTACGAATAATAGAATTTTTCTACTATAATGGAAAATTTGAATGTACTGGAAACGTCAGTTTTACTGACTTCTCTTATTTAAGCATAATCAATTTACTTCTCTGCTCATTCTTTTTGCTGAGGTTTTGAAAGAATGAGTTTCTTTTCAACCTACTTTTTCGATGACATTTGGTTGTGTTTTTTTACCTGTTTATAAAAACTAGAATTTTCAATTCATTTTTTCAATTTCCGATCAAATCCTTGTAGAATGAATATAATGTGGGTGAACATTTTTTTTTTCAATGGAGGCAATACATTTCTAGTGATACGTATTGGTAGAGAATTTAGCTTACTATTTGATGAAGAACAAACAAAGAGTAAATGTCGCCGTTTATTGATCAAATGAAATTGGACCGAAGCCAAATTCACAGGTGTGGCGAAGATCACCAGTGATAATTATGAAAAGTTGGGATTAATCCTGATGATTTAACCGAAACCATGCGAACGAAGTGACATGTACGTTGAAAATATAAAATGAAGTGAATAGAAAAAATGCAGTTGCAGTACCTAATTCCTTACATAAAAATAATCATACTCATACATACAAATTCGTGTAAAGATAAATTTCTTAATCAAAAATGACAAAATAGCTATCATCGCTCTCGAATGAGCATGATAAATATGAATGTAAATAGAATTCTCAACCTATGCTCCGTGTGCACTTCCCGGGCGTTCCGCTGCCAGAACAATAACATAAATCAGTAAATTTGAAGAATAAAAAAAAGAGGCCTAGCTGCATCATAAAAATTATTGCCAGGGATCCACGAGTCAAAAAAAACTTGAGAACCGCTGATATATAAAATAATGAGTATATATCGCAATTTCCTGCGTATATTGTAACCAGCAGATTATATATTCTAAAAAACATCTAAATTTTCCTGACGGGATTACATACAGTTGCGCAAAATCTGATAAATTTTTTTCTGAGAGGTTAGATGTAAATATAAGTACGCATTTAAAAAATAATTCATAAAATATAAATTTTTATTTTTGAAGATAACAGATGAGGTGTAAATTCGTATAGAAGAACTGATATTTCAAAAGAGACGTGACCAACATGGATATTTATTCTGCAATACAAAACATAATAGAGCGTGTAGAAGAATCGATAAAACGTAAAAAAGTTAACACCATATTTTCCAGCATAAGTCAGCATGCCGTATCTGGGATACAAGCTTTTTGAATTTTGGAGTCTGATCCATTCTTGGCATGCCGGGAAAAGCGGGGATCAATAAGGATCATATGATTCATTTCGAAGATCGATATCAATATACTAAATATCGAATGAATGCGCGAATCTGAATGAAATAGTAGTTTTTTATTGAAACATTTAACAATGTTTTGTCCAAGAATTTGATAATGGTATTAAAAAAATCAAGCATTTTTACTTATCGCTCTAACCCAGCGGTTCTCAACCTTTATTGACTCGCGAAGTTCTTTTTAATATATAATTTCTATGGTGGAATCCCGTAAGCCTCTTTCATTTATTTATATTCATCGAATTTACTTATTTATTTTATTTTCTTCTTACCGCCGCGAAGCTTCCTGGGAAGTGCACATTGAGCTCCAAGAGCTCCGCGGAGCACCGTTTGAGAACCGTTGCTCTAACCTAATTATCTTTAGTGTAATACGAAATACAGATACTGTATTCTACACGTTCTTCAGAATGCTCAGAAATCGAAAAAATATACTTTAGCAGGGGTGCAAGAGCTGCGCCAAAATGCGCCGAAACGGTTTGCTACATGGTACATGGTACGCTAAGGCACCGAATTCCTGCGCATTTGCTCCAATTCTTGTTTGTGGTTCGCGGAGGTACCGCTAATGCACTGTAGTGCTTCAAATACCCGGAATTTAGGAAAAAAAAAACCATGAAAATTTTGTTCGCGGGACACGTTCTTTCCGAGACAAAGAAAAAAGATACGGGGGGGGGGGGACTTCAATTTTTTTCACTTCCCGCCATCTACCACAATCGCGTTATCTCGTGACCTTGGAAATTAGTTCTACTACCTTGAAGTACAAAGTCCTGTACTGTTATTGGTATAACCCATGAACTATCAAAGTTCCTGAATGAATATGCCTAATTTTCCAATTTTGGAGAGAGTTTTTCTCCTGCGGGTTATATACTGAAAATAACGGTAATTTCGCGGCTACCAACCTGCGTTCAAAGACAACATATTTAAAGTATATATAGCGTAAATTCGCTTTATTTCTTACAAGATTGCACACGCGCCTTAGCGAAGAATCTAAAAGGGGAATGGTTCACTCTTAAATTACCGACATTTTTCGTAGATCGTTGGGAAAAAACGAAATCTGTAAAAACTCCAGCTATAATATTCATATTTTTGTCATCTAGCCACTGTGCGGTCGTGTGGTTATCATTGGCGGTTGCCGATCGTGACAATTTCACATAGCGAAAATCCGAATGAGAATGAAATGTTCGCACCCTCTTCTTTTTGTTTTTCGCACTCCCTCTCGTGCATTGCTGGGATGGTACATTACTCCCTCACGTATTGCTGGGATGTTGCTTAACATTGTATCGCCAACAGAACTATCAATTATGTGTGATGAATGGCTTGCACTACAATGACTTAGGCGGGTGGGATAGAGGTGGATATTCGCTCTGAATTTTCAGAATTCAGTCTTAGTGAGTATCTACATTATAAAATATATTATTGACTAAATTTCATATTTATGGCTTCAGTGATTTCAGCTCAGTGATGATTGCTCAATACAACCTTTGAACCCCCCAACCCCACTCTTAGAAGTTTGAATTTTTGTCTTCAATGGTTTCTGCTCGGCTGATTTCTCCATACGAACCCCCCCCCCCCCCGTTTAACCCTCATGACCCCCCTTAGCGGTTGAACTTCGTAACACAACTATGGTCCAAAATTTAATTTTTTAGAACATATTTGAGCTTTATAAAGAATAAAAAAAATGTGTTTAACACTAATGTTTGATCTTTCTACAGGCAATATCAGCGAAAAAATGTAGAAAATGGTGTTATTTTGGACTATAGTTGTGCGAAATTACTGTACTTATTCTCGAAAATCATAATACCAGATCTCATCATGTAGGCCCCTTATGGACATGAGATCCCGGAATCTGCCCGGATGTGCCCCATGCTTCAATATTATCTTGATACTGTAGATGATTCTGCTGAATTCGAAAGTGGTCATACTATTTCACTTTATTCATTTTCTACTTTCTCTTTATTTCTTCACATAATGTGGGTTTTTTTCACAGCTCTCTGTGCTCGACCCCTTAACTACCTGTCATGGCTCCCTCTCTATCAGATTTCTGATTTCCACCCGTGGCCTCTTCCAAATATCCAGTACCACGATGGCGTCTAGTTGAAAACAATACAAATACAACACCACAACAGGCAAAATGCCCAATGAGGTGGCTGAGAAAAAGATACCCATAACAAATATGGATGTCATACAATTAAAAAATACAGCAACCCAATTTAAAACACAAAAAAAAAAAAAAAAAAAAAAATTGATAGCATGAGAATGACAAGCAAAATTTGGAAAACAGTTCCGTAACCCATGAACATGAATTGTTGCCCGTAAATAAAGCTTTAAGCATGGTTCTGCAGTGGTGTTGATTCTAGAACACTAGCTAAGATCAATTATTATAATTATAAATAATTAAAATTCAGGAAAGTTTCGTAACTGAGATAAAATTTTAATACTTTATAAAAAAACTACTATCTCCTTTTTCTTTCTTTCTTTCTTTATCCTTCCCCCATGTGAAAGTTGATGATTAAGTTGCAATTTGTAGACTTTTTTACAGGTCCAAGAGAGATTAAGTGGATAATTCAAATTTTGGATAAATCAAAATTTTCTCCAGCGAATTTGGACTTTGAATTATCCAAGTTCGACCATATATCATCGTTAAATTTCATTGTCAGTATCTTTTTAATAAAAATATTTCAATTACCACAGTTTTTAATATTTATTTAAATGATAAATTTCATAATTGAAATTCAATATAATTTAAAATTACCAATAATTTATTTTCAATTAAAAACAATTTTATTTATAATTTTATTCGACTGGCGAATATTCGGTCAAACCATCAGTGGAATATTTGGCTAAATCACTATTTGTCCCATCCCCAGTGGCCAGGGCTACTAGTACTTCTTTACCGCACACCAAATCTGGTCATATCTCAATGCATCAATTTGCTATCAGCCAAGTTGGTTCAGATACGAAGGCATTATCTATTGGTGGTTGCCTCAGGTTCAATAATAACTTGAAATAACTCGTCGTCTATGTTTTTCCCGAAGATTGAACCTGCAGACTCATGGAGGATGATCTTACCACTGTGCCACAGGCAAGGACTACAACAAGATATTTAGTCACTCAGGGCAAACACACGTTTTGGTGTCCCTGTGGGATTTAGAAGCTGTTGAAGGTTGAATTTGGCACCTTCCTATAGCTCAGTGTACGGCACCAGACCCACCTGCTCCCCACTTAGTTGCCACCCTGACTGAGGCACATGTTACTTTGCCTTGTGTGACTTCTCAGTGCAAACCTAGTCTACAGAATATTTGATACACATTCCATGGTACAATACATAGTGCACTGAGATGAACAGGTTAGGATGAAGGGAAGAGAAAGTTTGGGTTATAGTGCAAGCTACGACACCCACATCCCGCGGCAGGACCCTCGAGGCTAGGATATTCGCGGGGCCCCAGTCAGATTTCCCATGACCTTCTTCATAGTGAATTTATAGTGCAACCACTGCACACCAGTGGTTGCACTATAAATTCACTATAGGTTCACTATATGACCATAGGTTTTACACAGGTGTTCTGAGGGGAAAATATTAGTTACTCACTTTGTCCCATCCCTTTACATGTAACACCTGCACATAGTCGCAAAGTTATGAATATGCAATATAGTTTTGAAGCAAGATTAAATTTTTAAATTGAATTATTATTAAACATAAAGATTAAATTTTTTTACGAATTAATTTTACGGTAAGTAAAGTTTATCAAAACTCCAAGGCCTATCCACAGCTCGAAGAATCGACTCACCGGTTGAGACATTCTGGGCTTCCAAAAGAGAGTTAGTTTTTGAGTTGCGTATTTCAGCTCGTATGCCATCAAAACCGTAAAAAAGTCTTATTCTCGTCTCTTCTGGACCTGTTGCTACTTACTTACTGCCGCAGACTAGGATGAATTTAAGACACAGGAAAGCAGAAAGATGCGTTTTGAATCCATAATGCGTCTTACAAGTATGAAACTCAACATTCTATTTGTGCTTTTTGACCACCACAGAACATGTACTGAAAATCCAAGTCACTCGTTAACCTCCTCAGTGACATTTATGAGATATCTCGCCCAACTTGATGCTTTTCTTTTTGGAAATTACGTGATATTTCCTAAAAACCATTTTACACTTCGGAAATGATAATCTTTTACAAAGATACTTTGTAACTTTGTTTCTCCTACGAACATTGTTTTCATCCCCCACCCCCAACCTGTCACATCAACTGTGAGTGTGCGAAATCAGCTTTTTTTATACATTTTGGTAACAGAAGGTGAGAGAGACGTGTATTTGAATCAGAACTGGATAAATCTATACTAAGTTACTGCTACGTAACTGAACATGCACCTTGTACACATTCCTCTGATAATTTCTAACAGTCCAGCACGATGCCCACATGACCGCACGGCGGCGGACAAATTTATAGCTCGACTTACCCGGAGCATGTAAAAATTTTGATCGAGCATATATTTTTCTTTCCTACGTGTCCGGCTCGGCCATATAAATAAATTAAAGGCAATCCAATAATAATATTTTCTAACATTCTTCGGACATGCAAAATTTTTTTTTGGGCATTCATTATATCAAGTTGCATGCCCGACTGGGCATGTCAATTGTTTGAGATTTTGTCTAGACCTCTCTCTCTGGTTCGTAATACAGTGTACTTTTTCCCCCTTTCGTTTAGAGTAAGTAGTACAAGAACATGCATACAGTATAATTAATAGAAAGAGATGGAGTATTTCTCTTCCTCGTTTTATTGTTTTCTAAGTTGGGGAGGGGCAGTACCACCTCCCCAAAATCGAGGAAAATCTTCTTGAAAAAAGATGTGACGTTTTATAGAGGGTTTGGTTGCATCCAATGTGCCAGTTATAATGTGGACCATTGAAATTTATGAAGCCGCGGAAAAGAAAAAGAGGATCCCCCAAAGCAGAATGTTTCGAATTTAATGTAATTTTTAATTTATTAGTTTTAATTTTTTTATTTAATTAATTTTTGAATCTTTTAAACATTTGCTACGTTGTAGTGGAAGCAATGAAATTGAGTGTCACAAGTTTGAGTACAAATTTAATTCTGATTTACCTGGAAGCCTTCCGATTTTTTAGCCTTATTAACCCTTTAAGCGGCAATGACGTTGCAATCTCGCCTCCATAAAAGCCTCTTATTTCAACATCGACAAGCAGAGAAATTTTGTAAAAATTATTTTCTCAAACGAAAATTTTCCCCATACCCCTTAATTTGCATATGCTGAAAGTCGGAAGAAAGCCCACTTCATTGAAAAATATACTCTTTTGGAGAGTTTAGTGATTTCTAAAATTGTCATATAGTCAAGATCTTCCGGTTGGAACTAGATTCTTCCGATTTTTCATATCGTTATCAGCGTTCGAAATCATTGGTGGTCCGCGGGACCAGTAGGGAAAAACTTCCTCCCGGTGATTAATTGATTGCGGAAGAATCTCCTGTGGGAGAATCACCGATCCGCAATCGTTTTATATTGTTTTAGCCGTTTTAATGTCGAAAGATGAATGTTTATTGCTGTAAAAAAATATTTCTATAAAACCGTGTCTCTATGTCGAAATTCAAAAATTTATGAGATTAACTGATTTTGCTGCATTATAAAGTATGTGTACTAAGTGTTGCCTCAATCCTTATACATTATAAGCATTCATTCGATAAATCAATATTTTTCCGAGATTTGCATGCTATCCTACCAAAATAGGCTCTATAAGGGGGGGGGGGCTGACATGGCTCTAACCCTGGGGCCCGTGACAATTTTCATCATTTTTTGCTTTTTCAAGCTATAAGTTAACTATAGAAGGGCCCGTGAAAAGTTTGACCAGGGGCCCCGCAAGAGATCCCAGACTAGGATCCTTGCTCCAGGACGTGGGGGCCATGCCTACCACTGCACAAGAATTTCATTTTGAGCTGTAAATATCGGCCGATTGTCAATCTTACAGCATTCATCTAATGAATTTTCATCTTTTCTGTCAGGGGAAAAAATGTGGGTGGTTTTCACCACCCCCATCCCATCTTATTACAGAGAGTACATAGGCAGTCCATTCCAGAGTCCTTTTTTTTTGTCTGTCTTGGAAGCTTTGACACCTGAAAATATTTTTTCCTGAATATGCTAAAAACAGCATGTGCTTTTATGAAGATATTTTGTTTTAATTTTTTTAAATTAATTTTTTGCTCTTTGAATCTTAGCAAACAAATCAGTATAGCTATACGTTTTCTTAGTAACAAATATCTTTTACAGAATGTTTTCTGAAAATGTAATTAAAAAAAGGGCCTCTAAAGGATCTCCACACTTATCGCCACAGAATCAACAATGAGGGGTTTTATGAAGTTCGACTGCAGTTCGAACTATTCATTATGGCTTTTACACCTCTTGGTGGTATATCAACCATGTAAATCATAATATATTTTAGGAAAATGAATCATTATTCAGAACCGATTTCGTTTGACGGACCAGTAATGATGTCTGTGGACCAGTAGGTTCTCAACTGGTCCCATGGGTCAGTGCAGCACCTCCTAGAGATAGAAGGCCTCCGCACGGGTTGCCATAAACGTCATTCAGACTACCTAGCACGTTTGCCACATTTTGAAACACAGCATCCCGCATCCGTGAAATGAAGCATTACTGCAAGTTACAGTGGATTAAAATTGGCTCTAAAAAAAACGTTCAACATGAAAAATGTGAGATAAATATTCATATTTTTTGACATAATTATCATATAATTTGTGTGTTATCAAAATAACTTTAATCTTTTTTAATAAACATTTAAGTAGGCTTCATGGAAAAAACGGGGCATTTTTATGAAAAAAATCGGGATGGTCATAATTACGGAAAAATACTGGAATTTCCCGGAAAAAATACGGGTTCCCCCTATGCGGTCTTCAAAACAAAAACCTCCAAATTTTTTCTTTTTTTTTTAGCAGAGAAACATTTTATCGCGTGACAAACTCTAAATTTTTCGTCTGGAAGTTTTCGCCTATGTCATATGATTGTCACTGCTTTTTATATTAGAGACCCTTTTAGAATATACGCTTTTCTTTTTATAACACCAAATACACAATTTTTCATCGAAGATACAAGGTTTTGTAGGAATTCTGGACGAAAATCAAACCATGCTTTATAAATTGAGTTTTTTTAGCTCTCAACCACTTTTCCATTGATTTTGAGGTGATGATTGAAGCATTATCGTGCTGAAAAATGCTGCTTGGACCTTCTGATATTTTTTCCAAATGGCCTTCGAGTGTTTCTTTGTACGCTTATTAATTCTGACTACCATCTAAAAGAATGCTGATGAGGTCTGTCCATTTCATCCGAACTCTACTTATACTACTGAACCTTTTTCTTGCTTTCTACAGAATAAAGTTCTCGGATGCTTTCTTAGATCATGCCAATAATAAAAATAACCATCTGGACAATCTGAATTTCACTTCTTTTCATCACTGAAGAGTATACGCAGTCATTCATCTGAATACTAGTCCAATCGCACTTGCTTATGGTGAGGTTTCAAGAAAGGTATGCGAATCATTTTGCTCTTTTTTGCAAATACTAGCTGATTTCGTGAATAGTCTACGAACATTTTCTGTCGAAACATTCAATTCTGTTTCATGTTTTATTTCATCAGCAGAATGGTTTTGCTTTGTAGCCGATCTTCGAATTTTTCGGGAAAAGAAATGTACGGAAGTTATAAATTTATAGAGAAATAAAAATAGTTAGCCTATAGTAAAGTATTTGAAAAAAGACGTAACATAAAGGAAATCGACGTGTGATTTGCCTTTACGTTATTTCAATACAGAATTGTCTCTTCAATACAGAAAATTTAATAAATTTAGCAGCTTAATTTCTCTTTAAGAAAACTTCAAAAAACTCGAGAGATTTGGTTTTACTTTTCAGTCTATGTAAAAAATACGATACCACGTTTAAAAATAGCGAAGTAAATTATGAAGGAAAGAAAAACATCCATTGACGTTTATATTTCGAGAAGAAAAAAAAGTGTTTTCATTCAACACGTGTGTATATACTGTATCGTACGTAAATATCAGGTAAGCATGGATACGCGCTACTATGCATATTATTAGGAAAAGAAAGTTGTGTCTATAAAATACTGTATTGGTTAGTGCGCTTGCCAGGATTACAAGAGGACACGAGCTCGATTGCGGGATGAGAAGACTAACCTTTTTTTTTTCCGAAGCTCGCTTCAGCATAATATCCAGAAAGTCTCTTTCCCAGATGGGTGAACATGTGATAAAAAAATAATATCTGGAAAGAAATTGAATTGATATTGCATATATGGCTATCTCAGCTAGATGATACAGTAGTTTTATAATATAATTGATTAATTCTTGTATCATTAAAGGCAGTTGTATTCACACGTTCTATAATCCTCTCTAGCGCAAGAAAATGAAACCACAATTCTCATATCCGGCAGGAAGTTGTAAATCAGGGGTTACAAATCGTTGGTCCGCGGGCCACATACAGCCTAGCAGAGTTTCGAATCTGGCCTGCAGTCTGTTGTGCAATTGAATTTTAGTTTATAAGCTTGTTTAAATTAAAGTATGAATTAAAAAATTAAATGTTATACAAATTATAAATGTTCATGTGAAGACCCTCTCTGTTAACCTCTGTTGCTGGCCCTACTTTTCCATTTTGTGTTAACTTGGTTCACAAAATGCGGCCCCGTTCGCTGGAATGTTTTTGAATATAGCCCGCGTCTGATATACATCGAGCTGACCGACTTTTTGTTGCATTTGAGTTTGCCACAATTTTTTGCTAGTTAAACTGGGACTCTAGTCTAATAACAGCATTCTTAACTGTGCTTCATTTCACTTTGTTTTTCATTGCTCATACACGTTGTAAGTTTTATCGTGGATTCAATTTTTTGCACTTGTCTTTAATGTTTCACTTGTCTTTTAGAAAACATTTTTTCTTCACAAAAAATTTTATTTTCACATCTCCTATTTCTTCGTAGCGGAGGGATTCGTTTCATTGTGTGTCAAGCCCGTCTTCTGTGTTGTTTGAGGAGCCAAGCTCTGTGCAAGTTTGCTGCCGCATTTCTTGAAAAAATTCTAGCTTGCTTCCTATTGTTTTATTCATTTGTCTATTACTTTTATTTTACTTTCGGTCTAACCTTGTCTCATTTTTGTTTAGTACCCTGCTTGTGCGCGCATGCAATTGTTCTCCTTGCACGAAGTGAAAGGAAAGCTCTGCTCCATGTACAAAAAGAGTAAATAGGTAGAGGTCGCTTTTCTTGAAGGTTGAGAAGACGATAAATAGGATGTTGCTGCTTGCTGTCTTCAGTAAAATAAAAGTAATAAGACAAAAACCGAATGCAGTTATTTCGAAAGTAGGAACAGAAAACGAATGGGTAATTCGATGTGAAAAAAAAGCCCATATATATATACAGTAATCGTTTTCTATAGTTTTTTCCCTCCTCATTGTCTATAGATCAACTGCCACACATTAGAAACCGAATGAGAAAATTTATTACCGGCATGTCTATTGTGTGTCAAAACCGCCTTCTCTCGTGGATCTACTTGTTGCCTTGCCGAAGCACCAAAGAAAAGAAGGAAGATAAAATAAAGTAATATATGTCCGCTTGATAAATATGAAAAAGTTTTCACAATTTAGAGTAGCGTTCGTTTCGCAACTTTCATTTCGTTAATTCATTTTGAGACCATTTATCACCATTTAGTATGAAATCGATTTTGTTAACACTGGGCGGACCGGACTATACGGTACAGCTATAAGGGCCTCGGGCAGTCATTTTGAGTGCTGCTTCTTTTTAGAATAATTTATTTAATGACTAAATTTTTCGAATAAAAATATCAAGCATTGTTAATCAGTGTTAATTTATTGATTTTCAAAAAAATTTACCTTTTTTAAGCATGCAGGGTGTCCATAAAATAACTCTCCAACTTTATATATGAAAATACAGTCGGCCTTCAATATTCGCGGTTTTCGTATTCGTGGTCTTTTTCCCGGTTTTATGGAAACCACTTTTCAGAGTGCTAATTCTAGTATCGGAACGAGATATAAATTGTGCGTATAAAATAAACGTCTTAAAAAAAACCTCCCAAAGGTTTCTCTGATGCTTCTGGAAATGTTCCTAGAAGACTGTTGTTTAAATGTTCCTCTGAAAGTCAAGAACTTGGAAGAAAAATTCTAAATATTGACAATGTTTAGCTTCATTGCTGCAGTTCCCCGTTTTTGCTGACAGGGGGTGGGGGGTGTCAGTGTTTTGCTGACTTTTGCTGACAAGGGGAAGGGGTCAAAAATGGCTGAAAATCTGCTTATGTAATACTTGAATGGCCCCTTACTAGTGAATATGTATTATGTGTGTGTGGGCAGGGGTGGGAACTCTGCGCCAATTGCGCTGCACTGCGCCAAAATTAACATCTTGCGCCATCCTGCTCCGATAGTGTATTTTCGTATTTTTCTGCGCCAAATTGCGAATTTTCCTTCATTATGCCCGGAATATCGGAAAGGACGGCAAAAGATTTTTTTTCCTGCTTGCCGCGAAACGATTGTTTCCGAGAAGATCGTGTTTTATGTACTTAAACTCTGTACTTAACACTGTACTTAAACTATCGCCTTATTTAAACTATCGGCCTCTCATCGGGCTTTCCATCTCGACACCCCGATAATATCCGTGATTGTGCAACTGAAGATGGCTTGCAATGGTCTTTCAGCATTAAAGCGCAAATGCGAGTCAGTTTCCGTTTTCAAAAAATATATAAAAGTCGCCACTGGAAGCAGCAGAAATTACTATAGTCGATCGTCATTGCGTCAAATCCCGGTGTTTCGTGAAAAAAAAATTCATTCCGGGAGTAAAAAGCGCATGTCCGCCGAATAACGAGCGTTAAATCGCCAATGTCGCTGAATAACGAGTGTTAAATCGCCAATATCGCCAAATAACGAGTGTCAGATCGCTAATCTCGCCAAATAATGAGTGCTGAATTGCCAAACATCGTGTTGATTTTTCTAAAATTCTCTCCCATTTTGCAACAATTTCTTTCCGAGTATAGAAAAATTGAAAACTTCTAGAAAATTTTTAGCCCATTTGAAGTGCTGCTGTTCCAGACAGCAAATAGTGCTCTCAGTAAGCAAAAACAATCTTAAATAGACTGGTGTGAAAAATTTTATGCACAAGATAAGCCAGATAATAGATTATATTCTACTGAACCTCCTACCTCTCCAATACACAATCAACTACTGATCTATTGACCTTTTATATGAAAGAGAAATTTTCCCAGAATCCCCTGGGCTTACTCTGATTGGAGGATAATGAGTGGTCACATAATTTCTAATTTACATATACTGATGACACTTTTTAAAAATGTATATGTACCAATTATCTCTTCAAACAAACTCAAGTTAAACAAATATTATAACTTGATAATTACACAAATTATAAACATAAATCTATATATATAAAATTGATTTTCTCTCTGTGTGTGTGTGTGTGTGTTTATACAAATCTACAATTTTAGATCGATCGTCACCAAATTTTGTATATATACCAAATGGGACCCGACTTGAACGATAGGCTGCTATCGACAATCATGGAGGAAAGAATAATTCTTCTTTCAATTATTCTTTCCTCCATGATCGACAATAGACAATGGTTTGTCACTTCTCTAATCCTGTTAGCATATGTATATGTATAATATAAGTAGTTAGTCTAGTATGCCTTTATAATGGTTGGCCACATTTTCAATACTCTCAGTAATGAGTCTTTTTGAATATACGTCATAATCATCATCAGCATCGCTTTGAGGGTCAGGAGAAGGGTAATCCTCATAGAAATCAGTGTTAAAATTGCCGATTTTACTGTAGAAATGCGGAAATTTGGGGGGGTTTTCCGCCACATATCAATAATTTTAAAAATTTTATTGAATTCTAGATTTTTGAAATATTGAGTTCGCTTAGAGATATACGAAGCCCAGGAGATTAAATATGAAGTGATTAGCCAGACCTACTTTTGAGTTGGATATCCATGCAATAACATTGATTTAAACTTTTTATTTATATCTTCTGAAGTAAGAAAATTAATGTCTCCTTATTGTCTAACTGCATAAATTCATATAGTTTAGATTGTTTTAAAATTAATTATGGGCTCATAAAGTACATCGAAGAAATTCCACAGTTTTACTATTTTTTTGAAGCAGAAACCGGCAGATGAATAACTAGAACTTCGGGGGGGGGGGGAATCGAAATACTTGGCACCCATTGAAAAAGAAAAAAATATATATATTCATTTCTACGTTTCTTTAAATCTAGATTTGTTTATTTCATGAGTCGCGCAGAAAGTCGCCATATTGGTTCAACTTGAACACGGTTTGTATATCCCTCAAAGAAAGAGGGAGATATCACGTGATCCAAAAAGCTTCATTGAAGAAAACCCGTGCAGCGCCGGGTATTATAACTAGTCTATATAGGTAAAATTGATTTTCTGTCTCTGTGTGTGTGTTCGCTATACAAATCTACAATTTTAGATCGATCGTCGCCAAATTTTGCATATATATGCCAAGTGGGACCCGACTTGAACGATAGGCTACTTTAAAATTTCGTCAGAGCAGGGCAAATGCCCCAAATGGGCAAAAAACTGTCGGGCAACAATGGTTTCTCGGCCTCAACAATCACTTTCCGAACGTTTACTTTGGTTACCATGGTTCCATAGCAATGCGTTTCAGACGTGTATATGCCTTTACAATGGTTTGTTGCTTCTTTAACGCTGCCAGTGTATATGTATAACAGTTTATGCCTTTATAATGGTTTGCCACTTTTTCAATAATCGTCAGAATCATCATCAGCATCACTTTGAAGGTCAGGCAAAGGATGATCCCATAGAAATCAGTGTTAAAATTGCCGATTTTACTGTATAAATGCAGAAATTTTTTAGTGGGGGTTTCCTGCCACATCAATAACATTAAAAATTGCATAGAATTCTAGATTTTTGAAATATTGAGTTCGCTTAGAGATATACGAAGCCCAGGAGTTTAAATATCAAGTAATTAGCCAGACCTACTTTTGAGTTGGATATTCATGCAATAAAATTGATTTCAACTTTATTTATATAGCATGAAAATTAATGCCTCCGTATTGTCTTTTGATATTCAACTGCATAAGGTCATGTGAGTTAGGATATTATAAAATAAATTATGGGCCCGTAAAAAGTACATCGAAAAAATTCCACAGCTTTAATTGACCATTTTTGGGAGCTGAAACAGGGGCAGATGGATAACTTGAAGTTCAGGGGGGGGGGATCGAAATACTTAGCGCCCCTTAAAAAGTAGGAAAAAATTCATTTCTACGTTTCTTTACATCTAAATCTGTTTATTTCATGAGTCACCATATTGGTTAACGTGGACACAGTTTGTATGTCCCACAAAGAGAGTGATCCAAAAAGCCTCATTGAAGAAAATCCGGGCAGCGCCGGGTATTGTAACTAGTATAATATATACTTCATTTGAGCAAAAGTACATTTTAGGATCCCTTATTGAACTCGTAACACGTGTGCTATCTTATTGGGGTTTTTTTACCTACGTTGACCCGTTGTTACTCTGCGCACATAATTTTGTCTGCGTGGAGTGCAAAAATGAAACGCCACCATATAGCCTAAAGTTCGATATAGTGAATTTTTTTTCACAGTCACGCACGTGTGCAACTTAGAGAGGATTCCTTGTAGCCATCAAAACGTGCGTTCTAAAGCTTTCGGGGGGTTAACAAAGAAATACTGCTTAGGGGTTGTGAAGCACGGTAAGTGAGTGCGAAATTGAAGTGATTTTGCTTTCAAGATAGATACAGTGCAGTCTTACGACACTGACGGCTTCGACTTGTTCAAAGCTTCCGAAGGTTGGGTGAGCTTTCGTACGTCGCATGCTTCTAGAGTTCATTCATTCCAAAGTTGGTACCTTTTCAACGAATATTTTTCGCTGTGGATCACTCGCAAGAAGAGACTCGTAGGTCAACATACAATGCTTATATAGTAGAACCTCCCGATAACCGACACCCATGTGACCAAAACTTTTGTCCGCTAACGCGGGGTGTCCGCTATTGGGGAGGTACGATATAAAGTAGAACCTCGTTTATACGCCTTTCACATTTATATGACGTTTGGCTTCGGCTGCAATTGGTTCCTATATGTTAGTGCATAGTTTTCCAAATTTTTTTGTTCCATCGCCCCCTTCTTCAGAAATTTTTTTCTCTCATCGCCCCCCAACTCAAACAAGCATATAGAATCCAATGGTATAACCGTAGCTTCCATCGCCCCCCCCCCCAGACTATTCCATCGCCCACCAGGGGGCGATATTGCCCACTTTGGGAAACATTGTGTTAGTGTATGGAAAAATGATACACCAGTGGTATGTAATCATTAATCGTCTGGATAAAGAAAGTTCCATCAAATTTCACTACATTTATCACTTTTGCCGGCGATTATGCATAAGTCCCAAATAAAGTTGGAAAGTATGTTAAATATAGAAAAATTTATAGCCTTTCTTCTCTTCATCAAACCAATTAATTATTTTTTCCCGTACATGATAAGTATGCACAACACATATTTTGCAATAAAAATTAAAATAATTGTGAAGAAGAAATAAACGTTCATAACAACATTATCAGTTTATGTTGGCTTTCTTCACACGTATCAACATGTGCAGACAAAACCAATATTACCATTCGGAATTAGAATCCTGGATCATAGTTATGTTCAGTTAATCAACTAATTAATTTATGGATAATCATATTTGCCAATACGAGCTTGAGCTTATATATAATCACCGTTGAATATGATAAATTCCCGATTTATGAACAGAAATTCTCAAATAATTAGTTTGGGAAAAAAATTAGAGTTTGCTTGATTTTACTAACGGGGTAACTCCCCGTTAGTAGAAATACATTAAAGCGCTACTCCACGGGACCGGGAATCAGAAAAGTGTCCGCTTACGGGGAGTGTCCGTTAAGGGAGGTTCCACTTTTGTGTGTACAGTGTTACAATACCTCGTAGATACTACGCAGACGTAGGTTTAAGGCGACAACTCCTATGAGCTAATTGAAGTTTGCCCCCGTGTTCTCTGATAATTTAACGTTCTTGACGACCGTCAATTACTTAATTTTGCTACCCTGTGCTATATCCCGCTTACCCATCCCCCCCCCCATAAATACGCAACTGATAGTACGTATGCTATTTAGGAGGTATTGGTATAACCATCCTACAGGTGAAATATTAGTGACATTTTCATATTGTTCAACCCACGAAATATTCGAAGCTTAAAAATGAACATATAAAAATGAATTCCCAAGGTTTTTACGCCACTGTCTGCAGCAGTGCCGTCATCAGCAATGCCGCTCTCGATTCTATTCATAGAAATAGAGAGGGAAAAGGGAGTGGAAGAGCTTTCCTTATCCTTGGTAGTCTCAGCTGACCATCGATCGGGGATGTTGGAAGAAGGAAAAAGCGTGGGGGATTGCGCGGCTTTCACCCGGAAGTTGAA
Source organism: Pholcus phalangioides (assembly GCF_987345545.1). Classification (NCBI taxonomy): domain Eukaryota; kingdom Metazoa; phylum Arthropoda; class Arachnida; order Araneae; family Pholcidae; genus Pholcus; species Pholcus phalangioides. Next base: position 110,747,383 of record NW_028301608.1, read on the forward strand.
CCAAGAATGGGGTATCGGCGCAGAAAACACCACTTCTATCCTCTCATCGCTCTGTACACAAACACGTACTTCTACAAAAAGCGATGCAAAGCGCTGTGTCCTTCAAAAGATATGAAAAATATCTCCTTTCTTTTAAATTCTATTCATTGGATTTTAATTTACTTTATTTCCGATTTCGCAACATCTGCCACCGAAATATCGTGAAATACATATAATAATACTTATATTAGGAAATTATTTTACTGTTTACCATGCACAAATTAGAAATTGAAAGAAACGAATTTTACAAAAAGAAAGATTTTTATTTAATTAATATATATGTAATTTACCATTAATATATATATATATATATATATATATATATATGAATGGTTAATATATTTATATATTAATTATAGCCACACACACACACATATATATGTGTGTGTGTGTGTGTGTGTGTTATATATATTACGATAAAAATGCAAGAGAAATGAAGATAAAAATGAAGAGGTAGTGAAAAAATATCTTTTTTGAATGACAAAAGCGCTAGTGCTGCTCACTTGTTCTTTCAAAAATATGTAAAGTATATGCAAAAGGAAAAGAGAGGGAAAAAAATTGTATTTTAAGAGAGTGAAATAGAACCTATGCAGTTGGTCTTCATCAGGGGGAACCCCATGCATGGTTCGAAAAGCGTAGGAATTTCTGAAGGGTGGCTATACCTAAATGCAATAAAAATGCCAATGTTCCCTTATAACAAGGGTTGGCATTTTTGATGCATTTAGGCATAGCCACCCTTCAGAAATTCCTACGCTTTTCAAACCATGCATGGGGTTCCCCCTGATGCAGACCAACTGCATAGGTTCTATTTCATTCTCTTAAAATTCATTTTTTTTCCTTTTGTGTGTGTATATATACACTGAAGAGCCAAAAAAACTGGTACACCTGCCTAATATCGTGTAGGGCCTTCGCGAGCCCGCAGAAGTGCCGCAACACGACGTGTCATGGACTCGACTAATGTCCGAAGTAGTGCTGGAGGTAATTGACACCATTGGCAGGGCTGTCCATAAATCCGTAGGAGTAAGGGAAGGGGGTGGAGATCTCTTCTGAACAGCACATTGCAAGGCATCCCAGATATGTTCAATAATGTTCATGTCTGGGGATTTAGGTGGCCAGCGGAAGTGTCTAAAGTCAGAAGTGTGTTCCTGGAGCCACTTTGTAACAATTCTGGACGTGTGGGGTGTCGCATTGTCCTGCTGAAATTGTCCGTCGGAAATGCACAATGGACATGAATGGGTGCAGGTGATCAGACAGGATGCTTACGTACCTGTCACCTGTCAGAGTCGTATCTAGACGTATCAGGGGTCCCATATCACGCCAACTGCACAGGCCCCATACCATCACAGAGCCTCCACCAGCTTGAACAGTCCCCTGTTGACATGTAGGGTCCATGGATTTATGAGGTTGTCTCCATACCCGTACACGTCCATCAGCTCGAAGCAATTGGAACCGAGACTCGTCAGACCAGGCGACGTGTTTCCAGTCCAATGTCGGTGTTGTCGGGCCCACGCGAGGCGTAAAGCTTTGTGTCGTGCAGTCATCAAGGGTACACGAGTAGGCCTTCGGTTCCGAAAGCCCATATCGATGATGTTTCGTTGAATGGTTCGCACGCTGACACTTGTTGATGGCCCAGCATTGAAATCTGCAGCAATTTGCGGAAGGGTTGCACGTCTGTCACGTTTAATGATTCCGGTCAGTCGTCGTTGGTCCCGTTCTTGCATGATCTTTTTCCGGCCGCAGCGATGTCGTAGATTTAATTTTTTACCGGATTCCCGATATTCACGGTACACTTGGGAAATGGTCGTACGTAAATCCAAATTTCATCGCTACCTCGGAGATGCTATGTCCCATCTCTCGTGCGCCGACTATAACATCACGTTCAAACTCACTTAAATCTCGATGACCTGTCATTGTAGCAGCAGTAACCGATCTAACAACTATGCCAGACACTTGTTGTGTTATATAGGCGTTGCCGACCGCAGCGCCGTACTCTGATTGGTTGCATATCTCTTTATTTGCATACGCATGCCTGTACTAGTTTTTTTGGCTCTTCAGTTTATATCGCAAGTTAAGTTAATTAAAGCACAAATGTGCTACTTTGGAAAGAAAAATAATTTGCTTTGTTATAGCCCAGTAAGCATCCTGGAGTCTGGCTTCAAGGAATCTTTCATTCCCCCCATCCCGAGTCAGGATTTTTCACGGCCCCACTCCCAAACAAATTTATGATGTAAACCAGTATTTCCCAAAGTGAGCAGTATCACCCCCCTTGGGGGCAATGCAAGTGTCCAGGGGGTGGTAGGAGCTTTGGGCTTAGCATAAGATCCTATCGGTTTATTTAAACAAACAAATAGGATTCATCCCTTTCGCCCCCCCCCCCCCAGGGTCATGTGCCTCATAGAATATAACGAAATTCAGAAAAAGCTCCTAGCTTCTTTCTTATTTTTACTCTGGTCAAATGAAACTAATATGTATTTAAAACTAATTTTGTTTTAATGACTGGTAAAAGTGAATTTATTGTAGTTAAAAAAATGTCTTTTAAAACCAGGAAATTCTGATATTTTGTTTTGCTCTTTCTCTCAGCTTTTCAGGATTTTTTGTTGGGGAGGGGGGGGGGGGGCAACGTTTCTCCTCACTGGATCGAGTTACATCAGTTCTAATTTCATCGTCATCAATCATTTTCAATCCTCTGCTGGATGGAGGCAGTTTTTTGCAGATTCATTTTCTAATTCACCTGAATACGTGCCTTTGCCAGATCTTGTATCATTTCTTCTAGTTTGTCTGGATTACCCCTGATAATAACAATATCATTGGCAAAATTCAAAATGGTTAAGAAATTCTCTATTTATTTTAATTCATTTCTCATTCCAATCCAGTTTTCTAAATACTTCTGGATTTGGATGAATGAGTCTAAATAATAATAAATGAATTTTAATTTATAGTCATATAAATTTAAATGTCATAATTTACATATTTTTATATATGTGCGTGCACCAAAATGTGTGTGTGTGTACCTTTGCTAAAATTGAGAGGCTTCAATATCTCTACTCAGCAATTCAAGCTGTTGTATGTGTTTTAAGGAAAGAAAGATTGTGTCTCCGCTTAGTATAATGGTCAGTGTGTGCTTGTCCAGTTTGCAAGAAGTTCTAGGTTTGTTTCCCAGTTTCGACAACTGGCTTTTCTTTCCCCAAGTTCACCTTGACATAATATCCAAAAAAATCTATTGTCTAACAATGAACTATTGTAGGGAATAAAACATGTTAATCGCAAAAATATTTTTTCATTTATATGGATGTCCTAAAATTTCATATTTTATTTTTATTTTTCTTCTAGTTTTATTGGAGCATTTTACTTAAATTTGCTCATTTTATACAAACACAATTGGCATACCATATGTAGCTTATATTTAACAGAAAAATACATGTGAAATATTCTGCATAATTATTTATATAGACCTGTTCAAAAAAAAAAAAAGAAATTTAAATAAATTCATTCAGCCTTCATTTAAGACATTGATAAATGATTTAAATTCAAACAATAGTGCAATATAATATATTGGCTTGTAATTAGTAAGCCAATACATAATAGAAATGCTCACACCCCCGGACTGATGTAAAGAAACTTACTTCTGTTAGCCAATATAATATATTAGCTTATATTGGCTAATATATATAAGATGACTATGCAGAAAAATGAGTTCACATGTCTATTTTTCTGCCATCGAGAAATTAAGTAAAATTGTGTGATAAAATTTTGAATAAGATTTTAAAAAATCAACTGCATGGGAAGTGGATGTGAAATTATAGCATAATAGGATAAGGAAACAGGGAAGGGGGGGGGGGGAAACACCACCATCCAATCGACTCACCAGACCGCAGTGAGTCTTTGGTTTGCCTCATTTCCAGCTATGACGCTAGTTTACCAGGCTTTCCATCATCTATGTTTCATACCCTTTCTTCTGCAATGCCCATTTCTTTGCAAATAAAGCGGGGACCGAGTTGAGCTTGGTCATTGTAATGGATATATTGATACTATTTCCACCAAAATAACATGGTGGAAATAAGCAAATATTTGAGACCTGTCATACTGGTTGCTGTAATGGGATGGTGCCTATAACTGTCTGTCATTATAACGAGCGTTGACTGTATTTAGAAAATGTATGATCTGGATGATTTTTTCTCGTCCATGATACATAAAATCAAAATATTTTCTGGATATTATGCCGAGGTGAACTTGGGAAAGAAAAGCCCATTGTATCCCTTGGGAACAACAGGGTTTTCTTTTCCAAGTTCACCTCGGCATAATACCCATAAAATTTCTTGATTTGATGTATCGTAGCAGAAAAAAAAATCATCCATCTCTACTGCCGCCATCTGGAAGTCAATTGCTGAAATTGAGAGGCTACTACTACTTAACTGAACATCCATCTCATATACATGATTCTTCAGAATTTCTAATGAATTGGTACATGTTGGAATGTATTTTATGAGTATACGTATATGCGTGGCCCTAATGTATTTATGTTGTTAGAGGTGTTCATATTTTGTGTTCTTGCTGGTGCTGTCCTCTGTTTTCTGTATTTTGAAATGAAAATGGTAAATGCTTGAACTTTTATGTTATGTAACATTGTGTTAAAGGTCTGCCAACTCTCTGCAGAGAGACTTTTTCAAATGGGAGCCCAGCTCACATTCATGCCTTGACATTGTAAAACTACAAAAAATCAACTTCAGCTGACTCCCAGTGTGCATCAACGGGGTTTGAACCTGGATCCTCACAATGAGAAAATTGAGAGGCTGCAATGTCTCTACTCAGCAATTTACGCTGCAGCAATTCATGCTGTTTTAAGGGAAGAACAATTATGTCTCTATTGTATAATGGTCATCATGTGCTTGCTTGAGGTTTGCAAGAGGTCCTGGGTTTGTTTCTCAGTGGAGAAAGCTGGCTTTTCTTTCCCAAGTTCACCTCAGCATAATGTCCAGAAAATTTCTTGATTTGATGTATGATTTATTTTGATTTTAAACTGTTGATCCACACAATTTTATTCAGTTGAATATCCATATAGATGTTTGTTTTCATGTCTAAATGAGACATTTCACACCCATAACTTGATTCATTTCACATTTAAACTTCAAACCTGGAATACTATCAAAAAAATGAATTGTTCTAAATGCATAGAAGACTTATCTTAATAAACTTTTAATCTTCTATGTCCTCTTTCAGTTCCATTCCAGACTTTAACCAGGCTCAATTTATTTAGATTTAAGATCAAAAAGTGTAAAATTTTTATTAATGCTTATTTTTATAAACAAAAAATTTTTGAAAATGATTGCAAAATCAACAGATATTGCTAATATGAAGCATTAGGTACTATCTGTTCAATTTCTCTATGCCCAAACCACTGATTCACAGATCATTCGTATTTGAGAAAAATGATGTCATTCTCCACTGTTCAAACGAAGTATGAAAGATTTTATGCCAAACAGAGATGAAGATAAAGTTCGAAATGAAAATTCTCTCTAAGGAAAGGAAATGTCAGTCCTTTGTAGCATAATAGTAGAACACTCGTCCAGACTGTGAGTAGTTCGTGATTTGATTCCCTGCAGAGGCATGTGAATTTTCTTCCTAAACCTCATATTCATCTACCCTTGGTATCCAGTCTTTCATACTTTACATTTATATTTACACTCAGCTCAGGAACATCTTGTGCTGAAAGTTAATTGGCAGAAGCCCTTGACTAACTTGTCCAAAGTGAGCTTTTACTTGTAATAATTTCTATTAAAGTTTTAAGCAGATTGTGTTTAAAAAATTCATATAGTCGCACTATTTAGATAAATATAAATAAGACTTACAATGTTTTTAAAGCATTTTATTAATAATTCTGTACAGTATAAACTTGAAAAATATGCAATGCAACAAGACATTTCTTACACTCCCAGACAGTTTCACTGCATTTATTGTGTTTCGCACATACCTTGCACTTTCACTGAGGCCTTTGTTTACCTTTGGTAGGTGAAATTTTTCCTGGATTATGTCCCCACTGTTTTGCCTGCAGACGCAGTGGTATATTTTCTTCAAAAGACCTTCCGCGTGTTTGATATTCAGGAATATTTATACTTTGTAAGATTTCTTCTGAAACGTCCAGCCGAAATTTTGAAAATGAATATTTCCTGCCATTTGGCGTTTGTTGTACTTTGCGAAATAAAACAAATGCGTTAAAAAATGTCATATCCATTAGATAAAAAATATTTTTCTGTAGCTTTTATAAAATTTTCTCATCATAGGAAAAGAAGATAAGTAGTTATCCTGTAGATCGACACCACCCATGCTGTTGTTGTTATTCATTGTACTGCAGTAAAGCAAATAAAATTTTACAACAAATGCAGCTCTCTGCAATACTGCATTGATACTGATGCACTCTCGAATATCGCGTTGCTGTAACACCTACTTACTTATTATAAACAGTAAATTTAGTAGAAGTGCATAGCACGTCATTGCCACTTTAGAAGCAGATAACAAGCGACGTGCATATAATGTCTTTCCAGCGCAAGAGGTTAAGCCAGAAAGGGATTAAGATAATTGTAGAATTGGTTTTATGATTAAATTTTGTTCAAGTAGAAATTTGATGGAAGTGACAAATATTTTCTTGAATAACTGGGTGAAATTTTATGAACTATGATTTATTTCAAACATTTTTATGATTCATTTTATTCACTAGCATATGAGAGGTTTGGTGATGCAGCTTGAGAAAATCCTGCATGTGCCCTAATACTGTATATATAATTACTAGGGCTCAGATTTCTATATCTTTGCCTATTTTTTATTTTTTTTTTTTTTTGCATATTTCACTATTTTTACGTAATAGAGCATATTTTCACAATTTTTAGGCATATTTTGTATGTTTCATAATTTTTAATAAAAAGTAAATTTTTCCTCGCTATTCCAATCCCGCTTCAGACTGGTTTTTGCAGTTCCTGCCTCTGACAAAAGCTCCTAGAGCTAGGATTTTTATACACTGAAAATGCAATGTCACTGCTGATTGGTAAAAAATCCTGGAATTCAGGTTTTTCAACCATCAGTAATGACATTGAATTTTTGGAGCATAAAAATACTAGCCTTTCAAGGACACTGGTGTGTGGCTGCAAATAGATTAATCATTTAAATTGGTGTTGATGATTGTAACTCGTGGGGAAAAATTGGTAAATGGTGGGAATTTAGTGTTTGTGGGGAATTTTATCAAATAAAAAGAATTATTTATTGTTATTACTTTTAATTATGTGCTTTTTCTAAAGCCAAATACACGCTACTTGGCTAGGTATTTTTACCTATAGATGGCAACACATTAATTCTGAATTTGAAAAAAAAACTTGCTCAACAAATAGGAAATTTTTAAGGGAAAATTTGGCTCGATGATTTTTATTTAGTAAAACAAAGAATTTCTGTTCATACAATAAGTAATGGTTCAAATTAGTTTAGACTGCATCAACACTTCTCATTATCATATTATTTTGCTAAAGCTGGTGTTATTTAAAATAAGAATGAAAATTTTTTTTTGGAAAAGGACATATTTTTCATTTTATAGGGCATATTTACAGTTTTTTAAGAGCATAAATGAATTTTTTATAAAGTATATTTTAGAAGTTGTTAGAGCATAAAAATCCTATCCCTAATAATTACTTATTCAATTCACCTTCCCTGACAGGCAAAAAGATCTTTGAAGACTTTTACAGGCATACTCTATCATGGTTAATTACCAAGTAATATATATATATATATATATATATATATATATATGTACATGCTCTTTATTTATTTACATAACACTGACTAGCATTTGAAAATTAGATCAGTCTTGTGTCTTGTGCATGTATAAATTATGAAAATAAATACTGTACATCAAATAATTAAGCTAATCCCACAAAAGAAATTTTTTTAGAATTTGAGTTACAGTTAAAGACCATTATAACAACTGCTCACAATCATGAAAAAAATTTACAATATAACAAATTTCTCGTTGTAAGCAAATTTTAATCCCTTGATCTGTTAGCCTATAAATTGTTGGAAATTGTTGCTTTATCTGCACTAAAACATCTCTCAGATCATGTTGTTATAATCATATGGAATGAACTCCAGTCATGAAATTGATTTTCTTTCTCACAACAGTAGATTCTCCAAGTTCTATGGTTTTTGCATGGAATTTCGCATTATCAAAGCAATTTAGTTGACCACCCGAAGAATTAAAATTCTGAGTATTATAACACTGCACACTTCCATTTGTTCCAGACTATTCTGTGCAGCTGGACAGGAAGAGATCTCTTAAACGGAATAAGCCTAGCGTCAGAGATCTGGCGTTCATTCATTCATTCTCACTTTCATTGCTCTACAGATTTCTTTACATTTTTCTGTGAATGAGGGAGTTTTTTTTTTTTTTAGCAGATTTGTTCAGCTGTTCGGAAGTAATTTTATATTGTAAATTCTGGTGAGACAAGTGAGACAAGCCCTGACAATAACCATGGTCATCAGGAGAGACAGAAGTTGGAGGGAAAGTATAAGAGAATGGGGGGGGGGGGTAAAAAACGTTTTAATTTTCTGAGTCCATTCTTTGTTAAAGTACTCACTTCAGAGTAATGTTTATGAGGGGCATTTGCTATAATAAATATCATTCTTAGTTTATTTCTTGAAGAAAGAGAAAGGAAAAACTGGGAATTCTCTGGGAATTTTTTTCGATGTTATAGCACAAAAGCTTTATAATTTTCGATTTGTTATAACCGAATATTTTTTACCTTTAACATTAGCTTTTTGACAATCCCTTGCTAAGCACTCATTATAGCAAGATTCTTGTTATAAACCATACTTTTATACCAGGCTCTGCTACTGTAGAAACTTGAAGTTGGAGAAAAATTTTGGTTCTCTGTTGATGATGAATTACAAAAATACAAGCATACATTCATATGAAACATAAGTAGTTGAAGCTCTGTCTCTAAGGCTGTAACATAACTCATCTTTTTGTTCTCTCCAGCTCTGACTTTGTAGATTTTGATCTTTCATCATTATTATTTTAGGTAAATCACCCTTTTTTACTGGACTGGAGGACAACCACTTGCTGGACGAGGGATGCTCTCTGGATCCAATGGGAATTGTTGGTTCATCACTGCTTTGCTCTCCAAAATCACAGTCAGGTTCTGATCCGGGAGAAAGGTATTCAAGAAAAGTATTTGTGGGTGGTCTACCACCAGATATAGATGAAGGTATTGAGCCATTACTTATTAAATTTAAGTTAATTTATTTAATTTTTCTGAATCTAGTTAGAGCTATGTTTTTATGTAGCATTAAGGTAATTGAGGATGTTTTTTTAGCTTACTGAATAGTTTAATGTAATAATTTTAATACTATACATATAAAAATACCCAAAGCAATAAAATTTTAAATTCAAATATTGAACAATTCATTGATTCAATATTCAATTCTAACATCTCAGTCTCCCTCATGGAATTTGTTTTGGATAACCAAAGAGAAACAACTTTAAAATGGGATTTTTTTCATTGTGTTTCAGAAGCATTTCATATGTTAAATTGATAAATAGCTTTTTTTTGGCTAGTTTAATGAAATGTTTGCGAATTTTACTTTCAAGGATATGGTATTTGAATTCATTGTCAAATTTTGACTGGTCATTTCTGAGATTTTTCCAGTTTCTTATTTTAAGGCATTACCACTGGGTGTAACAGTTCACCCACTCTGACCCTCCCCTTCTAGACAGAGATTCAAATTTTAAATTTCATGAATTTGTCAATTATTTGTAAAAAGTGTGTGAAAGGTATCAGCAGTGGCATGCATGATTTGATGAAATCCTACCTGGAAAAAAGGATAGAAAAAATCAAATGTTATAAAATTTTTACTAAAAAAATTCTCCAACACTGAGTACCTCAGGGTCTTTTTTTAAGTTCCCCTTTTGTTTCAAATATTCATAAATGATGGGTAATATCAGTATTTTTGGTAAAATTATTTGCTTAGCTAATAATACTGTGATTATGTATGCTAGTAATAATCCAGCAGAAGTATTGAACCAAAAAATTAATTACAACTTTTTTAAATTTGGAATTGGTTTATAATAAAATGATATGGAAAAGCGTAAGTGAATGAAATTTTTCTTACAAGATGATTCTCTTGACCCTAAAAAACTAAAAAAATTCCAACTAACCAATGTAATCACCTTATGTTCATGTAATTGTCTTTATAATGTCAAAAGCATTAAATTTTTTCATGGGTTCAATCATCACATGTATTATATGTGGCCTTGGCATTTACGGTGGTAATTACAATAATAATGTTCATCCTATAACCAACCTATAAAAAAGTAGTTTGATTAATATATACAGTAGAACATTGATTATCCGAACACATCAGGACGAAGGGTGTTCAGAAAAGTGGAAAGTTTAGAAAATCGATTTTGAAAATAATTTGATAACACAAAGGAATAAATTGAAATTTAGCAACAAAAACCTTAAAATAATTAAATTTAACCGACTTATTCTGAAAAGTAAATGAAAAAAAAGCAGTATATCACAAAAGAAAAAATTGTAAAAAAAATAATAAAATGGTAAAACAAATACACATGCTCATGATAAATAATGCTGTCAAATCATTCAAAAAAATGAATCTTTAATTGTTTCAACTTGCTTATACGACATTTTGCAGTCTCATCCCGTAATAGCTTCAACATTAGAAATTGAAGCGGCGTAGCATTAGGCTGCGATTCTAACCACGCTAGACATTTTATGAAATGCTGTTCTGCCTCACTGTGCATTATTACATCTGCCGTTGGTTCATCTTCATCACTTTTACAGTCATCCTGATCAACTTGATTGTTCATTTTCACATCCTCTTTGTGACGGGACTGGAATACAGGGAGCTCCTGAAGCATATCTAAGCATTCTTTCAAATCTGGAAGGTTTTGATCATCTTCAGTGGGTTTTTTTAAACCATGAAAATCTGGAAGGTCTGGCCCGGTACCCAGCAAAGCTTGACTCTGTTGTTGTTGGATAAATTACAGAGTGCATTGTAATATTCTCCCAGACCACACGAGAGGTGATTTTAGACTTCTGATGAGCCATCAGAGCAGCCTGACTGTCAGAAAATATAAAAATGCATCTTCTACTAAAACCTCTATCTATGCAAATTTTACAACACATGAGAATTGCAAAGATTTCAGCCTGAAAAACAGTGGTGTAGCCATCTAAAGGATATGATAACTGTGTACCATCTCCAGGACAGCATACTCCAGCTCCAGTACTGTTTCCAAGCTTAGAGCCGTCAGTATATCAAATAAGATTTCTATCACTGTGAGTAGGAGCAATGCCCCAGTCTTCCCTAGAAGGGAATTGAACCATATAAGGCTTATTAAATGCAAATTTGGAAAGCATGCCATTGCTTGGCATGTTGAGATATGGATGTTGTGTAACATTTACATCAAGACCAACCCCATTATAAGTACTGTGAGTACTCTTTCCAATGACCCAAATTCTTGAATCTTTTCATACAGAGGATTGCTTCAGCCTCTATACGCATATGTAGAGGATACATCCCGAGTAAAAGTTCGAGTGCTTCAGTAGGAGTAGTTTTCATACAGCCAGAGATGGCCATGCAAACCATTCTTTGTAGTTTAGCCAAGTCTGACTTAACCGTATTGTATCTTGTTCTGGACCACCAGACAACAGAACCATAAGTAATAATAGGAGATATGATCATTGAGTAGATCCAGTGGATGACTCTGGGATTTAATCCCCATGTCCTTCCAATAGCATTTCTGCAGGCCCAAAAAACTCTCTTATCTTTGTTCAGACAAAACTCTAGGTGCTTCTTCCAGGTCAGTTTCTGATCTAGGTATACACCTAGAAATTGAACCTCACTGGCATATTCAAAGACCAAAGAACTTTATATTCTTCAAAGAAAGGTCTTTTTTTCTGGTAAAAGCAACCATGATAGTCTTTTGTGGGTTAACAGAAAGTCCTTCACTGTCACACCACTTTTCAACCTTCCTAAAGGCATCAGACATAATACTAGATACAGTATCAATGTACTTGCCCCTAGCAACGATTACAACATCATCAGCATAACCAATGCAAGCCATTCCAGATTTAGCCATTTTCTCCAGAAGTGAGTCCACAACTAGACACCACAAAGTAGGAGAGACTACACCTCCCTCCGTGCATCCAGCTTGTGCATGAATTGTCATGTTATCTCCACATACAGATGCATTTATGCACCTGAAGGATAACAAATTATTGATCCAATTAATAATTGTCTTATTAACACTTCTTCTCTCAAGAGCTCGAAGAATAGTGTCAATAGGAACCTTATCAAAGTCTCCCTCAATATCAAGTAATTGTCTTGGGGCAACCAAGTGTCTTTGGGCATTATTTTGACCAACCTTGCCGTAGCAGGGATATCATTAATATCATCACAATACTTTCTCCAAGAGGCTCTCTTTTAATCTCTGATGGCTTTATTATAAGCAGTGAGTGCAGTTTTATATTGCTGCCACTTACCACTTTTTTTAGTTCTATTAAAAAGCTTTCTACAGCTTTTTCTCATTTTACTCAGCTCTTTTGACCACCAAGGCACTAATATTTGTGATTCCGCATTGGTAGTCTTACAATTTTGGTGAAAAGATTGGAGAATGACATGTTGCAGCTGGTCAACAGACAGCTCCAAATCGAGTACGGAGGGAAACTTTCCAAATTGACCAGATGTCAAGGCTTGAAGATCCTCTTTGTAAGCAACCCAATTAGTTAACCTTGGATGTCTACTTACTGTTACTGTTTTAATTGGTCCTGCAAATGATCAGACGGTGGTCTGACTGCATGATTTCATCCGAGACCTTCCAGTCTTCAATATGATCATAGCATGAGCTATTACATAATGTAACGTCAATAACCTCACTTCTATTAACAGTAACAAAAATAGGTTCATTACCTTTGTTAAGAATGTACAGATTGTAATGCAATATATATTCTAAAAGATCCTCACTTCGCTTATTGCAATCACTGCTCCCCCATAAAACATGGTGAGCATTAGCATCACAACCAAGGATGAGTTTCTTTTTGCCCACGCTGCAATACTGGAAAAGTTCTTTAGCAGCATTTGAAAGTGGGTCTTTCTTCAAGGAAGATATGCTGACGTAAAGATGATTTCTTCTTTATGGCCTTGCATTTCATAAGCTATCTTGATAGCAACAGTGTCACTACTCAGATATTTTACCAGATTTATCACAGTGAGCCTAGCACTGGCAATAATGCAAGCTCTAGGTCTGTCACTGAGAACATCATAAAAGATATTATATCCCTTGACCTTCAGACCTAAAATTTTACCATTTACATTCCAAGGTTCCTGTATCAAAGCAATGTCAATCTTACCTCTAGTCATCTTCATACCTAGTATGGCTGAAGCAGAGCGACTATGATGAAGATTGACTAGAACAGCTTTGCTTATAGTAATAAAACTATGAAGGCAAATTGCCCCCACTAGTATCATCAGAAGAGGATAGGTCAGGGACACCCTCTTCACTGAAGTCCTGCCAATCCTATCTAGCTCATGAATTTTAGGTAATTCATTTTCTTGCGGAATAGTAGAATTACTTACTTGAGAGGAGGTTGCAGATTGCTCTGATATGCCGTCCTTTGCTTTAGCTTCCTCATTGGAAGTGCTCAAATTATTTGTTTGTGAGATTACAGATGCACTTTGTGTACCCTCCTTCACTTTGGGATCATTGAGAATCTTGAAGATCCCCATTTGATTGCTTCTGCAGCCTCCCGTCCAACCTCAAAAATCCCATCTTATAGAGTGTAGCTCCACAGATTTCTGTAGCACCCTCCACTCCTCAGATTTCAACTCTGGGCTGTAACGGTTGATCCTCCTCAGCAAAGTCACGGGCTCTTTGGTGTACGTATCCTTTGTTTTGAAGGCAACCTTGACAGGCTTCTGCAACTCTTTGTCCCTCAAGATCCTGAGTGCCTCGCCACTCAAAACTTGCCTATTACCATGGAAGGTGGCTTTCACCCATTCCACTGTTTCAGCATCATCGCAGTAGATCATCAGTGCTCCACCAGTTAAGGTTGAACCCTGAATCTTAAGTAGATGATCTCCTGTAGGGATCAGATCAATCTTCCCAAGGATCTCTTGCTGAATGAGATCAACATTCTCTTTATTTAGCTTTTGTGAGGGAAATGCTTCTCTCACAACTGCCATTTTGGTGCTTTTCACCGCTTGAGCAAATGTCCTAGGACTAGATTCTGTCTTTGGCTTCTTTACAGTGGTCACTGCTTTTGCAGTAGGTGAGGCATCTGTTCTGGGTCGTTTTGATCCACCATCAGTCTTCACAGATGCATCAGCAGCTGTCAGCTGCTTCTCAGCTTTCTTTTTCAGAAGACGGCGTTGATTGCATCTCTGCATTTTAGTGAGGATAACTCGCATCCCAACCATTGGTTCAGCGTGCTGCAGGGTTGCTGATGCCCTCCTTTCTGTGACCCAAATGAACCGATCGATCGGGTGTCATTCAAAGAAGTACCCAATCCATTTTTTGGTTTATTTTTATTAGTTTCCATACAGAAACCGGAGAACTGGGAGGAATCTCTTAGTCTACACCTGCATAGCCTCCCTGTGCAGGTGCAGGGCTCAGTTACAACGAGGTTTTGCCTGGTTCCTCGAGGGGACCGTTTGCAACACCATCTTCCCTAGGTGACATTCATCCATCAGCATGGTTCCTCACACCTGGGATTGGGTTTTTGGTGTTGCTCTTAGTCAGGTGTTTCACTACTGACCTGTCTGACATGGGTGACCCTACCGGTAGCGAATTCTACCGCCAGCATAGCTCAGTAGATCATAACACACGCTAGCCCGCTCACCGCGACAAGGTGGCAACACCTGCTAGACGGGTCCGCCATTGTTTACTTGTATAGCTCATGGGTACGGTATGTACAATTGTTTGGAAGTGGATTATTGTACAATAGAACAAGGCTATTGAGTTGGGAGATGAAAGAATTCAAGTTCCAAGAAAATACCAACTGTGTTCAGCATTATTGACTATAGAAAACTGAAAATGAGTTAGGTTGAAAAGGTGTTGCTGACCGAGTTCGGAAAATTTATGTTTGTGTAATTGATGTTACCTGTCTCAAATTCTCTCCCAAAATGCTGACATTTCAACAGTTTGCTAATTATATTTATTCAAAGCAGCAGTTACTCTGTTCAAAATCAATATCATTTGCCAATCCATGTAGACCAAATTGTATTTATGTACACAAAGGTATTTTACAAAAACATTTCATTTTCCTAGTGTCAAGGTTTTTCGATTCAATATCATATTTAAATGCAAAACATCTTAAATCTACCCCATTTAAAAAGAAAACTTAAAAAATACATTCACACAATAAATGATACTGAAATTTATTTTAACATTTTAGTACCGTAACTGCATAACCCATTAATTGGCTTCTTCATATCTAATTGAAGTAGTGCTCTGAAAGCTAGCCCCACACACACACACTATATGTATTTACCTTTTATCAACATAATAGGTATATATTTTTTGTATTTGTTATATTCCCATAACTTTTTGTGCTACTAACTTAACTCAAACCTGTGTATATATATACACAGTCAAACCTCGTTAGTACGTCACGTGGTTAACACATCACTTCGCTTACCGGGTCACTTTTAGGAAGTCCCAATTGCCCTCAGACAGGAATTGGCATAGCTATGGCTTACTCTGTTTAACGAGTCACTCCGCTTACTGAGTCATATTTTTGCTCTCACAATAGTGACTCATTAACGAGGTTTGACTGTATATTATGATTATTTTGTGTAATTTCATTTTATATTTTATTCTATCAAATGTGTATAGCAGTTTCCAAAGTTATTTATAAATACACTCCCAGTATTGGTATTTAAGTGCTTCTTAGGGAATTATATATATATGAAGGGGTTTTTCTTTACAAGTTATTCAAATATTTAGGCGCCAGCCAAATTTCTTGGAAACAAAGCATGATTTTATTTTCAAGAAAAATGGTCCTAAAGAATGCTTTCCCTACTTTTTGGAACTCTGCATCCCCTTTGTATGTTGAGAGACATACTGCATGAAATCAAAAAAATTTAAGTGTTAATGCTGATTTTATAGTCGCCGCAGCTATCTGGCAGCTGGGATTTGTCAAGCCCTGATATGTGATGTATGAAATTATGATCTAATAAATTAAATGAAATTTTAAAATACAGTTGAGTTTGCTTATAATGTACCCCCTTGGTAATTTAAGAAGTGTAGGTTGTAACCAACGCATATGTTAGAAGCAAGATCGCGAAATGAGCTTATATAGAAGTTGTATGCATTAAGTGCATTATTTTGGTTGTCCTGGACAAAACAAGCTTGTGCAGCACATAAATAAATAAATTTAACATAGCATGAACACATGGTTTTTGGAGTACAGTACATACAGGATACTGTATACAGAACATGCATACATTTTGTTCTAACTTAATTGATTTAACTGGAATTATTTGAGTTTTTTTTATTTTTATTATAACATACAAACATATATACAAGCATATACAGAAACACATTCAACATACACTTTTGACCTCAAGGGACATGCCTGTCCTTCCAGTAGGTCTACAAGGGTTTCTCCGTAGATTATTTTTCTTAGCAACAGCCTATTATGGTTTAGGTCGGTTTATAATTGTTCAATATACAGTTTTTTTTTTTGTTTTTTTTTTTTTTTGTATTTATGTTACAAAGAAATTTTACATACAGATGGATTGTATCATGTGGTTGTATTATTGTTGTAATATAGATTCTAGACTGGTATTCATAGAAAACGTGAATATATTGTTATTAGATCTTATGTAAGTATTTGTATGATTGATTGTATGGTATAGATTCATTATTTTTGGAGCGGTGTATCTATAACTCTTTTGAAATAACATTTTATTTGTTTTTGGCACTTTATATATGTTATTTAATCTAGATGACGTTCTATTTTGTTTCATTTCTAACCAATTGTTGTTGAAGAATGAAAATTTTATTAGTCTGTTTATTCTAATAGTTTTCATTAAAATTGCCAGCATTTATACAATGCATTAAAAAAAAGCAACTGATATGTCCATGAATGTTACTTAACATCAATCGATATGCTTTTGCATAGCCTTCAATACTTTGTGATTTGATGATGTTAAAAGAGAGCAGATTTCTGCTTTTACCTATCACAACAATCATTTATCACTACCATCCACCAAGTGATCCAAACAGAGAAAAATTAAGCATTCAATAATTTGAAGAACATATTTAATGCAATTTTCACATAAATACATTGAAAGAGTTTTTTTTAAATAACACATAATTTTACTGTACAGATAGTTGTATTTGTTACTAACAGATAGTTGTATTTGTTACTAACAGATAGTGCTTTTTAGCTGTAGATGATTGCAGTGCTAATGTAATTATTTCAACAATAATTTTTTTATAATTATAAAAATTTCTACAGCTTTCTGTGAAAAAAAACCAATCATGATATCATCTGCATACAATATATGTTGCTGTATCATCATCAGTCAGTTTTTAGCTTTATTTTTCTAAGTTTAAGTTTGCAGTATGTTATAGCTTTATTATTTTGTAGGTTAAGAGAGTGTTTTTGGTATATCAACAGTGTATGTTTTAAGCAGGTATGCAGTAACAGAGGTAAAAATATATGGAAGTGAATGGGCAAAAAAATCTGTGAATACAAAACCGTGTTCCAGATATGTTATAAGTGCACTCGACTGTACATAAATGAAATTTGTATAAAGCATCATATCATCTCCATAGACTTCAGACTTAAGGTTGAGTAGCATTATAGCATTATCTGTTCATTTTTTTTTATGACATCAGCTGCCTAAAATGCCTGAATGCAACATTTAGTCATCTACAGATGAACCTTGCTGTAGTGAACCTGGGATATAATGAACTCTCGATTATAGTGAACTTTTTCAGTGGTCCCAACTGAACACCTATTTAACTAATGTTATTTAAAATTTATATAGTGAACCGCTGAGAAAATGAAAGTCTGTTTATAATGAAATGTCCCTTCTGCAGATTTTTTTCCAGTTTTTCAAAAGTAAGCTTGTACATATTAGGATCCTGAAAGACAATGTTTCTTGACTTCTGTGTCAAATCCTACTCTTTCATTCTCCCCGCCATTTCTAGGAATCAACCCCTAGTCCACTACCCAATAAACAACATTCTTCTTTCCTCCCACCCTCCCCCCATTTCTAGGAATCCACTGGACCACTAAAAGACCCCACTCCTTTCAAAACACTCCTTGAGAAATCAGAACAATTGTAGAACAGACCTAGAGGCATCTGATGTCCTTTTCCTTTCTATCTCCTGCCGCTGTCTTCATATCCATATGACCACTTCGGACTAATCAGATATTTTGCCATCTCAGCAGCATCTTTAAAAAAAATTGGTAAAATTGCAAATGCAGTAAAGAAAGCATTTTCAGTTGATGTTAAAATAAAAATAATCAAAAGTATTGAGGATGGATCCAATCAATCAGCAATGTGCAAGGAATTTTCCTTATCAAAATCTAGTTTCCAACATTTGGAGAAATCGTAGCATAATCATTGCTGCTTATGAAAAATATCTGGATGAAGCAAAGAAGCTACATTGAGCCAAAAAAGGGTAGAAAAAGCTCTTTTAAAATGGTTCACCATTCAGCTGAATTAATTGAAATTTTCCTGAGACAGAAGTCACTCTGCAAAACAAAGCAAATGAGTTTGCTGAATGTTTTGAAGAAAAGGCTTTTGTACATTCTAATGGCTAGCTGGACAGAAAATGAAACAATATTTTATGTGCTAAGGTTGCGGGTGCAGCATGAATGCATCAGATGTCGAAAACTGGGAGTCTCAAGTGTGGCCGGATGTAATCTGGGATAAGAGAAGGGCATTTTTATGCTAACGAAGCTGGGTTATTTTACAAAATGACTCAGAATCAAACTTTAACATTTAAAAGAGGAAAATGCTGTGGCGGGAAGCTGTCGAAAGTTAGAGTAAGTGTTATCATGCGTGTAAACATTAATAGTTTGGAGAGAAACTAAAACTAACTGTAATAGGCAACTCTCAAGAGCCTAGATGTTTTAAGAATGTTAAAAAGCTACCTGTAAATTACAAAGTTAATCAAAAAGCTAGGTTGACAGCTTATGCACTTGAAGAAGAGCTTTGTCAGTAGGACAGCGACTTGGTGAAAACAAAGTTCAAGATTGTATTCCTCATAGACAATTGTACTGGCTATCCCCACTTGAAAATCTTAAGTGCATCGAGCTTGTTTTTTCGCCTCCCAATGATTAATAATTTAATAGTAAATTGTGTGTCATCTCAGTGAATGTTTCCAACAAAACCACCATCAAATGCTAAGAAATATTAATGTTTCAATAAATTTTGATATGGTGAGCCTTTGATTATAGTGAACTTTTTATTGCGTCCGCAGACAGTTTACTATAATAGTGTTTGACTGTATATTGAGCATCTTGTAAAAATATTCTTAATACATTGATTTCAGTAAAGGCTCAACTAGTCATCTTAGCAGACTTTTGACTTTCAGGTGTTGTCACAAAATATTCATTTTAATATTATAATGAACATTAACAGCAGCTGAAACATGTGTGCTCGCCAGAAAATGGTAAAAAGTAATCTTGTACTTTTGGGGTAATCAGCAATCTATATTCCAGTTACAGTGGAGTACAATTATAACATGTGGTTTTGTAATCCCCTGATTTTTGGGTCATTCAGTTATACATATTTTTACTGCTGTCATTAAATACCCTGCTTGAACATACGCTGTGGCTACAACATAACAAAAACACATAATTTGAACATAAAAAATTATTTTATTGAAAAAAAAACCTCGTTTTATATATTTCTGTGAAAACTGCATTGCTGATGTTTTTCAGATCCTTAAATATTTCCTTTTTCTGATACTTTTGGATCACCTAGTAGATGGCAGTGATAAACAAGCATCTTTTGTGATCAGGAAAAGCAGAAATCTGCACTGTTTTAAAAGCATCAAATCTCTATCTGTTGAAAGACTACAAAATCATGTTGATTGATGACGAATAAAATTTATGAACATTAGTTGTTTGTTTTTTAAAGTAATTGTACAATGCTGACTTGTTTGAATGAAACTGTAAGCATAAACTCAAATAATACCAGTGAAATTAATTAAATTTAAAAAATGTGTGCATGTTCAGTATATCATGCATTGTAATAAATTTTCAAAATTCCTCAGAAGATGCCAACCAAAAACTATTTTCATGTTGCATTAAATTTAATTAAGTACTGCATAAACTTATTTCGTCTATGACAATCTCCATAGTGCACTTTATGCAGATATATAACTGCTGTATAAGCTAGGTGCAGGACTTTGATTGTATAAAATACACTTCTCTTATCACTAGAGGGGTATGTTATAAGTGAACTTGACTGTATATCATAGAATTATTTCTTTTACACTCTGTTTAGTCATTAATCATTGATGGACAGAAATTATTACATTAAGACAGGCTTACATATTCACCACAATAACACTTTGAATGAAATCAGTGAAATCACAAAATATTCAGTGAAAGGGTTATAGAAAATATATATAAGTTTAAATAGTTAAATTAGATTTTTGAATAGAACCTGAGAGAGAGAAAGATTTATTAATTCCATTAAAAACATATGATAGTAATTCTGAAAATCTATGTGAAAATTTTTTTTGAATATTCTCTTTTTCATTGTGATTTATTTAATATTTTTCATATTACAGAGGAGATAACAGCTAGTTTCAGAAGGTTTGGACCATTAGTTGTTGACTGGCCACACAAAGCAGAGAGTAAATCATATTTTCCTCCTAAAGGTAATTTTTTTTCAATTCCTAAAAAATATCTGTGACAAAAAAAATTAAATTTTATTATGAATTTTCAGTGTAAAACAGCATAAAAAAAAGTGATGCAATGGAAACAACCATTCCACTTCTAACCTTATTAGAACCTTATAAAAATTTTAACGGCAACTATTATTTTATAATTATTATTTCAAAACTTTCAATCTCTTGAAAATCAAGCTCCAAAACAGCAGTTACAAAAGCATCCACCTCCACATTCTTATGGAACATAGAAGAAAGAGCTCCGCTCATTTTATTTGTCTTGGAATTTAAAGTTTGACATCAAAGTGTTCTCATCAGCTATCATTTATACATTGTGTGTGAGTGTGACCTGAAATAGTTTCTTTTTTTTCCAATGGGGCCCAAGAAATCCAAAAGGTTCAATACTATTGTTGTAAACTGAGATTGGCTGTGAAGTGGACATTCTTCAACAGGTGAAATTGGAAAAAAAAAAAAAAAAAAAAGATTAATATTCTATCAATTGACCTTCTATATGTCATTTCCTGGATGTCTTGCTTAACTCGATGCTTTGTATTTTGGCAATGTGAGACATCTCAGAGCCCGATTTTGTGAAGTGGGCTCTTCACTCTAACATGTTATCCATACCCCCAACCTGTCAAATCAGCTGCCAGTGGGCCGAGCCAGTTTTTGTTTACATTTTGGCAACAGAAGGAAAGTGATGGTGCTTGAAATCTACTTTTTTTCCTTCTTTTTAGGGTAGTAAAGGAATATGCCTATAGTATTAATAATAATAATAATAAATATAAGGTATTATTCTTCCTGGGTTTATTGTTCTCAGGGTTAAGTGGAAAATCACTATCACCTGCACAAAATCATCTTAAAAAAATATATGGCAACAATTTTAGATCAATGTGCGAAAGTGTGGTGATTTTCATTGTGCCATTTATAATGTCAATCAATGAAGTTTATAAACTGTGGAATGGATTAAAATGATCAAAATACCTTTATCTGAATTTCTGAGCTATAAAATTTGCCATTTGCCATTGAATATTATTAATGACCAGCTGACACTGCCCAGGTTTCTTCAATTGCTCAGAGGATGGAAAAAGTAACAAACCACTATAAAGACATATAAAATATTATACATAGGCCTATACTGACAGGATTAAAGAAGTGACAAACCATTATAAAGGCATATGCACGTCAGAAACACCTTGCTAGGGAACAGTCGTAACCAAAGTAAACATTCCAGAAGTAATTGTTGAGGTCCAACAACCATTGTTTCCCAACAGTTTTTCTGTTCATTTCGGACATTTGCCCTTCTCTGACGAACTTTTAAAGTAGCCTATTGTTCAATTCGGGCCCTGTTTGGTATATATGCAAAATTTGTATATAATGGTGTGGATCGATCTAAAATTGTAGATTTGTATAGAGAACATACACAGACACACACACACAAAAAAAAAAATTATGTATATAGATTTGGGATTGAACCATGTGGGGGGGGGGGGTGCACAAGATCTGAGGGACAGCATATACATGTGGTAGAAATTGGCTTTTGAACAAAGACAATGCCCAGCCCACATATATTACTCGATTCTACACTTTTTGGCAAAGACTGCCAAAGTTCTACAGTCTTTGGCAGTGGACTCGCATCGCAGGGACCTGGGTTTGAACCTCACCGTCGCTATGGTGGTGGTCGGCTGAAGTTGGTTTTCTGTGGCTCCCAACCTCTAGGTGCAAATGCGAGCCGATCTCCCTGTTAAAAAGTCTCACCACAGAGAGCAAAAGGCAGACAACAATACAATTATTCAATCATTACATGTCACTCATAGTTAGAAAAACTGATAGCAGATGGTGGCATACTACACATAACAAGCATTACACAGAAACAAACTTCACGTCAGATTCGCTACACATACACACACATTTCAACATGTACCAATTTGTTTGAAGTTCCGCAGAGGAATATGGATGAGGTGCATGTCTGGTTCAGTAGTAGCAGTAGTCTTTAACAAATAACAGAAGGGTTTTTTTTTGGTACTGTCAACTGGGACAACTTTGCCGCATTTTTTTTTTTCTTTCAACTGCTTTGTCAACCAGTAATATACAAAAAGCTTCAAAACTGCCATAAAAAAATAAAAAAACAACATTGGCACAGTTACCCTAGGAATGAGGTAACTTTGCCATCTATGTTAAAACCAGTGGAAATTGCCAAAAAAAAACACCAGAAATTTTTTTTTAACTATGAGAACACCTTACTCCAGTGATTCCCATACTTTTTCTATTTCGGTATTTTTCCATGTTTCCCTGTTCGGTACTTATCTACGAGCTCCACCGGCTCCCCAGAGCTGTTTAACAAACAATATTTTCGAAAAACTTTTGTCAGGATATCAGCTCTGCGCCGCCCCTGACAAAGGTTGAAGGCACACAGTTTGAGAACCCCTACCTTACACATTAGCATTAACTCTTTATTGTAAAAAAAGGTACACAGACAAAAATTCAAAACATTAAAATCAGAAGGTTTGAAAGTTCAAAGAAAATTTTGACATTTTCATCGAAAAAGTAAATTTGCCACATTTTTCCATTGTGAGAAAAGTCAATTATATACACGATGTCTTGTGCATTTTTCAATTATATACATTCAGGTGCATTAGGGAAGTCAAAAATTTTCTCTGTCGTCATATTTAATATGACAACTCAAACTCCCCATCTCCATAGAATTAAGTGAGTTGACCAAGAAAACGGAACTTTACCGTAACAAACACTCCTAGCTGTAGTTGTTTAAGAACCATACCTTCAATCTCTTGGTGTCACATTGGCATTCATCATTTTGTCTATGGTTGAATCATGTCCATCTTCACAGGGAATAAGTGGAAACAGCAGGAGCGACTAATCAAGCTCTTCAGTAGGTTCTGCATCTTGCTTGGATTCTGATTTGGATGTGTCATGTAAACAAAAAGCAGCACAGTCAGATTCACAGAGGTGCCAACTGCTATGAGAACACCTTACATGTTTCATATTAAGTCCATAGTTTCTACGCATGCCTGCAATAAACTATGGAGCTATTGGAGATACTCTCAATACTACGGAAATCGGTTTAAAAAAATTGGGTCTTCGAGTTTTGTGCAGTGTTTTACTTATTTTTTTATTTTTAAATTCCATCTATCTTTATCATAATGATGGATTCATATATGCATGTGACTGAGTTCGATAGAAGAACTCGGAGCCGATCTGTTTTGTCTGTGCACAGAAGGCAATCTGTAAAGCCGTGTTTAAACCCATTGCTCTACTCGATGCCCAAACGTGAAAAATCTGTTTTCCATCAAAACTGCAATGCGCTGTAGGCTAAAAACAGGTTTTTGAGTGGTTCAGTGTGGCAGGTCTGGACCCAGCTTCATTTGCATAGCGCATGGTCTAGCCAACACTAACTAGAGCAGCTCTAGCTGGTGTTGGTCAAGTTCGCGGAAATTGTGGTAGAAGGAATATTTTGTCATAGGTGCCGTAGGAGATCTGATATGAAGAAAACAGGGAGGGGGGTCTATTGTTGACAGACGTCCATATATATGGCCAACATGGGAGTATGCAGGTTTTGACCTGCAGGGACTGTGACCCTGGAAAGTTGCTTTGGGAGTGAAGGTGGTGAGGCTCATGTGACCTGAGTCCTTTAGGCTCTAATGCCAATAAAGTGCTGTATTTAATGAACTTTCAATTAAAATTTTAAAAATATTTAATTAAGTTTGGTTTTTTATCATACTATGATTATGCTGTCCTGCCCCCCCCCCCCCCCCCCCCATGGCAAAACTGAACATTCATCACTACTAACAAGCTTCAAGCCAATGTTGGCATGTCTGGATTCACTGCTGTGATGGTCATTCCTCTGATTGTTTTTTTTCTCAAGAGTTTCCCCAATCTGATTCATTGTAGAGGTACTCAGAATGGGTTGGTCCTTCTCCATCAAGTGTGATTTACCAACAGCTTCTCCTGCCATATCAATTCACCGTCTTTCTCTATTCTGTAAAATCTGGCTGCAGCATTGTATCATCATAATTTTGATACCTGTGGCCTCTCAACTTGGTACTAATGCATTTTGGCATCTGAAAGCGACCTCTAAAACAAACACAAAAATGCAAAAAAAAAAAAAAAAAAAAATGTATGTAAGAATTTGAAAAAAATGACAAAACTAGATTAGCAATGTTGCCCCATTTTCACCAAGCTTCCTGGCACAACATTGCCAATTAATATTATTGAACCTAAATACAACATAAAATTTACATCTGAAAGAAGATTATGTGCTGTATCAAGCAAAACAAGCAGTTTTTACTTACCTTTAAATGAATGGGCAGAGTGACACTTTTGTAGACTACCACAAACTCCTATACTGCAAGTCGAAAACAAAAATCACACACACACTGATAAAGGCCTGTAAAAAAACTGGTGAGGCTAAAAATGCATGAAAAATCTATCATTTAATGTCTTCTCTGTGTGATGAAAACATTGGCGCCTCTATTGATTAGTTCAGAAACTTGACAGGGCAACAAAACATGGACATGCAAAACATCATATTTTTTCAAAAACTGGCAAAGTTGTCCCAGTTAATAGTACTATGTCCTAAAACATTCTGTGGTTATGAAATTAATTTCAAAAATAGTGATTGCATGCTTAACAAAGAAATCATTAGCAAATCATGTTTAATACAGGACAACTTGAAATGGAATACTCATTGTAATAAAATAACAAAAACAAAAAAAAAAAGATTTTGCACAGCTATTTTATATTAGCTTAAGTATTTAATAGGGGAAGATTTGTGAAAGATGTCTTTTACGCTTGTCTTTCTCAATTGTAATTTACGGTTTATGTGCATGGGGTGGAGCATACCATTGTAATATTATGAAACTAAGTAACAAATATAGCAAGGTAAGAACTATGATAACACAAACCTATACTGGAACCTATACCTAAACAATAGAAAAATAAGCTGTCACACGCTAGACATCAGACAGTTATATATTTACAGAACGATACACTGTGCGATGAAAAATAAAGATTGGCTTCTGAGAAAAACGAATAGAATTGCAACAACATTCAAACATAATTTTCAAGTGCCGAAAACAAAAGAAAACATCTCTTTTTAAAATGTTTCTTATTTACTGCTCCTAAATTAACTAATTAATTTCAGTCAAAAAAACCACCAACAACTAATAATACTAACCACAAATATGAAATTTTCAAATATGTGAAAAGCATTCAAAATTATGAAGACATGTTCTGAAACTGTCATTGAAAAGCTAGATAAGTATATATAAAAATAGCAAGGTTATATTATATATTACTACCTAAAATTATATTAAAAATTAAATGTTATTATGTGTATTGTGGGCAGTGTTTCCAGGCGGGAATACTTATCTGTCTGTTCTCTGGAATTTTTTACAATATCCCATTCATGAAATCCTGACAAAAATTCCCAAGAAATTAGGAAAATACTGTTGCAACACTAATATTTAGAATGGAACATAAAATTTTTTTCAAAAAATCAATGAGAAATATTTGTTGAAAAATCAATTAAGTTTCTCTTGAATTACTTGGGAAAGTAATAGAAGAAAGAAAGAAACAGAAGCCAAAAATGTAAGTTTGTGAAGACAAAAAGAGGGTATACAACCAGGATTTATTGTATAGTCCTAATACACAACACCCTGTTTAGATGAAGATCAGTACAGGATGATATCTAAAGCTGAGCATTTTGTGGTCTGAAGATACTGGAACATGCCCCCCCCCCCCCCGCTCCTAGGCTAATGAAGGAGTGATTGGAGCATTTTTTTTTACTTTAGAGTGGTTGACATTGGGTTTTGAACATGAACATTGTTATGCAGGAAGGGAAATAATTTTCTTTCACAGTTAAAACTATAAATCTCTCAAACGTTTTATAAAGAGAAAAGGGGGAAGGGTATTGTGTGTCTTTGAGGGGATATTTTGGTAAATTGCCATACTTTTTATGGCATCTACCAGGTCAGTGATCTGAAAGGATATGTCAGAGGGACTTAAATGGTCACGAATCAACACAAAATTCATTTATCAAAACAGGATTGAGGAAAAAGACATGTCAATGGCTTTGATGAAAGATTCTAAAGCAGAACCTGGAGAAATTTGGGAACGCTTATTTTGTGCTAGTGTGTGTGTAGTAATCATTATTTTTATCAATAGTGATTGAGTGTGATGTATACACATTTGATCAGCAGAATTGGAATGAAGCTTCATAGTACATATACATGCTATCAAGTTAGGATTCAAGCTATAGAAAAGGTAGACACGTCTCTTTTTTCATCACTTTGCTCAATCTAAACTGGGAAAAATAAAAAAAAGGGTTAAATGTGCCATTTGATAACTGAAAAATTGGAGAAAATAAAATTTCATGCTGTATAAATTTAATTTAATCTGCAATAGGAAAAATATGAAATTGTATGTGTTTCAAAGCCTGGTCAAACTGCAATGAAGTTTAGGACCTAGTGACCCACCAGGAGTGTCCACAGTCATCTTAAGACCACCATGACCTCAGGCTAATTGATTTTTCTGAGGTCTCCTACCTGACTAGAAGTGATTGCTTACAAATTTGCATGCCTTATCCCGAAAATCTTTAAGACATCTTATTATCGTAAGGTTCCCCCTGAGAGCTCAAGGCCATGTGTTAAGATGGCACTGGAACTGTCCAATTCACCATTTAATGCAAGGATTTTCAAACCTTTTATGTCTACTGCATGGATTAGCAAGTAATATATTTCTGATGATATAATATTAATAATAATAGAATATTAATCAATTTAATTAATTGTTATAAAATCTGGGATTTGTGTCAAATAATTAAAGTGGTACAACACATAAATATTTTAACTTTAAAAAGAATAAAGATTAATCGAGGTAGGAGAAAAAGGTTGTATAAACTGGGTTCTATTAAATGGGAGTTCCTCAGAATTCTTGGGAAATGAGATTTCTTGATTCCCGAAGGCATCAAAATGTCAGAAATTTAGAAACCATAATTTTAGACATTCCCAGAATATGAATTTAGGAAAGAGTGAAAATTCAACTGCCCTTGCAGAGAATCGAACTCATGTCCTCTCACTTTCTGGGTTAGCACCCTAGACCATTAAACTACAAAGGCAATGAACATTTCAATCTTTCCTTAGAGCTTGTGTGCACTGAACGGGACCGTACATAAACGGTCTGACATAACTCAGGCCAAGCTCATAATTGCTGATGCTGCCACCAGATGGCAACTTATCAAAGGATGACGTCACTCTTTGCTATTCAGAGCGATTAGGTCAAACCATCCATACCTTGCATGCTCTTGGATCACAATGGCGGCGAAGCAATATAATACAAATCTTTTTTGGCTTCCTGGAAGGACTTAGTGTCCCTTGGGGCCACATAGTGTATATTCGTTATGTGTATATGTGTTTTTTTGTAATCCTTGTAGTTTGTTATTGTCCAGTATTTGTGTATGTGTGTGTGTTTTTTAGTAAAAACATTTTTGTTTATCTTGCACCTCAGGGATTTTTTTTCCCTTTTTTATAGGGTATGCATTTTTATTATTTCAAGACGAGTCATCTGTGCAAGCATTAATTGATACGTGCATTCAGGAAGATGAAAAGTTATATCTATGTGTGTCTAGTCCCACTATCAAGGATAAACCAGTAAGAAAATTTCATTTCAATGAAATTCAGAAAAATATCATTGTCATTTAAAATGCAGTGCATGTTGCTTAATGTGAAGGATTCAAAGTTTTCTATAGCAATAACCAATTCATAATTATGCCCGGGGAAAATCGAGATGTGAATAAGAAAAATAGCAGTTCACATTGGCAGTCCCAATGTATTTACACAAAACTTATCGCAAAATGCTAAATCATGCCATGCCATTCTACTGATTCATTTTTGGCATCTTATCACTTATCATATTGTTCCAAAATGTGAATTCTTTCTTTCAAGCTAAGATAATTTCTTTTTTTAATTCATTGGTTGGGAGAAATTAGAATAGAATTGATTAATACGGACTGTAATTAATACTTTTTACTATAAGTACATGTCATAGATTCCTGGAGGAAAGCCTTGGAAACTGAAAAAAACTTGGAAAAATCCTTGGAAGTGTGAATCTGGTCATAAAGAAGCTGAGCAAGAATTTGAGACTTTTTTATTCTTTCATTTGCTTCCACTATAGAGAAGCCTATTGCCAGCACTCAGTGCCACACGTACATGGATCATGGCAGTTGCTATGGCCCAATTAGGACAATGTGAAAAGTGTCTAGAAAAGTTTGTTAACGGGAAAGGAGGTACAAAATCTGAATTCCTAGGCCTTCAGGCTGATAAAGATAAATGATTGGGAGGGTGGGAAGTCTGGTGCAACCTCAGCTTCAAAATGAGCCCAAAAAAAACAAAAACAAAAAAACAAGGGAAAACAAACAAAATAGGTAATTAACCAAAATTCTGTTTTTGCATATTATGATATATATCTGTTGCTGTATTTTGTGAGAGAGATAAAAATAGCTAATGATAATGTTATTCTTGATTCCAATTATGAGCAGCATCTATTGTATTTATATACTTTAGAACTTATATACAAGCACATTCAAGTTTTTGGGAGAAGAATATATGAACTAAAACATTTTTAGAGTAAAATTCTGAAAGCAAATTGCCTTCCTTCAATCCTCACCAGCTTCTCATGTTGGATTTAAAACTTCATTAGAGCTACACAGTTTTCATGAATGAAGAAACCCAATGCTTTCTGAATAATTTGAAATTTAAAGATACTGCAGAAGAAAATACTTTGACAGACAATAAATGAGACAAATATTTTTGTATAGTTTTTGTATAGTTATTTATGGTTTTAATGCACATGCATTGTTTGTATTTTTTTATTATGGAACCTCTTTTTTTTCTCTATCATGGTAATATTAAATATTTGGTATTCAATGAAGATATTTTGTGGAATTTTTTTTTTTTCATAATACTCAAATTTTACTTTCATAGTAGTTTAAAAAAGGGGAAGATCTCAAGTAAAAATAGCACTCATAGGATAAAATAACACGCAGTAAACTTACCCATTATTAAGTCACCATGCTTATAAAATCACTTTTATTCTATCCCCAGAGGTGATTTTATACCAAAGTCTCATTGTACAGTGTATAAATACAGTAACCTCTCACATATGAGTTGCAAGGGAACAAGGAAAAAATTTAAAAAAAGATGCATGAGTCTATTTCTCTAGACGGATCATGCTAATCCCCTTAGGAATATATGAGGATCACAAGTGGGAAAGGCATATAAGTGAATAGCATTATTTACCTATATTTTTGACCAGAAAAGCAGAAAATCATCTTATAACTTACTGAGAGAAATGTATAAGTGAGAGATCACCATACTTCATAATAAATAACTATCTAAGTGCATTTACTCGACATCAGATGGTGAAAGGTGTTTTTCACATGCTTTTTCATCAGTTTTTTTTCACATCATCTTATTGACGATGATGTCTAATCAGTTAGCTTCAGTATAATAGCAGCATGCTGTCATATTATTTTTAAAGAAAAAATAAATAAAATTAACCCAATCTCATTATAGGCCATTACATATGTTTGGCCCATGAATGTTAGAATGTTCACTGGCATTTAAATAGTTTTAGTGCTTGAATTTGTCAATTGCAATACTCACAAAAGGTTCTTCACACCATTCTTTGATTTGGTTATGCATCAGTGTTTTGGGGTCATGACAAGTGTACTATTTATGTGGATGTTTTGAATGGGGGGGGGGGGGAGGAGACTGATTTAATTATGGATATATACTGTCTGCTATTTCTTTGTGCAATTCAAAAAGCCATTCATAAGAATTATGAAGAATTCTCCTGTAGAGGAGCGCGTTCAGTTAAACAAAGATACTAATGAAGTCTTTCTGTGACACAATAATGACTCAGTATGACCACCAAAACTGGGCAGTTATTGACTGGTTGTGAGGTACTGCCACACATTAATCCTACAGCATTTATCAAACTCAGGGTGATTTTTAATATTTGGTCCTTTGAGCAAGCATCTTGGAGGCCAAAAGCTTTGTGCAGTTGACATTTGTTCAAGCAGTAATTTAAGGATTTGTGGTCAAGCCAACAGTATTGTGAGCTGCCAGAATACAGAAGCCAAATGTGAAAAAATGAGTATATTTTTCATTAGTTTTGACATAATAATTATTTAATTTGTTTTTGGTATTTATCAGACTGTTGACTGGGATAATAAATCATTATGATAATATTAGGTGCAAATTAGACCTTGGAGACTGAGTGATGCTGATTTTGTGCTTGATGCTTCGATGCCCCTGGATCCCAGAAAGACTGTTTTTGTTGGAGGAGTTCCAAGACCCCTAAAAGCAGGTAGATATGTTTAAAAGTCAACTTTTGCATTTTGAATTTTGTGATTGTACAGTTATAAATCATTTATTTCAGAAATATCATACAAAGTGTATGTAGCGAATTTGGATTTTTTTCTAATTGTCAAATTGAGATATGGCGGCACACAAAAATAGAAAAATATGCTCTCATTTAGATTTTAGTTATTAACATGTATTTTATTCAAATTATTGCTTGAAAAAGTAGGTGGCAAAGATAAAAATTATTTTCTTTGTTTTTTATGGAGGAAAAAACAAATTATGGCTATGATAACTATTATGCATGACATATCATACCATTTTTTAAATTAACTATTTTAGTTCAATTGGACATCCTGGTACAAGAACTAAATAGCTTTGTTTTTTGCCATGATATTATCATGTTTTTATGCCTAAAAGTATTCTATTTCTTTTGGTGAAGCAACAGATACAGATATAGGGCATATATAATTAGAGGTGAACATTATCTTTTTTCCTAATACCTCCCTACCATAATTTATTTAAATAAAAAAATTATTTTTCTATTAAAAATTTTTTTTGATTCTTTGAAAAGTTTGAGATAGTATGCTATCTTGTTCTTGCCCTCGAAGCAGAATATGCAAAAATCTGTGACGTATGTCACAGAACAATCAGTGCTACTTCAGAATAATCTGGAAGAATTTTAAGAAAAGTGTAGAAAACCACACTATTATGGGAATTTTTACTGCAAACAATTTCCAGTCAGCCAAGAGTTCATTGCAGAATAATGCAAAACGTTCGGCTTTGGGAGTTCTATCACCATGCTCTCCAATTTCATGAACTATTTGAATGTGCTGCTTATTATGCTATTTAATTATTCAGTTGTACTTTTTTTTCTGATGAGCATGATATTCAAGCACAATTTTTTTTTTTTATGATGGTTTTTATGATGGTCATTCTCATGAAATTGGACAAAAAATTATCAAAAATATATGTCAATAAAAAAATTCAAAAAAATTCTTAACTTCTTTACCTGCTGATAAAATATAGTCAGCACCAAAGTTTGTTCAAAAATCATGGTGAAAAAAATTAATTCAAGTTTAACCATGTTAAGAGATAAGCAAATCTGACATGATATTTTGCCTGTTTTATCACTTAACTTGATATTTAGGTTTGAAACTCGCAAGATGTTTCATCTACTGTTGTAACTTATTTCAAACTTCAATTCTGAATAATTTTTGTTATTTGCATTTTTATTTATTATCATTATTTTTGTGTGTGTGTGTGTATAAAAATGTTCCTTTTTTCATCAATTTCAAGAAGACAACAGATTTTTAATTTGTTTTTGTTTTGCTAGAGAACAAGAGACACTCTGAAAGCAAAGTCTTTAGATGAAACATTACTGCAGCTTAATGTTGCAACCAAGAAATCTGGATTTTTTTTTTAATTCCCCCCCCCCCCCTGTAACTTATGATCAAGCCTTCCTTCTGGTAGCCTAATGCCAGGAGAAATACATTTTAATATGTTTTGCAACACTCATCAAAAACTAAGCATGTTGAAACATGAGCTTTTCAGAAATAATAGGACTCTGATCTGAAGCATGTGGTAAAGTGAAAATAATTTTCAACTGTATATTTCTCACCAAAAAAAGTAGCCAGGAGAACGTTTAATAAAAAGATTTGCCTCCTTTTTCCTGAATACATCTACTTTGTGAATTAATTTCCAATTCTAATTGATTTGAAAGAAAGTTCAAATGATGGCCATATTCTTCAACTTTTTCAACATAAAATTTGATGGTTCAAGTCCTACAAAACCACTTGTCACTTATGTTTTCCAAAAGTCACAAATGGGAAAAAAACTGGTGAAAATTTTCATTCAGCTATAAACTATTGATAAAAAATGTTTAAATTATAAAAAACATAAAATATGAAAGTATACTGCCCCTAAGATAGTATTGAAAATTAGAATATATTTTTGTTTTAAGATAAAGAGTTATCAGTATAAAATTTGAAAAACAGGCTGGTGACAGCCAGACGAAGATCATTTTCTTAAGAAATGATAATTTGTCCAAGCAATAGTTTAAAAATACTGGGTCTTCATAATTAAAGTAACACTTTTAAATGGGCATAAAAGGAAAACTGCAGGACAAAATGTTATCGAACTTGGTAATAGTTTACAGGAGGTCATGGGATTCAATTTTACGCAAAAAAGTTGAATGTTTGACCACCAGGGAAAAAAGTGGTTCTTTTTAATTGCAGTTATCCTTTTCCCATGGTCCAAATAATGTATATACCAAGTTTCAATAAAATATGTCCACCACAATAGGCACTGTGAGCTGAGTAGTGTCAGTTGAGGTGAGATGGGTGGCTTTTTTTTAAGTGAATGGCATTACCATCTACTCCACTGGAGACATGACCCTGCCTACCTTATTTCAAGCCCTTTGGCGTGAGGCGCTGAAGTAGAGGCATTAGTATCCTCTCTTAACTTCAGGAAATGGCCCCCGGGTGGGACGGTTTAGGGTGAGATGGATGGCTGCTTTTTTTTTTCCAGCCTGAGATATCAAGGAAACTGTTATTTTCCGGATATGATGCTGAGGTGAACTCGGAAAGAAAAGTCATCACGTCTCTGCTGAGACTCGGACCATCCATCAGAATGAACCATCCAAAAAAGCCATCCATCTCATCCTAAACCGTCTCACCCGGGGGCCATTTCCTGAAGTTAAGAGAGGCTACTAATACCTCTACTTCAGCGCCTCATGCCACAGGGCGTGAAATAAGGAAGGCAGGGTCATGTCTTCAGTGGTGTAGATGGTAGCATGCTTGCCCGGTATACAAGAGGGCCTGGGTTCGAGTCCTGGTGACTTTTCTTTCCGAGTTCACCTCAGCATCATATCCGGAAAATAATTGTTTCCTTGAATGTCAGTTGAATTATACTCATTACTCCGACCTGTGTAGCGCCCGTTGTGGTGGACATATTTCATTAGAACTTGGTATATACATTATTTGGACCATGGAAAAAATATAACTGCAATTAAGAAGTGCCACTTTTGCACCTGGTGGTCAAAAATTGTCATTTTTTGCTTAAAATTGAATCCCATGACCCAGGGGCGTAGCCAGAAATTTCGTTCAGGGGGGGGGGGGCACTTTTATTTCGAGAGGGGGAACCAAAGTTATAGAACAATATATTTGGCCATCTTTTTCCCTTTTTTTGTCATTTTCTCATATTTTGGGGGGGGGGGAGGGACCAGACCTCAAAGTGAAACTTTAATTATAAAGACACTGTATACTGATGAAAAAATTATGAATAGAGTTGTGACATGTTAGCAACAGGAATATTATTAGAAAGTGACAAAAAACAGTTCTATTCCAAATATTTTTGACGCAATGTAGAGGCTAATTTCATGAGAATGGCCACCATGGATTACATTTGTTTAGATGAAGATGTATCATGCATAAAAATATAATCACAAATTTTTAAAAAAAAAGGGTATTTCAAAAGTGACATTGACTTTTAAATTGTTCAAAAATGAAATAAAAATTACACCTATTTCATTACTTTTTAGTGGAATTAGCAATGATAATGGATAGACTCTATGGTGGAGTTTGCTATGCAGGTATCGATACTGATCCAGAATTAAAATATCCAAAGGGAGCAGGAAGGGTAGCTTTCTCCAATCAACAGAGCTACATTGCTGCTATTAGTGCAAGATTTGTTCAGCTACAGCATGGTGATATTGAGAAAAGGGTAATTTTAATCATTTATAACTCATAAAAAATTGTATGCAGTCAAACCTCAATGTTTTAAACCTCTTTATTATAAAAGCCTGTGCATCTTAACTTTTTTTTTCCTTTTCCTTTGCTTTAGACATACATTCGGTGTAATTTCACATAGTCACCCCCTTTTTATCTTAGCCTTGATATCTTCAATTATAATTTATGTGATATATCACATATACAATCATGTGAGATTATATTTCACGTGGGTCTAAAGGAAAATCATCTTATAACTAACTGAGAGAAATGTATAAGTGAGAGATCATTGTACTTCATAATAAATAACTATTGGCGCTTCACAATATGCACCTGCTGATTTCTTTGGGGCTTGCTTCGCAGTCGCTTGTTCGGAATTATGAGACGACATTTTAGAATTAGATTTAATTTCTTCAAATATAAAACATGCAAGCTACATACATGTGCGACTTGTTACCACAATGTTTTGAACGTAACTGTTGCCATCTTACAAAACAGTAATAATGAGAATAAACGATTAAAAAGGAAGAAAACAAAAATAAAACGATCCCTGATCGTCCATACTCTCGCCCCAAAAACGTGACAGTCAATAATCGACTGGCAAACGACATAGATGTTTCACGGAACGTTTGTATAAACCATTCACAGTCTTGATTTCCACAACTCTGACCTTTCCGTCGTCACCTGGAAAGACTTGGGTCACTCGAGCCAAGTGCCACTTGAGGGGAGGTGTGTCTTCCTTGAAGATAACGAGATCGCCGACTGCTATGTTTGACGTTTCACGTTTCCACTTCATCCTTGGTTGAAGACTGGTCAAATATTCCCTGGACCATCGATTCCAGAAATCCTTTTGCAATTTTTGTATCTTGGCCTATTTGGCTTGTAGACTTCCCGATGCTTCACCATCACCTTCGTGTACAGCAGTCATTGGAGTACCGATGAGAAAATGTCCAGGAGTCAGAGCTTGCAGCTCGTTTGGATCTTGGCGGAGTTGAGTTAGGGGTCTTGAATTCATGCAAGCTTCAATCTGGACAGTCAGAGTAGTTAACTCCTCATAAGTGAGAGCACTTCCCTTGCACGTTTTCAACAGATGACGCTTTAAACATTTGATGTTGGATTCCCACAGTCCACCAAAGTGAGGTGATAACGGAGGAATGAAGTGCCAGTTGATTTTTTCTTCAGAGATAACTTTCTGTACATCTTGAGATTTACAGAAATCGAACTGCACCTTTAAATAATTGGCAGCACCCTTGAAGTTGGTTGTATTGTCCGAATACATATCTGTGGGCTTCCCTCTTCTGGATATGAATCTTCTAAATGCTGCAAGGAAAGCTGCAGTACTTAGCTCTGACACGATTTCAATGTGAATTGCCTTTGTTGTGAAGCATGCGTTATTAGTATGCTTCAACAACATTCATTTCGCTAAGTATGACTTCAGTCGAACCTTCGACCTCGTCAATATCGGCTTCGTTGTAATCGGTCTGGCAAAGTCTACACCAGTTCTTTGGAACGGTCTGCAGGGCAAGACTCTGTGTGCGGGTAAATTACCCAACATTGACGTCTCAGGTCGTGCCTTGAATCTGTAACAGGTTACGCACCTGTTGAGTATTTTTCTTACGGTGCTTCTACCCGACGTAATCCAGAATTGCTGTCGAATCATTGAGAGAACAAGTTCAGCTCCAGCATGAAGGTATTTGAGATGGAAATGTTCCACTATCAGGGATGTCAGATGATGATTTTTAGGCAGGAGCAATGGATGCTTGGCACTTGTACTAAGATTCGAATGTTTCAATCTACCACCCACTCGTATCAAACCCCTTGAATCGATGAATGGACTTAGTGACAAGAATTTGTTTGTGGGTGGAAGGGGATTTCCCTTATCAAGAAAACTGTGTTCATCCTTGAACTCTGAGTTCTGCACGATCCGAACTAATGCTAGAGTAGCATCATTTAATTCAGAAGCACTTAGTGTACCAACGATTTTGTTCTTGGATTTACAGTAGTGGATGAAACGAAGACTCCAAGCAGCAACACGTTGAAGTTTAACAAACGATGAATACTTGCTGATCAAACTCCATTCTTCCACGATTTTGTGAGATTGGGTTGCATTCACAGACTTCTTTAATTCCGATTCATCCTCCATCAACTGGTCTGAAGGGTCAGAATTGGATGGTATCACCATGCCACTTTTACTTAACCAATCTGGCCCTCTCCACCACAAGAAATTTTCTCTCAGCTGTGACGGTGGTAACCCCCTGGAGGCACAATCAGCTGGGTTCTCCTTGCCGGGAACGTGATGCCATTGATTTGGATCACTTTATACGTGAATCTGTTTCACTCGGTTCGCGACAAATGTCCTCCACCTAGTGGGATCAGATTTTATCCAATGAAGTACAACCTTCAAGTCAGCCCACAGAATTGTGTTGTTGATTTTCAAATTCAAAGCTCCATTCACTCGTTCGGATAGTTTAGCCAGCAACACTGCTCCACACAGTTCCAGACGTGGTATGGTTGTAGATTTCAATGGGGCAACCTTTGTCTTTGCACATATCAAGGCTACATTCACTGCATCATCTGTAAACTCAGTGCGAAGGTAACAAACTGCAGAATATGCCTTACATGATGCATCACAAAATCCATGAATGTCCATACTCGTGACAGTCCTTGTACTCCCCATAAGAAATCTGGGAACAGAAATGTCCTTCAGGAGAGAAAACTCCTTACTAATTTTTCTCCATCCGACAAGACATGAGGCGTCAAAGGGTTCATCCCAACCCCTATGATCCTTCCACAGACCGTGCATCAGAATTTTTAGGATCATGGTGGTCGGACTCGAAAAACCCAGAGGATCATAAACCTTAGCAATCTGGGATAGGAGCTGTCTTTTTGTTTGGATTTCTGTGGAAGTTTCATCAACCTGAACAACGAAGGTATCTACACATGTATTCCATAGAATTCCCAGAATTTTTGTGAACGGAGTTTTTTCGAATTGAACCAGATTTGTAGAACCTTGAAGTTCCGGGGGAAGGTCATTCATAACTGCCTTGATGTTAGAGTTCCACTTCCTCAACTGGAAGCCTCCCCTTTGCATGAGTTTTATCATTTTGTTCATCAACATCCTTGCTTCACTGATGGTTGCAGCACCGGTCAGCAAATTGTCGACGTAGAAATCCTTCAATGCAATCCTTGAAACATCTGGGAATTGTCGCTCTTCATCTTGAATCAGCTGCTGAATTGTTCGAATGGCCAAGAACGGAGCACAGGTTGTACCATAAGTAACTGTAGTCAGTCTATAGTCCTTCAACTCCTCACTTGGCTCGTTTCTCCACACTATGCGTTGAAACTCGGAGTGATTTCTCTGAACGAGAATCTGTCTAAACATCTTTTCTATGTCGGCGGTGAGTGCAACAGCATGCGATCTGAATCGTATAAGAACATCAAAGATATCTTCCTGGATTCTCGGACCAGAATGCAGAATTTGATTTAGTGAGATACCTGATGACGTCTTGCACAAGACATCGAACACCACCCTCAGTCTAGTCATGCTGCTCTGCTCTCTCAGGACACCATAATGTGGCATATAGAAATGCTCAGTGCAATGAGTACTCACGCTTGATTCTGGAATGAGCTCCATATGACCCAGTTCTTGGTACTCGTTCATGAAGTCCATGTATTTCTTTTTGAGTTCGGGTTGGCTTGACAAACGTCTCTCCAGTGTCTTGAATCATTTGACGTGACTGCTATGGATCTAGATTCTCCCAACTCAGCAGTTGTAGATTTGAATGGCAGACTCACTACATACCGTCCCAAATCACTTCTCTTGACATCTGTAGAGTAAATTTCCTGGCACATCATTTCATCGGGCAATTCTTCTCTTTCAGCGGGAATCGCTTCCAGTTCCCAGAACCGGTTGAGAATCTCGTCCACACTAGCACTACAACACTGAGTCTGAGTGCAGCTAATTTCGAGTCCTTGCCGTGTCCCCTTAGCCGGCACCCTTCCAGTCAGTATCCATCCCAGTTTTGTCCTCACTGCAAGTGGAACTCCAGGCATTGAGAGTCGTTCCGGCTCCAGAATATTGAAGAAAACATCTACACCTAGAATTATATCGATCGGCCTCGACTTGTAGAATTCAGGATCGGCTAGTTGAATGTCACCAAATATTCCCTCAGGAACGGATATCTCGAAGTTGGGGATTTTTGAAGACAGTTTTTCGACAACTAATGCTGTTGTTGTATGGATTTGACCCTTGCTGCAACTTGCGATATGAACTTCAGATTCACTTGTGCTGTCGAAACGTCACATATTTCATCACTGACGCCTAGAACTGAATGATTAGATTTGTTGAATATCATTCCTACTTTCTTGCAACAGTCCTTGGTTATGAGAGATGTTTGGGAGCCACTATCCAGGAGTGCTCGACATTTTACATAATCACCCCGACACCCACGGACATTTATGAGTGCTGTAGACAACAGTACTTGACTTGATTTTGCTTTGGAAACATTGAAAGTGCTCGACACTGCTGCTTCTTCACTCATAGGTGTTACGACAGGAGGCTGTACCTTGAATTCATGCAA
Organism: Pholcus phalangioides; assembly: GCF_987345545.1. Classification (NCBI taxonomy): domain Eukaryota; kingdom Metazoa; phylum Arthropoda; class Arachnida; order Araneae; family Pholcidae; genus Pholcus; species Pholcus phalangioides. The sequence goes on from NW_028301608.1 coordinate 110,787,023, forward strand.
GAGAGTATGGTGCTTTCCTTTACAACACTGGCAGCGGGTTGTAAACAAACATTTTGCAGCTGAGTGATTATTCCTCAAGCAATTGAAGCATAGCTTATTTGACTTCACGAAAATCCACCTATCGTTGAATGTCATGGATTTAAATTTGCTACAATCACTGAGCTTATGATCTTGTTTACACACTATACACAACACATTAGCTTGTTTACGAGTAGCACAGGAAAAAGCGAGTCTAGAATTGCCTTTCGACACTTCCCTTGGTCTGGGGCCATCTTGGACAGACTTTAGACACCTGGCCTGTTTTTCAAGGAAAGCTATGAATTCATCATACTCTGGATAATCTTGACCTTGACTTAGTTCCCGCTGCTTGATTAGACTATCATCTAATTTTTGTTTTAGAAAGTACATCAATAGTACATTCGAGAGACCACTTACTTCAAGTCCCAAGCACTGTAGATTTCATATTGCCTCGTTCGCCGTGTCCAGCAGTTCCAAGATGTTTCTTGAATTCACGATTTTCACTTGTTTCAGCTGGAATATCTTGGCGCACTGTGCATACGCGAGTTCACGCTTGTTGTCATATCTCGACTTCAGAGAATCCCACGCTTGAGAATAATTCGCACTCGTAATCGCAAATCCCGATACTAATCTCGCTGCTTCACCTTTCAGGGCCGCCTTCAGATACTGGAACTTCTGGACATCTGATAAATTGGGGTTGTTCCCGATAGAACCCTCGAAGATTTCCTTGAAGCTCAGCCAACCCCCAAACTCGCCCTTGAACTCCGGCAACTCGAACGTTGGCAGCTTGAGATTATTGTCCTTCGACTGAGATTTTTCACTGGGCTGGCTGAAACTATCTTCAGCCATCGACACCGAACTTGTCATCTCGCGAATTCTTCGTCTCAGCTCTACGTAGCCGTCATACTCCACTTCGCCAATTGAGTCATTCGATATCGCGGTAACACCTCTCTAGATTCTGATTCAAGTTTTTTAGCTTGCTCTTGAATTCCCGTAGCAAATACACGTCATCGGATTCTAAAATGGCTGACACCTCTTCCTCCGCCGTTCAAATTTCCTTCGTCCAGAGCTTGAATTTTGAGAGCACATCACTAGATTTTGATTTCGGCATATTGACAAACAATTTAATTCAAACAGAAACGCCACGGAAAAGAATTGAGTTCACTCACCGATAACACTCGCTTATTTTGGTTGACTAAGTTTCCTTTCCTATCACCGAGCTGTCCGGCTTCCAAATCGAAACAAGTACACATGAAGAGCCTCCGGCTTCTCGACGGACCATTATCATGGCGCTTCACAATATGCACCTGCTGATTTCTTTGGGGCTAGCTTTGCAGTCGCTTGTTCGGAATTATGAGACGACATTTTAGAATTAGATTTAATTTCTTCAAATATAAAACATGCAAGCTACATATATGTGCGACTTGTTACCACGATGTTTTGAACGTAACTGTTGCCATCTTACAAAACAGTAATAATGAGAATAAACGATAAAAAGGAAGAAAACAAAAATAAAACGATCCCCGATCGTCCAACTATCTACAGTCTGTTTCAGGTCAACTTTGCAGTGAAGGGGGAACTAACGAGGGAACCGCATCACACATTGCTGCGGCAATGAAAGCCTTTCAACCCATGTATTGATTCAGGATCGCGGCAATACATTGCTGATTCTCGCCAATCTCATGGAGAAATTTTTTTTCACGTGTAACGTAATGCATATAAAAAATTTCACAATAAGTAATAACTAGATAGTGAAAAAAACAAACAAGAAAAACACTGTCGATACTTGCAGAAATTAAAGTGTGGTTTCTGAAATCATTTTTTTTCCTTGTTGATGTAAGTAACACCAAAAATTGTAAAAAATATAATAATATTTTTCTGCAATATATTTCCCTCCCCTCACAACTGAAATTTATTTATAGAAAAAATGCTACACAGTAATACGAATGCAACGTATAATTTTAAAATGCTGTATATTAACTACACTGGTGTAAGAAATTAAGAGAATTTGCAGACTTGGTCGATTATCTCTAGAACTATTGTACCAATTTTAATGAAATTTTATATGTATATACATTGATACAATACAAAACAAATAACCATTCAATAATTGTAATACGCACGAATGATCGTGCGTAACACTCGTTGGAGTCGGAATGTATGAAACAGCGGTTGCACAAAAAAATGGGTTAATAGATGGGTTAATAGGGGATATGGTCCCCTCTTACAGATATACAGGTCTCGCAGCATGATTTCATACTTGAAATAAGGCAGTTTATCATTTCCTGTGTCAATTGGTCCCACTCATTCAGCAACGCTGTTTTCATTCCCTGGATGGTTCCCGAAGGGGGGTTGCAAGTTGCAATTGCCCCCCCCCCAGAGCGTCCCAGACATGCTGTATAGGGTTAAGGTCTGGAGATCTGGCTGGCCTATCCATTCTGGCGAATATCTTCACTCTTTAGAAAATCGCCGACCAGAAGAGCTCTATGTGGCCTTGCGTTATCGTCCATTAAAATGAACTCAGGGCCAACTGCACCCCTGAAAAGGCGAATATGGGGCTCCAAGACCTCATCCCTATACCTCACACCAGTCACAGTGCCTCTTTCAAAGACATGCAGAGGTGTGCGGCCATCCAATATGATTCCTGCCCAGACCATCAAACCTCCTCCGCCATAATGGTCGATTTCGCTGACATTGGAGGGTAGGTAGCGGATCCCTGGTTCTCTCCATATGAACGTACGGCGAGAATCTGTGCTTAGGCTGAACCAGGACTCATCAGTGAAGAGAACGGTCGCCCATTGATCCATGCTCCAATTTCTATGCTCTCTGCACCATGATAAACGGATTTTCCTGTCCGTAGAAGTGAGCAGGACGCAAACAGCAGGCCTTCTTGCAAACAACCCTCTCTCATGAAGTCTTTTGGAAACAGTCACCCTTGATACACGGGTCCTGTGGCTGCATTCAAGTCATGAGAAAGCTGAGAAGCTGTAGCACTCCTGTTACGTCTCGCTATAATCTACAAAGGGCAATCTTCTCTGGCCGTCGTGGGTCTTGGATGACCTTGCCCAGGCTTTCTCTCCATGGATCCGGTATCCTGGAGCTGTTTCCATAAGTTACACACGGCGCTGGGGATTAAATTGAACTCTCTACAAATCTGGACTTGAGATTGGCCTACTTCTAGCCTCCCCACAATTCGCCACCTCATGCCATCATCTAAACGTTGGTGGTTACCCATTTTTACTGTTACAATTTGAAATTAACAGATTGCTGCAAAATAACACCAAGAAATTTGCCGAGGTGTGCTAGCGAACGAAATGCATCTTAACTTACGCGCGCTTATAAAGCCTGTTTCTCTACTGGCTCCGCCTACGCACACGTGTACGCTTACGTATTTGACGTACAAGACTTGTATTTTTGTCTAGAAGCAGTGGTTTACATTCAGTTCAGTTCTTTTCATGAAATTCGATAAAATATGCAAATTCTCTTAATTTATTTCACCAGTGTATATGGCTCTCAAAAACTCAGGGTTTATGAATTTTTTTTTAATTTACATGGAACAAATAAACATTAAATAAAATTTTTGAAGCCAATAAAAAAAAAGTAATTAAGAACAAGCAGGTTAACTCCTATCAAACCGGTTTTCTCGTCTGAATATTGGAATAGTACCAAATAATAATAACAATTAATAATAATAATAACAATTATGGCGAAAAGTTGAGAATTCCTTTACTCACTTTTCTTACCAAAAAATTTCTATTGCTTACCCACCCGAACGGTGTGCGTCTATGCCATTTGTTTTCACGACAGTTTCATTTTTGACATGCTGCTCATGGTTAATACAGATGATTCTTATCAAGTTTTATTTACAGCAATTATTAAAAAAACAACTGTCACACATAAAAGAAGAAAAATTCACTGCAATCCTAAACCACTGTGGGCCCTAGCTTGGTTTGTGAAGAGACACTGAAAGAGCATCTGGAGAAACAGGTGGCCCCCTGCTGCTGTGGGTGGAAGATGGTGTTTGTGTGGGTGAAAATGCATTACTCATTTCAACATTCTATATGATCGGCTATAGAAATTCAGAAACCACCCCATCCTATGAACATGGCAAGAAATAAATAATTTTAAAAAAAAGGAGGACCTAGGAAACCAACACCTTAAGAGCCATAAAGAGCCTCTTACAATGGTATCGGCACTCTCCTGAATGAGGAATACTTCCTGTGTTATTTACGCGTAAATATCAAAATTTATTGAAGCCTATTTTCGGAAGAAAAAAACTGATTGAATATTCATCTTGATGTAAGCCTATAACCGCATGCAAAACTAAATGGAAAATTGCATTGTTATGAGAAATTCAACTAAATAAACGATATAAAATATATACGTAATTGTGTAATGAAAAAAACACAACAGTGATATAGGCAGAGAAAATTTCTAAGATATCATGGTAAAATGTTGTTGTGGTTGCTGTGGATTTTTGATAATGGTAAGCAATATTTTTCGAAATTAAATATTTTAAACAAGTAAACATTGGTTCAAAACTATGTTTTTTCAATATTTTCTTCAAAATCATAGAAAAAAATTTAAATATTCTGTATAAATGATCATCATAAACCTCCAATATATGGGAACTGTATTTTGTGGTAAAGGAATACACTATCTACCTTTCTCTTCACTGCAAAGTTAACCTGAAATTAACTATAAGTGCATTTGCTCGACATCAGATGGTGAAAGGTGTTTTTCACATGATTTTTCATCAGCTTTTTTTCACATCATCTTATTGAAGATGATGTCTAATAAGTTAACTTCAGTATAATAGCAGCATGCTGTCATATTATTTTTAAAGAAAAAATAAGTAAAATTAACCCAATCTCATTATAGGCCATTGCATATGTTTGGCCCTTGAATGATAGAATGTTCACTGGCATTTAAATAGTTTCAGTGCTTGAATCTGTCAATTGCAATACTCACAAAAGTTCTTCACACCATTCTTTAATTTGGTTATGCATCAGTTTTAAAACTTCTGGTGCCACTTTAAAGGATAATAGCCTTGACCAGCATTTTTTTTATCTCATTATGTGTGATTGAATCATAATAACAAAGTAGGAAAGGTTGTTTTTAGAGAATATATAACACCACTTCACCTAAAACAAATACCATGTTTTTTCTTCACAGAGTTACTATGGTACCATTGTTTAATTTCCTTCAGAATAATTTCTACGAGATGCATTTATGGTTCAGTACTAGTAACGGTATGTGCCATTAACCACTAGATGGGACATGAGATTTCAGCATTGTTAAATGAACCTGTTTTTTCTCTGAATTTTTCCCCAGACTGATTTAATGATGGATATATTACAAAAGGATTTGATTAGGCCGGGGGGAGTTTATCTCTACAATTGTGATCCCTTTCTTTTTTGGAATTGCTCTCTGACTAAGGGTGGTTGGGTTTGAGCAATCACTAATCAGAGAGCAGTACTCTTTTCCCATGAAAATTTTTTAGATTACAAAGCTATTTGTACATTTTACATTGGATGCATCGTGTACATTGAAGATGGAGACAAGTGTACATTTTGAGATAGAGTCAAATATAAATTGAATTCACTTGCTAGTAAAAAAAAGGGAATTGATGCAAATTTTCAAATATTGTGAAGTACTTCTTAGAATATCTTAAAAAAATAAAACAAAAATTATGTAGCAACAAAAAAAAGTATGATGTACAATTACAGCAACTCTTATTTCGATACCTGTCAATTTGTGGATGTGTTTTAAAATGATTCTCAATGTCTTGAAAACTTTCAAATTTCAGGTATTGAGGTTTGACTGTACTTGTAAGAGTTCATTCAAATCCTCTAACATCAAGACTCAAATTTAGTTTTATAAAATTATTTTATAAATTATGTTATTAATCTTATTTGATGCACCAAATTTTCATATACAGGTAGATTTAAAACTTCTGGTGTCACTTTAAAGAATAATAGTCTTGACCAGCATTTTTTTTATTTCTATCTCATTAGGGGCCGTTCAAGTATTATGTAAGCAAATTTTTAGCCATTTTTGACCCCCTCCCCCCCTTGTCAGCAAAATTTCGTCATCAGCTCTGCCCCTCTGAATCCAACTCATATTTTCATAAAGGGTGGTTGATGACGTAAGCATTATCCAAACCCCCCCCCCCTCCCCTCTTGTCATCAAAAGTCAGCAAATCGGGAACCCCCCCCCCCTCCCCCATCTATGATGACGCAATACTTGAACAGCCCCTTATGTTTGATTGAATGAAAATAAAGTAGTAAAGGTTGTTTGGGAGAATATATAACACACACACCACTTAACCAAAAGCAAATACCATGTTTTTTTTTCACAGAGTTACTGAAGGATGTGCCATTGCTTAAATTTCCCCAGAGTAATATCTATGAGATTAAAGGTACAAAGGTACTGTTAAACTTACTAATTTAATTTTAAAGAACTAACCTTTGAGAATTCTTTTTTTCAATAAAGAAAGGAATACAGAACAAATATTTTGTATTCCTTCAATAAAATTGAAATGAAAATGAAATTTGACAACGTTTTGCAATAAGTATGGCTCAAGATTTTTGGTCAGATTGACATTGTGATGGGCTTGCATCAGAAAGACTCAGGTTTGATCCCCTCAGGCAGTGATGTCAGAGCTGGGGTTGTTCTCAAGCACCCTCAGTAATTTGTGGCATGGGTCTGAGCAAACTCTCCCCCTCATCAATTAATTCAGAAATCAAAATTTCCTACATGAAGCCCAATACAAGCACACATAGGTTGGCAACACATCCAATGCCCTTGCCCTACGGCAGTGGTGGTTGGCTGAAGTTGTGATTTTTTATGAGTGGGCCCATTCCCCCTATTTAACCCCATTTTATGTTTAGGCTTTTGGCCACAAACTTAGACAATCTGTATTTGAGGTGTCTAAAAAAACTGGTTTCCTTATTTGCATGTTAGAAATAGGAGAAGGAAAAAGGTACAGTAGATTTCTCTTGAGGTGTCTAAAAAAACTGGTTTCCTTATTTGCATGTTAGAAATAGGAGAAGGAAAAAGGTACAGTAGATTTCTCTTTCGTCCTTATCCTCTTTCTCACCTTCCCATATGTACACTTTTCCCCTGTGTGTTCATTAATGTAGAAAGATACATTATATGTGGAGGGGACCCAGTAAACATGAGTATAGAGTGGGAAGAGAAAAAACTAACTTTCATTCATAGAGTTACAATAAAGCTTCGAGATGATGAGAGAAAAGGTAAAAAAACTAGGTAAAGCTGGAATGAATTTCTTTCATTTGCGTTAAGACAAGATATATTGTTTCTGATTATTAAGGAAATTAAAGTCTCCACAGCAATCAGGTCAACAACATTTTAAATTCACACATGATGCATACAGGCAAGAAATAATCTGCCGATTTATTGCTTTTGAATTTGGAATGGCTGCCCTTTCCAAACACATAAGAAAACAATGAACGAACAAACACATTCCTTAACCAGCTGAGGGGCCGAGACGCATATGTGAGTCAAAACTCTGGTGTACCAAAAGTGGCAGCAACTCACATATCCATTCACCAAAAATAGTTTCGAAAGTGCCAGGAACGCACATCTGCGTCTGAGAAAACCAGTTCCTTCCCCCATATCTTTTGTATTGCACTGGACACTAATACTGCCATGTCATACGCTCCTTTCCTTTCTCCATTTTTAATCTTCAGATTGCCCCTCACTTGAAGATCTCTAAAATAAAAGGACACGGGAAAAGAAGAGTTGTGGGGCACATGTACCTTCCTACACATTGATAACACAAATACTCATACATAGACGAACACAAATGAACAATTGAGTGTTGTTTGACATCGGTTTTCTTCGAGGATTATCACGTAGACTACTTTGGGTTGGGGAGGTATTAGGAACTCAGCAGTGAAATAGAAGCATTCTTGGATATCAGATAATTCCCGTCAACAAAGGGAAACAGATTTTCTTGTAAAAGACTTTGATAGACTGTAGCATATTTCATTCTGTCAATTTATCAATGTCTGCAATTTTTATTAAACGTTGTGTTTATCATAGAAATTTTATGCAACCTTTCAATAATTGTGTGTTGCAATTGAAAATTAAATACCTATAGCAGAGCAATAAAATCATGAGCGGAAACAGAGGGGGACTGGTCGCCTCTACCGAGTGGCATACGCAGGATCAACTTTCGAGAGAGACATAAAAGACTTCGCGGGGAGGGGGGGGGGGGCACAAAAATTTTCGTACTGAGAAATTCTGAGTTACTACCCTTCAAAAAGCATTTATATTAACAGAAATTGGTAAATATAACAAATAAAGAGTGTATTTTCTTTTAATATTTCAATTTTTTTTTACATAAATCTAGTGAAACTTCATAGGCAGCCAACCCTATTCTCTGGCCAACTTACCTTTGCAGCAAGTTTTTCTTGGAACGGAAAATAGGCTCCATATGTCTATGAAGCCTATGTTGGAGCCATATATGGAGCCTACACTCATGTCCATAAATTAAGGATAATGCCAGCTCCGGCAAATAAAGGTTCAGAAACAAAACAAACGTTGCTTATTCATAAAGCCCATTTATTAAACAAAAGATAAAGAACAAAAACGATGGTGTATGTATGATACCATTCATAAAAACTACGATTTTTGCTCCCTGGAGCAATTGTAAAAAATATCTCCTTTACAAAAACTTACTATTACATGGTTGGTATGATGGTTAATACATTGTATGTCTCCCATGCGATGAAATACAGTCCGTACAACGCCTGGGCATGCTGCGTATCAAATTATTGATCTGATCTTGGGGAAGATCCCTCCACTCAGCAAGCAATGCTCTCCGAAGTTCCGGTACACATGTAGGAGGTGGTTGACGGGCTGCAACTCGTCGGCCAAGCATGTCCCACACATGCTCTATCGGATTCAAGTCAGGTGAGAATGCTGGCCATTCCATTCGGGTTATATCCTCAGATTCAAGGCATTCGTCTACGATGTTTGCTCGGTGAGGACGGGCGTTGTCATCCATAAACACAAATTCTGCGCCCATGGCACCCCTAAACAAACGTACATGTTCTTCCAGAATGATGTCCCGATAAATTTGGGCTTTCGTGGTTCCGGTTTGAACATGCAGATCTGTTCTGGAACCCAGTATAATTCCACCCCAAACGCCAATGCTGCACCACCGTAACGGTGTCGTTCAATGATGTTGTCTTGGTGGTAACGGGTACCTGGCGTTCTCCATATGAAAGTCCGACGTGAATCAGACTGCAAGCTAAACCTAGACGCGTCAGAAAACATCACACAAACCCACTGTGATGATGTCCACATTGCATGTTCTCTACTCCAGGCTAATCGCTGCCGACAGTGAGTTGCCGTGAGCGGAACACATCTGACAAGCCTGTGAGCATATAGACCAATATCTCCCAAACGTCTGTACACGGTTTGCCTTGAAACTGTGGTACCCGTGGATGCAGATAGCTGACAAGACAGGTCGGATGCTGCGCTCCGTCTGCTTCTTTTGGAAGTTACTTCTATCGGCATCATCTGGTAGCTTCCTGAAATTTGCATATCATTCTTGCAGATGTGTGTGATAATTCTACAGGGGAAATTTTTACTTTAGATTTTGATTTCCGTGTGATTCTGAATTATCCTTAATTTATGGACATGAGTGTAATACAAAAATAACCCCTATTTCGCGGCCACCTCTGTATGCGATCAGTGGCTAACCTGTCATCTTAGAGGAGTTTCACTGTATAATTTCTTTTTCCTAATTTTTAATGGGCTTGTGGGGTTGGGTCAGCCTCCCTGCCCCTTTGCCCCTACCGCCCTCCGTTTCCCCAAAAATAAATCAGTATTATCATAGGCGGAGAGTGGAGGAGGAAAATCCGCCCCCTCCCCCCTCGTTCAAAGCGCCTGCATCCGCTTATCAATGAAATACAGTGTGAATCCCCTCTCTTGCGGACACCCTGCGGAACAAACAACTTGTCCGTAAAAGAGGAGTGACTGTAAAGAAGGAGTTTTTCGTTTGTGATTGAGAAATTACTGGAAAAAAATCATCATTTGAACATCGGTGACAAAGAGTCCATAGGTGAATCCTTTGAAATCAGATTTATTTTTCTTGTAATCTTGCACATAGTAATGAGCAGAGATACGGAAGTTCACGGTGGGGAAGGGGGGGGGGTTCAACATAATTTTCAGGAATTTATTCAGCTTTATTAGCTTTGCGTTGAGATAAGTGGACCATTCTTCAAATACAGATAAATACCCCGTATTACCGGTACGAAATACATTCCTATTCATTGTACTAGCAAGTTTGAAAGAAACGTAACGTCAGTACAAGTGAAAAGAGATAAAGATTTTCCTTTCCCCTCTAAATCCCTCTTCCTGAAATTCTTTTTTTTTTTTCTTTATTTTATTGTTAGCTAAAATTTTTTCTTTCCTGTTAAGAAACTATCTCAAAAACGGTTCAATTCAGTTGCCTATAATCAATTGACTGCTTCATCACCTTCATTTTCACTTGCGACAATATTGAAACAATGTAAAAAAAAAAAAAATGAGTGACAGAGAAGAGCTTTTTTATCTAGCTCAGAAAATGAATCATCTAAAATAATCCGTTTCCGAGTCGGAAGAGGAAGACATAAATGATGTAATATGGACTGGTCCAAACTTAATGCAAGAAATCCTCGAGAAATATGCGAGAATATTATTAATATTGCAAATGTGCCGCTAGTTCTCAATGCCTTGCAATGCGGAACATTTTACTGAATTTTTGTAGCCAACTGTATTTTTATGTGGGGACTTTTTCTCATTCTTTTATTTTTCTACTATCGGTTCAATTCACAAATTTAATAATTGCTACTTCAGGTGTCTTTCTTATATTCATCATAATTTTCAAGTACTTCGTTTACCCCACATCTGTATGGTAGAGAAAATACTTCATTGAAAAGCTATCAAAACTGATTTTGTGAGAATGGTATGAACAAGTGTATATGTTGCAGTAAATATGAAAAATCTGTGATTACCCATAATCACCAGTTATTATGCGTAATCACCAATCGCCTTGGTATAAAGTAGATTAATTACTGGTGATAATACTGGTAGCATAATAACTGGTGATTACCCATAATCACCAGTTATTATGCGTAATCACCAATCGCGTTGGTATAAAGTAGATTAATTTTCCTACATTTATCACTTTTATCAGTGATTACACATAATTCCCGAATGTAGTTGATAAATAACATAAATATGGAACAAATCATGCAGAAATATTCCCAAATTCAACCACTTATCAGTTTTTTCTTAATGGAGGAATTTTACTTAATGGGAGGAATTAAATTAAATTAAAATGATGTTATAATGATAAAAACATATAAATTATTATCAATCTTGTAATGTTAGCTATCGTTAGAATGTTACCTTTAGAATGTTGGAATTACCTTTTGGGTGAGACAATATACTAGGGAAAACAACGTGAGCATACCAAAAATTAGAAGAGAACAACAGCTAGATGCGTTTCGGAACTGTATGAAGTTCCTTCTTCAGTAGCAGAGACAAATAGTGGAAAGACAAAATAATCTTTATAGCTGGAGTTACTCGCCGTTCAAGACAAAGAATCAGACTTTTTGACTCTTTGTCTTGAACATCGGTATTTGTCTATTTATCACCGGTAAATGTGATAAATTTAGGAAAATTTAACAAATTTGTCAAAATGGTCTGGAATTATGCATAATAACCAAATTTTTTGCATTAACCATAAAATATATACGGGGGGCACAGTTAACGGTACGCACGGCATTTTACTGGTGAATGTTGTCACTAGAGGCATACTTCCAATGAGAAAAAGTATCCAAATAGCGAGCATTACTCAGATACATCATTCATGTTTCAAAGGGTGCTGGTTAGTTACTAAAATAAAACACATTAGTTTTTGTACGGACACCCTGTGCCCGAAAATCAAATTAAAAAGTCTGTAGCCTGTCTCTACTGCAGTCAACAAAAACAAATTCCATGTTTCCACGTGGTAAAACAATTTACCCTCATTCCAATGCTATTTTTCCCCAACATTCCCCCCATTTTTCTAATTCGAATATCTCAGTGAATATTCCACTTAGAAACGTGGAATTTTTTGACATCATAAGGAGAGTCAGGGCAACGACTTTCTAGTTGGATTTTTGGGCATAGTATGTCTGTATAGAAAATTAAATTTTATATTTTAATAACTATAGTACCCCTTGCAACATGAATGCGTGTCTGTGCATTCACGACTTCAGTAAATTTACAAATTTAAATAAAGCCTTGTTGAAAAAAACGGAACAAATTGTATAAAAAAAATAATTGGAACAAAAATTACAGGAATGTCCCGTAATAGGGGACACATGTGGTCCGAAAAATTGTGTGAGACATTTCAGTGGTCCTTGGGTTCAGAAAGGTTGAGAAACACCGAACTAAAAAATTCGAGTATTGAAAACGGAAATGACATAGTAATAAATTAAATTGGAGTTTTTTTACTTTTTTTAGCCGTAACACAAATTCAACGGAATGATCAACTTTAGAAGCCTTATATTTTGTATCTGAAAGCGCCTATTAAATAACAATACAAACACCTATAAAAAAAGTTTGTACACACCTATATAAACAAAATGTTCGATTTTCATTATTTGTGAAATTAGTGGAACAGCAAATATGAGGTATATTTATAATTCAGATGGATTTGTATGACCCATTTCTGAAGTTGATGCGATAAGAACCCCTAAAATAGATTGATGATCTAAAAAAATAATCAAGCATGAATTATACGTTCAAGATCTATACACACTTTTCCTCCTTTATTTTTTTAAACCTAAATTATAAATTATCTCATATGCAGAACACCTAAAATACAAATTTTTCAGCATATTTCCCTCATCTATATTTCTGAATAGTTAAACCGTGAACAAGTAAATTAGTCTCTACTCTATCAGTACGATTGAGCAGGTTCGACAAAAATCCAGAGGTGCACTATTGTTCAGCCGCCTAAAGAATAGAGGCATTAAGTGGGCGTTACACAAATGCCACTTCAGTCAAATCCCTAGCACCCCTTGCTCGATGTCCGGCGGAGCAGAAGAGGGGAAAGCATTTTCTAGCTGGCCACTTTTTAAAACATTTTGTTTAAGGTGAAGTGTTTTTTTTCAAACCATTTTGTGAATCTTCTGTGATCCTCGGAGGGTTAAAATAATGATCTTTACAGTAGATGCATAACACATACACGGAAATGTCCCCTGCATGCACTAATTTTTCAATCAGTCATTATATATTCATAAACATTTCTCAATAAAAGCATGGTGCATTGCTAGATTCATTGGTAGAAGATAGATCACAACGGGTTATAATAAATGGGAAATTCTTTTGATAGGAGAGATATTACAAGTAGGGTCCTCAAGGAAATATCCTAGGGCTCATAATTTTTTTGCTGAAGTAACAGCTGAAATAATTCTGTGTAGAAGCACACTTAGTTGATCATAGATAAGAATAAAAGAAATTTCAAATAAAAACAAAGTTACATTAAAAATTACAAGTATATTTCAGAAGTATGGTGCTCTTAAGTGTCGATCGTGGCGATTTCTTTGATAACAGACCATGGAACCTAGGATGCACTGTAACAAAGAAGATTTCTGACCAGAATTGATCTTTGATCAGTGAAGAGATGGGAAAACCACACACACTCTTTATATGATGAAGACAAATGATGAAAGACCTCGGGTAACTTTGAAAATTACTCAAAAAGGCTAGGGTTAATTTTTGAAAAATTTCAGAAGAAAAATTCGCTTATACTTCAGATCAAATTTTAAAAATCAAAGCAAGTTAAGCCTGGTTTTCTTGATTGGGAAGAAGAACAAGCAGGCAACCAAATAGTGTTCTCAGAAGCTGGGAGAAACTGCTACGGCAAGTCAAAGAACTGCAGCAAAAATCATGACAAAATTAGAAGATTTAGTTAAAAAGATTAAATTGAAGACAGAATTTGATCAGTTCTTCATCCCTGTTCAGGCAAAGATGGAACAAGAAAAGGTAGAAAAATGATGAATAAAAATTCCATCCAACATCTAAGGCCATTCAGATATTATATGCATTGTTTAAGCCTATACAGCAATGTATTTTGTGATTTAATTCATTATACAATATGGTAGAAATACATAAAGGACACACAATAGTGTGGTAAGAGAAATCTCGATATAACTATATTCTGCAGACCAAGAGAAAATATAGTTGTAAAAGGTATAGTATATCGAGAAGCAGCAGCACTATTCATCACACATAACCAAGTTCATGATGTTGTTGACATGTCTTCTAAATTGAATTTTTTTTACTGCCTCCAGAAAATTCACTTATTTATTTGTTGCAAAAAATTATAATTAATCAAAAATGAAATTGATTAATAAAAGTTGATTAATAAAATTGTCTGATGCTTCACCCCCGTAAAGGGGTTCATTCAGTAAACACTTCTGTGCATTACACAAAAAGTGGCAACACAGACAACTTCATTAATATTTTTGGCGATCAGGTGGAGCAAAATATAGATTTTAGTAGATACCTTCGGAAAAGAAAAAAAACTGGTGGGAAGTTTAAAAATACATTGAAGGGGATTATGAATGAAATATAAAAATATTGTTGTAGATGTTTCAAAATCCCTTCAAGAGGATATCATATCATATCAGACTATAAGCGATTCCAAACAAGATTTTTTTTAAAAAGTATCATCGCATCATTATATTCAATATTGTTGCAGAAAAGTTATTCTGCATATTCCTCTCATTTTTCTATTTTACTAGTAATGGAATGGAGATAAGCTTAACAAAAAAATTTATCTATTTTTCATAGAATTATTTAATTATTTCAGAGAATTATTTATTTTTTCGTAGGAAAATATTTTAACATTAGTTTGGATTAGTGTCTAATTGCAAGGTACCACTGGTTTTTTTTAGCACACTCCCAACCATTCAAAAACTTCATAATTGTGATAATTTTTTTCATAATATTATTTATTATAAATGAAACAAAGTATTTATATGCTGAATAAAGGTACAGAGTATTAATATTTTTTCTTATAGATAAATGTTTTATATGCCCTTTTCAGGTTGAAGTCAAACCCTATGTATTAGATGACCAGATGTGTGATGAATGTCAAGGAGCTCGATGCGCTGGTAAATTTGCTCCATTCTTTTGCGCTAATGTCACCTGTTTGCAGTATTATTGCGAGCACTGCTGGTCAACAATTCACTCGAGACCAGGTAGAGAATTTCACAAACCTCTTGTCAAAGAGGGTGCTGACAGGCCAAGAGCTGTACCTTTCCGGTGGTGTTGAAACAAATTTCAAGCTTAATTTTTGGCTATTGCTGAAACAGCTGCGGGAGAAGTTGAGTCACTCCATTTCCTGAACCAACTAAATAGAAATTTTTAGTGATATATATATATATATATAACCTAAATATTTGAATTTAATTTAAAAATACTTTGGAAGTCAAGACAAAATTTTTTATTTATGATACCCCCCCCCCCCCTTTTCACTTGAAATGTTTCACTGGTGTTGCATGTGTGATTTTGCGTATGTGTGTGTATGTATGTAAATATATGTGCATGTAAATTATAGTGTTACAGATTGCGCTTTTGGACTGTCAAATGTTCAAATGTGCTGCGATTCAAAAACCTTTCTTGAATGCTACAAACTCAGAAACTGGACCGGTGACTCTGTGTGAATTAGAAAATATAATATATATATAATATTTTTTAGTGCAATTCTATATTATTTTGCCTAGTATGAAGTTGTGCAATTGAATTTTTAAAGTGAGCTTATTTGAAATGTATGAATTTAGGAAGAAATTGAAAATGAAAATTGCAGAAAAACTTCAGTTTTATGTGATGAATATATATTATTCAATGTTTGTACCAATGTTTCCAGCTTGTAATATTATTCTAATAGTAAATACTATGGTTGGTTCAGGAAATGATTAAGTCATGAGAAATAGCTGAAGCTTTACTTGTAATGCAGCATGTTCTGTCCAATTGCATAGTTGTTGTTTTTTTTGGTTTTTCTAAATTTTATATTTTCACAAAAAAAAGAAAAGAATTACCCGATTTGAGTATTTGTTTGATTCATAACATTTTGCTTCTAAAATTCCCTTCTCTACATAGATTTATTAAACAAACAAATATACATTTCATTCAGTTTATACTGAATGAAATATTTAAACAAATATATAATATATGTATGTATGTTATACATGTATGATATGCCAAAGATGCGCCCCTCCCCCTTTTTAAATATATTTCATCTCACCTTTTATAGATAGATCCTTTTAGTGAAAGTTATTAGTATTCTATGAAATTATTGAGTTTTAAAAATTGTATCTTATTATAGTTTTGGAATCAAGAACTTGAATAATATTTTCTCTTTAGATTTTAGTAGTTCTTTTGAATTTGACTATTAAGATTTCTTTTTTCAAGAGCTGTCTGTCATAGCCATCTTTAATATCCTCCCGCAAAAATGCTGAAAATTATAGCAAATTTGTTGCCTTAGCACTGCTAATTACAGATTATTCGAGGGGGAAATATATATATATAGATATATTAAAATTAAAGTTTTTCACCTTAGCAATAAATAGAAATAGTTTTTTCCTCTTCCAGTCCTTTTTTCCGATGGAAGGGATGAATTTTAAATGAATTAATGTTATTTAAACTTAACAAAATTTTTGCAAACTCATAACTATCTTCTTTTTCAAGAGAGAAAAATTTATATGAAGCTCTGTACAGTTAGAATATAGCTGATTAAAACTAATAATGTCTGCAAATATTTGCTTTTTTGCCAGTCTTGAAGGCTGCTCAAAATTTTTATTCATTATAATTTTTTTTTAATGAGAAAAAATATGTCAGTGAAGGGGAAAAAGTTTTTACTACAGAACGTTTAACTATTTTTGTGTTTTCTGATCAGTACTTGGATTGGGTTCATTAGGAAAGGGAAAAAATTCATAAATTAAAATGGAGGAAATATGAAAATATTTTTGCACATCACATTAGTGAACTATGGGTTTTGGCAGCAGCAAGACCACCAATAGTCTTTCAGCCTTTTCTGAAGTTAAACCTGTGGAAAAGACAACAAATATATTTATTATTTATGACAGTGAATGCATGATGTGCTCGTTGAATTAGGTATAGATGTATTTATTTTAGAATCCCACAATATTTATACAGGTTATGCTACAATATTAGCATCCATTTTAGAGACTGTAACTGAAGGGGGATGCAACAGTAACAGCAAAAAATATTTTGAAAATATAGATAGGAGGGGGTAAGAAAGTGGTCCTTGTGATCGTGAATCAATTTTCTATTACCCCCTCTGGACTATTGTATTGAATTTTTTTAATTAAAAGTGCATTCCACTGTATTCAATCTATGGTTTTATAGAATTGTGTGTGCGCGTGCGTGTGTTTTTAAATATCTGTGTATGATTCTCTATATACATATATATATATATTTACACACATATATTATATATTTAAACTGGAGTGTGTTCTTTCATGGAGTTGTAACATAGTATTTCTCAAAGAGAGTTGGAGGGAAAATGCTGTGTCTGTGAAAAATTTTTCCCTCAGAAGTCATTTAACTATTTTTAAGTGCAGTGTTTTAACTATCAAGATTTTTGTAAAGTCACTGTTGTTCTTGTTGTTGTTACTATCAATACTGCTGTCTCCTTTGTACATTAAATGGATGCAGTGTTGTAATTATGCGTAAAAACATTTTTATGGAGTTTTTGTTACATTTTTAGAAAGCTTTCAATTTTTATATTTAATATATTTGATATTATTTTGTGTGAAAGTTTTTTCTAGTCCCGAAAAATGCAGTGGGATGCACTTTCAAGGGGTTTTTTTTTCCTTTTCTGTTTGTTGATTTTTGTTTATTTTCCCTACATTTTATTTTTTAGCTCATATTTTTATTTAGTCAAGAACTTTTTTTTGTACTATACATAGAAACAGCGAATATCAAGAGTAATGTAGAGCTTATTTAAAAAGGCTGTGAAGTTGTCTGTGAAAAAAAAGAAAAGATTATTGAGTAACTGGAAGCGCATAAATCGCCAGTGTTGTTTTTAAAATCTCTAGCATCTTACATATGTGCAGTCAGTGTGTGTCTTATTTATGAGATTGAGATCTGATGCTAAAGTATTTGAAACACAGACACACATACATACACACGTATACATATATTGTCTTAGCAGCCATGTTTTCATGCAACTGTTTTTTTTTTTATCAGCATAGTCCTATTTCTGAATAAGGATTATTTGTTCTTTTATCTTAATATCAATATCATTTAAGGTTGTGATAGTTTCCTTCCCATAATGATGAAAATTTTATTCAAGAAACTTTATTAGTTTAACTATGGCTGGAAATACTTTTATCTTACAGCTTTTAGTTTTGTTAACAGAATCTGCCCCAAAATATGTTCTCAGGAAAAAAATTGAAACCTGTTAAAATATTTAGATTGTAAGTCAACTTTCTTTTTCAGATGAAGTATAAAACGTTTTTTTAAATTTTGAGTTGGATTTTTACTTTTTTTTAATTAAAAAATATTTTAATACCTAAAATACTTGGAATTTTTTATTATCCTTGTGTCATATTTGTGTTCATGAGATTGACTAGTCATATGTGTAAACAAGTAGATTTTAAATGCATTTAATAATTATTATTTAACCTTTTGTTATTTGATATCTATTTATCTATTTTTATGAAAGATATTGAATTTTTTCACACATTCAAGCTTACTTGGACTCAAATCACCAAATAATTTGCTCTGTTGTAGAAGTGTTCAGTGTTCAAAGTCATTCAAATTTTAGTGCAAGGGGAAGAAAATTTTATTTCAAAATTATTGTGTCCACATAAAGATGTGGGCATAATGTGGACAAGTGTTTTGTAAGAAAGTGTGATAAAACAAATTAACCAGTCATCTGGTCCTGATTAAAATTTTTTAATCAGGAAACTCTATTTTATTGCCTTCAAATTTTTAGAAAGGGAAAAAGGAGAAATTAATTGGCCAGATGACTAGTTAATATCCATACATATGTTGTTTTATCACGATTTTGTCAAATCCTGCAATAGTTAGAAGGAAGCTATCAAAAATAGCAATAAACTTACTAGATATTATTTATGAAATTATATTAAAACATATGATGCTTACAGTATTCATTGATTAATCAAGATTGTATTCTCACTGTCTCATTTTTTCTTTGGTCGAATTCATGCTGCTTTTCCACTGGTATTTATATTTTGACGTTTGGGAAGAGGAGTAGGCAAATGTCATTACCTAACTAATAAATCACTGAATACATAGTTTTAATTTTATAAACAGTGTAAGGGAATCAAGAAAGAGAAAAAAAAATAAACAGTTTTAATAATGAAGGGATAAAAATCAAACATGATCACTCTTCTCTCCATCCCTATCCTTTTTTTTTTGTAAATACCACTCTTCTGTTGCAGTTTCTTCCCTCAACAGAAGAGAAAAGTTTTTATTATAATGGACATCCTTTTCAGGAAGTTTGTGTGTATTTTGGTGAATTTTGTGTCTTAGAAAAAATTCAAAATTATATAGAAAAGAATTTTGTTTATTTTGTAGTGAAAGTTCAAATCCAGCGATTGTTGAATGTTTGAGGTTTGTGATTTGTTTTTAAACATGAAAGAATGTACAAAGTACTGTAAAATGCTTAAAACATTGACTGCATTCATGTGTATCTAACCTGGCGACAATGCATTTTTCTTTTTTAAAGTTATCTTTTATTTGTTTATTTTTTCACTTTTTTTCTATTTTGATTAAGAATGGGATTTCGAAATGTCTAGATTTTTTTTCTCTCCCAATGTTTTGAATGAAATATATATTGCTTTTGATCTTTCATTCATCAATCAGAATTTGAATTTTGTACATGTATCAGTGATGTTGCTTGCATACAATATTCATTAGATAAATTGCGTGTTATGCAAAACTCTGTACTCTCTCTCTTTAATATACCTGTTTCATACCTCTTTTCCTGTGCACAAATAATGGAAACATAAATTTTTTGTACCCTGATACATACAAAATGTAAAGCAGTAAGTTGTAAAAAGTATCTTTGTTGTTACAACTGCATTGAAACAACATTTTTTAGTTTTTAATGCATAATCCCTTTCTGCTGTCTGAATATTTAAAATTTTGAGAACTAATAAAAACTGACCAAGGAGATGCAGATAATAAAATAGTGTATAATTCAAGAAATAGTATGCATGTACACTAATGATTGAGGAAAAACTTTCGTTCATTAAAGGAAAAAATGACTGAACAATGTTGTTTCAATGATGGTCCATTTTTTAACTGGTGTCAACATGTAAATATACATAAAATGCATGCATTTCAATGTTTTGCTTGCATGGCATAAAATAATGTGCAATAGGAGGTATAGCTTATAGACATATTTGTAGTGCTGTAGCAGCACTTCGATCCTTATAGCAGAAATGGTTGTAAACTCAAGAACTGAAATGAAGATTCTAATAGGCCTGCTATTTTATATCACAGCAACTGACTTTCTGATTGATAGATAGATCATAAATTAAATCAAATTGAAATTATTTTTGTGAGTTTTTAGAGAAAATTTGTTTCAGCTTTCTTGATTTCTTTTTTTAAATACAAAACTTAAATTCTAAACATGTGTATTGCTGAAAAACATTGTTTTTGTTTTTTCTCTTTTCTTTTTACAGATTATGTTGTGTGTTTGAAGTTTGTGGTTTATAAAATGTTATAGATTCATATTTCAATGTACAATAGTTAGTTTTTGCCATTTTGATAATTATGAGGATTGTTTTTTTTTCACTTTGATTTTTTTTTATTCTGTGTCGTTGATGTGCCAAGAATTTCTCAGATGGTTTGCTGGAAAGTCATGTATTTGCTGTATTTTTTGAAGTTCTTTGAGTATTTTTTATACATATTTTTCTTTATGAACATATTTATATAACTTTTTTTATTATTATTATTTGATGCTGCTCATATTTAAAAAAATTTGAAGTGAACGATTACAGAGAATTATTTATTTACTATTATTTTTTTGTCTTTGTCAATTTATCTGAATGAATGTGGAGCAGATTTTTATGAATAAATGACATGAAATAAAACCATTACCCATTCAACTCTTCAAAAATAAATTTATTGACAATCAGCTCTTTATCGTAATTGTCCCTATGAGCTTTCTCTTTCTCCCCAACAGTTTGTTTTTCCCAAAAAAACCGTGGAAATATTTTTAAAAGTAGATTTGTAAAACTTCACAATATTAGCATGGGTCGAAATCAGAACAAAAAGAGTTTTGAATGGGATTCTTTTTTCATGTTTTATCCCTACTTTCTCACAGTTTAAGCCCCAAATAGAGGTAAGAAATTTTCGAGGAAAAAAAAAGATAAACAAAAATGAAAAGCTCGTTTATTTTCATACAAAATATTGGTCAAAAAAACTGAATTTTTTTAAATGAAATGCCAGACTAGATATATTTGAAACCAAAATTGCAGGTTTTCTGCATCATTCTATTTTTATAGCTATTAAGAATATTTGTCTTGACGAATGCGCTGAATGTGTGTGTTTATTTGGATTCAGCGCGACTCTCATCACCTAATAAAAAACTATTTGATATTTTTCATTTGTGAGCTATTCAAAGTAACCATTCATGTTTTTCGATGTAAACTGTATTGAGGGAGGGTGATTGCTCATCCTCACAGATTAAATTTATTTTTTTGATCTAAAAGGAGAGATGTTAAAAAAATGGAAATTGGGATTGACTTTCTATGGACATTGACTAATCATTCGAGTGGTGATTTCATTGATTCCCTTCTTACTGGATTTATGTTTATATCTGAAATACCTTCTGAAAAATTATTTCAATACAATACTTACTTTACTTAAAAATTTTTTTTCTTTTTTGCAAAAAAGTTACAATAAAAAATGTTTTCCAAATTAATTTTTTTATTGCCTTTTTCGTATATTTTTTCTCATCTAATTTCTAAAACAATAATAAATCAAGATTACAATTGAATAGACAACGAGACAGTTTCAATACACATTATGTTTCTCATTACTTATGTGAAAATGAAGATATGTCACTGCCTTGTAAGTTATAAGATTTCAAGAATTATTATTCAAAAGGAAATTTACAAATAATTGCTCTTTATTTTTGTAAGTGAGGTTTTTTTTTCTGAAAACATGAAAATGAAAATAGTTTTCTGCCACACATGGTTCAGTTGTATGAATTTTAGATTCATTTAAAAGAAATTATATTAATACAGTCCACCAAACATGTAATTTCCAAAATAATATGTAAATATTTCATGCTGCTTTGTGAATTACTTATAGTAGCATAACATGACTTTCCATCCAAAATACTTTATATAAATAGAAGCGATTGATGATGAAATTATCTTGTATCTTTTATCTGCCCCCCCATTCGACATGCTTTAAAGCATTTGTACTAATTTAGGAATCAGTAATCAATAGAGATAAAACACCCCAATTTCACTCAGTGTGTAATAATTGCAGCTAGTGATGTTTATATCACCATGGATTGGCATGTTATAGTCTGGCAGCCCCCATGCTGAGGATTGGATTGCTCCTCACCAGATTGTGTATTTATATGTATTGAATCTAATGTATGTAAATAGGTTGGTGATGAAAAGATTGAGAAAAAAGAAGTGAAGAAAAACTGGTTGTACACTTGAAATTACTCCAAAAAAAGTTTTGTTTCCTGATTGTTTGTCACGCATATATATATATATATATATATATATATACATTTCTGAATTTGTACTCTAGAGGTAGGATAATTTATTTTTTGATGTCGACTTTAAACTTGTAGAGAATAGTATTTATTGCGATGGTGTCTGTAATTTAAACGTTGACACTTTTCCTAAATGTTGTTGATATATTTTTTGTGCGCCCTCATAACCAAAGAAGCTGTAATTTCCTCTCGTGCATTTTTTTTCTCCCTCCCCTCCCCACCACATGTACATAGTTTTTCCCATAACTTGCAACCTATGGCTTTTAAAATTTCTTATTGACAGTGTAATAATATGTTAAGCATGTGTGCATAAAATACTACATCATTTTGTTAATATGGTCGTAAAAGAATTAAATGATGCCACTAGTCAGTTTTTTTATGCAGTGCCGTGACTGAATGTCCTCCATATTTAACTAGCTGTGGAGTTTCTCTTTTCCTCTGTAGTATCTTATATCCAGTATATTATTTATATGAATTATTTTATTTTATTTTTGTCATTTGGACCAAAAAACATTAATGATGCTAGTTTTTACTCACTCCTCGATCAATCTTAATTATTCTATTTTCTTTTTAGACATTGGAATATTTAATTAATTAAAACTAATAAGCTTGAACTTTGCTATGTACTTCGCTTGTACAACCAATTTTCATGAAAACTGAAAACCTAGATGTTCATATAAACAGCAGTATTGTTGTAGAAAAAAAAATGCATTGACTTTGAACTGTTAGTTTGCTTTGTCAAAATTGAATGCTTATTCATGATTCTCTATTGAAGATGTTAAATAACTTGCTAATTCAGCACTTTTGTTTCATATTCAACCCCCACCTCCCACAGCTTAATTGCAACGTAATTCAAATTAGGAAAAATGAAAGTTGAGAAATTCAAGCTTATATATGCTTGTGTTTCATTAAATCAGTAATTATCAACTTTATTGTGCAAGGATGAAAAATATGATTTCTTGAACATGATAATTTGAGAATTGTATTGGAGCACGTAAATTCCCGCAAAAAAGTTTTCCTTTTTTGCTCCAATAATGTTATTACCTGAATGAATTGAATGTGAAATGAATGAAAAATAAACTAGAAAGAATTATGACCAGTTTTTGGGAGACTATATGTTAGATTTCATTTTGTCACCATTATAGAAATATATGCTAAAGAAATATCAAAAACACTAAAAAAGAAATTTTAATTAAATTTTATTTTATTAAAATTAATATCTTAATCTGAAATCTCAAATAATTTTGTATGAGTGCTTTGCTTTTATCATTGATTCATTGGCTATTTCATTCACCACTATGCTGTCATTTGAAGAGGAAGAGCCATTTGTGTGAATCATTTGAAGTTAAATTTATGTCTAAGTGATGTAATAAAAAGCATGGTATACATATTTCTAGTATAATTGTAAATTGTTGTTATTATAATTATTCAACCATTCAAAAATAACTTTTTTTATAATCTTAATTTTCCTTTATCTTTAGTATAAGTTAGAGAAATAAGACATATGCTAGTCATTGATGTGAGACAGCTCGGATTTGATTTCACTTTTTTCTGTGAAAAATATGATAAAAATTCAGGTATCTATGAAAAAGAAATTTTTATGTAAAGTATGAATCTTTGAAATCATAAATTCTACAGTTTTTTTTTTCAAGTTAATTTCCCAAATTACAGTAAAACCTTGATAAGTCGTCACTCAAGTTATCTAAACATTATGATGGCTTAAGCAAAGTGCCATCAGTTTCAGTGTGGAATATGGCAAAAATCATATAAATTTAAAGTAATATAACATTTATTAACATATGAATTTAAAATACAATATTAACAAAACTTTTACTTTTTTTATATATAGTATTTAACTCATTATTGTAAAATACACTGGTATACTTATTGTTAAAACCAAAAAAATTTTAATTTAGACTAATTGGAGCAACTATTAAAATATAGTCTTTTTATATAGTTATTAAAATATAACTATAAAAACTATTAAAATATAACTATAAAACATAACTATTAAAATATAACTATAAAACATAACTATTAAAATATAACTATAAAACATAACTATTAAAATATAACTATAAAACATAACTATTAAAATATAGTTATGTTGTAGAAATCTTTTCTCTACAACATAACTATTACACATTCATTTTACATGTATAAAACTCTGGGCAGGGTAAGCAGATATTAGAAGGTCTCAACTTGGAAAAAATGTCTCGTTTTACAACAAAGATATTTTTGTTTAAATTTGAAGCTCCAAATTAGTGGGGTCTATGTAGAAATCGGGTCCAACTCTGACAGTCCCAAACGTTTCACAATAACTTTTGTGTCTTAGCTGACAAATGAACTTCCTCAGCAAACTTTCTTTACTTGAGCTGTTTCGCTTTTGTACACAAGGCTTATATGGTCGCTTTTGAACATGTGGCAATGCTGTTATCAAGCTCTTTCTTTAAAGGTAAGCCATAGAAATAATCTGTTCTTCTCTCCCAAACTTTTCCATAGTGATGAGTTAAGCAAAATTAGCGATGAGTAAATTAGGGTTTATGAACATTATATATTATCTATGGAAGCTAGACAGTACCGAAGAAAAACAACGACTTAACCAGAGTGACGACTAACAAGGTTTTACTGTATATATTCTCACATAGAAAAGTTTAATGGTTCAATTAAAGCCGGATTCAAATTTTGATAAAAACTGTATCAAGCATTAGTCTAAGATAGTCAGTTGATACTATTACTCATGTCAAAAAGTATGCTATATTTTTGTTGAAGGTTCTTTTTTTCCCACCTCCCTTTACTGGGTGTAAAAGCGGAACATAAAATCCTCACATTAACTCTCAGAATCAGTTATGGTCAATACTTTGAGCTACCACTGTACTTACTCGAAGATTGATTTCCTTAATTAGAGAAATAATTAAAATTTGTCATTTCAAAAAGATTCTAAATAACTCAGTCTTTATTAGAGAAATTGGTGTTCATGTGCACCCTACCTAAAAATTTGTGATCCCCTTTATGTCTATTGTTCTGAGAAACTTTTCTTTGTGCCATTAAAATAATTGACACATGATTTTATAGAGCATATATAAATAAGAAAATATCCATTTAAAAAAAAACTTTATTCATAGCTTGATTGTACTTTCATAAATTGAATTGTAATTCTAAATATAAACCAAACTTCAGAACCAACCCAATTTTTAACTAAGGATCAATGCTGCACAACCAATTTATTTATTTGTAAAATAATATTTTACTTCCCTTATAAATTTTCATCAAATAGAACTGTAGCTTTATAAATAATCTTTAAATTAAATATTTGATTACTCGCTGAATGTATGAAAGTAGTTATAATGCATAGAAATGGCCCATTCCTTAAGTTTACTATACCATCTACTATTATTATTCTGCTCATTTAAATGTCATTCGGAATCGAAATCGAAGAATTGAAGACACCAAATTTTTTGATTATGGGTGTGCGTTTTTCTTATCATTTTCTCGGTTACTGCGAGAAATTTTTTTTTGGATTTAAAAAAAAAAGTATTTCATTTTATTTTTATTTTTAATCGTTGTATATCTCTGTAGCCTTTTTAATAAAAATAATAAACAAATGAAATGAAATTTTTTTAGCAGTATTATATTTTGTAGTAAAACAAAATGGGAACAAGGTGCCCCGAAAATGCATCCTGTTTCACTTTAAAAAAAATGTGAGTTTTTTTTTCTTTTTTACGTGACTGGAACTTACTGAAGAATATATGGAATTTATGGTGATTGACTGTTAGACTTTGGGAGCTACTTTGTTATATTGTATGTATACTTTAAATTGTCATAAGATTTACTCCCCCCCCCCCCCCTTGTGCAAATGTTATGCTATTCAAGAAGTTGTGGGAATTTTTTGCATATTATTTGTTTGTTTTCAATATTTTTTTAAGTATTTTTTTCTTTATTATACTTTGTATACAAATATATTGATGTATATATTAGGTTAGAAAGAAAGTAAAAGTCCTTGAAGGGAAAACACAAGAAATTGCAACTCTTGTGATCTATTTAAATATAATCTCCTTCATTTGAGACTACCTGTTCTCCTCCTATATAAGACTAAACTTGGGTATTTCGTGACCCGATATGAAAATTTATTTTATTATTTTGAGGCCCTCAATTCTTTTATTTGCACTGGCACAATTTCAGTCTACACAATTCAGTCAGCCAATTTCTGCATATGTGCTGAGTCCTGAATGTACGGATGTGGATTACCCCTTAAGATGTAGGATTACCCCTCCCTAATGCTTTCTCATGTGTTGGTGCGTCTTCCCATACAGGAAACACTACATAAAACTGGAAAAAAAGAAAATGGTTATCAGCAAGGGCAATGGAAAGATGAATATGTTTGAAGTTCCCAAATTTTGCTAGGGATCATTATTTCCAGGTGACTGACTTTCAGCTCAGCAGTGGCTTTGCTGGATTGCAAAATTAATCTATTTTTCACCCCGCCAAGTTCATGGAGGCAGGGGAGTTGGAAGTGTTTCGAACCTGTGGGTACTTGTCTTGAGTTTCACATGGAAAATTTTCATTTCTGAATCAGTTCTGGGGGTGCTCTGATTCGTTTTACAGATTTCCACGGGAATGTACGTACTCACAGTATCCTTGGTTCCTACGCCACTGGAATGAGGTGTGTAACTATGCTGGTTTAAATAGTTACTATTTAAATAAGCACGTAGATTGATCTCGGCTAATGTCTTCAACTATTCCTCACTTACTATTGATGTTCTTCATCAAAGGGATTTCAAATGGAAAAATATTTGAAACTGGACACACTGGTGTGGGGAAAGGCACTCTCGTTATATTTTTGCATCATCCGTAATGTGTCGCTTTCATTTTTACCTGCAAAATCAATTTTTCTCAAATCAAATAGGCTAAGTCATGGAGCTAATAATATTATGCAAAATTCACAAGCGATCTCGCTACCTAGTCACCCATTTTATGATCGTTACTTCGAAAATCAGAGTCTCATTACCAGTCATTTACTTTCTTTCCAATCTAATACTGATGTTGAAGCATACCTGTACGTAGTTTCCAAGTGTCTACAATGAATCGGTTTTTGTAAAAATTTTGGAAAAGTGATATTTAAAAGGAACAAACCATAGCAACATGAACACACACTTACACCCAAGGAGAATCGAAATCGAGTAACAATTACTGTACGACCAAAAAGCTGCAATTTCTATGTAAAAATTCTCTAAAAAATTTTTTTAATTGAAATAAATTGAAATTGCTAAACTAAAATATCCATTGTACCTGTTGCACTCTCTGTGGGTTCTTTTTTTTATGTTTTTATAATCCGTCCAAAAACCCATCATTACTTGCATATTCAATTAATAAATTATTCTTCATTTTGAAGCTCAAATTGCATTATGGATAGCTTTCAAAATCCTCTCTTATGTTCCTGATTAAGAAATGGAAATTGGTTAATTTTTTCAAACATTCAGTACATAGTAAATGATAGATACTTATGGATTATTCAAAACAGGGTATATCTCTATCACTAGTATATTGTTGATTAATTCCACCAAATATTTTTCCACTGATAATTGTGTGTGCTGGGAAGTTATTTAAGTCATCCTTGTGGAAATTTATGATTGATAATTAAATTTTTATTTATTCAGTGGAAAAATTGAAATGAATTTAAAAATCTCCTGATGTGAATTTATGCGTTTGTTCTTGCTATGGTAAAAATATACATGACACCATCACAGAATTGTTGTGAAGAAAAGAAACATGGGAGTATGTACATGTTGTCTGTTTGTGAGTGAAGTGGGAGAAAAAAAAGACGATTTTGTTGTTTTTCTTTTTTATAAAAGCCGAAGAAAAAGAAAAAAGATATTTGCACTGTAAAATAAGAAGATATCGTTTTTTACTCTGTTTTAATAAGTAATTTATTTTGATCCGGTAGTTTTTTGGTACTTCAATGTCATAGAGTCTTTTTCTGGGATTTGATAGTCGGATTCCGGAATTTTTCATGTTTGTATAATTGATATTTAAGATATCTCAGAACTACATGTCCTTTTCACGATCTTTGTGTATCTGTTTATTCATAAGTAGTTCTAATAAAAAGCACTGCAGAAAAGGAAATTAACTCTTTTTTTTCCTCCCCCCCCCCCCCTTTTCTACATGTACTGTATTTTAATGTGTATAAGGAATCCTCGTGTATAAGAAACAAATTGATTTTTTTGGTTTAAAATTCGGGAAAAAAAGTTTGCAAAGATATTTTTTATTTGTCATAGAAACTATTAAATTCCTCATCATTCTCATCTGATACATCACTAATAAGCTTCAATAAGTAAATTATCATCATCAGAGTTACTCTCATAGCAAATTGCAAGGAATTGAGTAGTTTGTAAGTATCTATAATGCTATCCATGTGTATAGGAAACCTTCCTCCCCGCCTATTTTTGGGACCAAATTTTTGGCAAAAACAGGTTCCTTATACACGTTAAAATAAGGTAAATTTTGTGGAATAATATTACAGTCGACGTTCGTTATAACCTAAGACAGGGGTTCTTAACTTTTTTATGCCAGGACCCAAAATCAATAATAAGATCAGCTTTGTGATCCATAGGATCGTTTTGTTCCTCCAAATTATAGCCACTATAATAGGGCCCTTATCAAGTCGCCTTACTCTAAATTAGTGAAGCTAAGTGACGCAATAAATACATTCACAACATACATATTTTTACATTTTTCTAAGTGGGTTCGTAAGACTCATCTGGGAAGCCCAATGCGAATGAAGTTTTGGTTGTGGCCCATTGCTCAAGAATTCCTGGTTGTAAGTGGATTTGTTCAACTCATCTCGGAAGCTCGTGCGAATGAAGTTTGGGTCGTGACCCATAGGTTAAGAACCCGTGACTTAGGATAACCATATGATCCGTATTTCCCGAGACATTCCCGTATTTTCTTGTGATTTTGGTCATCCCATCCCGACTTTATTTTTTGCAAAAATGCCCCCGTTATCTGCCGCATTTCTAACGAAGCCAATTTGGATTTTTATTCTTTTATTCAAATCAAAGATCAAAATTGTTTTTCCAACTGCATTATAGCGGAACGTCTGTATAATGATACTCGGGAGACGGACGAGAAACGTATCGTCTTAATGACGGAATATATTAAATAACACTATGAAAAAAAGTCCATCGGGATCAAAGAGCAATGAGGCTTTTTGAAAGACTTTGGGTAATGGCAAAAATGTGTAGATGTTGTTTACCTTGATTTCCAGAAGGCATTCTATATGGTCCAACATTGTAAACTCTTGAAGCGTTTACACGAGATTGGGATTGGGGGCAATTTGCTGAATTGGGTAGAACCGTGGTTAAGAGATAGGTCACAACGAGTTATGGTGAACGGGGAATTCTCTGGTTGGACAGGCCTTGGAGTTCCTCAAGGAAGTGTCCTTGTCACCATACTTTTTTCACTTTTTATCGATAAAATCGATGGGATTGCTAGCAAATTCGCAGATGACGTAAAGCTAATGGGGGTAGTCTGGAATCAAAGTGATAGGGAGTTGTTCCAGACCAACTTAAACCGGATTGGACATGGGCAAATAGAGCATGATGTTTAGCGTTAAGTGCATGGTCGCTCATTTTGGTTCGAACAACCCACGGTTCTCTTACTAGTTGAATGGTGTCACTATCCCGGATGCAACTAGGGTCACCGATTTGGGATTTTTCATTGACGAGTGGCTTAGGTTTTCTGAACATAGTTCAGAAAAAAATCGGCGGTGTTCAAAAAATCGAATAGAATACTTGATCTCATTTTCAAAAAGGTCTCTTCGCGTTCTCCTAAAGTCATTCTTCCGCTTTTCCGAGGCTTAGTTAGTCCTGGACTAATGGACATACTCCATATACTGTAATGTTTTGGGGACCATGCCTACACTAGACCAGCATCAAAATTTTTCCCCCATACCCAGCGCCTAAGAGCTGATAGTGGGAATAAATACGGGCCAAGATACGCCTATGCAGAAGGGAAGAAAGATTATGTAAGTTAGTAAGTGTGTGTGCATGTATGTGAAAAAAAGAAAAATTTTTGTCAATTTCGAAAGTCACGATCATGGCTATGTTAAATTAAGCCTGGTTTCAAACATAGTCAAAAAATGCCACCACGCACCAACAGGTCCAAAGGAAGCTGCAGATGAAGATGGCTGTAAAATACAAGTAGCAAATGGATCAACACATGTATATTTGCGAGTTCCGAAAAAAGTCTACATAACTCCAAGATTTAGAAGGACTAACGAGGCAACGCCACAGTGTATATAAAGTTCTTAAGTAATCAGTTTTCATAAGAGGTAAAAAAAATTTTTCATTTTTTAAACATTTCGATATAAATGCGAATAGGATATGATTAAATAAGATCCAATTGATTAAATAGGTGCCAAGAATACAAGATAACAAGAAAGGAACTAATTTACAAGAATATGTACAACAAAAACTACCGAAGATTCTCCCATCGAAGATGGAAGAATTGCCTCGGCCTTCTGAAAACCTTCTTCCGAGCATTTCGTGAAGAAGGGGACTCATTGTAGTTGACAATATTTTTGATATGCTGAAATTCAGAGTTATCCATCAACTGGAATTGATTCTTATTAAGTTGTTTGATGTAACACAAATTTTAGGTAGTGCAAACTCTCTGAGTATATTGCAATTTCTAATAAACCAATGGGCCCATACAAATCTCCTTAAAATTTTATCTTGCATTCGTTGAAGAATTCTGATGTTAGTTTTTGTCGCAGGAGCCCAAGCAGGGGAAGCATAAAGGAGTGTGGGTCTGACAACTGACTTAAAGAGAAGAATTTTATTTTTGAGTGAGAGCTTTACTTGAGTAAAAGTGATTTTGTTTAAAACTCCCATTATTTTGTTGGCTTTGTTACAGGCGTATTTTATGTGAGGTGTGAAAGTCATTGTTTTTTTGAAAACGCGACCCAAATATTTAACATACTAGCTGTAGTACCCGGCGCTGCCTGGGTTTTCTTCAATGAGGCTTTTTGGATCACGTGATATCTCCCTCTTTCTTTTAGAGGCATGCAAACCGTGTCTAAGTTAACCAATACGGCGACTTCCCGTGCGACTCATGAAAGAAACAAATCTAGATTTAAAGAAACATAGAAATAAATATATATATATTTTTTCCTCTTTTTTAAGGGGGGCTAAGTATTTCAATTTTCCCCCATTTGAACTTCAAGTTACCCATCTGCCTGTTTCAGCTTTCAAAAATGTACTTTTTACGGGTTCATAATTAATTTTCAATTTCCTAACCCACATGAATTTATGCAGTTGAATATCAAAAGACAATACGGAGACATTAATGTTCATGCTTGAGAAGATATAAATAAAAAGTTGAAATCAATGTGTTATTGCATGGTTATCCAACTCAAAAGTAGGTCCGGATAATTACTTCATATTTAATCTCCTGGGCTTCGTATATCTTAAGCGGATATTTCAAAAATCAAGAATTCTATACAGTTTTTGAAATTATTGATGTGACAGAAAATCTCACCGAATTTTCTACAGTAAAATCGGAAATTTTAACGCTGATTTCTATGAGGATCACCCTTTGCCTGACCCTCAAAGCGATGCTGATGATGATTATGACGTCTATTCAAAAAGCTGTCGTTACTGGGAGGATTGAAAAAAGTGGCAAACCATTATAAAGGCATAAACTATTATACATATATACCATAGGCGGAGATAGACTTGGAAGTCTGTGGGGGCAAGGCCATTATTGCTGAGGGGCACGATGATGATGATGTCAATTCATATATGCATTGCTAGGGGGCCACGGTAACCAAAATAAACGTTCCAAAAGTCCCAAGTAGACGCCTGACGTCAAATATGACGTGAAAATTTGGTCATTTTCTCTGAATGACGTCAGTCAAAAAAATAATCACGTTATTTCGAAGTCATTTAATGGCCACAGGAAATGACGTGATACTTGATGACCTTAATGAAATGACGTGATATTAAATGGCGTAAATGATTTTGCGTCATAAAAATCACGAATTTCTTTCGAACTGAAAAACTCTGTTCCGGTTGAAAATATCAAAATTATCCGAAATGTTTGTTAAGGAACCTTCAGAGGGTGTTTCAAAATTACCCTAGGCCTATTCGTTACTGGCTGTCACAAGATAAATGAAGTACTTTTACGTGTGATTTTGTTTGAATGGAAATGTAAAATTCTTCAATGCGTAATTGTTCATATAAATTTATCAACACGTTATATAAATTATAATTGCATCCATATCATGCTTTTAGGGAAGATCAGAGAATCTGTGAAATCTGTCAACAATTGAAAAAGATGCAACGAATTCTTTGACGTGTACATTGAACTACAAAACTGAATTTTTATTACTTTTTTTTCGATAATTATAAATAACGCAAATAAGTATATTTATAATTATATTCCTATATTTTTCAAGGATAAAAAAATAAAAGAAAACGAAAAAATAACTGCTATCGGCTAAACTTACCAATACAAGTAATAACTAATCAATACTTTTAAAGTGTTCATAAAATAACATCTGGTGGTTTCTGCTACGATAGCGCGATCGGTAGGGGCATGGCATGAGATACATGGGGACAATCCTGGAAAGTACTGGGTTCGATTCCGACCGGTGCCAAAATTTCACCACCCCCCTCGTCTCTTCAAATAGCGCCATCTATCTTCTGAAAGTCTAACTATTTGCAAATGGTCGTTTTTCTACGTTTCCAAAATGGACATAATGACCATTTTATCACGTCATGTTTGAGACATTTTATGACTTCCAAAAAACTTTTTTATTGACGTCAGGCGACAACATGGGGTGATTGTTTAGGCCCTTGTTGCTCGACAGTTTTTTGCTCATTTGGGGCATTTGCCCTGCTCTATTTGGGTCCCATTTGGTATATATGCAAAATTTGGCGACGATCGATCTAAAATTGTATATTTGTATAGAGACCATACACACACAGACAGACAGAAAATCAATTTTATATATATAGATTTAACGGGACGGAGTGGATGAACAATGTACAAACAGCAAAGCGGTGAAATTGTCCTACGATTGGCAAACCATACGACTTTACATTTTTCTGGGTTAAGTACAATGTCGGACTCAATGTTATAGCATGATTTCTTAGAAATCTATGAACTGCCAAACTGTTCTTGATATTACGACAAGTTTGTATAGATTTGCATTTAATTGCAGTACCATTCCTAATTGGACCGGTTGATATTATCTCCGAGTCGAAATTGCCCAAAAATTTTGTTAAGCTGATTGTTTCATCACCCATAGAGTGTCTTCTTATGTAAATAAGAACGATACGTGTTTTTTGAACACTAGATTCATTATTTGATGTATTTTAACTGGTTTTTTTACTTCTTTTCGAAATATTTTGATTTTGTATTACTGCTAATTGTTTAATACTGCTTCTTTCCTCAGTATTCGCTGATTCTGTAAGCACTGCATAAATATTATCTCTAGTTAATTTCCTAGAGGGGAATCTGTGTTTTAATCATAAAACAAGTGTCGTTTTTATAACAATCAACTGCATAACCTTTACTAATTTTACGAGTTTGACATATTTTCCTGTGGAATTTGCACACAATTGTTTCAAATTCGTAGTATATGTCTCGTTTCTTAGATTTATGATTTTGGATGAGAAGAATGGTATGAAGTTTTCCTGAAATTATTTTCCTGTTTTTCTTTCTACTTCTCACCCGGTTTCTCACTTTTCTTTTCCCGTTTCTTACGTTTTACCTCTTTAAATTCTTCACGTGATGTTTCTGTCGATGTTGCATCCATATCGTTGATTTCATCAACTATTTCGAACTGATTTATTTCATCTTGTACGATGAAATGTTCAGGTCTTTTTTGTTTTCCTTTGGAGGAGAGGCAGCAGAGTTCTTCGGGTCATAGATGAATTGGTCCTTTCCTCCTTCCTATTTTTATCCTTGTTGATTTCATCTTTTTGTGGAGTCTACTACTTGCTACTCAGCTGGTTACTTCTGCCCCTGTCCTCTTTGTTTGCTAGAGTACGTTCTTGTTCCTGTGTCCCAGTTTGTGTGGTCTTATCAGCTTGGGTTATGGTTTGTTGTACGATACCAATTTTTTCCGTTGTTTCTTGCGTGTCAGTTCGCCTAGCGTGGACGATGCTAAGTTTTCGCTGTCAAAGGTGCGCAGCTATACAGCCACGGTTGCTCCAATTTCAGATTCCCTTTTCTTGATATATTGTAGATTCGTTGATTCCATAATGGCAATTGACTTACTTCTGCCAAGCATAGTCAATATATATCCAATTTTTCCTGTTAAGTTTCCACTTTTTTTTGCCTTTTCGAAGCATTATCAGTAGCACTAGAAAATGCGCCATCCTAAGCACGCACAACTCAAATTTTGTAAGAAAAACACGTGAATGACGATTGCTGAGTGTTGACAAAAAAAAAAATTTCCGATAAAGGAAAAAACCGCGAATACGGGGGCCGACTGCAGTAATTTCCTTTTATTTTGTTATGAGCACTTACTGAACAGAACTCATATTTTGTCTTATTGTCTAGTATTGTTTGTTTTTTTGGATTATCATCCTATGTTGTATGAACAATTTTTGAATAGCATGTAACTTAGGGGTTTTTTGCGCCGCGACACCCATGCAGTGTTTTTTTTCCTCTTTTTCCCTACCAGATTGGGATGTGACTGTTCAATGGCGTTTTCTCTTGGTGACAATGATGAAATCCCTTACAGAAAGAGATGCTTGTGGTATTACTCTGGCTAAATTTAGGACAGCCTGACAGACTAATTGTGTCCATATTTCTCTTTTCTTTTTTTCACCTTGTTTTCCTTTTCTTCTCTCTTCATAGGCCTTCCTGGCCGATTTGTGCGCCGACAGTCGTCATTAATAGGATGGGGAATCGGCCAAAAATTCCACGCTGGTCTTCCAGCCTTACACACGCGCGCCATCTATCGACACAAACATCAACTACAAGCATCTAAATAAACTTCTTTTTTTTTTCCTTCTTTTTTTTAAATCATAATTTCCAATTTTAAACTGGAAAAATCAGCTCGTATGGAGCTGTTCGTTGAAAAGCGAACAAGGGTGCATTAAGAGGCCCGTTAACTCCATCAAGTTCGATTTCAGTCAGACAGTTTTCCAGCCCACCTTCGTGGTAAATAGATGGCAGCACGTATTCCGTAACATGGACTCAATCAGAAAGTTATAATAAACTGACCATAATTCTCGATAAAAATACGGAGATTTGGATGCTGAATACAGGAACTAGCCAGTAAGGGGCCGTTCAAGCATTGCGTATGCAGATTTTTAGCCATTTTTGACCCCCTCCCCCCTCCTTGTCAGCAGAACTCTGACCTTCCCCCCCCCCCCCCCTTGTCAGCAAAATTTCGTCAACAGCTCTGCCCCTCTGAATCCTAACGCATATTGGTGGGATCAGAACCGTACAAGGGCGGGAGGGCATAGGAGGTTATATGATGCGACCTGCCCTTCTCAAACCTAATTTTGTAAAAATGAATCAAATGACACATTTACAAATCGCTTAAGTGTCTCGTGGTACAATTCCAGAACATTTAAGCGGCCCGTGGTACAATTCCAGAACATTTAAGCGATCCGTGTAACATTTAGAGGTCCTTGAATGACATGTGACGTAGTTTTAGAGCACTTAAGTGGCCCCCAGTGTAAGACGCCTTCATATATTAAGGAGTTCTACCCCAGTGTGGTTCTACATCCCTCAAGTTACCCGCGGTACATTCTCAGATTATTTAAGTGATCCGCGGCATATAATTACGGATCACTTAAGCAGCCCGGACACATTTCAGATCACTTGGATCCGTGAAATATTTAGAAATCACTGAAGTGGCTCTGTAAGGGATTTATCATTAGGGAGAATGTTAGTTCAGGTGCCCACAAAATAGCTAAAGATTTTTCTCGTTTTCGACGCACCGAGTAAGAATGCCATTTAAGAATATTTTTCATATTTTCATAAAACGTGGTTGATGACGTAAGCATTATCCAAACCTCCCACCTTGTCATTAAAAGTCAGCAAATCGGAACCCCCCCCCCCCCCAACATCGATGCTGACGTAATACTTGAATGACCCCTTACAAATAAATAGCGGGGATGTCAAAGTTACAGGAAAACATGGGAATGTCCTGAAAAATACTAGGCATACGTGATCACCCTCAGTCAAAATGTAATAGACGCACGTTTCCCGGTTTTATCAAGAAAAGTACGAAAATCAAGATCATAATTTCTGAAATAATGTCAACGTTCGATATAACAATCCCGTTCGTTCCATCGAAAACGGACGTTATATTGGGAGAGTCTTTAATTTATATCAAATGGAAAACATATATGATAGCCGTTGTATGAAAACATTTAAGACTTATCCTATCGGTCGTTGTAATGGAATGGTTGCTAAAGCGTGGGGGTCGTTATAACGAGCGTCGACTATATGAAATCGCCAGTGTGCCGGCAGAATATTGCTAATTATCGCTGAAATTGTTAAAAATAGTTGCCCATGGCATGAATTGAAGGGAATGAATAACAGCAAACTACAATGATATAACACAGGCATTTCATTGAAAAAACCGTTTAACATGAAGAATACGCGAGATGAATACAGTCGAATCCCGTTTTAACGAATATCGTTATGGCGAAAATCTCGTTTAAGCGAACACTTTTCCAATCCACAGATAAGTTTACATAGAAATAAGGGGTCATTCAAGTATTAATTGCTCAGGAATTGTGCCACATCACTCAAGTGATCCGTAATTATATGCCGCGATAATTGAAATAATATGAGAATGCGTGCCGCGGGTAACTTCAGTGATGTAGTTAACTATGCCACATGTCACTCAAGGGATCTCTAAATGTGTCACGGATCGCTTAAGTGTTCTGGAACTGTGTCCCAGGTCATTTAAGTGATCTGAAAATGTGCCACGGGCCACTTAAGCTATCTGTAAATGTGTCGCTTAGTTCATTTTCAAAATTAGGTTTGAGGAGGGCAGGCCGCATCAGATAATTCCCAGGGCCATATTTGGTCCGTGGACCAAGGGCCGTTATGCGAGATTATAAAAATGGATTATAATGATATATAAAGATATTTTCTTCTCAAATTTCAATTAAAAAAAAATTTTTTTTTTTGCATTAAAAAATTTTTTTTTAATCGTCGGTGCC
The DNA here is from genome assembly GCF_987345545.1 of Pholcus phalangioides. NCBI lineage: Eukaryota > Metazoa > Arthropoda > Arachnida > Araneae > Pholcidae > Pholcus > Pholcus phalangioides. The sequence continues at coordinate 110,825,057 of NW_028301608.1, forward strand.
CCCGAGCCCCTCCATGCCCCCCCCCTCCCCCTGTGTACGTCTCTGATCCTACCAATATGCATTAGGATACAGAGGGAGCAGAGCTGATGACGAAATTTTTCTGATGGGTGGTGGGCAGAGTTTAGCTGACTTTTGCTGACAAGGGGGAGGGAGGGGGTCAAAAATGCTAAAAATTTGCTGACGTAATACTTGAACAGCCCCTAATGAAAAACCTGGAATTCCTTTATAATGAAATTTCGTTATAACGAAGTGATTTCTCCGGTCTGTTGGAGTTCGTTATAATGGGATTCGACTGTATTATCCATAATTATCGTAATATAATTAAAAAGTTATAGAATTTACCTTCAACAATTTGAGTTAATATTGAAAATTGATGCTCGGGAACAAAAAGGGAAAAAAACCAGAACATTCAAAAAATCTTGACAGCCAAAAACAAGAAAATATGGGAATATCTAGTAAAGTAAGGATAATAATGTGGTCACACGCAAAAATTATACGAAACGGAGAAAGCAATAGGGTGACTATACGTCCCGTATTTCCTGGTATAGTCCCGGTTTTTCCCGTTTTTTAAACGAAGCTTACCTGAATTTTTATTCATTATTAAAGTCAAAGAATGAAACTATTTTCCCCACTCATAAATTAGATTATGATAATTACAATTATAAATAAGAATATTAATCTCTCACATTTGTCTTGTGAACGTTTTATTTCGTGGAATTCATTTAAATCCACTGCAATTCGCAGTAATGCTTTATTTCCCGCCATTTTGATTTTTTCGTAATTTCTCAAATATTTGGCAGTTTGTTACTTTTAGCAATAATTGGCAATGTCCCGTATTTTGAATCCCAATTTCCCGTATTTCTGTTGAGAAGATATGGTCAGCTTAGTTTGCAATCTTTTGCCACCTGGTGACAAAATAAAAACTTCACAGCAATCAATATCCATGGAGGAAAGATCTTCCATGATCAATATCAGTCAAATCAAACCTTGGACGGAACTAGTACCGGCACCTGACTTCGATAATGAGAGTTATCATCACCGTGATATCTTTTATAGTACTTATTTGAGCGAATAGATGGCAGCAAAAACCCTGTGATACCAATTGCATCGATGATAGTGAAACAGATTTTATCACGCGAAATCTGGAAGTAAGGCTTTATTTTTCACTCAAATTAGAAATTTTACTCATAAGTGGGATTGTTTTTCTTATATTTAGTCACTCTTTAGGCGTTCTCTTTAGTATCTCACTGGCGCACTGAGCTATAAGTAAAGCGATGTCCCTTCATCAATCCCCTGTGGTTAAAATTTTGAGGTTATGTTAAAACGGATGGAGTCGCGACGCTCCATGAGAGTAAATTGTATCCTCATTCGAAATGTTCGATAGTGAGTCAAGTCTGCCTGTGGTTTTTATTGAAATAAAACTCCTTTAGCGTTTCCTGTTGATCCAACCTTTTCTGCTTCTATGCGTTTGAAATTCCCGGGAAATAAATTAATTTGAATTTCTAACAGAATTTTTTTTTCAGTTTTTATTTTTAAGAAAAATATTCAAGAGGAGTGAGTTGAGTCATGTCAGATAATCATGTTGAAGGAGATACGAAGCCTGTGAAGGTGAACATTGAAACTTCTGTTGCAGCCCCTGTCAATCCTATCAACGAAAATGATTGGTGAGTTTCAACAGTAATGGTTATTATTATTATCATTAAATAATTACTAATTCATCAAGACTATAATTTATTTTCTTTTTTGTGAAATAAAACGCCGATATTCCCTTGTCAATTTCATTTCCCCACCCCACAAACGTAAAATGTGATAGTCACCATGTTATGGCACATACACCCCGTGGGGCCAGACATGGCTCTTGGAGTCATTTGATGACGCCCTCAAACCTAATTTTGTAAAAGTGAGTTTGCTGCATTTCCTGGTTCTTTAATATTTTTACCCCAGTAACCATTGAATGGATGACAGCAATGAAAGAAACAAGATTTTGATTAAACTATAAGTATTTATTCAATTATATATTAACTATTGATATAAAGTTTTAATAACAATTATCGCAATTGAACCTTTCTCTCAATATTATAACAGAACAATAAAACTTAACAGTCTCACCGCCATGTCCAGGTTTTCACGTATTAGTTCACATCGTCCAATAGACACTCCCAGTTGTCTACGTCACAGCAGAAAACTCCCCGACACCAGCTTCAGACGAGTTTGGTATCTCCAAACACACGTTGAGGTCACATCTCAGCCACTGCATAGGGAACTGGCCACTAACCAATCCACAGGCGACGGGATCACGACGACGTTGGGTTTGCACATGAAGTCCAGCGATAAGACGGGTGAGGTGCCAAGGGCACAGCTCTACAATTTCAATTCATTATTTTCGAGAGACGATCTAGCTCACACCTTAACAGGGCGTGACGCCTTAGTGATTAAGACAGGACGGTCGGAAGTAGTAGAATCGAAGAAAGAAGCACATCTCTATCTGGTTTTTATATAGGAGCATTCCCAGAATACTTTATGATGGAACCAATCACAAGATCGAAGGTGCGGTGTTGAGCTTGCATCTAATTTATATAATTTCATGAGAGAAAAGGAAATATTGTAAAAATTATAATACGGAATCTGGCAACCAAACATAAGATGGTGGCCAATCGGTGGACATACGATCCCAGAGACAAAAAGGTAAAACAAACTAAAATCTATTAAAATGACTAGAATAAGGATGATTCCCACGGGGGCCTAATGGTAATGTTAAAAGTTAAGCGGCACATAAACAAATTGCTTGAGTAGTGACCCACTGTGTAATTTTATAAGACAGAGTGGCATATTCCCAGATCACTCAAGTTAACTGCGGTGCGGTTGCACATCACTTAAGTGACTTAGTGGCATATTCCCATGTCTATTTACTGTCCGCGACGCAGTTACATATCACTCAAAGTAACATTTGACATCATTCCAGACCAATTAAGTGTGCGGTGCATTTTTAAACCATATAAGTAACCTGCGGCACATATTTAAGCCACTTTATTGATCTGTGGTACCTTTACATATCACTTAAGTAATATTAAACACTGTTCAAGAGCACTTGAGTAGTCTGCGGTGTTTCTAAATCACTCAATTGATCCGTAGCACATTTTCAGGTCATTTAAATGACCTTCAGAGGTTTTTCAGATCACTCAATGGAACAGGTGCTGTATAATCCAACTTCTTTGATCCACTCTTTTTCGGCACCAAACACATCTGACAGCAGGGACGAAAGTTGCCTGCTTTTAGAACACATAACAAAAGCGGAAACCAACAACAATATAAATAATTATATATTCTCAGTATAAAAAAAATGAAACCCAGACTCTGTTTGAAATAAAAACCGATCAGGGCTCTCCATTTATCCAGACTCTTTTAATGAATTAAAATATTTCTTTACAACACTGAAAACGGAAGGCATGCCAATAAACAGGGCAGAAGTTATAAAAAAAAAAAAGGTATCGGGAAAATACAACCTGACAACAAAAAAAAAAAATCCAGGCTAGTCCTAGTCACGAGACAATGACGTGTTTAAACAATGGAAAACAAAATGACGGCATTTCAAATGTTATATGAAGATTGTTATTTGTATAGCCCATATTACTAATGCCACCTGGAGTGGAAAAATCTAGAAAAGTTACTGTAACTCTGCGTCATTTTGCCTGCCTTGGCAATCTGGATTATACTGCATGTTCCATCTCGGAGCAAATTTAAAGATCACTGAAGTGATCTGCGGTGATTTCACATCACTTGAGTGACGAAGTTACGAATCAATTAGTGTCTAGTAGCTCATTTATGGATCAGTGAAACATGCCGCTGCACATTCACTGATCAATTGATTAACCTCCGGCGTTGGCCTAAATCCCATCTAAATAAGTGGCCCTTGCAATCAATTTTCACTCTATTTCCAATGAAGTGGCCCACCTTCTCTTAAAGGTTAAGCATGTCATCCTTGTCATATTGCGAGGCTTGACGTATCAGAAAAGCATTTAGGAGCACCAGCCATATTTCTTAGGAGCCAGCACTGTATTTTGCTCAAGAGAAACAGTCCTAAATGATATCTTTGTTTAGATATCAAGAAGGTTTTTTTTTGAAGTTTTTTTTTTTTTTTTAATTGTTGTAATTGATCTTTTGCAATGCACACTTGCTTTTGACGTCATCGTTCATCTAGATTTAAAGTTTGCTCTGATTCTTTTCTTTCTTTTTTTTTTAATAGCAAAATCAGCTGTTGGGTTTGCTTTGCAAACGCAGAGGATGACCAGAACGCAGAATGGGTTCAGCCGTGCCGTTGCAGGGGAACAACCAAGTGGGTTCATCAGAGTTGCCTGCAGCGCTGGATAGATGAAAAACAGAAAGGCAACACGGCCGCGAAAGTATCCTGTCCTCAGTGTAATGCTGAGTATGTGCTCGTCTTCCCACCTTTTGGTAATTTTACAGATGTTCAAAGTCTTGCATTCCGAAAATAAATTCTCTGTTGTCTGTCTTTATAATTCAGAATCGCCCAGTTAGATGCTGAAATTGAACCCACAATCTTGGGTTTAAATTAAGTTTTATTTCCCCCGTCCATTTCGGGCATTTGCCCTGCTCTGACGAACTTTTAAAATAGCCTCTCTTTCAAGTCAGGTCCTGTTTTGTTTGTATGCAAAATTTGGTGACGATCGGCCTAAAACTGTAGATTTGTATAGAGAACATATATGCAGAGAATCAATTTTATATATATAGATTAAAGTTGCCAACTCTCTGAGACTGGCTCCTGAATTTCAACTGTATCTTGTACACTCGTGGGCCTATAGACCTTAATTATTTCATACATTCGTATGTCAAACTTGCCGTAAGAGTGCTCGTCTTTTGATGATGGGTACATGCAGTGCTTGTGACTGACTGGAAAATAGATTGATCTCTGCTCTAAATGGTCGAATTGGAAATATGATGAATCATGTTTTTTTTGTCACAGTTTCTAATGATCTGTTTTGTTTTTCTTCTCATGATTGTGGTTTGAGTATAGTAGTAACCTGGATGTTGATGATATTTGTGTTTTTGCATTTTTAACACTTTTTCACTTTAAAGGCATATTTTCAAGTTTTAGTGCATTTTTTAACATTTTTAAGCGTATGTTAATTTCATTGTTTTATTTGTACTTTCCGTTATAGAAAATAGGTGAAGTTTAGTTTTAATTCCAATGTTCAATTTTATAGTAAAAAAAAGTCCTGGGCACTTCAACAAACAAAAAAAATGAAAGTGAGGAACTCCGATCTTATATGGGATGTTGAGCGAGTTCTTTTCATTGTATAAAAAAGGTTGATCGTGAGATCCTGATAGTACTTGCATGTACTACAGGAGAAAATTTTCAAATCTGCAGATTCATGAATAATGTTGGTATGTATAGTAAGATTTCGCGCAAGCTTTGTTTTGCTTGGGGAATATCGAAGAATAGATAGTGTACCAGGGCTGGACAGATTAGGGATTAATGCTTAATGGGCATGCAAAAATTCTTAATAGTCATGTATTTTTTTCAATCACATGCCTGAAGTGAGCACATAAAAACAAAAAGAAATTGAAACACTTTTCGTGTTGTGATTATCAGCGGCGATGCAAAATTAGTCATTTTACAACTCCCTAAAACTGTATGGGGTTTTAATGGTACATAAATAGAGCGTGTTCAGGAAGTTTACCTGATATAGTAATATATGACATGTAAAATGAGCACGTTATTTGAATTCTTTTCAATTGACGGTATGTTTCACTAACCGGTTGAGAAGAAAAAGGCTTGAATAAGGACTTCCTGGACATGTATAATAAGGTTTGTTGGTGGTGCTTCCTAAATTAGGAGTTACTAGTTATTCTTATTTAATTTCTGGCTAGGACTGTGTTAGGCAGTTGCGATAAATTATATAGTTGATGCATTTTAATCTATTTTATTTTGATATTTGCGACTTGGTGCTACTCTTGTCCCTCACACCTGTTCAAGTCCGGTCCTGGAAGTAAATAAGCTATGACTCCGTGAGCAAAATGAGCAGTAACTCACCAAATTCTTTTCAGACACCAAGAGCCTGAAAAATTGACCTATCAGATTTTCGATTCATAACTGCACAAATGTTTTTAAGGATCAAGATCGATAGTCCAAAAATTGATAGATTTGACCTCAAATCTCTAAAAACAATTTCTCACAAAAGAGGCAGCGTGACAAATAAGATTGAGGAAACTGCTGATTTTCATCATGTAAACAGTAACAGTAGTGATAAGGCAGATTCAGATGATTTATACTAAAAGTTTTGGGTGTTCATTATGATTTTTTTTTAAAGAACATTATGTGCTATCAACTATTATATAAAGCTATTTTGTGCATTCTTAACAATGAGAAATGATTTTTACAATGAAATAAGTAAATCCGGTAATTTACTAGTATTTTTTAGGTATGTAAAATATTAATTCTGCATATATTATTCAGTCACATGCTCGACAAAGGCATGTAAATTTTTGGAAATTTGTCCAGCCCTGTGGCGTACATAAGATCAAACTTCAGCATTCTGTTTCCCACTATTCAGTACTCTCAGGAAACCCCCCCCCCTTCTTCAGCACATTGATGCTATCGATAAAGTCAGAGAAGCTCTTCAGGTGTGCTAAAGGTATACCTGAAGAGCTAACAGAGACAAAAGGTTGGCGAATTTGATATTATGAAGTTTGAAAAAATTATATGATAAGGGAACTTATTGACTGTAGAAAATATTTTAATGTCTTCACAAAAGAAAGTCCGAAACTTTTGAAATTGAAGAGGAATTAACTAAGAGTAGATCTGAGATTTTTCCTCAAATATACCCCCAATAACACCTGTTGATGTTGAAATTTACCTCAGTTTTGTATTTTAAATTTAATACTAATAAATTATGAAATTGTTGATTTAAAAAAAAATCCATTGGCAGTTTTTTGATGAAATGAGAATAAAGGTGGTTCCCAACCTTATGGATTTTTTCTTTCTTTAACATAATTAGTTTCCAAAGAAATTTGTTATTTTAGTTTCATTTTTGTGTCCGTATTAAGGAATTTTTCCCCCCAATTTTTAAGGCATTTTTATGGTTATTTTGTAGGTCAGCAACATCTGGGACTTGGTAATAACACAAGATGTGATTTTTCCTACTGTTAAGCTGTAATTGGGATAAGAAAATGGGGAATATTTTTGATGAAAATGAATGCATGAAATGTCTTGTTGTGCTGTTGATTTTGTTTATAAATGTAGATTTGGCGAGTATAGATGGGAATTTCCGAGAAAAAAACAAGTGTAAATAAGCATTGTTCAATGTTTAGAAATTGTTCAATGGTTTTTTGCATGGTACAGACATTTACAAATCACAATAAAAAAACTAGGCACCAGAACAGTTTTTACCTGAAGGAAAAGGTTCAAACATCTTTTAAATAAATAAATAATGTGATCCTCATGCATTCCCAAGGGATCAGCATGATCCGTCCAGGGAACCTTGTCAGTGTTAGTAAACATCAATGCCCGAACCAAGATTCGGACCCAGACCTGCACAGTGAGAGGCTAGCTCTCTTACCACTGGGCTGCCAGTCTTTTGACTTTTTCAGGGCATAGTGACCCTCTTTTACATGTTGAAAGATAAACTGCTACACAAATATCAGACATTTTGTGCTGCTCTAAGCCTGCAATTTAATAACTACACAAAGAAAATTTTAGGTGCCAATACCAATTCTTTAGTTGCCATGGCGACAGGAATTTGTCCATCTCCGCATAGTATGAAAATTCCATCTGGTCAATCTGCAACAAAAACTGAAATCAGATAAACAATATAAAAAATTATAACATTTATTTCAGATGGACAAAAGAATTCTGTAATCTGAATATTCATAAATTTTATCTGTTCGACCTCTAGAGTTATCTTATCATTGTTATTGTATGAAATTAAAAATGCAAGTTATCTGTCGCTTGTGTTGAGGAAGTTGTGATCACTGTTCATTAGTCTCCAGTCCTGTGCATCTCTAAATGGAATCACTTCTGCTCGATCAATAGCAGCTTTGGCACTGACTTTACTGATATTCTTAACCCAAATTCTTAGTCAAAATGCAATAAAGGAATCCAATGCTGTTGCTCACTTTGTCTACAAGTTCTGTGGTCGTGATTCGACGATCTTGCTGCTGCTACTCCTTTATTTGTGTTTTCAAGTTTTTTTTTATCATGTTGAAAAAAATGGTGTTTCCATACAATTCCACACTCATGTGCGGGTGACCGACAGCTTCTGTAGGCAAGGAAAAATTCGAGTATTCGCATTTGGATCGCCTATATACACACATGCCTCCCTAGCTTCATTCATTTACCAATGAAAAATTATGGTCAAATATTTTTCAGGCATCGTAAGTCAAGGAAATAGACTTTTTCTGGATATTATGCCGAAAGAAAAGTCATCTGTTCTTCCCTAGTGATCAAACCCAAGTCTTCTTGCAAACTGGACAAGTGCGCTACCATATACACCACTGGAGACGTGACCATGCCTTCCTTATTTCACGCACTTTGGTGTGAGCTGCTGAAGTAGAGAGCTATAACTAGCCTCCCTTAACTTCAGCAAACCTAGTAAATCTTTAAAAAAAATTGAGACAAGCATTGTCAAATGTAACTAGATCGTATAGTGCAAAAGGAAGCATGTAGGGCTCTTAATGGTTTTGTTGCCAAACATATCAGTGTAGCGAGTCAGCCAGGCCTGCTTCGAAAACGGTATCTGTCTTTATGTAAAAAAAAAATTGTCAAACTTGAAGTGCTTCGGGGAAAATGATCATACTTTGAGTTATTAATGATAACATTTGAGATAAACTGGATCAAAGGACTTTGATCCAGTTTATCTATACTCCTGATGATACCAACCACTAGTGTTGGGGAAATGTTGAAAACTAACTCAAACGGATGACCGTCTTCAAACCCAAAAAAACAATTTTCATCAAATGATGGCCACGAAAACCTTATCAACTATTTGAGTTATTGTTGGTATTTTGCAGAGATATTGTTCTGAAAGATTTGGACACTCATCATTTTAGTTATTTGGTGCTGTTCGTGCAAAAAAGGCTAGACAGTAACTGTCCTGCAAACACGTGATCTTGAGAAAAAAAAAAAAATTGTTTCTGTGACTATAGCAGTGTCACCATGGGCGAAATTTCAGAGTCTGGGAAAAAGAAAATATTTATTGTAACATAATCTCAACAGTTATAAAAAGTGTGACTTTTTGTGGAAGACGGTTATGTGTCATGGGATTTTCCACTGTGAAAAAAATTGGAAAAAATCTTGTGTTTTGGTTAGTTTATTGAAAATGGAATCCCCCCCCCCCCCTGAAATGAAAGCCTGTTTTTAAAACCTTTTCTTTTTGTGTTAGGTCCTCTTGTCCACCTACTAGATTTTGCGGATCGTATGATGTATAAAGTCTGCCCATTAGCTACAGCTGGCATTGTTGTTGGTTCGATTTATTGGACTGCTGTTACCTATGGTGCTGTAACAGTCATGCAGGTCTGTATCTCTCTTTTTTTAGAATAACAACATTGCTAAACACTGATTTTGTTCTCAAAGATATTGCAGTGATTTTAGAGTACTGATTCCGAATCTGACATTAGTTTTGTCAGATTGGTTCTAGTTTTTGAGATAAAATGAAATTTCAGTAGTAATATCATAAGCAGCATACAAATCACATTTAAACTGTCTTATATAAAATAAATACAGTAAATGATTGGCAGAAATACTTATTTTTGGGTGATATTGAGGCACTGGTTCCAAATCAAGAATTGGTTTTGTCAGATTGGGTTTAGTTTTTGAGATGATTAAAGTGAAAATTAAATTTCAGTAGTACAATAAATAAAACCTATTTGGTGGGGGGGGGGGGGTTGGACACCTCCTTACATTGAACGTTCTGAATGGAACCGCCATAATCCTGTAACACAATGTCCCCAATGTTGTACCTCTATATCTTGGACATCTTTCTAATTTGGATGGATTTGCAGTGGAACAGTGGGTGTCCAACTTAAATTTTACTGTAATACCATAAGCACCATACAAATCACATTGAAATTGTGTTATAAATGAATACAGTAAATCATTGGCAAAGATATTTCAGTTATTTTGTAGTTCTGAATCTGGTATTTGTTTTGTCATATTGGCTGCATTCTCTGAGATAAAGTGAAAATTAAATTTCAAATAGAGTAATACAGACTACATTCAAATAGTGCAGAATATGCATTATTCCAAATAGTGCAGACTATGCCAATTCCAAAGACTAGTGCCAATCCAGCAAAAATAACATCAGTTTTGAAATTGGCAGCCCAAAAATACCATAAAACAGTGGAAACTTCCTTGAGAACACAATTTTTTTTGTTGTTGAGCAAGTGTGATTGATGATTGGAAGTTGCTAAATATTATTTATCATTATCTTTTAAAAAAAATTTTTGAAGTAAGTTTTGTATTACTAGAGCAGAGAATGAGGTTATATAAAAAAAATTTAAGTTTCACATGACAATTTTATATTTATATGCACAAGTGATTGAAATTAACATCGTCAGAGGTGATTTAGTGTTCCTTTTGAGTGATTTTCCTACTGTAGCATTCAGTGGGATGATAGGTGAGTATATGTTGATAAGAAAATGTACTAAAATATATTGTAGTATGGTAGTCGAATACACCATAGGATGCAGAACTGCGACTAAAAACTAAAATACACACTGTCACCCAGGACAAGTATCCATTTATGTGCCTCCAACTGGCAGTTTTGAACAAAAAAAGGTGTAAATTTGGTACCCTTCCAGGGCACCAGATCCTTCTGTCCTCCCATAGTTATGGCCCTGGTAGGATGTTCAGGAATGTGAGTTTGATGCCCAGTCAGTCATCAGAATCCTTCCTTACATGAACATAAAACAAAAACAGCCACAAGATGATAGCAGTGGCCATTGCAAGTGCTGGAAATTCCGTGTGTATGTGCCAGATATAGATGCACAACAGCACACTTTTGTTGTAATTATATATATTTTTTAAATAATCTGAGAAGTCTGGCTTCTGCACGGGGACAGAGGCTGTGATATTATCACCTGGTAACCATCTCAGTTGGTATGGTATGCCCCCCAGTCTAATCAACCCTCGTGTGCAGAAAATAACTTGTGCTACAAAAATTATAGTGATCATAATGTGTCATTTGTAAATATGCTAACTTATTTTTTCATCCAGGTGTGTAATTTGCTAGAATCGGTTCAAGTGTTTGTTCGCTTGACTGAGGGGAGATGCAAATTTTTTTTATAATCACCTTATTCATGGTTTTTACAGATTCTTGGACAGAAGGAAGGTTTGTCAACAATGGAGCAGACAGACCCACTCGTCTTACTGATTGGTTTGCCAACAATCCCAGTGATGCTGATTCTGGGCAAAATGCTAAGGTGGGAGGACTATCTTCTGAAACTATGGCGCAGATACTGGAATCGCATTCCTGGACTGAAAATGTTTCTTGGTGGTAGCTTATCTGGCGAGAGGGGCCTGTTGCAGACCAACGGGTCTACTCATGATCTGCCATCTTTCTCAGACCCAGTATCAGCTTCAAGGGTGCTGTGTGGTGCTCTGTTACTACCAACCATGGCAACAGTATTTGGTAGAGTTTTCTTCAATCATTTACCTTATAACCCTCACAGAACGTTGCTGGTGAGTTGCCTTTTTTTTAATAAGCCTAAGCTCTCCTCTGCTGTTTTGAACATGATGTGCGTCATACATGCTCAACCCATAGCTCGGAGGCCATATTGTGCCCATCTAGTCATTTGATGTGGCCCAAGACTTCAAACTTAATTTTGTAAAAATGAACTAAGCATCACAATTCCGGAACACTTAATTGATCTGCAGTGCAATTCCACATCACTTAAATGGCCTGTGGCACATTCCCAGATCATTTGATAGGCATTGAGCACTGCTCCAGAATACTTAAGTTAAGGCTTGACAAATCTGGAGGAAAAAAAATAGGCAGCACATTCCATAAGTGAACAAATAAAATTTCCACATTTTCACTTGCAATATTCGCAGAGATATCTGAATTCAAAAATCGAAGAAAAGTTGGAAAACAAATGCTGTCCATTAGTTTTTGTTGTTTCCCAACTTTTCTTAGATTTTTGAATTTGAATATCTCTGAGTATTGTACTTAAAAACATGAATTTTCTATTGGCTTCAGGAGAAATGTGGCAACAACTTTTTATTGGGTTGTTCGTATGAAAATTGAATTTTTTATTTTAGTAACTATACAACCCCTTGTAACATGAATGACGTTGCTGAAATTCCTTTGAAAGAATGACTTAGAAAACTGACAGATATTAATTTTGAAACCATCAGTCTATTGTAGGACACTAGTAAATTTTAATTTCTAGATTAATTGGCAGAGATAGACTTGGAAGTCTGGGGGGACATGATCATTATTGTGGGGGGGGGGGTGCGCAATGATGGTAATGTCAATTCATATATATACATTAGATCGACTCCACCTTTGAAGCTGCGGGTGGGGAATGCTCCCTCCCATATCTCCACCCATGAAAAGAAGTATAAATATTAGAGATATGGTAAATATAGAACTCGAGCCTTATCTTTAGATACAGCACAGAACGGTAGCTGCGTAAAATATTCTATTTCTAGATTTACTCGTATTACGAGGAAAAATTGCGGAAAAATAAAATAAACCCTTAACTTATATATAACTGCACTAAGTACCATATTTACTTGCGTATAGGACAAGGGTTTTTTATTCAATTTTTGCTGCTTCAAAAAATTTAGATTGTCCTATATGCATGAGCAAACATTAAAAAAAATTTGTCAAAATGATAATTTTGACAGATTGAAAAAATGTTAATTTGGGATTTGTTGAAAATTCAATATTGGTGAAAAAATCAAAGTTAGAATCAAAGTGTAAAATTAATTAATGAAATAATCAAAAATTGATGAATGAAGCAGTTTGAGACTAATAAGAGTGTTCCAGAATTAATGAAAATTCAAGGATTTTTAAAAGAAAATCTCAAAAAAAGTTTTCAATGCTTTTGGGGACCATTGTTTGATTCATGACCCTGGGCTAAACACAGGGATTCACACAGTGGTATCAAAGCTGGAGGTGTAGTTTGTGCTCAAGCACCCACAGTATTTTGTAACACCATTCTGAATACCCTCAGAATTTATTCAGAAATTCCCTACACTAGGGGTTCTCAAACTTTTTCCATCCATGGCACCCCCTTTTCCGTATTCAATACTTATCTGCAAGCTCCACTGGCTCTCCAGAACTGTTTAACAAAGAATATTTTTGAAAACCTATGCAATAATACCCCAACTTAACGTCAACCTGCATTCAAATCGTCTTTCGCCATAAAAATCTAATGCTGTTATCTGTGAATAAACGGAATGAGTTATAAATTAATAAATCATAAATTAAGGAGGATAATAAATAATTAAGCTTAAATAACTAACCTTAGTTAAATAAATTAACCTTAATAAATTAAGGAGTATTAATAAATCTAGTTTTCCTTATTTTGATATCTAAAATCATACCTCATCTTGTATGCAAGTAAATACAGTATTTTCAGGGCATTACAATGAAGGCACTAGGTTTGCCTGATAAAAACGCAGTAATATAATAAACTAGTAAGTATGGGGGTTTATTTTTGTACAAAACCTTGAATGCTATACCCTGATTGTTGATTGAAAATAATAATAGGTGTTGTATCATATGTTGATATGAAAAGTGAGTCTGGAGTTCACTCTTGAAAAAATAAAAACATGTAAATTATGAAGAAGCATAAATTGTTCAAGTCGAAAACACATTATAATAAATGCATCAACCAATTGAATGTGTATGAAACAATATCTATATGTATAGAATTCATTTTCTGCATGTGTCTGTCTGTTATACAAATCCACAATTTTAGACCGATCTTCGCCAAATTTCGTTTATACACCAAACAAGACCCGAATTAAACTATAGGCTACTTTAAAAGTTCATCAGAGCTGTGCAAATGCCTGAAATGAGAAAAAGAAACTTGGGTAACAGTGGCTCTCGTGGGCCTCAACAATGACTTTTAGAATGTTTACTTTGGTTACCATGGTTCTCAAACAGTGTGTATCAGACATTCTTTTACAGTCATTTGTCTATTCTGAAATGCTGCCAGTATGTGAGCAGCGCCAGGAGTATTATTGTTAGTAGTCAATATAACATGTTTTTCAATTATTTCATACCGAAAAACTTTTCTATTGTACATCAAGTGAATCAAGAAACCCTGCATAATATGTAATATTGAGTTGCTACCTAGCATTTGCTTCACAAAAGAGGGTAGCCCTAGTGAATAGGAAGGTAGTGCTTGTAACTAGCCATTAAATTCAAATATCCAGATAGAGATGGTATCACCTTCATAGGATTTTTTTCTGCGAAATTGAATTGAATTCCAAATTTGTAACCAATTCCAAATTTTTGTCAAATATCTACTTTGATGAATGCAGATTTCAGTGATATATTGCAAACAAAAGACTAAATTTCTCCTGAACCAAAACACTTATATGGTTTATTGCAGGCTGTAGGAATGGACAAGCTCTTAGTGAAATTGAACAATTTTGTAGCTAGAAGGGCGTTTGCGGAATTGGCTGTTACAGATTTTTGTGACAATTCAATTTTGCTTTTTTTTTTTACCTTTCAGTGCTTGTAGCTCATCATTTTATCCAGATATTCTGATGAAAATGGTGTTACGTATAGGATTTTTTTCTACTCTCTATAAATATGTGCTTAGTTTATGTGTAAGTCTTTCAGAAACTTTATAAATTTGGGGTTTTCAGACTTGACTCATGTCCCTTCCGTAATTCATGCTCCAAAACAGTTAGTGATAAAATAGGGTTCCTGTGGTGTTTTATGTACTATTTGGGCTCATCTATAACCCTTTTCATTTGGTAGATTAGGTGCAGTTCACCTTGTATAATTAATTTGTTTTGATGTTATTTCATGTATCGAATTCTCACGTTTTAACTTTATTTTTCAATACAGGGAGGCATAACATTTATCGCAATGAAAGGTGTTTTTAAAATGTATCTCAGGCAGCAACAGTACGTCAGACAATGCCAGCGCAAGATCTTGAATTATGACAAAAACTCTGTTTTCCCCCACCCAATGGCTTCTGGGTCAGGACTTAATACCAGCACAAGTAGTTCTAGCAGCAGCAGCAGTAATAGTGCCATGAGCAGTAGCACTGACCTTGAAACTAGCTCTTCGAGGCAGTGAGTGGAAAGTTGGCGAATTTTTTTTTTTTTTGTATGTATAATGGATTTTTATGAGCGAAAAAAATTGTAAAGTCATAGAGAAACATATATATATATATATACTACACATATATGATTGTTGAACACATTATGGGGGGGGGGAATTTGTATCAAACATTAGGTACAGCTAAGAATTGACTTATTCATATTTTCTACATAGGACATAAGCAATGCTTAATACAATAATAAAGGGATTTATTGAATTTCTAATGGGGGTATTTGGTTTAAATGCTTTTTTTTTTTTCCAGCAACTTATTATGAACTGTTCATAGTTTCGTGATTTCATTGCTTATAGAATACAATATGCTAAATGAGATTTTTATTCCCTTCACTTGAACAAAAGAAAAATATCCATGTATTTTATTTTTTATTATTTTGTTTAGATTGGTTGTAAAAAATTATGTAAGGATTTATATATATTCTAGGGTGTGTAAGTAATGGTATTGCGAGAGCATGTGTGTGTGAGAGATGCTTAAAGTCATCGTGAAATTGTTTATCGAGGAAATGTTATACCACTAACCGTTTTTCACGTGGTGCTATGATATTTTTAACCTTTGTTGATATTACTTTTTGTATAAAAGACTATTACTTTGTATGAAGTAATCTTTGAATAACAGCTGTGTTTTAGCAGAGTAAAAGATCCTCTTGTTGCCAAATTTCCCCAGTGTTCATTTTTATTGAAATTCTTCAATTTCTTTTTTCTTTGTAAAAAGAGTTAAAAACTTTAGATCAAGGGGAAAGAAAATATTAATGGTCATGTATTCTCATTTAGGAAGGTTAATTGGCTCTATAAGATAGTTTAATCAAAATCTGTGTCGTGATTTGGGAAATTTATTTTATGATTTCTTATAACCCTGTCACTGAACGTACTATGCTTCAGATTGTGCATTGCACTATGCAGTGAATGAAATAGTTCTAAAATGGTCCAAAGCATATGAAATTGTTAATTGAGGGTTTTCGAAAAATGGCGTTGTGATTAAGATGAAGGCTTTGACCCTGTCTGCAGCTGGCAAAACAAATACAGGCTTTAGCAAGATGTTTTTTTCTTCGGTCCGCAGCACATCAAGAAAAGAGGCTTTTTGGGTATACCGCCAAGGCGCACTTCAGGAAGAACCATGTTATCAAGCACTTGCCTGGATTATAACAGGACCGGTGTTTGATTACCCAGTTGAGATAACAAACTTTCCTTCCTAATTGTGCTCCGGAATAATATTAGAAAGTCTCTTTAATAGACCGGTTTTAGTGTTTGTTTGAATTTGTCTGAAGCACAGTTTTAACCCATTGGCACCAGTTAAAAAAAAATTGCCATTCAACATTTTAATTTTTTTCTTTGCCAATAAATGGTGGGAGTGGTTCCCACTCAGTGTTTCTTTTCTTTCTGAAAATCAAAGTCATCTTTAATGGATTAAAATAATCCTCATCCAAACTGATCGAATGGTAATGTCGGTCTTGGAAGAATAATTATAAGAATACAGATTTTTATTTCAATTTTTTTCCCCTTGCAGGTAACTTTTTTTGCATGTGTTTATTTTATTTCTTATGGCAAAAATCTGGAGTTATAGTTAAACTCATACAATTACAAAATTATGCAAATTACTGGCACAGGCCTGTAATATAAAAGTTGTCAGAAAAGTAATTGTTTATTTTTACATATTTTTAGAGGAATGTCAAAATTCCATCGCCCACCAATTTTTTAAACTCTTATTTTATCATTTCCATTTGTGGTATGTGGGGTATTATTAAGCATATGAGAAAATGTATGAATTAATTTAATTTCTATCATTTATGGATTAGAGGAACAGTGCTACTGCATTTATTTTGATGGACCCGCCAATTATGAGGCAGAACCTATTTGTAGTACTCCTTGGTTATGCTTGTGCTTACTTTAGCATGTTCTGTGTGATCTCTAATTTGAGTGACTTCTGCACACTTTTTAGCAGCATGAACTTTTTAAAATTCTCTCATTTATTGTCAGTCAAAATAGAAGGAAAGTTTGATGTTAATGCTCGCCTGATCTGCAAATTCTGACACTTTCGTCGATTCAGTATCGCCAGAGTCATCACTTGGTCAATGGTGATCTCATTTCCGGATTTTGAGAGCCCACCAGAATGTGCTTCACTTTCTACTGATGTGGGGCGATCTTTGAAGCAGCTGTGCCACTTTATCTATGTGGTGCCCATTGTTTTGTTACTAAAAGCTAATTGAATCTTGCAGATTGTTTCCACTTGGCAATCACCAAGCTTCACACAAAATTTAATGCAGTAGCGGTATTGAAGTTCTTCCTGCTATTTTGTCAAGGACCAAAAATGCAACTCCACTCACTTACACTTCCCCACTCATTAGTGGTCTGGTAAGCTGCTGTGGTCATGTTGACAGACTCTCATCGTGAGAATCAAACTCCACTGTCACCACAGTGGTGGTCGGCTGAAGTTGGTTTTCTGCGGTTCCCAACTTTGAGGTGTGAATGCGAGCTGATCTCCCCATTAAAAAGTCTCACAGCAGAGCAACAGACTTACAACATTAAAATTATTCATTCATTACACTTCACACACTATGAGTTGAGATAAAAAGCTTATAGTTTAAAAATTTGATTGCAGATAGCAGCATTACACATAACAAGCATTACACTGAAACAAACTTCATGGAAGATTCACTATACATTAGGGTGGAACGAAAAAGGGTGTTTTTTCACTTTTTTTGGAAATTGATGTTGCCTTAGTATTCAGAAGATGCCTTTCTAGGTTTTAAGAAGTTATACCAAAATTTAGGAAAATATTTTAATATCTTGAGGTTCCTCGTGGACCCTAAAGGGCGAGCAAAAAGACTTTTCTAAGTATACATTATAAAAATCTTTTCAAACATAAACAAAGTTGATGATTTTTAAAAAGTGTTTTTAAAAAAAGAAAAACATTCAATTTAAAAGTTATTCAGTACATGAGGCAAAACTGAATATATATATATATATATATATATATATATATATATAAAAACCCAGAGATATACTCAACAAGTTAAGAGTTCCATATATAAGTTATAACTGACAAGCTTATTTGCAGCTGTCATGGCAGTTGAAAGGAGAATTTTTCAACTGCCGAATATCCGAATATAGTGATTGATAGAGGGAGATGAAAATAAACCTTTTTTTTGGGGGGGGGGGGAACAAAACTATAACCATCCAAATTTTAAAAAAAAATAGTTTGATGATATATGTGTCAGGGGGATGCCTCTATTGCTTCCTCTGTTATCACACTGTTATAACATTTAATTTTTTTGCAAAATAGTCCGCTTGTTTTTCAAACGATGGAAGAGTACTCCTTGATTTTATTCTGGCTTGAATGAAGCCTTCACGACTCTCGGTTGTTGATACAGCAAGAGATGCTTCAATTACGAGTCGTATGTAGCGTTCAACTGCTTGTGTGTGAGACAGAAAATTTGGTATAGATGGAAAAGCAGGTTCAGATCATGTTGTGGGTCCATTTCCTGATTTTTTATAATAGGTGGTTCAATCAATCACACTTGATCCCATGAAATTAGTTCCGAATAGTGCTTAGCAGAACAATTTATTTTCGGAACATGGAATGTATGAATTTCTGCTTCTGATAATCCTTCATTTCTAATTTTTATATTCTAATTTCCATATAAATTTCTAATTTTCATATTGTTCTAATTTCTAATTTTCATATTCTAATTTATAATTTTCATATTGTTCTAATTTCTAATTTTCATATTATTCTAATTTATAATTTTCATATTTCATCTAATTTTAAATTAGTGGGCTATTGTTATATTTGGCTTCTCTTTCGTCAATAACCCAACATCTTCCAGCACAGCATTCACAATAATTGCAGCTGATCGATCAGACACCAGTTCTATCACAAGCAAGAGGAACATTTGGTAATTTAGTTCTCATGTGAGAGGACGATGGTAGAACTTCAAAAGCAAATGAAGTACTTGCTTCTTCACCGATTGATGGACCAGCTTCAGTACTTGAAGATGGGAATGCTAACTTCAACGGTAAACTGTGTTTTGGCTCATATCTCACTTTCCTCAGAATTGTTGGATATAGATGAGTTTTCAGTGGTTGATGAACTAGTTTCCGCCGTTTCTTCTTGAGATGACTTCAAAATGGGATACCATTTTCATTTTCCTTTTTTTTATTTTTTTTTTCAATTTCTCCATTGTTAGGAAATCTACTCGACTAATGGCCATCTTGCGTGTACTTCCTTGATCTTGCAAGAAATCTCTAAATTTGGGAACTTTCTCAACTTGTTACACTTAAAGTCTTAAAAATCACATTAGCATACTGCATTGTCGAACAATTTCTGTGCTTCGCACTGGAAAGATTTCGGGTTCAACTTGAAAGTTTGAGAATCTTTTCCTTGTTTTCATATTTTTCTGAAGATTCTTGTATTTACAATAAAAGTCTGAAAAATTTTCGTATCCGTTGGTGAGAAACCGCAGGAATTGAAGCAGTTTTCCAAATATTTTCTATCTTTGGCACAAGAATGTCTGCAATAGCTGGATCTTTTCTTGATTGCTGTGCTTTCATATTGCGTTGAGTCAGCAAATAACAAAGCATAACATCGCCATAGGTGGGCAAAACCCGAGAATCCTACTCTTTAGGATTTCCTAAAATGTCACAACAATAAAAGCTTCTGGTCGTCATTTTGACTGCTATACACCCTTTCAGTTAAGGGGTAAGATTGCAAATGAATACTGAAAACAAGGGAAAAAAAACATAGAGGACACTGAATGAATCACGTGTTCAGGAGAATAGGAAAGCCTCCTCCGTGGTGCCATGTTACAGAATTCCACTCGTGCATAAAACTCCAGGGAGGATGAAGAACCTCAAGAAGTTTGAATTTTTGGGAAAAAAAATTAGGTATGGCATTTCTTCACGTAAAGGCATATTTTAAATTTTATTCAATGGCAATTTCGAATTTTTTTTTTTTTGTTTTCGTTCCACCCTACTACATATATATTCCAACATGTACCAATTCGTTTGAAGTTCCGCATAAGAGTATGAACAAAGTTTATGGCTAGTTTAGTAGTAGTGGTCTGGTTAACAACTGGCAGCTTTTACAGGCAGGAAAAAGTCACGCTGGGATCACCTTTATATGTGCACTAAACCACGCCTCCCTGGCTTCAGATTTACACACAAAAATTTATTCTCAGATATTTTTTGAACAAACCTTGTGAATGTGTGCCCTCAACGTATTTATGTTGCCAAAGCTGTGTGCTTGTTTTTTGTTCTTGCTGGTGCTACCACCAGTCTTCCATATTTTAAATGGAACATGGTAAATGCTTGAATTTTCAAATAAAAGTCTACTTGATGCTCAATATGAAAGATTGTCCTACCCTCATGTTGGGTTTTAGTGTAAGCAAAGATTTCAAATAACATACCGATTATTCTTCTGTATCATTCAGGAAATGCTCAAGCCTTCAATATAAAATAATTAAAAATACAATCATTTAAAATAAATCAACTTGCACTATTTCTTTGAAAGGGATCGTGGTTGGCGTGAAAGGGATATAGTTGTGACAAGAATCATTCATGTTTCTATTATTTTCTATGGAAAAGGTTCGATTTTTGATTTACAAGTGTTTGTCATTACGGGCACATCCACGAATTGAATTATGCTCATAAATCAGAATTCCACTATAGTTTGGAAATTCATGTATGATTTTTTTTTTGCTAAATGATACTACACAAGCATTATGTGGAAAATTAATTGGGAAGGAACTAATCAAATATTTCCAAACGATAGTTTGTATAATTTCAAAGCTATTTTCCATTAATATTGAAATCAATTTCTGTGAAAAATCATTGTGATAGAGGAGAGTAGAAATAGTATTAAAAATTAGGACCTAAAATTATATCGGGTGCGATTAACTAATTCTAGAAAATTTTTCATGACTTGAACTTAGCAGCTCTGTTTAATCTTTCCATATTGAGTTTATGTATTGTATTCCTATAAAGCAGGGGTTCTTAAAATTTTTCTACTCTTGGCACCCTTTACCCTAATGAACACCTATCCTCGGTTCTCCAGAGCAGTTTAACAAAGGATTTCTTTGAAAAAAATGTTGGGCACCCCTGGCAAAGGTTGGCGGCACACAGTTTGAGAAGTGCTACTATAGAGAAAAATTGACTCGCATCTTTGCACTGTACATTTTATTAACAGTTAACTTTTTTTTAATGTTATCTCATAAATTGAGCATGATAAAAAAAGCTTACTTAAGATCGGGTTGCTGTAATTTTCATATAAATTTATCACTAAGCTAAACAAAATTTTCTTCTGAACAATATTTTCACAAAAATCACTATTTGAGCTGAAAATTTGAAGATTCTGAAACTTGTTATTTTATTTGGTTATTTTATCTTCAATTTATTGAGAGCGAGTTATTTAACCATTAGTCTTCCAAGCTCTATTGTAACAACTACTTTTGCCTAAAAATATATTGAATGGGATAAAAAGCATTGAGTGAAATTATTGAAAGTTTTCAAAAATTGAATAATAAGGATGGCATCAAAGAATACATTGTTCATACGATTAAAACTCTCGAAATATATTTTTATTTGTATTTTTAGGTAATTATTTCTGGAGAAAAAATTAGCAATTTTCACCAATCAAATTCATTTAATTCATTGACTGTATTATGCTTCAGGACAAACTGTAAGATGTATACAGTTCTGTACATAAAGTTCCTGGATTCGATTTTTTTTGGTTTTAATTTGTTGCACCATACATGGAAACAAAAAAAAAATAATTGGTGTTATGAAGTGTCATTTATACCTCCTGAATCTGAGTCTCATCTGAAGGGATGGTGGTTCGATTCCCTGTGGAGGCAGATCAATTTTCTTTCCTCAGTTCATAAGGATCAATTGATCATTCTTTTCTTAATTTTCTTTGTGTCAGTCAGTTGTCCAAACCTTTGTATCGCCTCATAAGTTTCCATCTAGAATTCCCCAATTTTGAAATAGAATTTCATGGCATTGGTCTCTTTTCTGCTCATATCAGAAAAGTGATGAAACAGAAAATATCAAAGAATCAATGTCATTACAGTAATACGTCAGCTAAGGAAGATTTTTTCCCATGTGGTTTAAGCCTTGGCTAATGAATGTTCTTGTTTACATGGATGCACACGCTAACCTAACTTAAAGGTGTAATTCCATGCCTATAATTAGAATTACTGTCCCTCGAATCCAATTAATTTATATATGCTTTAGAATCACTTTCTCCACATGTGCCTCCATTAATTTCTCTGAGTGGGCTTGTATGTGTGTGAGCCATTTCATGTGAAATGAAAGATTTAAGGAGAAAATGTACCCCTAAAAACAAAGAGGCCTAGACTCGAATGTTTTCAGTGCATATGATCTTTTGGGACAAGTCTCTTAGCATCAAACTGGATTGTCAGGACATTCAGAGATGGATTAAGGTCAGTTGAGGCCCTTGGCATAGAAGAAAATATTGGGCTCCCTTTTTATATATATATATATATATAGTTGTGCACATCTAGAAATATAAATTGATTTTCTGTGTGTTTGTGCTATGTACAAATGTCAACTTTAGACCGATCATTGCTAAACTTTGCATATATACCAAACAGGTCCTGACTTGAATGATAGGCTATTCTAAAAGTTTTTCAGAGCTGAGCAAGTGCCCAAAATGGGCAAAAAACTGTCAGGCAACAATGGTTCCTGGGCCTCAACAATGACTTCTGGAATGTTTACTTTGGTTTCTGTGGTTCCTTAACAGTGTTTCAGACATGTATATGTCTTTACAATGGTGTGTCACTTTAATGTTGCCAGTGTATGTATAATAATTTATTCCTTTATAATGGTTTGTCACATTTCTAATCCTTTCTGTAACTTTTTTCCCTTCACCTTTGATGCTGGGGGGGGGGGGCATTGCCCCTTCCCCGTATCTCCGCCCATGGGCAGTACGCAAATGAATTGAACAATTTGCCATAGAAACTCGTGGGAGAATCTGTTTTGGATAACAAATGTGGTTCCAGGAAGAATTACCTTCATTAGCCAAAGTATCACTGGAATGTAAATATTAGAGGAGGGTGCGGGGATGACACCTAATAGTATTTGATCCCCATTGATATTGCAACGAAACACGATTGCCAAAAATTTAGTGCAGGAAATGCTTGTACAGACTGCATATGCAGACTGCAGTCTACAAAACCAAGACACTTCTTTATTATAGAAATTTTAGAATGTCCATTCTTTGTTTTTTCTGCTGCGAAGGGCAGGGAAAGTTCTCCAGTGAATTTGTCATTTCAATTTTTTTGTATCTCGTGTGGTTTTACTAGAGTATTTATAACTTTCGCTTTATTTCATTTATATTATGAATGAGTCTACATGATGAAACGATGTAAAAGAAGGGTTCGAAGGAATATCTGGGATTCAGTTTTTGAATCGATTGCATCTGGTTAATCACTTTGTAGAAATGTTGAAGAATTATTAAAAGAGACTTTTTCAAATGTGGTTTATTTTTTAAGCTTAATTTACCATCGTTTTGTTATATATATTTTTCAGTATTAATCATGAACTTTGCTATCACATTTTAAATATGGTCAAACCTCTGTCTCTCAAAATTGACGGGGCCAAAATTTTTTTTGTGATAGAACGTTTTTGAGAAAGTTTTTTTGAGTAAGAATGAAAAATTACGCCTAAAATGGTGAAAAATTTGATAAAAACAAAAATACTGTACTATATTTAACTACGTACTAATTAAATTATTAGTCTTAAGTTACACACAATCGCACATATTATTTTCAATCATGCTATTTGCAAATACATTAAAATACGTTCAATTATTTTTTGTTTAATTTTATTTTATTTACATACCTTATTTAAAATCTGTGGGTTTAGATTGATTCATATTCTTTTCTTCATTGAGCTTTCACAATTTCATCTACATTAGCAGGAGCTGCAAATATTTATCTTTTCAGTTTGCTCCAGAAAATTTTGCAGCATTTTTCACTGTTATTTTTTTCTAATTCCTCTGGGGTATTTTCTGCTGAATTTTGGTCACCCAAGTTGGCTGTACATTCAGCAATAATTTCGGTCAAGGTGCTGCAAATTTATAGTGAACTTGTCTATTTCCACAAAATCGGAAAATGAAATTTCTAGCTTCAAGTGTGTTTTTTAATAATGTTGTGATGTTCTGGAATTTCATCTTCAACATTATTCCAAGATTCGTTGAAACTCGAATTGAACTCTTCATCACTTCCAAACCTGCAGCTTTCTTGAAGCAATTTTGAATTGTCGGTTGGTTGACTTTTTGCCATGCTGAACAAGGCATCAACCCTCTGTCAATCATGGTATATCCACCTATGATTGATGAGATCCATCAACACAATGGCTTTTAATACGTGCAAATAATTCTTTCTTATCAGTTTTTTCACCTCTAGAGAAAAGTAAGATTTACGCAAAAGAAAAGGAATTTCTGTGTGTTTTTTTTTTTGTATCATTGGGCTTGGCATTTGAGATAGTGTTTTTTGAAAATTACTTTGAGACAGAGGTGAGAATGCATTGATTTAGTATACTAAACACAAGGATTTTTTTTTTTTTATTCTGAGACAGTTTTTTGAGAAAGAGGTTTGACTGTATATTGTATTTTTATATTATAGTAGTTATAATGTGTTCATGGTTACGTTTGCAATCTACAGGAAAACACAGCATCACTCAGCAGATGTGATAAATTAAAAAGTCTGTGAAAAATTGTATCATGGATTCATAATTTTTTATTTCATCAAATAATGAAATTGAGAAAAGGGTCATTTTAGTGATATGCAGATTGACGGCACAGTGATTTTGGCAAGGAAATTTTGGAGAATACAGAGCCAACACATGGACGTAGTTGTTGTGGAGCATGGATAATGGCAGACAATATTTTTCCTAATTAATTTGTTTATGGTTCAACCAGTTTATTTTAAACTATGTTTTTTCAGAGTTTTTATAAAATCATTTATAACAAAAAATGAATAATGCACATAAAAATTTGTGTGTGTGTGTGTGTGTATATATATGCCTCTCAACCTTCGATATAGGGAAACTATATTCTGCAGCATGAGAAGTCACTGCACTGCAAATTTGATCATAAATGGACTATAGTATATCTCTCTATATGAATGTTTCATCAAATTTCCTTATTTCATTATACATATAACCATATAAAGTTGGTCCCTCTTAAAATGTTCCCACTCATGTTTTCCTGTTTAGAATGACATATTTTCGTGGTCTCAACTAAGTAATTCTCCTTAAGATTTCCCACTTACAATGTTTTTTCATGATGCTTTTTCGAAAAATGTTATAAGCTAGATCCACTGTATACTATGTACATTGGAAGTTTAAGTGAGCTCTATCGTATTTTCGTTTTGACAAAATGGCAGAAAAATCTGAATGCTACTGCATTAAATTTTGTGTAAAGCATGGCGTTTCCCGAATGGAAACAATCCGGAAAATTCAACAGGCCTTTGGGGATGAAATAATGGGCACCACACAGAATAAAGGAGTGATACAACTGTTTCAAAGATGGCCGCACATTAGTGAGAGACCACTGTCAGGCTGAACTTCTTATTTCACTCCAGTGGTGTAGTTCATCATGAGTATGCATCACACGGCACAATCTCATCACCAAGGATTACTACCAAGATATTCTGAGTTGCCTTCGTGATGCTGTGAGACACAAGCAGCTGGACTTATGGGCTGCGGGCAATTGGCAGCTCAATCGCGATAACGCATCCACCCATTCTTAACATTTGGTGTGTCTGTGTTCATTTTGGTTTACTGGCCAGACACAACATGCCTGTGCTTCATCAGGCTCCCTAATTTTAAAGCATATTTTTGTGACTTTTGGCTCGCCTTCAAGCTGAAAATGCCCTTGAAAGGGATCATGTTTTGGTCAAACAAAAATCTGATGGCAGTCTTTTACACCTCACTCATCTATGGTGTGTTGCGACTGGCAGATTCTACAGGCAGATAAAAAAATCAAACATGCTCATCAGAATCGCCAACATGCATGCATGAAACCATGATTTCCTGGCTTTATTGGTTTACGCACAAAAAAATTATGGTTGGATACATTTTGAACGAACCTTATAAAGGATATTTATGTTTTTCCCAAGGATTATGTCACTCTTCACTGTCCATACACCCCAAAGAATAATGTTTTGCATTGTTCTGCAACAAACCATCAACTAACTGGAAATGTTCTGCAGTGAAAATTTCCATAATAGTGTTTTCTATATTGTTATAGTTCTTCCAGATTGATTCTGCAGTTAGCACTGATTGTTTTGCGACATATGTGACAGATTTTGGAATATTCTGCTTTGGGGTCCATACAAAGGTTTTCAACAGCTGTCTGATGTGAAGATGAATTTAGGAAAGAAAGAAAATTCAATTGCCTTTGCAGGGAATCGAACCCATGTCCTCTCACTTACCGGGTGAGCATGCCTAGAGCACTCACCCTGTTCCACCTTTCCTAAATTCATCTTTGCATCATCCAGCTGTTCAAAACCTCCATATTTATATTTTGTGTCAAACAAATATGAAGTTAGCAACATGTTTTTTTGCATCAGTAATTCATCTGAATAAATGATTTTAAATTATTCGACTTTCATACTTGGAAGTGCCTTGAAATGAATTTAACTTCATACAAAAAGTCACGAGATGCAAACGTTTATTGACCAAATGATTTATTCAACTAATCAATTGCACAAAGAAATTTTAGTCATTATGTAAAACTTTTAATACAATTTATAGCATAACAATTGAGTACAACAAATGAGTACTGTAAACCAGTGGTCCCCCCCCCCCACCCCATCTTACCCAGGACTCCTCATGGAGGAGCGAGACCCTTTCTCTACTTATTCAATGGAATTTATACAGAACTAAATTTATTGCACAAAATTATAAATAAGATTTACCTCTGTAACCTTGGACCAGGCATCAGGGTTTAAGCTGGATAAAAAATTCCTTTCGCAAGAAAGCGAAAGGGGGGGGGGAGCTTTAGCAAAATGCTACAATTCTAATGTAATGATTGATGGTTGGATGTCTACTCGTTTCGTACCTCCTATACTCATTTTTGCAAAAGTGGCTACTACTACTTTCGCATTTCGCGAAAAATGCGACCGTAGCTTAAACTTTGCCAGACACGGATCGATCCTGATTCCTGATGGGGGTAGTGATCACACACACACATTCCTCCCAACAGCTGGATTATATGGGAAAAAATGGGTCTGCATAAAATATGGGATGATTCAACACAATAAATCGCCCCTCCTGACATCACTATGGGTCCATACCCACCCTGGGCTAGATAGAGTTCAGTGCACTTCATTCTTGCACTTGCTTCCCAAGCCATGCAGACATGGGTTAAGATGACCCTGGTTCCATGGACAGCTCTGCTGGATTCTGAAAGCAGTCACATTTTTTCCCCTAAATATTTCATTCGAAAGCTATTTCTTCACAGCTTTCTGTGGCCCCTTTCATCTGATTTTCACGTGGGGCCCTACCCCCTACAATATCCCAAGACCGCAAGGGGTTCGTGTGGCCCCAGGTTGAGAACCACTGCTCTATACTCGTAGAAGAAAAAAAAAGACATTGCACATCAAATAGGAACTTGGAAAGAATAAATATAAAATAATCATCTCTAAATAATTTCCTTGATTGTCTTTATGGATAGTTATCACTGATCATGAAAAAAATATAAGTGAAATAACAATAAAATCAATCTGGTTACATTAAATAACATTTTTAAATGTGCATATTGCATTGTATGTACAGTATTTTGTATTGTGCAGTTGCTCTCTTCTCTCTGGGCTCAGTTTTTCTAACCTCAGATTTATGAATTATTTTTTTTTAGTCCATTCGAGTGTACAGAAAACAAGCACCAACTAATGTATCACAGGCACTTGATTTATTTGCGGAAATTTGATACAGTCGAGTCTAGATGTAACAGTCATGCGGAAAAGTGAAAAACAAAAAAAATATTTGATAATTGTTATAATCGATATATGATAAATACTCATTCAATGAGAAGGGTCCTCTTGAAGCAGTGTTTCTCAACCTATGATCTGCTGACTACGGATATTCCGCAGAGATAAAGCAGTTGATCCTGTGTTGAGCAGCAAACATACTTGAAAATTTAAGTATAGTCAAAATAAATTGTTCACATGTCACAATTATTAGCGATATTCACATGGGTTTGAGTAAAATATTAGATCTATGTACTAAGTCAGAGTGTGGTTCTCAAAGTATGCGTCACCAACTTCATCACAGGTAGGTTGTCGATATTGGTGTGTGCCTGTCCAGTGCTTTGAAGTGGTTCTTTAACAGACTGGGGAGCTGCAAATGTTGACTGAGGCAAGGGAACCTAGATGAGTAAAAGTTAAAGAACCACTGTAAGCTGTCCATCAAATCTAATTATTACAGATATTTTGATGGTCCTGAGGTTCACAAATACTGAGAAACGCTAACATAAAGAAACTAATATTATACTAGACCTCTTAATATTCAAGTGGCTCTGAGAATGAGCTAAACCCGCACTATCTGTAGTTATAGGAAATCATCTAACTATAGATGGCTCTGACAATACAGCCATAGCCTTTTGCCAAATAGTACAGTTGTACTTTACGTTCAGAATGTTTCTGAAAGAGAAATTGTGATTTTATGGAACTTAGTCCTGGGAAAATCCTATTTTTTCCAAAACCTTCAATGTATTCAATATTCGTAAAAAAGGTAATTTTTTTTTCGTCCTAAGTAATATTTTTTACATTATTTTGGTATTGCAGGTTCACTGGGATGGAAAAAATTCATTATTACCAATACTTTTTGCTATCTGATTTTGCTTTGAGTGGACTCGACTGTGGGGGGACTAATTATATGGATTATGGAAATTATTACAGGGAATGGAATAACAAAACAATGTTCAGATATGAATCAAAATCAGTAAGTATTTTGGGTGTTCAAAGCAAAAATGCACAGCTATAGCAATTTGGATACTAGACTATGGGGGGATCACAGAGAGGTGGCAGCACAATGTCTCAGCATTTTTAGCAGCAACATAAAATAAAACATTCTGATTTCAGAAGAGAACATATATGAAAAACTGGTATGTGTTATGTGTGCATCAAAGCTATTATACGTAGTTCGATTTCTGTGTAGAGGTGTGCCTAAGCATCGCAGCATGTAGTGATTTTCTCTACAAATTTGAATAAATAAACATAGACATCTGAGGGGTAAGATCGGAGAGTGATATCGCTGGAAAAATGTTTTGAATACACGAAAGTCCAACTTCTTTTGCTTTTTTATTTTTTAATGCTAGCCAAAGCAACCTACAAATGCAAGCAAATGATGGATTTAGTTTGATGTGCATCTTGTGTCAAAATGCATGGCTAGATTTTGAGTCATTTCAGTGTTGAAATGATGAATTACATACAAAATATGTGGAACGTCTTGGTAAAATCATCAAAGCACTTGAAATCATGAAGCTGGTTCAGAAATAATGCCTCCAATATCAGAAAAATCGCATTCTGTACTACATGAGGGATAGCCGATAGGTTCTGATTTGCCATTGCAGTAATCCTGAAACTGCCGCAGGATAAAATGTGGTTTCTTCTTTGCTAGATTTGACAAGTCTGCAATTAACAAGAAATCAAAATTATGAATCAAATTTCAGATAACGTTAAAAATTATCAGGGAAATGTCTCTCAGCTAACATAGCTTCTAAAAATTCTAGATCGTAACAGTACTGGCACCCTCTTGATACTGTTTCAGTGATTGCCTGAACTATGTCACCCAGTATTTAAATCATCGTGCCCTAAAAAAGATTTCGTTTTTCAATTGCATGCACTTTGAACAAGGTTTGGCGTCACGTTCTTGGTCAAAAATAGTCAACTCAATTTTACAAACCTCCAATTTACAAACTGGTCTTCTGTCCCGAAGAGCAGGTCATAGAACTAATGTTAAAATCTGGTCTATTTTGCTAACTCTCATTTCTATCAACTCCCAATTTTATGAACTTTTTTTTATGCTATTTATTTACTACTATTTTTGGTTATTTTATTCTTCCAGCCACTTTGGAGTTTGTTGTAATCAAAAGTAAACTTCCATTCATACGTTCCATGAGAGAAAATAGAGGAAGAGAGTTCAACATTTTGTCAGAAAGGAGGGTTCGATTGTTGGCAAGGGTGACTATTAATTAAAGATGCATTTACAACATGATTCACTTTTTGTGCATTATGGTTGTGCATTATGATAATTGAATAAACTGGTAGTTTCAGAAATGGTATGATGCATTACGTTATTGATAGGCCATTTCTAAGTTGAGAACTCTATTTCAGCCAACTGCTGTTCGTATACTTTCCTCTTCGCCATGCCAACAAAACGGTCAAAGATTGTTCTTTAATTAATTTCTTTCAAAATATATTTTTTTCATCCACTGTCAAGAACAATCTTGTATTGGATGAATCTTGAATGAACAATCTTGACAGTGGATGAAAAAAATATATTTTTAAAGAAATTAATTAAAGAATTTGATTTAACTTTTTTTTTTATTCTTGGAATACGTTCAGGGAATACACTGTACCATGCTAATTGCTTTTTTTTTTTATTAGTAAAAATGTTTGTAGGGGTTCAGAATGAATCACTTCAATTGTTTTATACAGGAAAAGTTTTTTTTTTTTTTTGGAAACATGTTTTTTGTTTGGTTAAATCTTAGGAACTGTTAAGTTGAGATATCACTGTTAGAACTTTTTTTTTTAATTCTCAATTTTATTTCAAAAATTAATGTTAAACCTTCTGTGTTTATTTTGTTACAAAAGGAAGTTTATAGACTTTCCTGACAAACTTGGACAGCCCGTTGTGCTTTATTATTAATAAATTTGATGCAGTCATCTCTCAGCATTGATTGAAAAAATACTGGGCATTGTTTAAAACAATGCCATCAGGGACCACACAATAGAAGAAACACATTCAATATCTCTTTGCACACATCAGTCCAGGTGTGTCTTCATTCTGAAAGATCTGCTGTTTCAGTTCAAAAAAATTCTCTTCATTCACACTAGTCAGGCGCAGTTCAGAATATGATCCTAATACGTTTCCAATGCATCAGAGACTGAATTGGTGTGTGAATAGGCCTTAAAGCTGGAAAACTTTGTAAACCAGAAATGTTTCTTTATGAGAAAAAGCCTGGGCTTTTTAAATCAGAATTTGTCTTAGAAGGAACTTTTAAATAATGCTCGATCTGCAGTGTGTTTTGCAAGTTAAAAAAAATCCAAAAGATGTGAATGATATTAGCACTTGAATCATCTTAGCAGTAATCTTCCCTCAGTGGAATCATCCTTCCCATTTCACTGTCGTTATTGATATGTTTTTTTTTATCGTACAGCGGACCTCAGTATTCACAGATTTCATATTTGTATCTTTTTCCCAGTTTTCTGGAAAGCACTTTTCAGTGCTAATTCTAGCATCGGAACAAGATATGAATTGTACATGTAAAATAAAAGTTTAAAAAAAACCCCTCCTGAAGGTTTTTAGTGTTTCTGGAAATGTTTCTAAAAGACTGCCATTTAAATGTTCCTTTGAAAGTCAAGAACTTGGAAGAAAAATATTAAATATTGACAATGTTTAGCTTCATTGCTACAGTTCCTCAGTAGTATGTCACCGATGAATCTATAATTGGATATATTGAGGAAAAAATGTACTTAGGATTGGATCAGCATTTGCTGCAGCTACAACTATATAGGCGTGGATCCACATGTCTCTGGTCCAGAGTCAGAGGCTAGACTCATCAATGACACATTCTTCACATGTAGGAAAATTGGTAGAGGAAACCTTGTTACTATACTCTAACAAATTTACTGGAAGGAAGAAACAGCAGCTAACAGGCATTAATGTTCATAATGTTCTTTCAGAAAACATAGCATATAATCACTGGGTACCCCTTTCTAGTTTGGATGCCCAAAACACAAAAGTTTTATTTGTTTATTCACAGATTTTCCGTATTCACGGTGGACCCCAGAACTTTTACTCCCCACGAATACAGAGGGACGACTGTGTATATATATATATATATATATATTTGTTTTGCATAAAATAGTATTTTAGAATGATTGGCAATTGCGAAACCAAATTGAATAAAAAATTCTGACACCATATAGAAGGAGAATAACTGGTTATGTTTTTTTGCGTATAAGATATTGTGTCATTTGGTTGTCATTTTCAGCAAAAGTGACAAATTTAATTTTGTGAGCAGAAATTTTCATTTACCTTTTAATACATATCCTGAATCCATGATAGACTTCTTTTCTGTTTTCCAGACTCTGTAGAATTGAAGGTAAAGCCCGGCGTAGAAATTATTAACGACACGAATAACATCATTTACTCTATTGCATTCCCTGGGTAAAAAAAAAATTCTGTTAAAATACCTACAGCAACAAAGAGACCATTTAAAATTGAGTTGTATCCCCCAGAAATCTTATTTAAGCTATTTAAGAAATAATTAACTTGAGATTAATAGAGATTGCGAGTAATTTTATTTAAGTCAGTCTGTTTTCTTTTAATTTAAACCAGAGTTTTTCCTAAACTTTTTATTCCATCAACCCCTTCAAGATATTTTTTTTCTCTGCCTCTCAACTCAAGCCAACCCGTAAGACACTATGTTAAACTCGTGCCTTCTACCACACTTGGCACCATTCCATTCTATTGCCCACTTTTGGAAATACTGACTTGAACTAGCTGTTATCACATTAGATCACTAGATATTGCAATCAAAAAATCTGGGAATTAATTTCCTTTGCAGGGATATAAATGGAGGGTTGGGGGTAGAGTTTCAGTTCAAAAAAAATCAAAATTAATGTTTTTGTGGTTTTGTATATCTCAGTACCGTTTCTTTCAACCACGTAAAACATCAGAGGCAAAAATGCTTTCAGTCTGCTGTAATAAAGGAGAAAAGATTCTTTTAGTCACAATGAGCAGGTGGAAAATCGGTGGTTCCCAACTTTGAGGTGCGAATGCAAGCCGATCTTCCCATTAAAAAGTCTCGCCACAGAGAGCACAACAGGCCTACAACAATACAATTATTCAATCATTACATTTCACTCATAGTTAGAAAAATTGATGGCAGATGGAAGCATTACACAGAAACAAACTTCACGTCAGGTTCACTACACATACACGTACATTCCAACATGTACCAATTCGTTAGAAATTCCATAGAGGAATATGGACAATGTGCATGTGTGGTTCAGTAGTAGTAGATAGAAAAATGCCCAGAGTTCAGCGAATGTACAAAAAGCGATATTAGAGTGTTGTTTTTTTGTTTTTTGTTTTTTTTGCTTTACTGATGTGTAGTTCATGCTTTGTGCTTATGAATTTAAGGTTAGTTTGTGTATCAAAACTATCACAGAGTACAGATTTATGTTTTGTCCTGCACAAACGTCCTATATCGAGATTCCAAAGGAATGGATGGAAGTTATAAAAAGCGGTCATGTAAAATCATCTCCTTTCATAGTGATTGACTGTAAACGAGAAATTTTTAAAGCTTGGACAGATTTTTTTTAAAGCCTGTACTAAAAAAATGCTTATATATATATACTGCTGACAAGGCCAATCGGATGTTTTCATGCAGATAGTTCTACACCATGTTTAGTGTACCATGATTCCAGTTTCTTTGGTAGTCAAAGTTACTGTTAAAAACAAGCGAAAAGGAAGAAAGGATCATCAACAAGAGAAGGACATGCCTATCAAAGAATTAAAAGTTTTGTGCAAGGCTCCAATTTTAATCTCTCCAGCGAAGTAAAATGACCTACAATCTTTAAGAGCTTTCACAACTTGATGTGGGATGGACGTGAGAGCGATGAATCTATACCTGACAATGAGATGACTAAGGGTAATAAACTTTTTTTTTTTCACTGAATATTTTTCTGCACTTACCACCAATAATTTTTCATCTAATTTTAACTTAATTCATCATACCATAATCAAATATCATAATTATTCAAATTTCGTTCAATGTATGTGTGTGTTTTCGGTTTCAGAATCCTGCTCAAACTACATGTTTAGGGGGGGGGGGGGGGGTGAAGCCAAAAAAAAATTTTATACAACCATTTTTTTTATTCGCTTCTTGAAAATAGTTTGGTTTGAGTTTTACATAGCATATACCATGATATAAAATTAAAATAAAGTTTCTAAAATTGTAATATTAAACTACATTTTTTAAAGAAAGACTTTGTTATATGGACTGAAACCATTTTCCCCAACTCTTCAATCATATATATTTATTTAAATACAGCATACATGCAGGGGGTGTTTCACCTGAAGTAACTCTTGAACTATTTGCTATAGAGACATACTTCCAATTAGAAAAGTATTTAAATAATATTTCCGTATTAGATGTGTAATTTAATTCAATAAGGGCTGTATATGTGCTGAAATACAGAATTTAATTTTTCGTACACTCCCTGTGTGTGTCAAAAACGTAGTTAGCAAGTTGTTGCCCTGTCTCTCCTGAGCCCAACAAAAAATATTCCATGTTTCTAACTGCAATATTCATTATGATATTTGAATTCGAAACTCACCGAAAATGGGGGAAAAAAACAGCATAGGATGAGCTTGTCTGTTAGTTTATATGGTTCTTTCCCTCATTTTCAGCGAGTTTCAAATTCAGATACCTGAGCAAATATTGCACTTCATAGATTTTTTTGAAGGGGGATTAGGAGAGACGCAATTATCTAGAAGTCAGATGATGGGAGGATTTTATGAAAAATTAAATTTTGTGTCTCTGTACATTGAGTTTTGAATCACCCTGTATACAAACTTTTAGAGGAGGTAGAAAACACAGAAACAAAAGAGAATCACATAGGAATGTATGACTATGAAAAACCAACCTGATCAGCTGGAGGACAAACGGAGATGCAGAAATGACAAGCCAATAATGGGTTGAACTGTTTATTTAGCGATACTTTACATGCAGACAGACAGTTACCCACACTCGAGAGCACCCCGTCGCAGCTCCAAGCATCCATGAAGGTTACTGTCAATGTCCATGGATTCGGATCCGGGCATAGAACATCCAAAACATGTTCTTTACCCATCGAGCCTGGGGTAACCACCAATAGATGGAGCCTTCATTTCCCACCCAACTCCACTGTTGGAAAATTGCCATGTGGTGATATGACTGAAGTTGGTGTGTAGTAAAGTAGCTGCAAACGTCCGTGAAATGCAGGGTATTTTCGAAAGAGTTCAGCAATCAATGTGTCACCATTGTGAAGCATGCATAACTGTGGATGGTAAGAACTTTGAGCACTTGTGAAACTTAACGTGTACACGTACCGTCCGTGTGTAAAGTATCGTTAAATAAAGAGTTTCCACCCATTATTGGCTTGTCATTTCTGCATATTCGTTTATCCTCCAGCTGATCGGGTTGGGTTTCCAGTCATACATTCTTATGCGATTCTGTATATACAGCCCTTAATAAAATAAATCACACTTCTAAGACGGGCACATTATTTAAATACTTTTTCTAATTGAAAGTATGTTTCTATATCCAATGGTTGAGTTATTCGAGTGCAAACTGATACTTCAGTTTTCACCCTGTATATCATGATCACCTGTTCAAAACTTCAGCTCTAAGTGTTTCCAAAACTATTCGAGTGATATTAATTCCCATGACACTGAATGGAAACTCCTGAAAGAAAAAAAAAAGCTAATAATTTTTGATAATTCAAAAAATTATGGAAAAGTGAAAGTGTGTGGGTTAAAAATGAACTATCAAAATATAAATTTATTTATCCAGTATGATATACAAGGGTCATTCCAAAAGTAAGGTCTGATTGATTATAAAAATAAAAAGAACCAATTTATAGAAACGAACATGCATTGCTGGTTCTGAACACATGCATACCCTCACCCATTTTTTTATGCACTCATATCATATTGTTTTAATTTTGAACTTTTGCGTTGAAAGATTTCTCAATTGGCTGGAATATTTTTCCTACCATTTACATTATATTCTCAACATTATTCACTGCATAAATATATGGACTATAATGTGCTGATGAAGTAATCCCATCTATAATATGTTCAAAGGAGTAGTGGAAATCAATGTGCACACTGTTTACTTGATCAAATTTTTTTTTTTTTTTTGTAATAGCTAAAGATGCTTCATTTTTGAAACTTGTAGAATTATTCATCCTGGTTACTTGAAGAATACTTCCAAGATATTTAGACTATGCCTGTAATTCATGATTGGAGCGTTATCATTTTTATCTGAAAGCAAAATCATTTAGTGCAGAGAAACTGAATCTCTCACCTGATGTTCACTGTGAGAAAGCACTGAAATTTCTTGCCATAGTTGAGAAACCCTGGAATCTTGAAGAAGGTGCAACAAATTGTATAAACCAAGGAATCCAACTCCTCTAAGATCAGTCCCTGGATCTACACCTGTAAAACACATAGTCATTTATATTCAACTGAACTTGTGACTTATAATGAAAGACATTGGTCCCGTCCTATTGGATGTCCTTTTATTAGATCAAATGTAGTGAAATAAATGATAAATTTTTGGTCTCTTGAGCATCAGTCTTTCGACTTTGTAGACTTAAAAAAATTACTTAATAAAATAAAATTACGAAATGCTGTATTTCAAATTGAAATTTATGTCTGGATTTCAAAGTTTTCAGGACCATTGTTGATTAAAGTGTCAATCACATATGGTAATTATGATTTCATTCTATTGATTTTGGATGGATTTTTTATTTAAATTCTCTTGAACTAAACATTTTATAAATTCTTAAAAATGCAGTGAAACCTCCTGTAACGGTAGCAATGTAATGATGCAATCCCAGATGTTTACCTTTGCATCATAGCATGTGTTTATCTAAGATCATACATAAAACTAAATGACAAATAAATTTCAGCATGTATGTGTACTAATAATACAGCAGATCACCTTGAAAGCCTATGTCTTCCCAGTGGCTCCCATAACGTGGACAATCATGAAGACTAGCAGTCATTTTTTTGTATATAGTTTGTAGAACTTGAACATGTATGCTATCAGCCGAATCAAATGGACCTAAAAATTTTGATACACATGGTAAATACATTATAATTTCATTGGGAATTCATGCACAAAAAATATCAATTTTTGAGTATAAAAATCGCATTACAATATTTTCTTTGAATATGGGAAAGATTGACAAGAGGTAAAAAACATGGGTTAACAAACATTTTTGGCTTGCAAGCCATATTCCATCTAGGACAGTGGTTCTTAACCAAGGGTCCTTGAAGAGGTTTTGGGTGATCAATGAGCTTGGAGGAGAAAACAATTTAATGTTTGTAGATTATTATGTGCTGAATATTATTCTGAAAAGGGATCTGTGGCGTCTGTCTTATTGTCACAAAGGGTCCATGAAATACAAAAGGTTAAAAACCCTGGTCTAGGATTACTTTTGCAGGCCATGCAGGAGCTAAATTATACTTCTTCCTGGAACAAATATCAGTGAAAACACTCATAGGTGGAGATAAACTTGAAAGTCTGGTGGTCATTATTGCTGGGGAAGGGGGCACGATGATGTCAATTCATATAAGCCAACCCATAGCTTCTACTGCATCCAGGAGAAAATATTGTCTACTTTGGGAAGCATTGGTTTAATAAAACTGGCCCTGTTTTTTTTTTATCCTTGTCAAACTAAATGTCACCCTCCCCCACCCATACTTAATTTGAACTGTACTGTAAGTTAACTCTCCTTTAATACTAATGATTACTACTAAACAATACATGCAACTCGTACATATTCCTCTACAGAATTTCTAACAAATTGTTGCATGCTGGAACTTGTTAGATGCCACACACACAATCAGAACACATTATTATGCTGTCTGAATTGTGCTGCTTTTGTGTTTTGCTGGTGCTGCCATCTGTCTTCCATATTTTGAAGCAAAGATGGTCAATGATTGAATTTTCGTGTGGTGTAAGTATCACGTTCCAGGTCTGCCTGCTCTCTTCAGGGAGAATTTTTCAAATGGGAGACGGGCTCGTATTTACGCCTTGAACTTGGAAAACTGCATAAAACCTGCTTTAACCAACCATCTCAGTACCACCATTGGAGTTCGAACCTGGAACCTCATGATGTGAGTCTAGTAGGATGCCTACACAGCACCCTGTAAGTTGATTCATCGAACTGTTTGCTATTTTACTGGTCCTCAAAAACTGAAAAGTTGAGAAATGCTGGTAATAATACAGTAGACTCTCGCTAATCCGGAACATCTCGGACCAGGGTGTGCCAAATCATTGAAATTGCCAGATTAATGGAAGTTAATTAAAAAGCCCATTTAAATAATATTAACTTCTACACACAGTATGCAGTGCCATGTTTTACTCTTCTGTGCTGGAAGAAAACCTGCTTAAGAACACTGGATTACTGGACAGGCTGGACTAGCATATGACCGGATTATCGAGAGATTACTGTATATAGATAAAATAATATTTACATTGAGCAAAAGTGAATATAAAGTCTCTGTCTGGAACTAAAGCTGGATGAAGCCTAGGTGGGCCAAATATACAATGAAATAATTTTTCCAATCTAGTTTTCTGATTGACTGGCTTTATGCGTTTCTGAAAATACAGAAGAAATATTTAAGTTTAAAAAATATATACATATATTTATCCACATTTTGCTTGGTGACTTCGTGATGCTTCTTCTGGATTTTTGCCCTGTAGCCCAGACACTACGAGCATTATTAACTGAGCTTGCACCTCAAACATTTCTCTGAAAAACCTCTGACATATAAAATGTGTGGTGTTTTCATATATATTTATTTATTTATAGTGAAATGTGCGTTGAATAGAATTGAAAGATAGTTCCATCATTGCTAACGAGTGCTTTGATCTACACCTTTATTGAAACAGAATATTATTTCAGTCTCTCGATGTTCTGTTTCGTACAGGTTCCACTGCATGTGTGTGTATAAAGTCATACCTCAGCTAAGGAAGATTATTTTTATTTACAAAAACCCCAGCAGGTGCAAAATTCATTTACACTGAAAAAGTAATAATAATAAAAGTAGTCAGTAGGGAAAGTACTTTGCATATGAAGCCAGGTCAAAATCTCCAATAGCAGAAGCAAATCTTGCATAGGAGGTGCATACAAGTTCTGATGGCAAACTGTTCCAGATTCTCACTGCACAGCATCTGTACCTTTGTAAAAAGCAATCTCTTCTGGCTGTTGGTATTCTTATTTGAAAGCGATGACTATGTAGGTTGGCTCGTCTGTCCAAGATCTCGAAGAAAGGTTCTCCCAATGCAGATAAACCATTTAGTAGAATAGTTTTTAACACAAATAATTTGTTTCAGAATCAAATTTTTGTTAGTTGAAAGTCGGTTTCTCATTGGTTTCTATGAAAAATTGTTTAATTAGTTCCAGGTATGGCCCAAAATTTGAAGATAAGTTTTGTAAAATACCAAGAAGAAACACCGTAGCAAAGAAAAAAAATTGACCGAAGGCTGAAATGAACAGCTCCAATATTGGATGAAGGAGAATTTAAAGGATGATGCGATATTGAAAATAATTTTATTTTGCCCTACGTACAGAACCCATTCGTGTTAATAGGTGTCCTTTTATGTGATAGAGTCAGCTCATTTCTGTGTCTCCTATACACAGATGACAAAAGTAATCTAGAATGGCAGATAGTTTAGTTTTGTGTTAGAATTCTTGCATACACACACACATAACGTGTGCACCGGAAATATTCAAGTCTACAAGCAGCTTTTTTTTTTTTTTTAAATCTATTTTCTCTTGTGTGGTGTAACTATTCATTTAACCATCATTGATTTGAAAGCTTTCTGTAAAAGAAAAAAAAAAGACGTCTGGAAAGTAATTCTGAGAGGATGGCATAAATTAAAATGGTCTTGATTGACAGTAACTCTGATGATGATTGTGTGAAAATTCAGTTCACAATGCTACTGTGTGCTTCCATGTCAATTAAAATGTTTCTTAGCTGAATCCATGTTTGTTATCCAAGGTAGAAACATATCGCAAATAAAAAATCTTTGTAAACCACTGTAAGCTCAGGTATTCATTAGCCAAGGTACCACTGTATATATGTTTGTGTGTGTATGTTATATATTTAGGTGCAGTCATCTCTATCTTTCAAATCGAAAATGAGGAACGTCTCATTTTTTTGGATACATAATTGTTAGTGCTGTAGGTTTGCTGATTTGTATAGCTAAGAGATTGGAATAGAACCATACATTTCAGAACCCAGTAAAAGCATCCTGAAGTCGTCTAGACGCAAGCAATAAGAGCTTATGCTTGTAATGTCATCAATAACTTGTTTGTTGTGAAATACTTATAGAGAAATAAATTATATCTCTGGTATATATATATATATATATATGATTATAGGGAAAAGGGGAGTGACTTTTCGACTTCACACACATCATGTTAGTTGTATTTTTAAATCATCAACAAAAAATATATATAATTGAATTAATTACTAATTCGTTTTCAAAAATTTAAATAATTAGACCAAAAAATAGTAGCCAGATGACTGGTTAAATATATATAATATAACCAAATAATATAGATACAGTTTTACTACTACTTTAACTAAATTTAAAGAAATTACTTCTCTGGCATATAACATGCCATTCCCTCCTGCCAGAGGCACGAGTGTAGAATGTCCTTGGAAAAACAAGAATATAGAAAATGACGT
Organism: Pholcus phalangioides; assembly: GCF_987345545.1. Classification (NCBI taxonomy): domain Eukaryota; kingdom Metazoa; phylum Arthropoda; class Arachnida; order Araneae; family Pholcidae; genus Pholcus; species Pholcus phalangioides. The sequence goes on from NW_028301608.1 coordinate 110,866,105, forward strand.
TTGAATGTTTACTCTATGGAAGTTATTTTTCTAAACTGTTTTGTGACGTGTTTCAATAGGCATATACATTTGCTTTTCAGGCAAAACTTAGATAGCAAAATAATGTAGCCGACCAGCTGATAAAAAAAAGAAAATTGTTCACATTCGTGCTTCTGACATGCGAGGGATGATATTAAAGAATATTTTCTGCATATAAATGCCGAGATGAACTTTGGGAAGAGAAGTTTTGGAGACAAACAAGACAACAAAGTTTCCTGGTGGAGATGCAACAACTTTTCTTTCCAAAGTTCATCGGCATTAATATCTATAGAATATCTTTCTTTATTAAAATAAAATTGATATATGAATTTTGAATACAAGATATATTGCATCACTTTTGAGTTCAATAAATTATCTGGAAATTTTCATTGCAAAATAAATATTAAAAGGCATTGAAAACCAAAAAACTTAAGAACAAAAAAACTAGGATTGAAACATTCAGTGTTTCAAATGTTATCTTATATCTAAATATATTTATACATAATCTATGAATGTTCTTTTCCTTTTATGTTAAAGATAGAAAGAAACATACATGAAATGAACTCAAGTCCTTTGAACGGAAGTAAGATAAAACTTCTTCACATGTTATAACTGGACTATCCCGGACAATTGGCTTCACTGCTGAAAAAAAAAATTCTTGAAAACACTAATGTACAAGAAAGTTTTTTTTATAATTAAAATCTTCAATGATAAACAAGAAACTTATTAATTTGTCTGAAATCCTAGAGAACTTGTTTGTTCTATTTTGTTATTCGAGGGGGATAAAAAAATGAATAAATAATCAAATCAAATTTATTCATTTCAACATACAGATTTAACATCAGTTTCGTAAAACATCATCCAGAGGCTGTAATGCCTGTATGGATGATGATTGAAAATTTACATGATAATTAATGAATAAAATATATAAAACATATGACACGAACAGAAACATTAAAAAAACACACATATATGACATAGACGAGACAAAATTATCAATGTCAAAGAAAAACAATGTAAAGATAAAAAAATCAACGAAAAACATACACAACACAAAAAAGACAAAGTTCTTAATGCATGACGAGAAATGTAAAATAAACAAAACAGTAGATATATATAAAAAATATATACAAAAAATGAAACACACATACATAGATAACACAAACAAGAAAATTTTTTAATTGAAAAATATACATAATTAAAGTGGCACAGCTAAAGTGAATAAATTTTATTGCTCCTCCTAAAGTTCAAAATAGGAGTCTACATAGTCTATTGAAATTAATAATTTGAAATAATGAAGATAAATTTAAAATAAGATAGATGAGAGGAAACAAAAGCACGAGGGTGAGGGGAAAGGATTTCTATGATTCGATAAGTACTTTTTGTTGAAAATTAGCTGCAAATAAGCTACATTTTAACAGAACTCTTACTAATTCAAAATCAGTTGTCAATCATTTGAAAACAAGATTTTTATAGCCTGATAATAAATGAGTGACTTGTTGATTAAACTTTTTAAAAGTACAATATCGTAATTGTATGCTTGTATCAAGACACTTTTACAAAATGTTTGAAAATACTGACTGCAAATAATGCCTATGCCAGCATAGCGTCAGAACAAGCTGGTCTCCCATTTGAAAAAGATCTGCTACGTCCGGAGCAGCAGACATTCAACACAATACTTACAAAACATGAAAATTCTGACATCTGCCTTTTTCTCCTGCAAATGTGGAAAACAGATGACAGCACCAATAGAACATAAACAATGCCTAACTCTAACAACATAACTATGTTGGGGTCACACATACTCTCAGAACATGAGCTCGGCATGTACTGATTCGTTGGAGATTCCTCAGAGGAATGTTTATGAGGTGCATGTATATTAAGTAGTAGTAGTAGATACTGGTAAAATTTGCGCATAGGTGTGAATGTAACATAATGCACATGAAGTGTAATTTGATGAAGCATTGCATTTTTGATCCATGTTCATAAACATATTTCTATATTAAAGGAATCGAATGTGGATTGACTGAAAGACTTATTAAGAAAATTAATTTGTTGTATAATAATGAATATTGTGTACACATGAATATAACTTATTGTGGTGTTAATTAGGCCCAAAAATGTATAAATGAATTTACGTGGTAGTATTGAAGACACTGTTTCCCATTCTTCTTTGGCACTTTCAATATCTCTTTGCGCTTTAATCAAATCTGAAACACAAAGTAACCTCCTGTAATATCCATCAAAACATTCAACTTAGTAGTAAAAACTTAGCTCAAGAATAACATAATGACACAACTGTTATTTTCTCAGGTCACGGAATGTCAAGGAAAGAAAACTCTTCGTTCTGGTTCCTGGCCGAGACTACCAACTTTACTTCCAAAGTTTATATCTTCGCATCGATATTCAGCAAGTCTCTTTCCTTGATAAGAACGTTCGAAGAGAAAAGCATAATAACTAAAATTCAATTCCATACCAATGTGGTCCCTGTGCTTCAGGAAAGCTGGTTTCATCAAAGTATCTTGGCTCTAGTATTGAAAATACACCAAATAGAAAAAATGTGAAAAATATAATTTGGATTAAGTTCTTTTATGAAATGCATCTCTATAATTATAAATTTTGAAATCAAAAACTTTTTTCTTTTCCAAAGCTGTGACTTTTTTTCAGTAATTTCTATTTGCAAGTGACAAACTTTACAAGTTCAGTCCATGTTTAATTAGACACCCTAACCCTTACAGCGACAACGATGAGATATCTCATCTAATTTGTTCACTTTTATTTAAGCAATCATGAAAAATATCTTGTCTCCTTAAAACCCTATATTTTTGGCAATCCCAAGCTCAGCTACTGCCTTGAAGTTGTCTTTACAGTCAAACATGTTTTTTCCATTTCCCTCCACTCCAACCTGTCTAACTGCTAGTGCATGGAGGCAGCTTTTGCTCAGTCTGATAACAGAAGGAGAAAGAATGTTTTTTCTTTCCATTTGAAGTAGTATAGCATTATGCATACAGCATAAATAATAGAAAATTATGAGTTTTTCCTCTCCCTTGTTTTTTTTTTTATTTTCTGTGTTGGAGGGATCATTTATCAACTCAAGCAATCAGAAAAAAATTCTAAAATTTTTTTTTTAAAGAATTACCATATTTTTTAACATGTATAAGGAACCCTTGTGTATAGCGGCTTAGGTTTTCTGAACATTGTTAAGCGGTGGTCAAAAAATCGAATAGAATGCTTGGTTTCATTTTCAGAAAAGTCTCTTCGCGTTCTCCTAAAGTCATTCTTCCGCTTTTCCGAGGCTTAGTTCGTCCTGGACTGAAGTATGCTGTAAGGTTTTGGAGACCATACCTACAGAGGGACATAGACTTGGTTGAAGGGGTGTAGAGAAGAGCTACGCGTGTCCTTATTGGCACACAGGGCTTGAGTTATGAAGAGAGACTTCATTTTTTGAATATGTTTACATTGGATGAACGCAGGTGTCGAGGAGATATGACCACACCAGAATAGAATTTAGAGCCGATTCCCATCCTTTTGGGGACGACTGTCGGCTTACAAACTGGCCAAGAAGGCCTATGAAGAGTGGAAAAGGAAGAGAATTCAGAAGAAAAAGAAGAAAGAATTGGAATTTTGTCAACAGACTAGTACAAATTTAAGTCAGGGTAAGCCGCCGCCACAACCGAATTTTTTCAGTCCCGAAGCAGGCACACTCTTACTACAGTTCAATAATCATCAGTCAACTTCTCACTCTAGTTCGCAGATGGAAAAAAAGAGGACAAAAAAACACTGTATGGGTGTCGCAGCGCAAAAAACCTCATTCAAATTGAAAAGTTCAATAATTATTATGTGGTAGAAGCATGTACAAAAATGAAGAAAAAATACACTATACAACAGTTCTGTTCAGTAAGTGCTCATCAAAAATAATATATGCTAGAAAAATGTTTATGACCTACAAAACCAGTATGAAAATGAAAAAGAATTGAATAAGTCCCAAAATTCAAGTGAATTCTTTATTTACCATATATACTTCAGAATAATGAATTTTATAGCAGATTCCAATCCAGGTGAGAAATTCAATCGAGGAGATATGATCGAAGTGTTCAAAATTTTCAATTGGAAGGATAGGATGGACCATGAACTTTTAGTACACTGCCAATCGACTGCTTTTACAAGGGGACACCAGTATCGATTGGTAAGGGACAATGCAAGGTTATGGTGTCACGGGAGGGGGGGGGGGAAATTTTTCTCTAATAGGGTTGTTAATAAATGGAATAGCTTAGTCACTTATGTAGTAAATTCTAACACAATTGACATGTTTGAAAAGAAATACGATAAACATGTTGGGGTAAATCGAGAAGCTATCCATACTTAGAATAAAACAACCATAAGTATTCTTTATGGGCATTGTAAAATATTTATCATGTATATATATTGTTTACGATTTTTGTTTATTGCATTTTTAATTGGGTTGCTATATTTTTGAAATATTTGACATCCATATTTTTATGGGCATCTTTTCTCAGCCACCTCGTTGGGCATTTTGTCTGTTGTGGCGTTGTATTTGTATAAGGAATTCCGTGATTTTTTTGGGCTTGAAATTTAGGAAAAAAAGTAGGAAGCATATATATCTCTTCTCTATCATACTATCTGTGTATAAGAAACCTCCTGCTATTTTGGGGACCCAAATTTTAGCAGAAAGGGATTCCTTATACACATTAAAAAATACTGTAATTTAATTATATAATAAAACTATACAGTGAAACTCCTATTTTTCTACTCCCTGTAAGGATTAGAGCACCCTCAATATTTTCAAGTCAAGCTCAGCACCCCAAGGGTTGTTATAAAAATCAAAATATCAAGGCTCAAGTTTAGCGACCACGGGTATTATGCTTAAACAGTTCTGAAACCTCCTCTGACCACCCTCTCAAAAGTACATAGATGGTTCTTTTAAATGTGTACTCTGATGAAGACTAAAAACAACTCTTAGTTGATAAGCACTAAGATGATTGCTGAGATGGTAGCAATTATTATGACTACCCTTGAATGAATGTACCTTTCTCACAGAAAATTGCATAACCCATAGTTTGCATAAGTCTGGGTATTGCTGTATAATACTTTTCTCCAATCCCTTGAACATTTTTATGCAACACAGGCTAAAAATTGCATAAGGTCCGAGCCCCAAGAGCACTCAATATTTGAAACAATCTCCATAACAACTACAGAAATAATCAATTCTCAACAAGTTGAATACTTGCTTAAGTCTAAGTTTTTTTCTCAGCTTCAAAGCTTTCAATATTATATTAGTGTTGAAATTTTTCTCTAACTCAAAGTTTTCTTCCTTTAAGTCAAAGTTTTTGGATGCGAGATGAATATAAAAACAGCATTTTTATCCTCCCAGTGAGGAATTAAAGGTGTGGTGCACATAAATACAAAGGAATTTTTCCTCTCCTTCCCACTTCTCTATTAGAGTTTTTTACACTCTTATCATACCGGTATAACTCATGTCTATCGCCATGGACAATTTACTACTGTATGAGTAAGCATATAAATAAGCATATAAGTAAGCATATAAATAAGCATATAAGTAAGCATATAAATAAGCATATAAGTAAGCATATAAATAAGCATATAAGTAAGCATATAAATAAGCATATAAGTAAGCATATAAATAAGCATATAAGTAAACATATAAATTTTACAACAGTATGAGTGCGGTGTCTGATTTTTCACTGCCCCATGTGCAGGACCAGATTTCCACATGGATATTTGTCCAGAGAGAGCCCCCTCATAAATTCAGGACTGGACAAATCGCAAAAAAAATCTAAGCACCAGAACAATTTTTCAAACGCCAAAAAAGTTTTTACCTGAAGGAAAAAAGTCCAAAATAATGCTGATTTTGACTTTTTCAGGGCATAATGACCCTCTTTCATGTTAGCAATTATGCTGTTATAAATTCCAATCATTTTGTGCTGCTCTCTGCCCACAATTTAGTAACTACACAAAAAAAATTTTAGTTGCCAATACCTATATTTTAGTCACCATGGCGACCTGGTGCTAGGATTTGTCCAGCCTTGGTATATATTTTTCTCAAACATATAAATTTTATTTGGTAAAATTTTTGAAAATCAAGGAATTTTCCCTCAATCACATCATATTATTTCCAATGCCCATTATTAGCACACAAACCAGGGTTTAAGCTAGATAAAAAAATTCCTTTCGCAAAAAAGCGAAAATGCTACAATGCTAATGTAATGATTGATAGTTGGAGGTTTTTGCATTTTGCAAAAAATGCAACTGTAGCTTAAACCCTGACACAAACCCCTATCAAATATCAATTTTAATATTGTACCAATCAGTAATAGACTTTACACAGCGACTTACAATGCACCTATTGTGATATTAACTCCACGACAAAAATGTTTCAGTGTGTCGCAGTGTTTTGTTCAATTCCTAAATTTCACATCTTTTTGACCGTAATATGATTTATAAAACGATGAGAAAAGAAAGTTTGCATGTTTGATCAACATGAAATCCTCAAACCTTCATGAAGATTCTGTATATTTTCAATGCAAAATTTTATGCATCTGGTCTTGCAAACACTTTCAGATTACATTTATTTTTAACTGCAACAACCTTGGTTCAGGTTGGTGACAGAAATGTTAAATAACAGAGGTTTAGAAGTGACATTTCTCCACATATTGAGACAGCATTGAATCATCATTGACAACATCACCAATATCAAACTGTTCTAGAAAAAGATCATTCTTATTAAAAAAGATAAAATCATCAGTTTGCTCAAGTCTTCTACAAGAAAAATTGTCATCTTTAGCTTTATTGTACAGTGAAGCTGAGATAACTCAAAAATTAGATTTTGATGACATTATTGATGATTTTGCTCATATGAGAGAGCTAAACAACATTTATTGTGAGATATTTCATTTCCCATTTAAAATAGTGCATATCTTTTTCTTTTTTTTTTTTTTTTTTGTGTTTACAAGCAGCATGTGCTGTATTTGCTGAAGTACCAATCCTCTTCTACCACAGTCGAGGGGATTGTGTGCCCCACGAAGTCAAAGTTGGGTCCTGCGGAAGTGGTGACACTATAGAGATATATTATGTTTTTAATACATTTATGGGCCAAAGAAAATAACAATGTCTATATTAAATAGTTGATAAGGTTTTCGCGGCCATCATTTGATAAAAATTGTTTTTTCGGGTTCGAAGACCGTCGTCCGTTTGAGTTTGTTCTCAACGTTTCCCCATGTCTATATTGTTGTCACTTGGGGTGGTCTTTGCTATAGTTCAGGAGAGAGACTGCACTGTCTCTATTCAGCACAGCATGTTATAAAGAAAGGAAAGTTGTCTCTCTGTTGTATAGGTAGCACACTTTTATATGAAAGAGGACCCAGGTTAGATTCCCAGAGGGCGACAGCTAACTTTTCTCCCAAAAGTTCGCATCAGAATAGCAACCAGAAAAATTTCTCTCCCAATGTATTACACGAGTCATAAAATAACATCTTTCTGTTTGTAAATAATTTAAATTGACTTTAGAGGGACTTCTGGAGACATTCCGACTGGGAAGGAGAAAGGCTCATAAAATATCACAACTTTGTAGCTTGCCTCCAGGATGTGTTTGGGGGGGGGCGGGCTGAGACTATTAAAAATTAATCCTTATGATGAAACCATGCTACATAGTTCTAGGTGGGGAAAAAATGATGGGTGATTTTTTTTAACTCACCGGGAGAATAGTATCTCCTATTTGATCATTTTCTTCGTTTTCCTCAACAGTATCTAATTGACATTTCCCAATGGCGCACATTTTGGTATGGGTTTAATAATTTCTTTTAAAATATTTTGTTTCGTCGCTAATCGCTACAAAAATCCTAGCATATTATGATTAATGAAAGCATTTCAGTTCATATTTTCTTTTATTGAAATAGAGACATTTTTCAATCCAATTTTTTTCCCTGCAGTATATTTGATCACTAGAGCATAGATGAGAAATAAGGCGATATTTACAATTGTGTTTTTGTCAACAACCAATATGTTACCATGGCGACAGTACATTATCTATTAATGACCGCTGCCAGATATGCAAAAAAAAAAATTTCAGAAAATTAAAAAAAAACAAGGATGATTAGTAAAAATAATACTTTTTATTCAATATTCGTATGTTTACTTTTTACTTATGCGTAGTCTCTTTCTCTTTTGATCTGGAGAAAAAAAAAATTTGAGTACTGTGACCATACTTTCTTTTCAAATCTTTCCAGGCTATCTCAACGTTTTGGCTAAAACTTTTTTTTTTTTTTTTAATTTATTTTAGAACAATTCGTTATCTTAACCGAAATTGTTTATTGTCGTAACATGTCTCGTGTTTTTTTAACTACAGAACAGACTGAGTACTACAGAACAGGTCTCTGTATCGTTCCAATTTTAGTATATGTACTGCCGAAGCGAGTACGGCTAGTCTCTGTCGCTTACTCGATTTCAGCTCATTGCCTCGGAGGGCGCGGTCGTGCCGGAGAAAATTCTGAAAGACAAAGAAGAAGATGCCCCTCTATTGCAGGGTACAATATACATTCGTTAAATGTTATACAATCGCTGTGATATTTTAAATTCAAAAATACAATTCACAAATTAGATTTGCGAATAATTGTGTTTACGAACACACACACACAAAAAAAGGATGAATCTCGAAGGAACGATTTTTCAGAAGTCTGGTCGCGTGATTTTTTTTTAGAGAGGAGAGCCCGAAATACGACTCCTATTATTATCCTCTCTGTGATCCAGTGAGCAAAAGCTCTACATCTCCGGCAGGGCCGGATTAACAATTAAAAGCAAAATAAACACGTGCTTGGAGCATCAGGAAAAAAGGGGCACCAAAAAAAGTTTCCAGATTTCTTTTTTATGTACGATTTTTTTTTTCAGCGTCAAGCATACGACAAAAAATCCTAAAATTTTCGATTGATTGCATAGTTGAAGATCATCATCCAAAGGATGGCACAAATGCAGAAAAATTGATAATATTGCAAACTAGAGATCACGTTAATGCTGAGTTTTCGGAATGAGATTTCATGCAATTTCTATAATGATTTCGATCTTGAACCTTTGTAACAGTATCATGGGGGGGGGGGGGGGGGGGGCTTGAAAAATTAATTTTTCTGAGGGACCTTCTCTACCAGCTAAAAATTCCTGCTTAAAAATTTGCACATACTAATTGTCGCAAATTGTAAACAAATCTACTTGTCACGAGGTCTTCGGGCTGTGTCCGGGTGAGACACGCATTAATAAAACAAATCATTATTATTCCCAACCAAAATACAATAAATAGATCATCTAGTATTATTCAATAGATCTTTAGTTTGGTCTACGTAAAGTACAGTCTACGTAGACGTAAGAGAAATGCTAACAGAGATTGCAACTTGAAAATACATCTGAAAGAATGGGTACCCGATGATTAACGGTTCACCAAAAATATAATGTCGGCCATGCCAAGACTTGATGGTTGCGTTTGAAGCCATTTTGTGAAATCCTGACAAGCAGTGCATGGGAGAAAATATATTTAAATTACCTAAAAATCTAAGGTCTGTCTTTTTGGGAAATGTGAAAGAAAAATTCCAAAAACTCTTTCAAAGATGTCCCAAAAATAAACAAATGATCCAAGAGATATTGTCAATAATTTTCAAGCAGAAAAAAAAAGGTGGAGGAGAGACTTTCCATGTCCATACTTGAAAATATTCCAATCATAATTCTGCCTTAGATTAGTTACTTCTGAAATACAAAATTTTATTTGATTTTTTTTTTCCTTTATAGATTCGATATCGAGTTATATATACTTTTAAGGACGGGGGGGGGGACACCAAAACCATTCAAGTGCTTAGAGCCTTCAAACGTTTTAATCCGACCAATGGGCAGAGATGTTGGGGGGGGGGGGGAGGTAATGCCCCCTAGCCCCAAAGGTGTAGTCGACTGATCCAACACCTTCTGCTTTAGAAGGTATTGACTGATCTAATGTATATATGAATTGACATCATCATCGTGCCCCCCCCCCCCCACCAGACTTCCAAGTGTATCTCTGCCTATGATCCGACTCTGTACATTAGAGAACTTTATCCAACAATGTTTTACAATAATTTGTAGCCTAAAACTAACACTTTTGATGACTTCGCAAAAGATCATATTTCGTATTGCATTTGCCATCTTTGATTACAGGTTAGATTGTATTGCGGGCAGAGATTTTGAGGGCTTTGACACTGCACTGATATTATAGATGATATTAATGGGAATAAGACATGGCCCTCTACCATGGTTATTATCTATTATATTATCCAATTCCATCTCTCTCAATCCATATAGTTTAGAATGTTTTGAAATTGATTATGGGCCTGTATAAATTACATTGAAGAAACTTTGCAGCTTTAACCAAGCATTTTTTCAAGCAAACACAGGCAGATCGATAACTTGAACGTAAGAAAATAGAATTAATGGTAGAGATAATTCTCCAAAATCAATAAAAGAGGTAATTTTAGCGTTAATGAAGTGATAATTCCAAAATAATTGAACGTAATAATTTCAGAATTAATGATATATAATTTCAGAATTAATGATATATAATTTCAGAATTAATGATATATAATTTCAGAATTAATGATATATAATTTCAGAATTAATGATATATAATTTCAGAATCAACGAAAGAAATAGTTTAAGCATTAATGAAAGAAAATAATAAAATTAATGAAAGAAAATAATAAAATTAATGAAAGAAAATAATAAAATTAATGAAAGAAAATAATAAAATTAATGTGAATAGTGAAGTGATAATTCCAAAATAATTGAAAGTGATAACTCCAGAATTAATGGAAGATCATTTGAGAATAAACGAAAGATAATTCCAGAATTAAGGAAAGAGATAATTCCAGCATTAATAAAAGATAATTTCAGATTGATGAAAGTGATAATTCTAGAATTAATAAAAGAAATAATTTCAACATTGATGAAAAAATGATAATTCCAAAATTAATGAAAGATAAATCCAGAATTAATGAAAGAAATAATTTCAGAATTAATGAAAGAAATAATTTCAGAATTAATGAAAGAAATAATTTCAGAATTAATGAAAGAAATAATTTCAGAATTAATGAAAGAAATAATTTCAGAATTAATGAAAGAAATAATTTCAGAATTAATGAAAGAAATAATTTCAGAATTAATGAAAGAAATAATTTCAGAATTAATGAAAGAAATAATTTCAGAATTAATGAAAGAAATAATTTCAGAATTAAAGAATACAAGTAAAAACTGAGAGTTGTTTCCAAATGAACAATTGAGGGTCAACAATTGAAAGTCAATTGTTAAACATTTTCATATTTCTAACAATGGAAAAAAATGTCTATATATGACATGAACCCCTAATTTGATTTAGTATTTCTATCAACATATTCTTGTCGCATATTCATTTACCGTTCTGGAGATAATTCAAGATAAAACAGGGAGGTTGGAAGGGAGTTGAGGAAGGAAGCTCTAGATGAAATTCGCATTTCTTTGTGGATTTCACGTTATTATGTAGTTCGATTTCTTTTCTGGAACCAAACTGTCTAGAGTTTGCGTTGTAATCAAAATGAGGTCTGTGGCGTGGAGGTGGATGAGTTATCTCTTTTGTCGAACGCGAATACGACACTTGGGAGGCAGGGTTGAGGTTTTAGGTGTCGCCTCTTTTTTATACGCGTAGATACGGCAATCGTTGTGTTGGTGGAGTCAGTGGATTCTTGAGGATATACAGTTTTGTTTTCCTTCTTGCTACTAACGTTGCCAGTTTGTTTCGACACGAACCAAACAGTCTATATCACAAGGGAATCGGGATGTGAGTTCGGATGCGGATGAGGACGAGTTAAGGTCGACCAACACTACACTGACGTGTCACTGTAGTGTGTCTCCCTTTTAATCTCTGCCGTAGTACCTGTGATTATTTGACACGTGGGTGGAGGCAACAGGGGAAATAGCAGTGTTATGGTGTAGATGAGGAGTAGTGGAGAAGGATGCGTTGGGGTAAAACTCGGCCCCAGTCCATCACACCAGAACTTTAAGTCTGGGCGCACACCGGTTACACGAGACAAAACAGCTTTAGACAAGCTTAGTCGTTGGTGTTCACGTTTAATGGTGAAATCAACCTGAACACGCACACCAATGACTAAGCTTGCCTAAAGCTGTTTTGTGGTGTGTACAAACCGTTATGCGCCCAGCCTTAGGGGAAAAAAAAATATTCTAAAACGTTCAAAACAGATGCGAAACAAAATGTCCGGTGAAAGTCCGAAAGAAGGAATCCCATATCCTACTAGGAAAATCTAGGATTTACCGAAGCGAACAGGTAAATTCCCTGAATAGAAACTTTTATAATTATCGCGTCATTATTAACTTTTTTTATACTCGTCATCATAAACTCATCTTCAGATTTCCCTGCCTTTTAATACGGTAGACTCTGGACTATCCGGCCTAATGTGGTGGAAGGACAGGCCGGATAACAAAAAGCCCGGGTAGGCCCGAAATCTATAAATGCTTACTTCTCATCCCCCACCCATACCATTAAAAACATCATATTTATAACAAAACCCGCTCTTATTCATATTTTCTGATCTCTTAGTACTCTCCGACACCGTCCATCCCTTTGGGGAAGAGCGCAAACCATCCCAAGATGGGAGGTCAGCGGTCATGTCTGTCTGGTCTCAGTACAAACCAGCACTTTATAATGTTTGTTATGCACTGCATGTTTTAAAAATTTATCACAGGAAAGAATGAAGTCCAAAAATAAAAACACTGTACATATTTTAGTACAAAATTTATAATGTCTAACTTAATTGCAGGAAACATGAAATTTATATACACATACTGCAACAAGGGCCCACCCCCCTCATGCTCTGATCTGTGGCGGGCCCTTCTACATTAAATTTGTGTTACGAAAAATTAAAAATGGTGTAAGAATCACCTCAATCCGCCCCGGGCTGAAGCCCTGTCAGATCCACCCTTGAGAAATCCATGTGATTACGTTATAATCAATGTAAATTTCAATTTTCAATGAACGTCAATCAATTCGGTCCTGACAATAACAAAATGCATCTCGAATGTGCAGTCGCGTGTCCAGGACGATATGACGGAAGGCGCAAATTGTGCAAGTTCATTTGATCGATCGTTTCTTATTTAACGGGTCAAATTTTACAGACAAAATTTCCCATTTTATTTGGCTCTTGGAAAAGGAAGTCGTTCCCATTTCCTCCCACCTCTATATCCGCGTCGGAGCGAAAGCAGGCGTCCTCAGCTGCGAATATAAGACGACCATAAATATTTTTTATGCACATTGTGTAATATTTTATCATGTACTAGTTATAATACCCGGTTCTGCCCGGGTTTTCTACAATGAGGCTTTTTGAACCGTGTCTAAGTTAACCAATATGGTGACTTCCAGCGCGACTCATGAAAGAAACGAATGTAGATTTAAAGGAACATAGAAATTTATATATATATATATTTTCTCTTTTTTAAGGGGTGCTAGGTATTTCGATCCCCCCCCCCCCGAACTTCAAGTTATCCATCTGCCTATTTCAGCTTTAAAAAATACTTAGTTAAAGCTGTGAAATTTCTTCGTTGTACTTTATGGACCCATAATTAATTTTAAAACATCTTAAGTTATATGAATTTATGCAGTTGAATATTAAAAGACAATACAGACATATTTTTATATTCGAGCGTGAGAAGATAAAAAGGTGAAATCACTGTTATTGCATGGATATCCAACTCAAAAGTAGGTCCGGGGCTAATTGTTTACTATTTAATCTCCTGGGCTTCGTATATCTCTAAGCGAACTGCATATTTCAAAAATCTAGAATTCAATAAAATTTTTAAAATTATTGATGTGACAGAAAACCCCACCAAAATTCCGCAATTCTACATTAAAATCGGCAATTTTAACACTGATTTCTATGAGGATCTTCCTTTTCCTGACCCTCAAAGCAATGCTGATGATGATTATGATGTCATTCAAAAAAGCTCATTACTGGGAGTATTGAAAATGTGGCAAACCATTACGAAAGCATAAACTATTGTAAATATACTGACAGCGTTGAAGAAATGACAAACCATTGTAAAGGCATATGCAAGTCTTAAACGCATTGCTAGGGAACCGCGGAAACCGAAGTAAACGTTCGGAAAGTGATTGTTGAGGCCCAAAAACCATTGTTGCCCGACAGTTTTTGCCCATTTGGGGCATTTGCCCTGCTCTGACGAACTTTTAAAGTAGCCTATCGTTCAAGACGGGTCCCATTTGGTATATAAGCAAAATTTGGTGACGATTGATCTAAAATTGTAGATTTATATAGAGAACATACATACACACACAGGCAGAAAATGAATTATATATATAGATTACTAGCTGATACCCGGCAACGTTGCCCGCACCGTAAAAAATTTATATACGTATAGCTTATTAATTATTTCTTAATCAAAAAAATTTCTGCATCAAGTAAGAAAAAATTACTTTTATTTTTTAATATTTTGATTAAAAACTTCAGGCAATCGCTTGTGGATACACAATATTTTTTGTTTTTCCATCTGGTGTGTATATGTACAAATTTTTGGGATTACCAACAGGCGACGAAAATCTGTCCGTGAGAAATGCAGGGCTCAAGTAGGTTGATAACTGCCACTGGTAAAGACTGGCCTTGCGCTTTGTTGATTGCCATGGCAAAAGCTAAACGAATCGGGAACTGTAATCGCTTGAAAGTGAATGGAATTTCTTCAGTGATACGTGGAATAAAGATGTCTTCTCCTTTGGCACATCCAATTAGAATCGTTGCTTCAATGATGTAATTGTGCAATTTCTTCACGCAGAATTTGGTGCCATTGCAGAGTCTCGGTGTCTGTAAATTTCTTAAAAGCATTATAGGTGCTCCAACTTTGAGAATCAAGTTGTGTGGTGGCACACCCGAAATATCCAAAGAGTTCAGAAATTCTGCAGGATACAGAACTGTCTGCGCTGAGTCTGTGACAGTGTCAACCGATTTGTAAAATGTGGAGTCTCCCGGAATAGTTTTTAGGATTTTTTCGTTGATCTTGTTCACACTGCCATTTTTCGGTGCCAGAATCGCTATCTCACAAAGCCACTCATGGTTTGGGTGATTTTTTTGAATATTTGGGAAGACTTTGCAAGTTCTTGAACTGAGTTTATTTTCCCAAATGGATTTTGCCAGTTGTTAATAAGTCCAGCGCTTCGGTCTACGGGAATTCTTCTTTTGCCAAGTTTGATCAACTGATGTGAAAATGATAGTAGTGCTGAGTCATTTTGCAGTTGAACTCGCATGTTGGTGGATAATGATAACTTTTTAACTTCGTACCAGAGTGTTAACTTTGTGCCAGAGTTTTTTAAATTGAAACTATACTTATACGATGGGCGGTTGATAAGATAAAGGCCGCATTATCACTTACAGAACACCCTGTATATAAGCTAGCTGAAATACCCGGCGCTTCCCGGGTTTTCTTCAATTACTGGGAGGATTGGAAAAGTGACAAACCGTTATGAAGGAATAAACTGTTATAATAACAGAATTGAAGGTGTGACAAACCATTGTAAAGGCATATATTCACGTCTGAAACGCATTGTTGGAAACCACGGCAACCAAAGTAAACGTTCCGAAAGTGATTGTTGAGACCCCAAAACCATTGTTGCCCGACAGTTTTTCGCCCATTTCGGGCATTTGCCCATCTCTGAAGAACTTTTAAAGTAGCCTACGGCTCATTCCCGGTCCTGTTTGGTATATATGCAAAATCTACACATACATACATACATACATACTTTCACATTTATATATAAGATGATAATTCCAAAATTAATGATACATAATTTCAGAATCAATGAAAGAAATGATTTCAGCATTAATCGAAAAAATAATTTCAGCTTTAATGGCTTTAATGAAAGAAATAATTTAAGCATTAATGAAAGAAACAAATCCAAAATTGATGAAAGCAATTATTCCAGAAGTAATGAAAGAAATAATAATTATAATAAAGGAAATAACTCCAGAAAATTGATGAAAGAAAATTCCAGAATCAATGGAGGAAAATTCCAGAATTAATGAAGGAAAATTCAAGAATTGAAAGAAATTTTTTAGCATTAACGAAATAAGAAATTATTCCAGCATTAATGAAAAATAAATAATTTAATTTTTTTTATCTTTAGATGAGTTCCCAATCCTTTTTTTAAATCTTTAAAACGCAATATTTAGAGACCGAACTGTACATTTCTATGGGCAAACGAACTTAGATGCTCCCTCCAGTAATATTTCTCCTCTGAGAGTAATATAAGCTCGATGGTGTTTGTCCCTCAGAGTGATGCTGATGATGATTATGACGTAAAAGCCTTATTTGTTAGAGCTAAGACGCCTTCATATACATGTATTAAGGAGTTCTAGTTAGAGCACTTGCCCGGTATGCAAGGGGACCTCGGTTCGATTCCCCCTGAGGAGACAAATCACTTTTCTTTCCAAATACCAGTTTCGGCATAACATCCAGAAAATTCAATTTCTCAATATATTTCGGGCCGAAAAATACCATTTCTTCACGCGAAAAAAAATTTATTTTCGGATTTCTTTTGAATGACGTCATACGAAAAATGCCCAGTTAAAATTCACTTCTTGCTAAGAATAACACTCAATTCAATTAATACAGGCATTCTGATTGGCGAACGCTTTCGGCTAGCTGTCAAGGTGCCAATGACGACAAGGGAATGCGATTATGTGGAGCGAGAAAAGAAGGACAATGTAGAAAAACTTGCATTGTACAGCATTGTGTATGTTTTCATCCGTATTTACGCTTCTTGATTTCCATGAAACATTTCCTCAGTGAATCTCCCAGTTGAGAGGAATTTGAGCGTTTTTTAAATTCCTCGGCTCATCCCAATCAGTAATGATCGTTTTTTGAATTGGAGAGTAATCGAGGAGAATCCGAGTATAAATGTCTGCGCTCATGTGTTCAAGGTCCATGTTTACGGTTCCCATTTAGGTGAGTGAGTTAATGAGGGCTAAATTTATCCCTTTTAAGCCAAGACCAGCTGATTAACGATTGAACGACGACGCGAGCGCTCTTTCAACGCAGTTCGCGTTGGGAAACATGCTTTATTTGCCCTTCCGTTTCGAATCATTTCCAAATTTCACTTGGAATTTTAAATTTAATGAGTTCTTATTTCAATCATTTTATTAAATTCATTGTTTTTTTTAATGAGTAAATAGAATTTTTTTCCAAATTCGAAAAATTATTACATGAGTAGGTATAGAGCGGTTAAAGAGTGTTTTATCGAAAATAAGGGTATAAATTACATGAACTAATTTTAAATTTATCTTTTTTTTTGTGGATAAAATAAGGTGATTTTATGAGTGTAACAGTGAAGTCAGTGGCACGTTATAATGTGTATACAGTACCCGAAGCGTAGAAAAAAAGTATGAAAATTTGATTCGTCGTTCCCACAGTACACTTGCGAACGACACTTGCTCTTGTTTTTATTTAATTACTTGGGTTTTTTAGTCACCTAGGTGAGTGAAATAGAGTGACTCCATTGAGTGGAGAAAGCAAAACTACTGGAATGTTTCATCGGTTAATCCCAAAGTTTTGGTGCCTAGTTTCAGACTACGCCTAAACAGTGATGTGCCACAGATGCCATCCTTTCTGGCATGTTTTTTTAACGGCATTAGTTGTGGCTTTCATTGCGTAATTTTAGTAATTAGCGCCAAATAAAGTCTAGCGATGAAAAAAAAAAGTTGTCAAAGTTGCAGTATGCCGTATATTAAGAATTTACCGTTCCATTAATAAATCTGACTCAAATTGATACTCAAACAGTTTTATTTTTTAAGGTTTTGTATTATCTGATCACTAGGTCTCGGATTTTTATGCCCATCATTGCTGATAGGTAAAAAAACTTGAATTTATCTATCAGAAATAACATTTCATCTTTAGGGATATAAAAATCCAAGCCCCCTCCCACACTGATCGCTATGATTCTATAAATTCCAAATATTTTT
Source organism: Pholcus phalangioides (assembly GCF_987345545.1). NCBI lineage: Eukaryota > Metazoa > Arthropoda > Arachnida > Araneae > Pholcidae > Pholcus > Pholcus phalangioides. The sequence goes on from NW_028301608.1 coordinate 110,884,176, forward strand.
AAACCTACAGGTGAAGAGGACTAGAAACTGTGTATAGGTCTACAGTGGAAATCCTTTTTTATGGTAATCATTTATATTAGGAGCTCTCAAACCTTTTCTACTAGTGGCACCCCTTTCCCCTGATCAATGTTTATCTGTTGCGTCCAAGAGCAGTTGAACAAATGATCGCTTTGAAAAACCGTTGTCAGGGGTGTGGTGGCGCACAGTTTGAGAACACCCCCCTTCCCTGGTCTATATAATATTACTGTCTAGTCCTGATGTATTTTTTCTAACTATGACTCTTTTATAACGATATGCTTTTCTAATACTTTGATTATAGTCATGATATAACAATAATTATTTTTGCATAGGTATTTCTCTGTACTTTTTTAAAATCTTTATCCAGTAGAACTTCAATCCAGGGGGGGGGGGTTCTTCAACAGCTTGTATACATGTATTGATATGAACCATCTGCTGTACTCCTTTCATAACAGACTAGCTGATTACTTTTCAGATTACCAAATCCTGCAGCTTCACTCGTGTGGATTTGGTAATCCGAAAATTGTTTGACAATGATTCCCTCCAATAACATTTGAATCCCTCATGACCCCCTTAGGGGTTGCATTTGCAGAAATCCCATTTGAGCGAGTCATTATATTATAAAATACAGTGGAACTTTGGTTAACAAGCTTAATTCGTTCCGCCAATGTGCTAGTTATTCGAATCAAACTTCCCCGTAGGAAGTAATGGAAATTTGCATAATTTGTAACACAATTATTCATTCACATTAAAGTGATTAATAAAAAGGGCTTCATTCAATAATACACCACGATAATAAAATAAATAATACAATAAAATATATGATATAATAATGTCATAAATAAACATGCAATGCGATAATGTCTACAAATTAACTTACTCTAAACGACCTTGAGAGGGAGGAGGACAACTTAGGGACCCACTTTTTTCTGCAAACTTATTCTCTTTGTCCGACTTTAAAAAAGAACATATCTAATGACATTTGCTTTTGCCTCCATTTTAGTATTTCTCAATAATGGGGAATTTGCATTTTTCTCAATAATGGGGGAATTTGTATTTTTCTCAAAAATGGGGAATTTGTATTATTCTCGGACAGATTTATTTCTCGCACACTGCTACAGCTTTATTTCATTGGTCCCTTTCTACAGAATTTTGCACAGATTCCAACCATGGGCGGAGATACGGGGGGGGGGGGGGCCCAACATCAAAGGTGGTGTCGACTGATCTAATGTATATATGAATTGACATCATCATTGTGCCTCCAGCAATAATGACCGTGCCCCCCCCCCCCCAGACTTCTATAAGTGTATCTCCGCCTATGATTCCAGCATTTTGCACATCTCTCTCTCTCATGTTATTTGAAGTGAGGCACTTTTCTCTTCTTCAGAAAAATACCCTTCATAAGATCTTGCTGTTGTAGGCAATGGAGGTCGATCAGTTTGTCTACAGTCACCTCCTGGCCAAGTGGAATTTATATATATAAAAAAAAAATTCCAAGCGCTCATACACATGGTTACAATGCGACATCTAATTTCGTATCGTAAAACCAGTCAAGCCTGTACACGGGTCTTCATTTTTCAAGTAGGGCACACTGACTGGAGACTGTGGGGGAGAATATTACCCACAGTTCCACAGTACATGTGTGGATGAAAGCGAAAAAACCATCAGCTCATTTGGGATAACATGATAGTAAATAAACAACGCTCAAAATTTTTGCTCGTCATGCGAATCAGAACTTTTTCAAAATCTTTGCTCATTATGCAAATTGCTTGTTAACCGAACCGCTCATTAACCAAAGTTCCACTGTATAATAATGAACAAATTTCATATTTATAGATTCAGCTATTTGAGCTCAGCGATAAGTGCCCCGTATAACTTTTGAGCCCCTCATGACTATTTTAGGGGCCAAATTTTGAAAACCCTTTCTTAGTGAATCTTTACGTCAGGAAATAAAATTATTGACCAAATTTCATAAATATAGCTCCAAACCTGTTTTGGCTCAGCAATGATGAATCAGTGAGTCAATTAGTAAGGACATGTGTGGATGAAAATTATATATATAAGTACTTATATTAATATGTCTAAGAAGCTCTTTTACGCCATATATGTATTGCTGATCTTTGTTACTATTAAATTCTCTAGATCAGTGTTTCTCAACCGCCGGGCCCTGACCTCATTCACACCAGGCCACGAGTGATTAACTGTTTCACATTTTTCCTTATTCATTTTCCATTGGTCGTGCATTTGACCGGACCTTCGGCTCACGAAAATGAATAAAACAGGGCCGCGGATTCAAATAAATTGAGAACCACTGATCTAGATAATCACTGATGCTTAAAACAATACCCTTATTATATATAACATTAGAATATAGCTTCGCCAGCTCTGTCCCTTCCGGGATATAAGCCTTTTACCTGTGTAGGTTGGATCATGCTGGGGAGATTAGAATATAGCTAGCAATAAAAATACTAAATTGTAGGACTAAAATGTCTTTTAATTTAGCTGTGCTGATTACATATGATGCTTAAGGAAAGCTATTACTTATTCGTAGTGCAAAAGTAAGAACGGCAACATTGACAATAAGTTTTTGACTGTTTTAATAATGAGCATGTTTCTGATGTCAAAAACCTAACTCTGTGATCTCCTATCACACATATTTTGAATAAACGGCTGTATTTCGCTTAGTAAATTGAACACAGGTAATCAGTAGTTTAGATAAAATGGACCATGAAACGATATCTGTGCTAGACTCTTTGTATGTCGAAAATTTGAAGTTACAAATTATAATTATTATAATAAATTAGTGTTTAAAAATAAAACAATGCTCAAAAAAGTAAGTCACTCATTACGTTATCAACCAATTGTCTTCAAAATGTAATCCAAAAACATTAGGTTTTCAACAGTTTAAACTAATTTTTGATGCTTGCATCATGTCGAAAACCCAGCCTTGCACTCCTTTTTGGTTAAATGGGAGTGTTTTGCTTTTCCACATAGAATCGGTGAGAAGGGCACTGCATGTTCAAATCCGGTCTTTTTTTTCCGAACCCCATTGTTGCCACAGTAGTGGTCGACTGAAGTTGGTTTTCTGTTGTTCCCAACTTCAAGGTGCAAATGCAACCCGATCTCCCCTTTAAAAAGTCTCGCAACAGACCTACAAATGGCAAAAATGTAATTCAATCATAACACACCACTCACTTCACTTCTGAAATATAGGTGGCAGCACTGAAAAATCAAACACAACACTCCATACGCATTCAGACTTTTAGGTACACACACAGTTACACTTCCGGCGCAACTCACCAGGTAGTAAATCGGCCATAGATGGTGATAGACCTGAGTTATGCTCAGTTTGAAAGAAAAAAAAAAGAAAGGTTTTTGTTTCATCAATCAGTTCGATAAATATAGATCTATATATATCGAGTGTATAGGGGTCTGTCCAGTCTAAAATTGGGTCTGTTTTCAGACTCTTCACCAAATTCCGGATCTGAAAAAAGGATCCTTCATAAAATACAAATCAGTAAAACTATTAATTTGGCATTTACATTTCTTTTGTTATTAATTAACTAGATTATTTCATTTTCCACAAAAATTACTTATTTTTCACAAAATTGACGAGCTTTTACACAAAAATAAGGAAAATTTTCACAAATCGGAGCCCTATAAAAAAATTCTGCACATATCCCTGGTGTACGAACAGTACTGTATCAGCCTTCCTTCATTGGTTCCAGGCATGTTTTAAGTTCTAGTTAGTACAACAAAAGTACTAGTATTGAAACTTAAAACTCGATTATTTCGAATTGAGAATTTTCTTTTAGCACTGTTTGTCTCACCAATTCAGTTGGTTGTAAAATGTTGAATCGAGGGCACGATTGGGTACCCTTTCATAATTCTATTTCCGAAATTTAAATACAGTTGGCACTGTTTATTGTAATTATAGATAATGTAATCAGTTGGTCATTGTTATCACTTTTGCAAGAAATGGGATGAACTAATATCATAACATAGGCAAAAATTTGTTTACAGTTATCTGAACTTCGTATAATTTTTCTGTCAAAATTTTTTTGCACGTTCTAAAGCTAATACTTAACCTAACTTAATTTTTTTCCTCTAAAATATTGTTATGAGGCAGCAAGACTATATAGAAGGCTAGAAGGTGTTCACCAAAATTTGGCAATCAGCAAGCATCAAAATTTTCCTTTCGAAATCCAAAATCGGCATGACTGCATGTATCTGCTTTATCCATATGTCCCATTTCAGAGATTTTTTGGTTTGGGAGATTTGAGATTTTTGAGAGTAATAATGACAGGTAATTTAACCCAAGGTCTTTAACCTACTCGTTGGCCGTGAATGGTGATGGCTTGCATGGTGTCACGGTTTTTGCAACAGGAAAATATCCCTGAAATTTCCCTTTTACTAATGAAAAATCCCTAAAATAGTTTAAAAGATCCATTTTACCAAATCCAATAAAAGATCCATTTTACCAAATCCAATAAAAGATCCATTTTACCAAATCCAATAAAAGATCCATTTTACCAAATCCAATAAAAGATCCATTTTACCAAATCCAATAAAAGATCCATTTTACCAAATCCAATAAAAGATCCATTTTACCAAATCCAATAAAAGATCCATTTTACCAAATCCAATAAAAGATCCATTTTACCAAATCCAATGAAAGATCCATTTTACCAAATCCAATAAAAGACCCATTTTACCAAATCCAATTGAAGACCCATTTTACCAAATCCAAATTCCGTACATTGATTTTTGTATGGAATTTAGATCCGCGTAAAAACCTTCAGTGTTCTCGTCCTCCAAAGTTGGCAGCTATGCATTTTAACAGAACTCAACAAAAAAATTAAAGATTGTTGTTACTGAACCTGTGCGAACAGGCTGAATCCCATCACTGACTGTACTGCCAATGCATATATCTTTTTTGCACAGACACAACAAATGTATCCGCATCTCGTCACAAAATTACAGATGCTACATGCATTCACACTACACTGGAAATTGGAGGCAGCAGGAAGGCTTATGGTTAGTTTTGGATGAAAAAAAATTCAATCCGAGTTTTACCAACTCTTCCCCCCCCCCCAAAAAAAAAAAAAATTATAGGTGCACGAATTCTGGCCCCACAAAGTATGCTCCGACCAGCCTAGAAAAACAGGGCCACCTTTGCAGTATTGTAGGGTCCCTGAGCCAAGCAATGTAGGCCTACTGATCCTTTCCCCCCCCCCCCCACAAGTTCGGCACAATTGATTTGCATTGTCATGCATTTAGTAATCTCATCTAAGATTTCTCCATCGGAAGAGAAGGCCCCTCCAGGCAGTTCTGATGTGTGGCACATGCTTCCCTATTATCCATTACGGCTGCCCCTAATGAAAGTGTTCCTAAATGTATCAATCCACACAACTTGATAATTATACCAATTTGTGGCTCGCAAATGGTATCCATTTTTCTTCTCTGCCAGCAGAGTTAAATATTATGCTTCCATTACCTCCTTGTTAACGCAATAGCCATTGATATGACAAAATAATGTGTTAATTATCAGTCGAATAAATGAGGGAAAGGAAAAAGGTTTTTTATTTTTTGTTACTTTATTTTTTGTACATACCATACATTTTATTCTCTATTTTTGGGGGTTGGCTTGTACATGGTTTTTAAATTTCAGGCTATTTCGGTTGTCCTCAAAGGGGGGGAGGGGGGTTGGCTTGTACATGAGTCTATAGAGTATATAAGCATATGTTATGGAACATGTAAAGTCAATTAGATATAGTTAATGCATTTTAATCTATGTTATTTTAATATTTTGCGGCTTGGTGCTACTCTTGTCCCTCACACCTGTCCAAGTCCAGTCCTGGAAATAAAGTTGGAATAAATTTGTTACTAAATCCAAAAACAGTTTCTGACAAAAGAGGCAGTAAGACAAATAAGATTGGAGAAACTGCTCGTTCTTAACATGTCGACAGTCATAGTAGTGATAAGGCAGATTCAGATGATTTATATTAGAAATTTTGTGTGTTCATTATGATTTTTTTTTAAAGAAGATTATGTGAATAACTATTATATGAAGCTATTTTGTGGATTTTTTTAACAATGAGAAATGATTTTTACAATGAAATAAGCAAAATCTGGTAATATTTAAGAGTATTTTTCAGGCATGTAGGCCTATTATTTAAGTTTCGTGCCCAACTGGGCATGTAAATTTTTTTAGATTTGTCCAGCCCTGACCCAAGGATATATGATGTCACTCTTCCCTATCCATAAGAAGTTTTCAACAGCTGGCTGATGCGAAGATAAATTCAAGAAAGAAAATTACTTTTTTCTTTCCTAAATTCTTCACCTCAGGCAGCTGTTGAAACCTTTGTATGGATAGCAGAGTGTGGCATCATTCTTGAATAAGACCCCATCTGGTGGTAGTGTCAGAAAATGTGAGCTTTCACATGAGTTAGGTCTGACTGTTCCATATATGCTTCCGTTCAGCGCACACAAACTCTAAGGAAAGATTGGGGTTAGTTGCCCTTGTAGTATAGAGGTCTAGCTCACTCATCCGGTAAGTTGGAGGAGTTGGGTTCTCCGCAAGGGCAATTGAATTTTCTTTCTTTCCTAATTCTTAACCACTCTCTATTAGCTATTCTATTAGTTCTATTCTCACCCAGCTCTTGAAACCTTTTTATCAGTTTTCTAGCTCGCCTGACGCCTGGGATTCATCAAGTCCTGGTATTGGGCAACCACAGAATATAGCTAACTGAATTCTCTGTCCTCATTATCACAGGGTTGTACCTGTAGTACGCAAATTTCAAATTATTATGTGATAAATGTTTGCATTTATTTACCTGAACCATACTGATATTGAATTTTTTTCAGCAATGGTTTAGATACATTAAACCACAAGATCTTGCTCATTGAGAACAAAGAATTTGCTTTACAATGAGTGAAGATGAAATCAAATGGACGTGCAATGTGTGTACCTATGAAAACTGGCCCAAGTCTCTCAAGTGTACAATCTGTCTTTCACCTAAACATTCTCACATTATATCGCAATCTGACCAGGCACAAGATATCTACATGGTAAGACCTTATTTTCATATGAATTTCATACTTCCATAGATACATGCGAATTGATAATGTCACTGTTCAATTTAATTAGGATATCTTAAAAAAATTCAAGGTTGTAGATCCTGGGGCGTCATCTTCTCCTGAGCCAACATATAAATAGTGAGGAAAGAAATACTTATAAAACTCCTTTTGGCTTATTTTAAGACTTCTTTTAGGACTAACAAAGCTAGAATGTGGATTATCTCGGGGTGCCATCTTCTCCCGAACAAATTGTTTCTTGTTTATTTTGAGATGGCAAGAACGGCTTTCATCTATACAAATGAGTGTGCCGATGACCGATGATGACAATATTGAGCTGAGAAGTGGACCTAAAACATGTGTTTTTACTGTTTTTGGCTAGAATTTTGCCCATATACAAAGTTTTAACATGTGGAAGATGTATTATGTATTGAGGTGGGCAAAGATTATTTTGAGTCTTTCTTTGGCTAGTCAGATCTATTGCTATAAATTTGCTAATGATGCTCCAATTTGTGTAAATCACTTGTCAATGTTAAAAAAAAAATCATTTATTGATATAAACCAGCAGTTCTTAACCTGGGGTGCAGCATTTTTGGAGGTGCAAGATGGAAAAAGAAATAAAATTTACTGATTATTTAGAAAAACTGAGATGTTGAGAAAATAGGAGTGATATTGACATTTTGACACCTAACTTTTTGGCTTTCACTAGGAGAGATGTCTTGTGAGAAATTTGTGTTGCAAAAGTTTCTTTTTCAGTTAACAAAATGGTACTTGCTCTCGAGAAAAAATATTACGAATATTCAAAGTATTCTGCTCTATGTTAACATTTGTACTGCCTGTTATTATCACGCTTGATAAAAAATTTAACCAAATCTCAATCAAGCATTTATTTATTGTTGTTAGAATCAATGAGTTTAGAACATTGAATCTTTCATTCAAGTTTTGGGAAATGTTAAAAAAAATGTTTTTACTTTAGTAACGAAGTAATTTTTAAAGAAGAAAAAGAAAGAAACCAAAATTTTATATCAAAAATGCCAAAAAGAAGAACTAAGTAATATGTAATAGAATCGATAAAAATTAATTAATGCAATTGAGTACAAAAAAGCTAAATTTTATAACTAATTGAAAATACATTATCCAAGGATGTGCGGGAAGATACATCATATTACACTGGCTGTGTGGGATGGGAAAAAAGGTTAAGAACCACTGATATGAACAATTCTAGTTATCAACCGAGTTAATAATTAATTTTCACTTGATAAGATTTTCAATAATTTTTCTGCCAGTGGAAGTTTAGGAAATATTATGTAGGTAGCAGTAAAAAATGTTAATGGGGAGTAGCCTAAATCATAAATTCTTACTAAAATATTTTGATGTGATGTTATATCAATAGTTTTCAAACTATGAGCCTGAATTTTTTTTGATTCCTTAGCAAGGCTTTGACACCATTGTCAGGTATTATTACAGCACATATGCTTTTTGGTGTTTGTGTATTTGTGATATCTGAGAAATTCAGTTTCTTGTCATGTGTGAACTTATGTTTCCAGAATATAATGAATTTTAAAGTTGTAGAAGTCACGCGCACTTGGCAAATGATTAATGTTTATGTAAAAGACACTAGACAAATAAGATATGGGGAAAGATTACTCTGTATGGTAAACTACAGGATGAACCAATGCATTTACATAATAAGTTGTCTTTCCTGACACATTGCCCTGGATCTGTGCCTGAAATGATGCCAACAGTGTAACTGACAAATTATCAAACTAAACACACAATGCATGCCATCATAATCAAAGTGCAGTGCAGTGACAATATTCAAAAATGGAACTTGCTTTGTGGCCGTTCCCCATAGATATGTTTTTTTTCCACAGTTGTATGTAGAGTTTATTTTATTATTATTATTTATTTTATTATTTTTTTTGGCGCTTTTAATATTATATATTTATTCAAATTTTTTAAGCTGAGATATCAGCTTTGAATATGAAACTGATTTGGACACTCTCTCTGTGTTTATGTGTAATTTATATTTCTTTCTCTCTGCTAGTTGGCGCCTCTAATATCCGAAATTTGTGGAAATGTTTCTGAACAGACCTGTGTTACACAAAACCCCCATAACAAGTGGACTTGTCATGTATGCACCTACATGAACTGGCCACGTTCCTCAAAATGTGTCCAGTGTTTGACTAAGATGAATCCAAACATCTCTCTCAATAACAGCCCAGTGAAAAACAAAAGTCCTGAACGAACTGCTCCCAGCACAGATCTTTCATGTTACAACAATGAGCGGAACAAGAGTTGGAGTCGATCAATCAAGTGGTCTTGTCTCTCTTGTACCTATGAAAACTGGCCCAAGTCCACCAAAGTGAGTAGCAATCAATTCATCATTAACCTTGCGTTTTCTCTGCTGAAACTGCTACAACAATATCTTTTTTATATTTTGCTCAAAATGTCCAATATATTTTTAAACGCATCACATATTTTAGTTCTTCCATGAACAACTAATGATATCTTTATTTGGCACCACATTATCACCAAATACAAATACAACGCCACAACAGGCAAAATGCCCAACGAGGTGGCTGGGCACCAAAAGTGTTGGAGTTTTTTGATATCACTATTTTGTGTGTGATACAAAATAGTGATATACACCAAAGTGTATATAAACCTCTTTACAGAGGCAATACATTTAACAAATTTTGTTTATTAACTACGCAATCAAAATTTTCTTGCAAGGAATAAATACTTAAAAATACACTTTTGGTGGTACTTACAATGCCAGTTTGGGGCATAAATTTAATGGCACAGGATGATAATGTTGCCTCTTGATATAAGGATAATCCCTCTACAACAATATTTTTCTTGGTTCGCAAAGTATCATTATATCGAGGTTTCAATGCATTTTGTGAATTTAATACAGAATACGCGTATGCAATGAAAATGAAAGTGCAGTGAAACATGTAAAAAATGGAATGTAAAGAAACACTGAAATAATATTCAGTTTTAGACAGATTTCCATTTTATAGAGGAAACCACACATCAAACCACTAATCTTTGAGCAAACTATCTTGTGATTCTATTTAAGATAGGTTTCATTGCATAGCATTTTCAATAACATGTTTGCAATCACTCGCATTGTAATTTCCTGTTTATTGAGGGGCATAGTTTCAACATTTAATAGGGAAATATTTCACCTAAATAATGTGATTTAATTTTTCAATTTCACAAATAAATTAAAAATCACTTTTTGCTTCCATAAAAAAAGTGAGTTAACAATATAGTCATACGTAGTTAATAATTTTTTGCTTCAATAACTTCTTATTTGATATTTCAGTGTGTTCTATGCCATACACCGAGGCCCAAAGTGGAGCAGTCAAGCCAAGTGTGCAGTGACCTCGATGAAGGCAGGACACTGACCGCATTAAGTGATAATAACTCTCGTCTTTCACCTCCATTGACACATAATCTTGTAAATTCTGCCGCAAACATGAGACAGCGAAATCATGAGAGTCCACCATGGTGTTCAGAATCAGGTGCAATACAAGTAGGTTTTTGTGCCCTTTTAAAAAACTTTTGCTCTCCTTTTCTATTTAATTTGTTTTCATATATTCAAGCTAGTATTCATTGTATTGTATCATTTGTTTACTAACCCTTTGTAGTCTAAGGTATTTTCAAAAGCATTCTTAGTGGTTTAACATTGCAAGACCTTTCACCATTATCAAAAAGAGTTGAGTTAAAAATGCTGAGTCCACCTCGACATAGGACTGCAAAGGGTTAAAAAAAAAACTCTTTTCTTAATTAATATGTGGACAGGTAGGATTGAAGTGATCCTTCTTATACTCTGATGTTTCTGATAGAAAATTTGCCTTTTTCCCCCTGATATTAAATCTGTAACATAAAATTTGTTCTTGAATACAGCCAAACTCTGGTGTGATTTTATTTAAGGGAACAACAAAATAATTTCATCATAACTGTGGTTTTTAAGGTACTAGTATCAAATATACACGTAATCAGATGCTATCATGAAGGAGCTGTTTCATTCTTATATGAATAATGCCAACACAAATACTGAGCTGCTAAGTCCCCAGGATATTGTGGGAGGCTCCCGAATTTCTACTCCATTTTCCGAACTCCAAAAAATTCTTATCTCCCGAATTCTGACCATGACTGCAAAAAATCCCTACTTTTTGGAAAAGAAATAATTCCTAACAAATTTACCCAATTAGACTGTTTTTTTCCCTTCAAATTAATATCTAAGTGTGATTTAAATTGTTGACATAGCATCAAATCACAAAAAAAATTTATTAATTTTTAATGTTTGTGAATTGCTGAGATTTTCTTGGAAAAATAACAAAAGGAAGTAATCTGAAAAATGTGTAGTTAAATTGGAGATAGTTGAATTTTTGTGGATGTGGGAAGCAAGGCTCAACAATATCATTCTCTATGGGAATCGGCTGGAACCACCACTTTGTTGACGTTATAGACAAAGTTTGTGTTGAAACAGTTTGACTGCATGTTAATATACTTGAACACTTTAGTTTAACAGGAGGTTATTGAACTAATGCCCTTTTGCTTTGAAGAATTGTAAAAAAATATTTTTTTTTAAACCTTCCACTACCTTTTTTTTTTTGAGAAAAAAAATATTTTAATAAATCAACTAGAATACAAATATCAATAATGTGCTGAAAGGTAAAAAAAAAAAAAAATCACCAGTGAGAGGAGGGATCTGAGGGGACATGTGTCCTATTGGTGTTTTTGTAGTGGACACATGTCTTAGTGGTATAGTAATAATGATTGAAATGCAATGAACAACCAAGTTATTTTTTATTCAAATCAGTTTTGCAAAAGATGTTAATACAAGTAAATAATAAAATATCCACGGGCAAGAGACATGTCTCAGTGGTAGCAAAAGGGTTAACTTCTGTATTTCTAATAACTGTACTTGCAGTAATTCATTCAACCAACTCATGGTATGAAAAATCTTCTTTAGAAAGGTTCAAGGTGTTTGTTACACAACTACTAAAAAAATTGTTCTATTTTCCAAATAAAAGACTTTTCAAAATAATTCTGGCTATTTCTCTTTTTTCTTTTTTATATGAAAAGCTGTATACCAGACTTTTTACTTTGTGAGATTTAACCTTTTTGTACAAGACATTTCTACATATATGCGCTTTCAAATACATCAGGGAGAAAAAAGTGAAATATCTTATATACTCGTATGCTATGGTGAAAGTAATAAGTCTGCTGATTACTATCCATTTCAGTAAGTTTGACATGGTAAAAGGGAGGAGTAAATTGCCCAATGGTGATAAACTGGAGTTGCGCTTGATAAGAGTTGGGCAAATTTGTCCACACATAAGAGAATTTATGACATTTACAGGGAAATTATGCATAATTCTTAACTGGTGTTGGTAATATGATAAATCTTCAATGAGTTACTCAAATTCACTGCAAATTGTGCATAAACTTCAGTCTAAGGTGATGAATTTAAACAGTAATGTTAGTTTTTTGCACATGTTAATATTACAAGATTTACAATAATTACTGTTTAATCTTCTTTGTGCCTATTTTCATTTAATCTGATTTTTATGGCAAAATACCGATAGTTTACGTAGCATATACAGAGGGAATTGATGAACTGGTTAAATGAATAGAAAAAAGGCGATAAATTTTTCCATATTTATCAAATTTTCCAACTTCGTTTGGGAATCATGCGAAACTGTTGATAACACAAGATAATTGTTGTGATCTCGATGGACCAGTAGTAAAGTTTATTAAACTTATTTAGGCGATTGTCTGGTTACAACATAACTGTAGAGTATGCATAATCATTGGTTTATCACTTATTGTAAGACATATACAGGGTGCATAGGTAACAGCATGCGTAGCATTTTACTGGGAACCATTAATATCCAAATAATGTGTAGTACTCAGAAACGTCATTCATATTACAAGGGGTTGTTTAGTTATTAAAATAAAAAAAATTAACTTTTTACATGGACACTGTGCCCAAAAACCCAATTAGAAAGTCGTTGCCCTGTCTCTCCTGATGCAAAAACAAAAATTGAGACAGGGCAATGACTTTCTGATTGGGTTTTTGGGCACAGGGTGTTGGTGTAAAATTAATTTTAATAAATATACTATCCCTTGCACCACAAATGATGTACCTGAGTTCTACACATTATTTGGATACTTTTTCTAATTGGAAGTATGTCTCTAGGATCAACGGTTCACCAGTAAAGTGCTGTGCATGTTGTTACCTATGCATTCTGCATATTTGTGCAGGACTGCCAGTCAGTTAAATATGGATTTTTCAGCCTTCGAATAATATTTATTGGACAACAGATAAAAAGCACTCTAAAGCAGTTTTGTTTGAGTCAGTGATTTAAAAAAGGAAAATTATGTTCATATTATTTGTATTTTTTACTATTTCCTCAGATCTACATTTAACTACTTCAGTTAATACAGTCTTTTTTTTTTAAACTATAATTACTTATTTTTACATGTACAGTTATTGTATAATTGCTAAACAACACAAATATATAAATACTTTAACAGCGTGAAGATCTTCTGTCTTTGTTGTTATCCCATCCCGGTGTTACCAGATCTGCAGTGAAACGAGTTCCATCTGATATAAACAAGAATATTGCATCTGACATACGGCACCAAATAGCAGCTTCACTTAAGCAGCGCCGTGGAGAGTTTTCATGTTATTTTGTGACAGACTTTGTTACATTCTCTCTGCCTGCTGGTAATGTTTTCACAAGTTATTTACATATGCTATTAGTACATATAAGAATAAACCAAACTTAAAAATGGTTTTCAAATTTCATTATGGTTTTTTTTTTAAATTACAAAAAAATATTTTTCCTGTGATATACTGAGAAATAAGTAATCAAAAGTACTTATAAACATAATAAAATAAAGAGTATTCATTACCAGAGAAATCAGAACATGTTAAGCCATATTCATTATATTGTTTATTGTGGATGCTTTATTCTAAAACTTTGTGTTATATTTATTTATGGAGAAGTATTAATCCTTTGTATGCTTGATATTAACATAGTAAAGTAGCAACCAACAATAAAAAGGCGAATAACAGAAAAACTAAAATTTTCCTATGTGATTCTGTTTTCTAACCAACCAGATAACTCAATTTCTCAATCAATCAAAACTGGACTTGGATGCAGGCACTCAGCTCCATTCTGACTTCTACTACAAACTGTACATGCACCTTGAACACATTCCTCAGTAGAATTTATTGGTACATGATGCAATGTTTGCTTTGAGTGTATGCATGGCCCTAACTTATTTATATTGCCAGAGTTGTGCTCGTTTCGTGTTCTTGCTGGTGCCGCCATTTGTCTTCATTCTAACTGCAGTGCTTGACTTTTATGCATATTTTTTCCCCGCTGAGCAACCAAGAGTTAAGATTTGATTACGCAGTCAAGGGGGTCATTAGTTAGCACAATAGTGTTTATATATTTATCCTCTGAAGATGACAGCCAGATGGTGTGTTAAAAATTTGTATGTTTCCTTATTATCGCTCTATTGCCATTTCTTTATTACCGCCTTTATCTCTGGTTTTTTCTTTTCTGTGTTACATATTCATTAGTTAAGTTTAATAAGCCTGTGGGTCTTAAACTTTGCAGAAAGTAGGTAACATTACATATTAACACAAACTATTTTTGTTATGATACCCAGTGTTGTAATTCAGTCAAACAGTAACACATAACAAGTAGGATGATAAAGGGTCATCCTAGGGCATTTTTGTGCAGCTGACACTGTGTCGAATGCTTATAAACCCTCTTGTATATTTTTGCTGCTCCTGCATTGACTACTACTACTACTTCACAAAACCTAACTCTGGCCATATCGCTATGTTGCAATTTACTGCTATCAGTGAGATGGGTTGGAAATGAAGGCACTGTCTATCAGTGGTTGCCTCAAGCTTGTTAGGGAAAATATCTTATCTATATCCTCTCTTGGGTTCGAACCTGGGATCGTGACAGCAACCTTCACAGTGGTAGACGAGCATCTTACCACCATGCCACTCGGGTGTTCCTGCGTTGACTGTCACTTAATTCAGCATGATACTTTTTTATGACCACTATTTTTCTGAAAGCATAAGAGGTGGGAGGGGCAATGCAACAACAGCAACAAAACAGCATTTTCCTGTGTTCCTTTGTAAGTAGATACCAGATAAGTAGATACACTTGATGAATGTATAATTTTTGTTGTATTTTTAATTGACATTCATGTTTGTTATGGGCATTTATATATTTCTATCAGCCATCTTGTTGGGCAATTTGCCTGTTGGAGTCTATGACTTTGTTTGGTAGATCTTTTGAGATTCCATGTATTAAAGAAGAAAAAATCAGATAAGTAGATATATATATACAAGGCTGGACAAATCACAAAAAAATCCAGGTGCCAGAAAAAGTTTTTAGATACCAATATCAATTTTTTAAGTCGCCATGAGAACCTGACGCTTCTCCAGCCCTCTATACAAACAAGTTACTTGGTTAATAGTATGCACCACAAATTACTGGCAAACTGTTGACCCTAGAAGCATACTTCCAATTATAAAAAGTATTCAAATAACATGTGGAGCTCAAATAGGTCATTTCATTCATATTAAAAGGGGGGGGGGGTTGTACAGTTGATTAAAATAAAAGAATAACTTTTTTATATACAGACATCTTGTGCTCAAAAACCCAGTCATAAAGTTGATGCCCTTTTTGCGACTGAGGCCAACAAAAAAAACACTGCACATTTACTTGTATATTGTTCACAATTGCAAGTGCAATATTTCAATATTTGCTGAGATATTTGAATTAAACAAATTGAGAAAAGTTAGTAGAAAACGTTTTACTCATATTTAGGCTGTTTTCGCCAACTTTTCTCTGTTTTCTAAATTGGAATATCTCAGTGAATATTGCATTTAGAAATGTTTATATGGAATTTTTTTTGTTGGTCTCGGGAGAGACGGGGCAACAACTTTCTTATTGGGTTTTGAGCATATGGTATCCCTATAGAAAGTTAATTCTTTTATTTAAACAATTATACAACCCCTTGCAATATGAGTGACTTATTTGATGTCCAAGCAAGATTTGGATGTTTTTTTTGAATGGAAATAAGCCTCTACGATCAACGGTTTCCCAGTATGTGATGTGTAATTTGCAGTGTGTGATGTTAGCAATGCACCACCACACATATATATAGATACTGTTCAAGTATAAAAAAGCACTTAATGGGATACTTATTCTATATCTGAAATCTTGGAGCAAAGTTTGTTTGCTACCCAATTAGTCCTTGTCAAAATTTTTCCTGATGCAGAGGTACAACAGAATGGCTTATTGTATTATTCATTTTTTTTTTTAGCTGTTTCAATATTTATTACTCTATGTATAGTAATGCCATTGAAACGTTAAATTCCATTTCTTTGAAAAATATGTTTTCCAGAATTAAAAAGTTTCAAAATGAAAATACGATGAAACCTGTCTGAGACGGACACTATTTGATACATAAACCAGTCTTGAACAAAATCAAAAGATAGCTTGTTCAATGATTAGTGCTTTGATGTACATCTTTATAAAACAGAATATTTTTTCAATCCGTTTTGTACAGGTTTCCACTGTATAATTTTATGAACAATATTGTTATTTTGAAAATTTTTTAGTCATTCCTACTTTGCATAAATCCATGTCGATTTGTATTGCATGCAACACAGTCGAGAAAGGGGTGGAAAAAACTATCCTATTAATTGAAATATTTTTGTTTACCTTCCTTTTCACTGGTGAATCAGAAGTTGAAGAATTTCACCCTGTAGTTCAAGAAAGGCTATTTGATGAGCTTTTAGACCGTGATGTACAAAAAGGTAAGGGAATTTTTGAACTCATATTTTATGTATTTGTTATATTTGTTTAATTTGTCATATTTTATGTATTAATTTGTTATATTTGAGTACAATAGACCTCAGTATGTCTCATCACACAGAGAAACAGGCCTGCAGTGGTACAAATATTATATCATTACACTTCTAAAGTATAGATGACAGCACTAAAAAAGAGACAACAAGTCTCTTATCTCGCGATGCTACACAAGGTTGTGTAGCATCGCGTCAGATGATTCTACTTTTTCAGGAAAGTAGACAAACGTGAAAGTTCAATCACAAACATGTAATTCTTGATGCGCAGTCGCTTTACGTAAAAGAATGGAATTGTCCAGCATTACATATCTATACTTTTTGCGCAACCTCTGAACTAAACTACAGTAAAACTTTACTAACTTTTCACCCGTATTAAGTCATCACTTCGATGAAGTCGTCATTTTTCTCAGATCTCGTCTGGCTTTCAGAGATAACAATGTTATTATACCCCTCTTTTACTCATCATTAATTTTGGTTATGTCATTGCTATGGAAAAGTTTGAGAGAGAGATGAACAGATGATTTCCATGTATCCCTATAAAGAAAGAGCTTGATAACAAACAACATTGTTATATGTTTAGAAGTGACCATAGAAGCCTTATGTACCAAATCGGGACAGCTCTAGTAACAGAAGTTATGCTGAAGAAGTGTTAGCCAACTAAAAAAACTGAAGTTCTAGAAACTTTAGGGACTGTTTGAGCCAGACCCCCCCCCCCCATCTCTGCATGGCCCCTGCTAATTTAAGGCTTCTAATTAAAACAAAATATATTTGTTGGAAAACCAGACATTTTTTCCCAAGTAGAGTGTCTGCTTGCCTTGCCTAGGACCCCCCCCCCCCCAATTCAAAATTGGGCCCTGTGTTTGAGTTTATCTTGTATTTGTATCATGAATTACTGATAAGTGTTCAGTGTATTTTACCGCATAAGTAAAATACTAAAAGCTCAAAAAAAGTTTTTTTTTTTCTTTTGTAATCTATAAATTTTATCAACATTGTAATTTTGATTCATATTTTAATAAATTTTATATTACTTTAAAATTGAGATTTTTCACAACATCGCACATAGAAACTGACAGCACATCTCTTAAGTCGTCACTTCACTTAAGCCTTCATTGTTTCTTGATAATGTGGGTGACAACTTCTCGTTAAGTTGTATATCCTTCTGTAAGTATGGCTTCCAGAACACTGTTTCAGAAACATTCATACTACAAAATATATTTGTATAACCACATCTCTTTCTCACAAGCCCAAAGCAGAATGTTTTGCATTGTTCTGCAGTGAATTCTCGGCTGACTGGAAATTTTCTGTGGTAAAAATCACCATAATAGTGTTTTCTACACTTTTCCTAGAATTCTTTCAGATTCTGCAGTTGCATTGATTGTTCTGCAACATACGTTGCAGATTTCATCATATTCTGCTTTGGGGCTCACAAGCATACTTTTATTCTGTAATTTCTTAGATGTCAGACAATATAGCAAAAGAAATGCCTCAGAAAATGAAAGTATGGGGGGGGGGGGGGTGGAAAGTGATTCTCTAGTCAAATTAGGATTAAACCTTCTTATGCAATTGTGAAAATATTCTTTTGCAAAACCTAGCTCATAACACTCCCTCCTTAAAAAATGTAACTTTCTCTTTATAAATGTTTGAAAAATACTTTATTTATTTACCAGCTATAATTCCTGGCGCTGCCTGGGTTTTTCCTTATACAGGGAGCATAGATGAGGTGGCAAACCAATGTAAAGGGATAAAAATTTCGAAAATGCATTGTTTGGGAACCATATTAACCAAGGTAAACATTCCAAAAGTCATTGTTAAGGCCCACAAACCATTGTTGCTCGACAGTTTTTTGCTCGTTTAGGCTCTGGCAAACTTTTAAAGTAGCCTTCGTTCAAGTTGGGTTCTGTTTGGTATATATATATATTTATATATTTATATATTTATATATATATATATATATATATATATGTATATATATTTATATACGAAATTTGGCAACAATCGGTCTAATGTTGTGGATTTGTGTTGTAATTTGTGTGGAAAACATATACACAGATACACACAGAAAATGAGTTGAATGATGAATCTGGTTTATTCTATTCAAATATTTTACTGTTTTTTTATGAATTTGATCTTGCTGATTTCTACTAATTCTCTATATACATGTTTTTTTAAAGAACTAGAAGAAGAATCTCCGATAATCAATTGGAGCCTGGAGTTGACAGAAAGGCTTGGTTCTAGGTTGTACGCTCTATGGAACAGGAGCGCTGGTGATTGTCTGTTGGACTCTTCTCTGCAAGCAACTTGGGGCGTGTTTGATCGTGATAATACTCTGAGACAAGCCCTTGGTGATAGTTTGTGTGAGGCAGCTCCCGTGTACGTTTAGCCTTTTTTAGCTGAAATTTATTTTATTGAAAAAGTAAATTATGAGACTAATTGATGGTAAAAACAGTCATAAAGTCAAGGTAAACTGTTTAGTTGCCATGTTGCCAAACTAATACATATTCTATGTGTATAGCTATAAAATTGCCTGATTATTTCATGGGAGAAACTAGAGGTAGTAAATAAATGTTTGTGTAAATTTTGATGAATTATTCAAGATGTTTCTCATTGCCACATCTTGTACTTCATAGTATTTTTTCTTATTTCATACAATTTCAGTCAAACTTTTGTTTCTTTAGTGCTAAACATTATTATGAGTTGGGCCAAAAACCAATAGTTATAATTTTAATTTTAGGTTATATCCTCGCTGGAAAGAAGCAGAAACACTTCAGGCAAATCTGTTGCAGTTTTCTCTTGATGAAACGCAGTGGCAAGAGGATTGGGCTACTCTGTTATCTTTGGCTTCACAGCCAGGTTCTGCACTTGAACAAATGCATGTATTCACTCTAGCACACATTTTACGGCGTCCTATCATTGTTTACGGTGTAAAATACGTCAAAAGTTTTCGTGGTGAAGCTTTGGGTTATGCACGTTTTGAAGGTAAAATTTATTTTTCATTCTACATACGAATGTGAACCGTAAACATTAATCTAGCCCATTTATTTTTTAAATTGTTGTTCTAATGATAAAACTTTTGACAAAATTTTTTATAAGGGGGGGGGGGGGTTATATATAAAGTCAGAGTGTGTGTGTTATAAGTCAATCCTCATTTTGAGAAAAGTTTTCACTAGAAATATTGTTATAGAGTCCCATGTTAAAAAATTTATAATTTCATAATCCAGTGGGAACTATTGAAGCTGAGAGTTAGTTAATTTTTTTTCTTTCAAAATTTTGGCACTTCTAAATTGCGTTTCTGCGCTTTAGTCAGAATTGTTGAAAATTGACTTACACCACTCTTAACTTTAACCCCTGTCATATGCCAGAGAATTCACAAGTTCTCAAGAATTGGAACCATCATAGTGATTTCCAGTTTGTTAATTTGGTCTTCATATCAAATAAAAAATGTCACTTTTCATCCATCAGTGTGTCTACAATTATAATCTTTTTTTTTCCATTCAAAATTTAGGCATCTATTTACCATTGCTTTGGGAGACAAGTTTCTGTTGGAAATCTCCTATAGCACTTGGTTACACTAGGGGGCATTTTTCAGCACTCATTGCAATGGAACCTGAGACGGAAGACGTTCTTGGTGCTGGAGCCAACAATCGTTCAACTGAAGAACTACAGGTCGCGTTCCTGCCATTGATGACAGCTGACCACCAGCGGTTACCAATTCATTTTCTCACCCAGGAAGAGGTAATAATTTCATTTGCTATACTGTTGACTTTTTTTTGTCTTATAATTCAATAAACTGCTTATACACCTTGTGAACATTCCTGCAAAAAACATCTAACGTAGCTGTGCATGTCAGAATGTGTTGTGTAGAGTTGTTTGTTTCTGAAGAATGTGCTTATTCGTTCAAGGAGGGCTGCCATCTGTCTTTTAAATTCTTAAGCAAACAACTTGGCAGTTTATTTTGCTTGTTAGTATTGTGCATGAAATTTCAAATAATTAATTGTAGGCAAATATTGAGAGTTCACAAACACTGCATTTTACTTTAAATAATCTACTTTTGCAATCTACTTTTAAATAATAATTCTATGTACTTTCTTCTTAGCCTATGTAGAAATCAGTTTATTGCCATGAGGTAATTTGCTGCTATCTTATTCCTTAATGGATAAGTTGTGCCAGGATTTGTTGATGTGTTTTCTTATACACACGTGTGCTATTATCTGCTTTTGAAGCAAGGAAATGTATTTATACAGTGAAACCCCTGTCTAAGATGAACACTATATGAGATGGAAACCTGTCTTAAATGGAACAAATATATAGTCTAGTGAATAATTAAGGTTTTTTCAATAATAGGAAACCTCTTTAAGACGAAAACTGTCTGATGTGGAAACAGAAGGCATATTTAATCTATTTGTAGACACAAAACCCGCTAAAATGAAAATAATTTTTGGCCAAGTGCAAGTTTTTGTCCTTTTGATGGGAGGAAAGTGAAGTTGTCCTGATCCCCCTTTTGTTAGGCTAACTCTTTCACTTGGAAAAAACGAAGAATGCTTATTATCTATCTGAACTGGTTCTGGGGTCGGGCTTGAGAGGAATCGAATTAATTATTCAAAATTCAGTAAAAGCTTATTCAGCATTTCGTTTATGATCAAAATAGTGACTTGTGTTAGAAAACACTCCTATTTCTTGGATAAAGTTTGATAATTTTGGGAGAGTAGTACGTGAGGAAAGGCTGAATTATACTGTTCACAATTTAGCAATACCGTGTTTCGGCTACTGCAAATATTTTCATTCAGTGTAGAGATGGCCACTAGCCACAAGAAACAAGTATTGGATTTGAACACAAAAATGTTACAGAAATGTAGAATCTTTCTTTCACACAAATGTTATTGGTTGTTGATCTCATTGTCACTGTTCTTTTAAAAAGGTATGCAATATCTCAATTTTTATGTTGAATACAGTGAAACCTCTCTACAACGATATTTGATATAATGATATCCTTTGCTACGGTAAATCTCTCTCTAACAATATTTTCAGAAGATTTTTGAAACAGCTGTAACAATATTTTTTAAATTTTGTTCACAATCATTTCGAATTTAATTTCAATTTGTTTTCCTTCTGAAGGCATCAGATAACATCAATATTTTGCACTAAAAAATCACTGAAGCTAAAGTTATTGGTATTGCTACTTTCTGTGTAAGACATAAAAGTGCAATGCAGTAAACTTCCTCACAGGGGCAACACATCTCGGTGAATTTTTCTAAGAAATTAATCAGTTACAATTTTTTGCGACGAATAAATAGATAAGAGCACGTTTTCTGATAGTATTAACAATGTTGATGTAGAAAAGTTTGATCTCGCATAAGGATAATTTTGTCTCTTGATATAACAATGTGCACCTCTATGAAACGGAAACCTGTTTGGAACGGAAAATTATTTCAGTCTCTTGACCTTCCATTTTATACAAGTTTCACTGTATATTCTTAGTTTTAAAGAACTCAAGATACTATTTGTTGACATTCAAAGTTTAATATTTGCAACTACAGATGGGATGAATTTTCGGCTGCTACTCTGTATTTATCCTTTTTGCTGAATAATGCTTCGGCATTATGCTGCTTCGTATTTGTCCGAATATCACTGTAAACCTAAGCACAGCAAACTAATTTTAAAAAATTATATTAATTGGAATTTTTTTCATAAATTAAAAATTAACTCATTTTATTTTATTTTGTGATGCATATTCCTTTCCGTGAAAGAGGTTGTGTCAGAGTAAATTTTTAGGATAAGGAGAATATAAAACTGAAAATAGAATCCTACTGCAATAAAGTGGAAGTGAGCATGAATTACACAAATTCACTAACTCAAGGATGTACACTGTACTCAAGGATGTAGACAAGATATTGTACGTATTAAGCTACTGAAAGAGGAAAAAGGGTCGAAAGCATTTAAAGAGGAAAAAATAAGAAATAAGAAAAATCTGAAATTTTTTTATGATGCATTACTAGTCAGGAGTGAATAATGGTCGACGCTTTCTTAATTAAATTTAAAATTGTAAGACGTGTTGAAAAAAAGATTCTGTAAGTAATATTAACCCTAGATTCATAAACATTTGTCTCACAGACCGCGCAAAATACGTAAACACTTGTAACTTTTAAAGTAAAAGAGATAGAAACATGAACTTCTAAGTACCTTCCTAGATCGTTCAATAACTAGTATTGCGCCTGTCGCATGTCAGAGTGCACTTATGCTAATGGAGTTACAGTGAGTAGGTCGTCCCACAGACGAATATTTATGAATAATGTTGCTATTTTAGAACGGGTGTGATTATTTGAAATCGTTTTGAAATTGCAGAAGTTCTTGGTGAAACTTCTTCCGCTGATCAAACACAACCCTGTGGATCTCAGAAAAAAAATTGTGCCTTCTGCGATTATAAAAAACGTTGAATGACGAGGTTCTGTTGTACCCAATGTAAAAAATTCATGTGTATGGATCACTGTGGTTTATTATGTGTCGATTGCTCAGAATAACTATTGTGTTCATTTTCATTTCAGAAAATTAATGATTTATAAACAACTTTTCAGATTTAAAGTGTTTTATTTATTGCTCCTTGTATTCTAGAAAACAAAAATCATCAATATAATATATACCTCTGAGAGACGAATGTTTATGAATAGTGTATCTCCCATTCATGTTTATGAATCTAGGGTTAAAATACAATGTCATCGTTGAATTTGATTGTCAGTATCATGGCAGTAAAAATCTTTCAATTACCAGTTTTTTAATATTTATTTAAATAATATATTGCAGAATTAAAATTCAATATCAATCATTTAAAAAATTACCAATAATTTTATTTTCAAATAAAAACACCAATTTTATTCATAACTGTGATGAACTTTAAGAAAATTGATATTCAGCTGCCAAATATTTTGGTATTTGGCCCAAACATTAGCCGAATATTTGGCTATTCAGCCAAATTACTATTCGTCCCATTTCCATTTCTAACAAAAACGATTTAAAACTCTATGATTAATTTTGCATTTTCTGTGTTGTCATATGCAGCTTGGACGCGAAGAAGAAATACTTCGGCAGTGGATGGACTGTTGTATTACAGAAAGTGGCATCTTAGTAGCACAGCAACAGATTCCAAAAAGACCGCACCTTGTTTCACAGATGATGGAAGAATGGCTGGATTTTTATCGCTCTCTCACTCAACGACCTCATAGTCCAGCATCATCATCATCCCCACCTGAACCACGGATTCCAGTATATTCGAGTGATGCAGACTCGGACTAAATACCCAGTTACAGAGAGATGTGGTTAGTAACTCTGTTTATGAAATTGTTATCCTGTTTACCAAAAAAATTTTTTTTAAATATTTTTATGCAATGATTTGAAGTGTTATGCAAGTGTGAAATTTAAGTATTTAGTGAAATTAAAATGTGCTTGCTTGTATTGCAAACTTTTACAGGTGCTGCATGTCACTGGTCATGTAAATACCATGCAATGGATTGTTAGATAAGCTTGTCCACCCGTCCAGCCCAAAAGCCTTCCTAACATCTATATATATATTGTGTGCGTATATATATATGAGAAGTTTTGGAAGGAATCACACAGCAAAGCAAACTATGCAGCAGCATTTAAATCATTAATCAATCACATGTGACACCACAATTCTCAGGAGAACAGTTTTCTTTTTCCTGTCTCATAGTATATGAATATATTTATAGGAAAAAAGCATTAATTTATTTGTTTTCTTGTTTGTTTTTTTGTTACATTTTCGAATGGACTTCTAATTCAGAAACAACTGTCACTTGACAAATAGTCAGTTTTTATTTGTATATAGGCTTTTAGCAAGCTTGTATATTAGAGTGATATGGAGTGAATGACAAATAATATTAATTTTTAGAGCGTTTTCTTTTTTTTTATGTTTCAAAATTTAAGATTGAATCATATAGAGTGACTTCACGTTTGCTAGTTTTTTGTTTTTTTTTCCTTGTGCAAAATGTGAAAGAGCATGTTAGAAAAGTTGAAATCAAAGAATCGTGTATAATTATGTTATTTGTTTGTATTAAAGATCTCTAATGGATATGATTGTGTATGTGCCTTAGAATTTTTCTTTTTTGGATTTTGTCTCACGGGTCTTTGTCAAGTTTTTCCAAGCATCAATCAAAAATGAATGATTAGAGTATTATCATTGTTTTAGCCCTTTAAGCGATTTTTAAAATTTTCCTGATCCACATTATAACTGCCACATTGGAAATAAAATCGTGTTAAAAACCCGTGATATTTCAGGGTAACAAAAATAAAACAGATCAAGTTTGACGAAATATCTCGATTGCAGCTGTAAGAATTAAAAATATACTTAGTGTATCTTCCTAGATTTTTGATCAAACTGACGAGATATTCCTCAGGGTGGAAAAATGCAAGATAATGTATAGATTAATTCTTTTGTTTTCTTCTAATTTTTATTTTACGTGTGCAGATGTTTCTTCCCTGAGTGGAATGGCATTATGCCATATCCTTTTATGGTGAATTTCATGATTTTGAATGTGTTGAAGCATTTTCACGGTACACAATGATAGGCATTCCTGTGTGGATTACGATTGTGTCAATGAAATCAGAATTTAAAATCATGCATGTTCAAAATGTTTTGTATGATTTCAGATTCACAAAGTTTTATAAATTTTTTTTGTCTAATCTGCATGCACTCATTGCTCATGCACAGTGAAAATGCTTTCGTACATGTAAAATCACTAAATATACCATTCGTGTATATTCCATATGCACAGAAAAATAGGTCTATCCAGATTATAAAAAAAATAATAATTAGAGGAAACGGTTATAAAGATTTTAGGGTATTTATATACAAGTGATTTTGTATATGCCTGTATGAAAATACTCAAGGAACTGTAAAAACATATCGTTATAGATAAAATTTATCAACACACATCGGGTACCTGAAAGTAATATCGTTACATAAACTTTTATTGTTATAGGGGTATCATTGTATAGTATTTTCAGTACACAGGGTGCATAGCTAACATCTGGCACCACAATTTATTAGTGAACCATTGATCCTAGAGCAATACTTCCAATTAGAAAAAGTATCCAAATAACGTGTAAAATGCAGATACATCATTTGTATTGTAAGGGGTTGTTTCGTTACTAAAATAAAAACATTTAACTTTTTATAAGGGCATCTTGTGTTAAAAAACCCAATTAGAAAGTTGTTTCCCTGTATCTCCTGAGGCCAATAAAAGAAATTCTACATTTCTAAGTGCAATATTCGCTGAGATATTTGAATTCAAAAAACCCAAAAAACAGAACATTTGGGAGAAAAAAACAGCATAAATGAAGGAGGGGGAGCATTTTACATTAGTTTACCCAGTTTTCTTTATCAATTTTTCCCCTTTTTTAAAATTCAAATACCTCAGTGAATGTTGCACGTAGAAATGTAGAACTTCTTTTGTTGGCCTCAGGAGAGAGACAGGGCAAAAACTTTCTAATTTAGAGTTTTTGAGCACAGGGTGTCCACATGAAAGTTAATTTTTTTATTTTAATAAATATACAACCTCTTGCAATACGAATGACATATCTATAAGTTTTACAAGTTATTTGGATACTTTTCCTAATTAGAAGTATGCCTCTAGGATCAACGGTTTGCCAGTATATTGCAGTGCCAACTGTTAGCTATGCACCCTATATAGATATGTACAGGGTGCATAGCTAATAGGCAGGCACCACACAGATATAACTGGTTAAATATATGCAGTTGACAGCTCATTATAATAACCACATTCCTTTAGAACAACTGCTAAGATAAGTCCCTAAATGTTTTCATGTACCGGTTATCTTACGTTTTCCTCTTGATATAACTATTACCAAATTTAACATCTGTTTTAGATGTAATGATGAAGGTTGTTTTAACAAGCATTGACTATATTTTAGTTTCACAATTTTAGTGGTAATGTAGATATGAAAGAGTGCCTGCTAAACCATTGAAGTTGCTTTTCAGAGTCTCAAAAACACACTATCAGTTAAGAAACCATCTGAATCTTAATCTCACATTTAGTAATTTAAGTGCAAATCAAATGCTCCTGCAAATCAAAATCATGTACATAAGTTTCTGTTGATGCTTTTCTGTGAGTTTGAAACAATATATATTATTCCTATACACACAGTTGTCCCATTAGATCATAGGTTTCCAACTGGTATTCCGGAGAACGGGGTTCCACGACAGGTTTTTGGGGGTTCTGCATGATCAAATGCCACAGAACTCTTGAAAGTCTCAAAACCAGGAGAGCTTTCAAAAAAGAAAATTTTCTTGTTACTGATACTCTCAAAGCTGCATTTTGTTTTGAATTTTAGCGAGACAGTGTTGTTAAAAAAAAAATTGTATCACTTTGGATGACTAACAACTTAAAAACAGTAACATTACATTTTCCCACATCAAATTTTTGAACCAAAAGTTCACGAATGTCATTTTCTATTTAAACAGAAAATTATAAGTTGTAATAACTGTTCTTTTTTGGAATTTTTTTTTATCTGGTAGAAATGAGGATTCTTGAATTGCAGAATTTATGGGACACCCAGAGCCATTTTACACAAGTCCCCACCTGGGCATGGCATAGCAACTCATTTGCATAGGGGGCTTCTAATACAAATACAACGCCACAACAGGCAAATTGCCCAACGAGGTGGCTGACTTAAGAACATCATGGATCCCCGAGCCCCTACCTACTACTGCTACATGCACCCCCCCCCCCCCGGAACCCCCCAACGAATCGGTACATGCGGGAATGTGCGTGTACGTGTAGTGCAACCTGACGTAAAGTTTGTTTCTGTGTAATGTTTGTTATGTGTAGTGCTGTCATCTGCCCCCAGTTTTACTAACTATGAGTGAAGTGTTATGGTTGAATAATTTATCGTTGTAGGACTGTTGCTCTCTGTGGCGAGACTTTTTAACGGGGAGATCGGCTCGCATTTGCGCCTTGAAGTTGGGAACCACAGAAAACCAACTTCAGCCGACCACCACTGTGGGGTTCGAACCCGGATCCTCGCATCACGAGTCCGGCATCATAACCACTCGACCACCACAGCGGCGACCTACGATAAGATGTGGTGCAATGGTTTATGACAATAAATATGTAAAATAACAGATGGTGCCTAAGCGCTCTTTCATTTTGCAGGGGTCCTACTTTTTGATAAAATGTCCTACTTTTCACCAAAACATAAAAAAATTCATATAATTGATTTTAATTGAGGAGGGAATCATCGATATAATATCAAATAATACAAATGTAGTAGATTGCAGTTAATGATTCTGCCAAAGCAGAAATTGTATTTTTTTAAAGTTATTTGGGGGGTGGGGGTGTATGTGGACTATTTGCTGGTTTAATTTTTCATTTGCTTAGTTTGAGGGTTCAACATGTAAAGTAGGGATTAAAAACTTCTACCTGGTACCATCATTCAAAATTATGGTACACATTTTGTGCATAGGTGAAACAACAGTTTGCATAACAAAGGAGTTGGATATATAGGGCCATTCTAGGTTTGATGATTCTCTCTCTGATGCTTCCCCCCCCCCCCTCCCAATTCAATTGTCTTCTGTATTTTTAGGGCATGCAGAGGCATAAATAATATTTACAATGCTCAGCAAAGAGCTAGAAATGAAAGTATTTCATTTGTCAAAAACGACTACACTGCTGTTGAGCGCTAACATTTAAACAAATCCTTTTAAAAAAGGGATGGACAATGCAGTAAAACTATCTGGTCCACCGTGACTTATTTATATCAGACCTTGTAATTTACACATTTTGCACTGTACTCTTGGAAGTGGTCTGTAAAGAGCGTCATTCTTAAAAAACTTGCATGTCTTCATAATGTGCTGTGGGCATTGTCGAGAGTTGACAGACTGGACTGTGGAAGACTCCAAAAAAATATATATATATATATTGTGAGGGGAGACACGAAGAAACTATCTGTGGTTGTTAGTACCCTATTTTGGCCAAAAAATTTTATTGCCAAGTCATTTCTGTCATTTTGCTTTGGCTTAAGTCAATCTTACTTGATACTGAAATAGTAAAAAAAAAATTTTTTTTAATTTTCCAAAAGATAATTTTTTTTTGAGGATTTTATTACACTGTGATTATGTTGTGTAAGGGGAACCTCCCACCCATACTACTTTTTTTAATTTTTTGAGTGGGAGCTCTAATTTTGCCCTGGGGCTGTGATGTTGGAATGGCAGTAGGGACCTTTTTTTTTGATAAATATTCAAAAATTTGTCTGAGTTTTTTAGAACAGCCTCATTATGAAGAGTTCAGCGGAACAGCCTATCAAATGTTCCACAAGAAGTTTTTACATTGGAAACCCCTGACGACCTGCAAGCATGTGAGTGACCAAAATAATGACAGACACGAGGCATATTAGCAATGTGTGGGGGTGCTAAGTGGACTATAGTCATAGAGGAATGAATAGTCAAAAAAACTTCACAAGAATGGGCAGCAAAATTTGTATACCTCCACAGGAGATAAAATCATAAATCTGCCTCTAATAGATCCCTGAGCAAAACCCTGATTGGAAGGCCCTAAAGTTATGTGGCTCTTGCCAATTGCTAGAATTTCTGCTTGGAAAAATTAGGCATTTGTCCAAGCTGCACCAAAATTACTATAGGCCTTCTTGGGTGCATAAGGCACTCCAAGAAAATTGGGTCAGGTGCTATGATAAATATAAATCGTAGCACCTGACCCCATTTTCGTGCAGTGCCTTATGCACTGGAGAAGGCCTATGGTAATTTACTAAAGAATCAGATAATTTCTTCCTTTTTCAAATCAGAAACTAACAAAGTGAGTGAAACAACTCTCAATGCCTGATAATTAATACCCTCCATTGAGAATAAAATGAAAAGCAGATTATAAAAATGTATACATATTAAAAGCGGTTCTGCTTTGCATTGGAAAATAATAATAGTTTTTTGTTAGTGTAGGTGCCATCTGTTGTAAACATTATGTAAGGAATATAGCCAAAGATGAGTGCACATGCATCCTCATAACCAAGTTTAGGAATTTCTGGTAATCATACTTCTCTCAATGCTTTCGCTGGCATATTGAGTACGTAAATAATAAATAATATTGTTATATCGGAACCTCTGCTGCCATCTATGAAATATAGTCTGCTTAAAATGTGCCGCATGAAAACACACAATACAATATAATATTAATAAACATTTATAAAGCATAATATTAGCTGAACTACCAATTTTGCCTCAGAATATCAACAGCTGTTATTTACGTGTTTTAAAATACCATAAAAAGTAAAGTTTCGTATTGTAAATAAGAGTGAAACCTACAAAAATAAGTCCTCCTTGGCTCTCTATAATTATGGTTAAAAGGGATTTGGTTCGGAAATAGTTTTAATGCTGGTCTGTGGACCTACTATTATTAGGAAAAGGCAAGGAGGACTTCACTCTACAGGTGGTTTTACTTCTTTATTTTACAACACACAACCACCAACTGTTAAAATTCTGAAGCGAACTTCATAATTTACCCAATATTATTGCTCATAGATCATTTTTTAACATTGTACTATATTATTTTTTTGTGATATATTAATCGAAAACCGGTCACCAATTTGAATCAAAAAATAACAGTTGTTTTTTATTTGATAGGTGGCAGCAGGGGGGGGGGGGGTTGTAGAGAGTTCAATGATGTTTCTTACATGTAATATAATACTGTACTGAATAGTTATTTTCAATATTTTCTAGAAGGCATGTTTTTGCTGATACAATTTTGTTTTTGCGCATTTATTAGTTATTGACAAAAGTGACTAAGAAAGGCACAATTTTTTCATGTTGAATAAGTTTACAAAATACGGATGTTTAGAGTCTGAGAATGCTTTCATGTATGCAGAGTTTTTCCTATATTGCATATGGTAGTGTTATTTTGTCATTTTGCACATATTTCTTGTGCAAAGAGAAACAACAGGCCTTTCCAGGTGAAATAAAAGAGAATATGCTCGCTATCTGGGAAAAAAACTTTGATGGCGCATTTTTTCCATGTTGGAATAAAATTTTTTCTTTCCCTACCAGCATTTCAGTGCTCACTTATCCCTGCCCCCTCCCAGAGCCAGGACTCCAGACAGATCTTTTGTGGGTTTCTATAATGTAAAAAAATAAAATAAGATTTGTCCCAGGGGGGGGGGGGGTGCCTGCGTTAGAGCTCTGCCAGCCCTATTCTTTGTGGGGGTCATGATGCTTACTCAAACCATTGAGGATGGATAGACGCTTCCACGATAAGATCTGGCACAATGATTTATGGCAACATTGTTAAGAGGTGTCCCCCAGCTTTTGAAAAGGGGTCATTCAAGTATTATGTCAGCATTGATGAGGGGTTTCCCAATTTGCTGACTTTTGATGACGGGGGGGGGGGGGGGGGGTGTTTGGATCATGCTTACGTAATCAACCACCCTTTATGAAGATATAAAATATTCTTAATGGCATCTTATTCTGTGCACCAGAAACAGAAAAAAAAAAACCTTTCGATAGTTATAAGTCCCCTACAGAGCCACTTTATTGATCTCTAAATGTTTCACGGATCCTTCAGGTGCTCTGGAAATAGATCTTGGCCGCTTAATTGCTCTGGAACTGTGCCACGTATCGCTAAGTAATCTGGGAATATTCTGCGAGTAACTTGAGCGATGTAGAACCACATTGAGGGCCAATTAAGTGCTCTAAAACTGTGCCACATGTCACTCAAGAGATCTCTAAATGTGCCACGTATTGTTTAAGTGTTTTGGAACTGTGTCACAGGTTACTTAAGTGTTTTGGAACTGTGTCACAGGTTACTTAAGTGATCTTTGAATGTGAAAGTGATCTTTGAGGCCTACTTCAGTGATCTGAAAATGCGCCACGGGCCCTTAAATGCTCTGGAATTGTGCCACGAGTCATTTAAGCAATTTGAAAATGTACCGCTTAGTTCATTTTTACAAATTAGGTTTGAGGGGGCAAGCCACATCAGATAACCTTCAGGGCCACATTTGGTCTGTGGGTCAAGGGTTGTCGCAATGAATTTCTTAAAGAGAAATTTTCAGTTCTTCAAATAGCATTGAAATTAACAGAAATCGATTATAATAACACATATAAAGGTATTTTCTTTCGAAATTTTAATTAAAAAAATGTTTTTTACATTAAAAATTTTTTTTTTCTTCTGGGGGGGGGGGGGGCAAGAGCCCCTTATGCCCCCCTATGCTCGCATACGTTTCTGATCCCACCAGTATGCATTAGGAGGTAGGGGGCCCTGCTGACGAAATTTTGCTGACAAGGTGGGGTCAGAGTTTTGCTGACACAATACTTGAACGGCCCCAAATACACTAAAAATGGTGTATTTATATATACATGTATTAAGTACATGTTCTTTGCCCCCCCCCCCCCCCGGAAAAAGTTGAAATGACAGCCCAGGCCTAAGCCCTCTTTCATTTTGACCTGGGGGGCTATAATGCTGTTGAGATGGGCGTAGGGAAACATTTTTTTTTGGATGAACATTCAAAAATTTGTTAGCTAGGTTACATTATGGGTTTCCTATAGGTATTCTCAGCGTGGGGGAATGATAGGACTTTATTTTTTCTGTGAGGAAGGTGGTGATGAGAAAGATAAGGTTGGAACACTAGACTAAATATTTTGAACCTGTCGCTCATGAGCACCATGGAGCAATCGAGTCCTCAATGACAGAACACATTGAAAGACTGTTTTTCAAAGTACCATATGTAATCTTTAAGATGTTTTAAACTGTTGGTTAAATTACAGTACTTCATGTAACTTTATAATCTACTCATTTAATTTTTTTATTGCATTGTTCAGTAATTAAAAATAACTTTTCTGCAAATGTAATTTCCACCATTTACAGCTTCATTTATTTAACTTGTAAGTTCTATAAGGTCTGCATTATTCTACGTTTTGGTTATATGAGTTAGGGCCAGTCTACATACGTGCAGATAATCGGTATCCTACCCCACCATCCCATACTTAACAAGTGATATATTAAAGCAGCAAACTCTATTTATTTAACTTTTCTGTTGACTATATCTATATTTTTCATAACAGGGTGAATTGAATAGGAAGCAGATCCTATGGCATTTTACTG
Organism: Pholcus phalangioides; assembly: GCF_987345545.1. NCBI lineage: Eukaryota > Metazoa > Arthropoda > Arachnida > Araneae > Pholcidae > Pholcus > Pholcus phalangioides. The sequence goes on from NW_028301608.1 coordinate 110,917,329, forward strand.
GCAAACCATTGATCCTAGAGACATACTTGAAATTGGAAAAAGTTTCCAAATAATGTGCAGTGCTCATATGTCATTTATGTTTCAAGGGTTGTGTAGTTATTAAAATTAAAAAAAAAATTTATACAGTCCCTGTGTGCCCACAACCCAATCAGAAAGTTGTTGCCCTGTCTCCCGATGTCAACAACAAAACATTGCATGTTTCTGCGTGAAATGTTTGAATTAAAAAAAATGGAAGAAATGTTGGAAAAACAGTTTTAAATGCGGATAAACTTTTTCCCGCATTTAATTTTATTTTCCCAATTTTCGTCCGTTTTTTAAATTTGAATATCTCAGTGAACGTCTCACTCCAGAGATATGAATTTTTTTGTCGTCATCTCAGGAGAGACAGGGCAACAACTTTCTAATTGGGTTGTAGGGGACTGAATAAAAAATTATTTGATCAACAGTTTGTCAGTAAAATGACATGCCCCCTGTTTGCTATGCACCCTGTATGTACCTTATTATACTTCTATTTATTTGTATTTTGTATTTTATGTATTATTATTATTTTTGTTTAATAATGTCTGCCACGATCCAGCCCATTCGGAAAATGCTAAAATTGCCCAACAGTGACAGAGCATGGACCATGTTTGGTTTGAAAGAAAGAAAACATCTCAGATACACGATTTAGAGAGGAGTCTTTTTTTTATATTTAGCATTAGCTTTAGACTATAGATCTTGATATAATCTACTCATTTGAGTGTATAAAATGACTCCCACAATAAAATTGAACTGATTCAATACAACATTAACTACACTTTCACTACTTGCTATATTTTACATGCGAGTCCATTCTATCGGTGAATCTTTATCCATTTCATAGCTATAAACACATGAAATTGAATCAAAACTTCTAAAAAAAATCAAAGTACAGTCAACACTTGTTATAATGACCCCATGTTACAGCAACCATTCCATTACAAAGACCGGTATGATAAATTTCAAAAGTTTTCAACAACGGCTATCCAATATGTATGTTTTCCTTTCATTACAACCACCACCCAATATAACCCCCCATTTCCAATGGAAGGTTTTTATTGCGAGTGTCGACTTTATTTCTGTTTGAAACAGTTTTGACGAGTTTTCAAAAATCATTAAAGTTCAAATCAATAAAAGTTTTTGATTTATGAAAAATGAGTATCAATGAATTTATATCAAATTTATTGTTCAAAAAATTTCTTGTTATATAGAATATATATGAATTTTGATTATGATATGTTTAGTAAATAAATAAAAATTGAATTTTTATATTGAATATGTTTTGAATATATACACAGTTTTGAGATCACATTTTCTAGTTATTTAAAGAAACAAATCACCATTGAAACTGTAGTATAGTTTTTCTAACATCCGTGAACAGTTCTTGGCCTTTTGTCATGCTAGTACATGAATCTTTTTTAGTCTGAGAAAAATTGTCCCTGTGAAAACAAAAATATTTGAAAATTAATTGTATCAATATTCAGGTACAAAGAGTAATGCAGTGACAGATGTAAATAAATACAGTATATGAAATGGATTTGCAAAATTGTATTAATTAAAAATTAATATTCAAACCCCCCAGAAAAATTCGTGCAATAAGAAAATATGAGAACTTGCAATATAGTAGGAGGGGGTAGGAGGAGCAAAAAAAAAAAAGATGGGACATCCTATTGAATAACACAGAAAAGGGGGGGGGGTATTTTTTTTCTCTATAGATTGCAGATCATTGCCAATTTTTTTTCCTTCAAAAGCTGTAAATGGTGAGATATGATGGTCTGAAACTGAAAAAGCCACTTAAAAAAAATTGATTTACGAGGTTTCATTATAAGGTGAAACAATATATAAATCAATCTCTACTTCAAGCTTCTATTGAAAGAATCCTCAAGATTTTCAAATCAAAAATGAATTTTTCAAACAAAATATTATTTGGCATACCCATATTAAGCCAGGATCCACAAACAATCTTAACCAGAAAGTTTTTAATTGACAATTTTTGAATTTTTGCTAACCAAAGACTGACTCAAATGTATGATGTGAGCCTCCTATGATTTATTTAATTATCACCAAATCTATATACTTGTAAATTGCTTTGTGTTTTGTCTTTTATGAGGTTATAAGCAACCCAAGTACAACTGCAAATATCAGTACAATTTTATCTTTTCAAAAATTTTTATTTCAAAGAAACGTCAGGGAGAAAAATCGTCTTGCAATCGACCAAAATATGGACAACAATTGATGAGTACCCGCTGATATAGGAATTTTTTATCTTAAAAAAAATTAATTTAAATGGTAATTCAGTCACCCAAAGGGTTTTTTTAAAACAGATTTTAATTCCAATGCACTCTGAGTTCAGTATTTGAAAAAATAAGCACTTAAGTCAGACATTTATAGAGCAGAAGCAGAAAAGGTTGAAAAGCAATCATCTAAAGCAGCGGTTCTCAACTTTTTTTTGGCTTGCGGAGCCCAGTAGGCCTATTTTTTTATTCATTCATCAAAGTTACTGATTTATATTTATTATTTAAAAATATTTATAAGTATAATATTATTTTTTAAATTTACTGTTTTTTTTTGTTTTTTTTTCTCAAGAGGCTGGTTGAGAACTGCTGATCTAAAGGAATGAAGCTATTTTAAGGAATCTGCCATGGCTAATTTTGATTCTTATAGGCTTCATCTTTGCTGCCATTGCCATTTTACGAATCAGTTTCTTCCAAAATAGGATCATTTTTCTGATTTCATTAATCTGTTAATTACAGCACTATCACTGCGTACATAGACAAAACCTCAACAGAACCTGGGGATTTAGGCTGAGCCTCCTAATAATTAATGAATATACGATGCAATGCAACCCTTTCCTCCTTCATATGTACTCGAGTCCCATACATTCAGGATGACTGGCAACTTTCAGCTCCACCCCTCACCTGGATACTTCCTTTGTGCCCATGCTTCTAACTGTACAGGGTGTTTCAAAAAGAATCACCTGATTTTAAATGTGTATATTATGAAAACTATTGAACACACAGAGACACTTAAGATTAATTTTATATTACATAGCTAATCATAAAGTTTTTTACAAACCAAATTAAAGGTGCTCAATATGTCTACCTTGGGATGCACGGCATATGTGTCTATATGGTAGTCAAATTCATCTCTTAAACTTTTGCGAGCATGTTTTCATCCACTGTAAGTGGATTTTTGTGGACTACATGCGATTTTCTGTCCACATTTTCGTCTGACATGTGGGGATTTCCCTTTATACCAGTGATTCCCAACGTGGGTGTTAACACCCCATTGGGGGCAATGGAAAGTTTCAGGGGGTGGGTAGAAGCAATGGGTATAACATAGGATCCTATGGGTTAGATTGAGTTGGAGGCAGTGGGAGAAAACATTTCTAAAGAAGGGGGCAATGGGACAAAAAAGGTTGGGAAACTATGCTTCACACAGACAACTCTGAATTGTTTATACTATCACCTAATGCTCTGAGTGATAGGAAGTTCGACACCAGGGTATTATCGACAAAAAATACGATGAGCACTTGTTATGGACTCACACTTTGCGAAGATTAAAACACAAAACTATTTCTATTGTGCATGCGCCAACTTGACAATCACTGAAGTGACGGCCGAAGGAAGAGCGTCAGCGCTACCTGTTGACAACTGCGTGAAACTCGAGATTTCCCTCTTCCTACCTATACATTATTCAATCAAAACGGATTAAAAGCTGAATAGTTATGATTGTTTAAATCGGATGATTCTTTTTGAAACACCCAGTATATCATGTCTCAAATGTCACACAGTTCAATTCAGACGCACCGGCCCTCTTGGTTCTTGCTTAAATATATATATTTTTTAAATGCTCCAGTAATTTGTTGTAAATATGAAGAATAAAATGAGAGTAAAATTTCTTTATCAAATCACAAAAGAAAATGACAATGCTAAAAAAAGTAAAGAAATTGAATTCTGGAAGTGTGGATTTGAGTTTTTGTACTACGTGGTGACTCTATAAACATATATATGGTTATCATATTTTATTTTATACATTTAATTAAAATTCAATAGGCTAGGGTGTTGTAACCACTTACTTAGGAAGATAAACCTGCGAGAAGTTCTCTCTTCGAAAATGGCTTAGATCCGTTTGTGTGGAATGAGTTTTTTTGGTTTTGATGTCCAGCTATGAGTAGAATAAGTAAAGAACCAAGATTAAAGCCTTATCTTGTTAAAAAAAAAGTCATAAAATATACAAGGTGGACTTTTATGAATCATTTCATACAGGGTGTCTTGTAAGAGCTAATGTGGTGGTCTTTATCTCATCAACCATCCGTCGTAAAGGTATTCCATTTAAAAATGCCCAAAAGGCATTCAGAAATTACCCTGCACTAGTTTTGAGTGAAAAAATACAGGGCACCACAAAATAAAAAATCTAAATTTTTATACGGTTCCCCTATCCTCTTACTCCCAGTTGAAAAGTTGTTGCCATGTCTCTCCAGAGGCCAACAATATAAATTCAAAATTTCTAAGCACAATATTCGCTGAGATATTCAAATCCAAAAATCTGAGAAAAGTTGGGAGAGGATAGCATAAATGAGGGAAGGAACATTGTTCGTTAGTTTTTGCTGTTCTTTTATAACTTTTCTCTAATTTTTGAATTCAAATATCTTACAGAATATTGCACTCAGGAACTTGGATTTTTTTTTTTTCGTTGGCCTCAGGAGAGACAGGGCAACAACTTTCTAATTGGAAGTTAGAGGACAAAGGGACCGTGTAAAAATTTAGATTTTTTTTATTTTGTGACACACTGTATTTTCACTCTCAAAACTGGTACAAGGTAATTTTTGAATGCCTTTTGAGCACTTTTTAAATTGGAATCATACCTCTACGATGGACGGTTGGTGAGATAAACACACTTACAGGACACCCTGTATACAATAAACTTTGGTAATACATTTTTAATACAATCCTACCTTGAAATAAATTTGACGGCACAAACAGTTTTTTTTTTTTTTTTTTTTTTTTTTTTTTTAATAACACACAAACACATATACAAGCATATACAGAAACACATTAAACATACACTTTTGACCTCAAGGGACATGCCTGTCCTTCCAGTAGGTCTACAGGGTTTCTCCGTAGATTATTTTTCTTAGCAACAGCCTATTATGGTTTAGGTCGGTTTATAATTGTTCAATATACAGTTTTTTTTGTTTTTTTTTGTATTTATGTTACAAAGAAATTTTTACATACAGATGGATTGTATCATGTGGTTGTATTATTGTTGTAATATAGATTCTAGACTGGTATTCATAGAAAACGTGAATATATTGTTATTAGATCTTATGTAATTATTTGTATGATTGATTGTATGGTATAGATTTATTATTTTTGGAGCGGTATATCTATAACTCTTTTGAAATAACGTTTTATTTGTTTTTGGAACTTTATATATGTTATTTAATCTACATGACGTTCTATTTTGTTTCATTTCTAACCAATTATTGTTTAAGAATGAAAATTTTATTAGTCTATAAACATAGTTTTGTCTTATAGTTAGCTTATGACATTCTGTTTTGTTGGTGTTTATTGTGGTGCTTGTTATTTGGGATCTTATCTTGTTATATATATTATCTAGTTTTTGTATATCTGTTTGATATGCACCTCCCCAAGCAGTGATTCCATATATTACTGTTGAATATATCCAAGCATAAAATAAATCTTTTAGAAAGTTATTGTCTATTGTGTCTCTTAGTCTATAAAGAATTGCTGCATATATTCTTAATTTTTTTATTATTTTTTCACACTGTGATTTCCATTTTAAATCATCTTGTATTATTATTCCTAGGTAGGTGTATTCATGTACTCTTTCAATTTCTTGACAGTTACATTGTAATATATGTTGACACGGACAATGATCATGAATTTTTATACTTAAATTTGCCAAACTATTTATGTTTCTTGTTTTTAAGCATATGTATTTAGTTTTCTGTATGTTTAGTTTTAGTTTATTTTTCTTGAGCCAGTTACTGATTTTAAATAGGTCCTCTTCAACTTTTTTTATTAAATTTGTAATTTCAGTGTCTTCAACATACAGTACTGTATCGTCCGCGAATGAGATTAATTTACCATTTATGTTGAGTTTGAATATATCATTTATGTAAATGAGAAACAATATCGGGCCAAGCACAGATCCCTGGGGGACACCTTTTTTTACTTCTATGAATGTACTCATTTCTTCACCTATTTTAACTGCTTGTTTCCTATTTGAATAGTATGATTTAAACCAGCTCAATATGTTTCCACGTATACCAGCTGTTGACAATTTTCCTGTGAGTATCTCTAAATCTACGTAGTCAAAGGCTCTTTTTAAATCCAGAAATATCGTTATAGAAAATTTATTGCAGTTGAACCCGGTATTTAAATAATTGCACAGCTCTAAGATGGCCATTTCTGTATTCTTACTTTTCTGAAACCCGTATTGGTTAGGAGCTAAATAATGCTGATAATTAAGAAAATCTACGAGCTGTTTTTTTATGCACTTTTCTATTACTTTTGAAAATATTGGAAGAATTGATATGGGTCTATAGTTCAGTAAGTTATTTGTCTCTCCTGATTTATAAATGGGGTGTACTATGCCATACTTTAAATCACTAAAAAAGACTCCTTCCGTTATAGATGAGTTAATTAGGTTTTTTATTACATCCACGTGATAATGGGCAATTATTTTCATCATCTTAGGGGTAATTTGGTCAATTCCACTTGCTTTATTAGTCTTCAATTCTGACATAACCTTATCAATATCATAATCGTTAATTTCAAAGAAGTACATAGAATTGTTAGAATTAGTCATTGTTTGGTCATCTTCACAATTACAGACTGTGTTTATTTCTATTTCTTCCAAGTTTCTTGTAACAAAGTCTTCGTTAAATTTCTTCGCTAAAATGTTATGGTTATCACAGATTGGGAGTATATTTTGCTTTGCACTTTTATTAAGTATATTCTGATTTATACATTTCCATTGCATTTTTTTGTTATTCTCGCATTTCGTAAAAGTATCTCTGATATATTCCTGTTTTATTTTTCTAATATACTTTTTCAGTTCCTTATTGTATTCTTTGTAGTCTTGCTCGTATGACATAATATTTGGGTACTTTTTGTATTTTTTGTATAATTTTTCCTTATAATTTATTTTATTTACTATTTCTTTTGTGATCCAGTTTTTTTTACTTTTTTTGGGTTTCATCTTGACTTGTTTCGTCCATAAATTAGAGTTTGATTGTATGATATCCACGAATCGTTTGTATTTATTTTGTATGCATCTTTCTTCTATGGCACTAACGAAATTTATATTTTCAATGAATTTTTCAAATTTATCATAATTTATTATTTTTATATGTTTGTTTTTTTCATTTTCTTCTATTTTCTTTTGTAAAAAGTTTATGTATCCTAATACTGGATAGTGATCTGTTATCTGAGTTTTATACACTGTGAATTTTTCTATTGAATTTATTTTTGATCTATAGAATACATGGTCTAAACAAGTTTTATTATTATTTGTTTCTCTTGTTATATTTTTGTGAAGGGGGACCAGTCCATTTATTGCCATTATGTTAAGATATTGAGAAGTTTCGTTATCATTTCCATGTAAATTTATATTAATATCACCCACTATTAAAGTATTTTGCTTCAATTTCTGTAAATTTTGTTCTAATTCATCATTAAATTGTGAGATGGAGAAAGAATGCGAACGGTATAAGAGTAATAAATCAATGTCATAATCAGGGAGGTATATACATAATTCTTCAGCAGTTAAAAATTTAACATTTTTCTTTTGTATTGATTTGATATTTTTATTTATATACATTATTACTCCCCCGGCTCTATTGTATGTTCTACTGTTTATATAGCAATAGTAATCTATTATTCCCTCAAGATTGTCAATATAGTAATTAAATAATTCTTCACTTTCAATCCATATTTCACTTAGGCATATAATATCTATTAATTCATTTAAAGTTCTAAGAAATACCACCAGACTGTCAAAATTTGCTCTTATACTTTGGATATTCAATGTAAGAAACGTCAATGTTGAGTTTGTTTCACTGGGGCAGTTCATAAATTTTTTTGCTTCACTAATGTCCTCCAGAGGTCGTTGGTCCTGCATTTCGAGAAAGTTCTCTGTGATCATTTGTACTGTGGCTTGATTCTAACTTTTGCAAATGTTCTTGGTTTGTTATTCTGATTACTCTTGAAGTTTCATCCCTCCGGAGAAATATTTTCCCTTCTTTCGCCCACGCGAACTTGAAATCCAGTTTGTTTTTCGTTTGTCTAGCCAGGTGAAATAACTTCTTGTTTTCAATTGTTAGATGTTCGTTCACATATATTCGGACATCTTGAAAGATCGGGTTTATTTTATCTGCTGTAAGGGTATTTTGTCGCTTAGCCTTTTGAATCCAGATGTTTTTTGATGTTTCACTATTGAATCTTACTATGATTGGTTTGGGTATATTCTCATTTCTTGTTGGGACTCTGTGAGCACATTCAATTTTAGTTTTTTCAGGTATTTGTAGTTGTGTTTTTACTGCTTGAATTATTTCTTGTATATTCTCATTTGGGCTTTCTGGTATTCCATTTATCTCAATGTTATTTCGTCTCATTTTGGTTTCTAACTCATTCATATGATATTTCAAATTTCCTATTTCTGCTTTCATGTTTTTATTTTCCATCTTGAGTTCTTGATTTTCTCTACTTATTTGTTGAACCATTTCTTTCAAGTTTTCTACCTGCTTTGAAAAATCTTCCATGCATTTTGAGTTGTATTCTATAGACTTTATAACCTCCTTCATTTCATTTTCCATTGCTTCTTGTTTATGTATGATTTTTTCTGTGACTAAATGTTGTCTGTTTTTCTGTTTGATTTGTTAAAAAAAGAAAATTGTTGAATCTGGGTTGGGTTGATTGCAAATGGGGCTATGCATGCAGTGACTTGAATAAAAAAAGTAATTTAATTGTGAACATCAATAATTATGGGTTCTGCATTATTTTAAATCTGTAAGTGCTGCAATGTTTTAGAAAAACTGAAAAATCTTAGGCATTGTCAAAAACACTTCAATAAAAAACATAAGTGACACATGTTATGTATCATATTTTAACGTGTATAAAGAACTGCTTTTAGTTAGTAATTTGGTCCCGACAATTAGGAGGGGTTTTTATGCATGGATAGTATTATAGATATATCCTTTCAACTTTTTTTTAAGCCCAAATTTCAGGGGGTTCCTTATACATGTTAAAATGCCGTAATTTACGGCCTTACATTATTTGCTATCAGATGTATTCAACACGGTCAAAGAACAAAAGGCTTGTGTTTGGTTGAACCTAGGGTTAACAGATTCTGAAACATGAAAATGAGGACACATGTGAATTTGACAATGTCACACAATTACCTATGTTTGCAACAGATTGTGCCACTGTATATACTAGCAAAAAACAATTGTTTTTCAACGAAATTAGAGACGCTATTCATATGTGCATACAGTATTTTGTTTTGCGGAGATAATTTTTGAGGGGTATTTATTATGGAATGAAGCACTGAGTGTCGTTTTACTCATTTTGTTTATTCTTGAATGGAAAACGTAACCCCCAGGGCAATCTCAACCATAAGTCCATCTGGGTACTGCTTGGGAAGGCCTCGGGCGCATCGTGGGTATTTCATGAAGAATGAGATCTACTGCTATAACTTTGGAAAGGGTATAAATTGGTAGGTTGGTATTTGTCGCCATGTAGAAGGGAGCCTCACCAATGAATAGGTTTTTGATTCAGTGTGCAATTTTTTTTCTCTCAAACATAAAAAAAGGGGGGGGGGAACTCAGAATCTTGAAACTGAGGGCAAAAGGGAGAAATTCAAAAACATATGGGAACACTTCAAATGAAAAAAAATGAGAATGTCTGTCGCCCTGTGACCATGCGTCTTTCCTTTATTTGTGTATCTATACAACTAACAATGAAACAAACATAACTGATTGTAAATGGTCACAACCTAATAATTTTTATATGATATATACTAGCTGTATTATATATATAAAATATGTAGAAATCTATATACATAAAATTGATTTTCTGTGTCTGTGTTCTCTATACAAATCTACAATTTTAGATCTATCGCTGCCAAATTTTGCATGTATACTAAATAGGACCCAACTTGAATGATAGGCTACTTTAAAAGTTCGTCAGAGCTGGGCAAATGCTAAAATGCGCGAAAAACTGTCGGGCAACAATGGTTACCTCTGCCCCAACAATCACTTTCGGAATGTTTACTTTGATTACCATGGTTCCCTGGCAATGTGTTTCAGACGTGTATGTGCCTTTACAATGGTTTGTCCCTTCTTTAATGCTGCCAGTACCATGTATGATAGTTTATACCTTTAGAATGGTTTGTCACACTTTTTCAATCCTCCCAGTAATGAAACTTTTTGAATAGACATCATCATCAGCATCACTTTGAGGGCCAGGAAAAGGATGATCCCACAGAAATCAAGTGTTGAAATTGCCGATTTTACTGTAGAAATACGGAAATTTAGTGAGATTTTCTGCCGCATTAATAATTTTAAAAATTGAATTCAATTCTAGATTTTTGAAACATTGAGTTTACTTAGAGATATATATGAAGCTCAGAAAATTAAATACGAAGTAATTAGCCGAACCTACTTTTGAGTTGGATATTCATGCAATAACTTGATTTCAACTTTTTATTCATTTTTATGATTTTTTTTCATTATTCATATTTTTATCTTCTCAAGCACAAAAATGAAAATTAATGTCTCCATATTGTCTTATAATATTCAGCTGCATAAATTCATATAGTTTAAGGATGTTTTATAATTAATTATGGGCCTGTAAAGTACATCAAAGAAACTCCACAGCTTTAATTAAACATTTTTTGAAGAAGAAACAAGCAGATGGATAACTTGAAGTTCAAGAGGAAAAAAAATCATAATACCTAGTACCCATTAAAAGAAGAAAAAAACTACTAATTTCTATGTTTCTTTCATCTAGATTTCTTTCATGAGTCAGCAGGAAATTGCCATATTGGTTAACCTGGACACGGTTTGTATGTCCCTCAAACAAAGAGAGCGATATCACATGATCCAAAAAGCCTCATTGAAGAAAACTCAGGCAGCACCGGGTATTATAGGTAGTGTTTTTATAATGAAAAATTAATCTCTACCTCTACGGGACACTCGAACCGCAGTCTCTTGTATGTAGGGCGATTGGCACTAAGCTATGAAAACATAGAACATATCCTCTTGGAGCGTATATATGAATATATACCATACAATAAGAAAGAAATATTCTACCTGCTTTCATAGCTTAATGGTAGAGCTCTCATCTGGCATATATGAGACTGGGGTTCTAGTCCCCCGTAGAGGCAAAGATGAAGTAAAAAAAAGCAGCATCTCTACATATAGCATATAACCAGTTTTCTGTACATCTTGTATTAACAAGTAGAAGACATCTTTCTCTACATAATTTTTACAAGCAGAAACTAGTACGCAATGTCATATGAAACTCACGTATTTCACAGCTTGTTTACGCAACTCCCACTGATTCCACCTGTAGGATGAATCAACATGTTTTTCTATAGGATGGAGGATAGTTTGTACACCTGCACTGATGGTGAACTTTGGCTCAACTCGTTCAACTTTTCGGAAAATAGAATCATTCTGAAAGAGAAAAACAGATTTTAAAAAAAAGTAAAAGATTTAAAAGGTTTTTCAGACAAATTCATTTTAACTTGAATCTGATTTAAATTGTGGTATTATGTATGAATATGATCTATTATGGTTTATATATAATGTAATATATTTTATATCATATATAAAATATATCTTACACATACTCCTATGAAAAGGTTGTCAGACATTTACAGAACATGGTTACCCTGGGGGCAGGGCCGTCTTAAGAGTATCACAGGCCCCAGGCCAATTGATTTTTCTGAGGCCCTAGCAAACAACTTCTCGAAAATTTCAATCAGATCTCATTTTTGTGAGGCCCCTCTTTGCTTGAGGCCCCATGCCTTAAGACAGCACTGCCTGGGGGGGGGGGGGGGGTTAGCAGGACCACTATTACTAAACATGCATCTCAAACATTCCTCTGAGAAGTTTCTAATGAACTAGTGCATGTGGTAATGCACTGCATATATGTTGTGTACCAAATGAAAAGATGATCATTAAGAAATAATATTTCTTAACTAAATTTAATACCCCGTGCTGCCCAGGTTTTCTTGATATACTCTAAGTATCGAAGAAGAGACAAATCTTGTAAAGACGTATTCATATCTGAAACACATTGTTGGGAAACCAAGGTAATCAAATTAAACATTCAAAAATGTATTGTTGAGGCGTAAGAACCATTGTTGCCCACCAGTTTTTTGCCCATTTCAGGCATTGGTCCAGATCTAATGAAGTTCAAGCCGGGTCCTGTTTGGTATATATGCAAAATTTTGCAACTATTGATCTAAAATTGTAGATCTGTATAAAGAATATACACACAGATACACGGAAAATCAATTTTATATATAATACATCTTTACATGTTATGTATTATGTTTTTAGGAAGTGTTGCCATCTTTCAGAGGCAAAAAACCTGTTTGACAGGACTGTAGCCTGAGGATCAACATTTTTTTTAAAAATATTCAAAAATATGAAGTCATATCAATGGGAAGGACTTGATTTCAAACCTCAACACATAGCAAATTTCTTCCTTTTCCCGTTTACATTGAGTATGATGTTAACTTAAAACATAATAGTGGGTGCGGTAGCCCAGATCCATAAGATACTCACCTAAAGTACCAAAGGATGTTTAGAGATGCTGTGCATTTTTTGTCTTCGTCAGAAACTTTCGTGATGCTCAGGTACAACAGAAATGGTGGCAGTATGACTACAGAAAAAGATTGCTACTGCAGGGAGTCCCACATGGAGAGGGTTAGCATACCAGCCTCTCGGTTGTGCCCAAGTGGTGTGGTGATAAGATGCTTGTCTACCATCGTGAATGTTGCTGTCATGGTCCCATGTTCAAACCCGAGGGAGGAAATCGGCAAGATATTTTCCCTAATGAGCTTGAAGCGACCACCGATGGATAGCACCTTAACATTTCCAATCCATCTCATTAATGGCAGTAAATTGCAATATAGCGATATGGCCAGAGCTGGCATTTGGTGAAGTAGTAGCCTCTCGGTAAGTATAAAAAGGCAAAAATGTCTACTGCTACCATTGAGAATCTGCAATAAATTGCGGGTCCCAGTCTAACTATACCAGTTGAGCGGTCTGAAGCTTACAGGAATTCCTCTCTTGAAAGTGAAATAGATAAGTCTAACTATCCCTCTTGTGCAGAAAATGATGGTGGGGTGACAAAAATTATCAAGTGATCATAACATAATGTTAACTACATGCGACATAATTAGATATTCTTACTGATACAGTGGAACCTATACAAAACGGAACATTAAGAGACTGAAATGATATTCCATTTTATAAAAGGGCACATCAAGGCACTAATCATCAGGATTATCTTTTGATTCTGTTCAAGAGGGGTTTCTGTCTCATACACTGTCTGTGTTACACAGGTATCACTGTAATACAAAAATTACTACAACAACTTATATGTGACTGCAATCACATCAAAGAAAATGAAAATACTTACACACATATGTATATTGAAATCATGATGAAGTTTCAATGTTACTATGAGGTGAGGATTTTCTGTAACAACCTGTTTGATAGAACTCAGATTATCCTTTGCATTAAAACAAAAAGACTTAAAGCTTTGAATAGAAGAAAATGCATAACATTTTCCTTCATAATGAAGAACACCAAGTGCTCGATTTCCTTTGATAAGCAATCCTCTGCCTTTCAAGAGAGCCCATGGACAGAAGCCCTGCAATATAAAAAAATTTCTCTTTACTCACACATAACTGATATATGAGCACTAAAACGTGCACTTCTGGAATGTAAGTAGATTAGCCTTTGAGGACTAAATGAAAGATGAGCAGCATATGCGAGCCCAAAATACAGATTAATAATAATAAATGCATTTCGGAACTTCATTGAAATTCTTTTCTCAGTAGCAAAGGAAATAATGGAACAAATTCAATACAATAACAACACAAAATGTTTCTTACAGCAGAATTCACTCGACTGTCGAGAAACAAACTTATTGCTAATCTATATTTTGGACTTGCATTGTTAATCTTCTGTTACTGTTTTTTAAATACATATATTTGCAGATTATCACTAAATATTTATGCATCTTGAAATGTACCATTTTCATTCCATCTCAAACATCACACTCATTTGAGTTTTTACGTTGTTTGATTGATTGTGACAAATCATCAAGAACTTTTCTTTACAAATACTTTGGTTTCAACCTGATGGCAGCAGCTTCAAGATGGTACACAAGCATCTTTTCACTTGCGTCCTTATGAATATGAACGGTCAAATTTCATCATTTGTGATTATTTCAGTTTTAAATGTTGAGGAATAAGTAAACAGAATTATTTTTTGTAAGTTCATATTCATTTCTTTATAAATTTTTTCATTAGTTCCTAAAGTTATTGTTTGAACTATATACGGCAAACCATCCTACCTCGTATTCTAATGAAATAATTTCAAAGTTGTTCACACGTGACGAATCAAGGAGTTTAAGATTTTGAGCTTCGTTGCAAAGGTCTTCAAGTAGAATTCTGATTTCTGTTCTAAAACGATTCATCTTACACATTTCACTTCCATCATCATCATTATCATCTTCTTCTTCTTTTTTTGCTTCAGCACGTCTTTTTCTTTTACAAATACTATTCCACAAACTCTTTATTGATCCTACATCATAAGACCCTCTTGCATCCTTTAAAAACAATTGAAATGGAAAAGAAAAATAGCGTTGAAGTATATGAATACTTAATAAGTTGAGGAAATCATCATCCAACACATACGAAAAAAATTACATGCCTCAAAGATTCTTTAATACTTTACATAAGTAATTCACATTGCCTCAATTTCAAACAAAATACACAAATTTAAAAAAAAATTCACAAGCACAAGTAATAAAATTCATTAACTTCTTATTCCTGGACAATACCAAATTGGATTTTCAATTGCGATTGATGGTATATAAAAAGTATTTCTTTAAGGAACAAAACCATATCAAATAAACTTATTAGAAATTGATAGTCTTTCATAGTCTTTTTGAGAAGTATAACAAACCATTTCAAAGTCTTTAATTTTTCGTAGCATGCCAAAGTAGTGCCTCAAGAGAACATAATCTGTAACCATGTCTTTCCATTTTTGACCTATGTCCTTGTACTGTTCCTGTACCATTTGCAAAAAAAAGATGAACAAATCATAAATAAAATAGATCAAACATAATAATTTATGAATAACATCAACTCCTCAACAGTCACAAACAAGATATCTTGTCCAAACACAAATGGAAGAAATTCATTCCAGCTTATTTGTTTTTCGTTTTTTACCTTTTTTCTCATCACCGGGAAGCTTTATTGTAATCCAACAGAAGTATTCTTTTTTTTCTCTCCCCGGTTCTTTCTATACTCCGGTTGAGTGATTCATTTTCTCTGGACATATAATGTATACTTCTACTACATATATATGAGGGAAACTAAACACGTAAGGAGGGTGGAAAAAAGAGGGTGAAAGATATATATACTATACTCTTCACCCCCTATATTTATAAGGAATATTCGCCAATTGCTCAAAGAGAGATCGTTCAAACTTATTGCCGAAAGCCTGTATGTGAAGGGGTTGAGGTATAAAAATAATAATGAAAATTTCTCCCAAGTAGAAGATTGTTAAGAAATTAAAAAATAAATGTTTATCCCTTTCTTTATGGGTAAAATAAACTTTTCTGCCCACATTCAGATTTCATTTACCCATAAAAAATTACTATACACATTTTTATGAAATCACTATTTTTCTGTTTCTAATGGTTCACAATTTGTAGCTTAAATTGAGTCAAGCTAAATTAACAGAGATTAACATTAATGATTTAAAATTACAGAGATTTACAATGTAAAGATTAACATTACGAAAACAATCAGTATTAATACAAATTTTCAGCAGTTACTTACGAATATCTCCGATGGCAGCACTGATGAAGATGAAATTGCGGCTCTGAGATCATTTGCTGACTGCTTGAATGACACAATTAGTCTTTCAGTTCTAAGAAACATTGCACCACACTCAACCTTATGATGATATGGAGAAAACCGGAATTAGTAAGCAAACACAAACAAAGAAGTAATAAACTCATCTTTTGTCACTTAGAAAAAAAGAGCGGACATTATACCAAGCTTTCTGTAATATTATTAATAAAAAATCGTCATTTATTCAATCTGTTCTATTAATAAAATTCTGAAAAAAATTTTGATTACAACAGTCACAGAAGACATTTCTATCCTAATACTTTGTTTCATTTTGATATTCATTAATTCCTACATATAATTCCCCTTTAGTAGCTATTAAAATGACAAAAGAAATGCCTTCATGTACTTTAATATATCTATATCTGCTAATATTAATAAGCAGATATAAAGTGCACTGAATGCATGCAGTTCCTTATTTTCTACAGAGCGTGTTTACCATATTGTGATTATAAAGTACCGATTTCTTCTTCAGTCAAATTTTAAAATGTATTTATATCTCATGTTTACACACAATTTAATAAATAAAACCGAAAACATAATTATCAATAAATTTAAAATCCAATATAAATAATGCAGCTTCTTAGAAACTTCACAGTATAGTCACTTTGACTGTTTTTCTTCTATTTCTCAAAATAAACATAAAAACATCGACCTAATTGAACCAGGGTTGTCAAATTTGCTGCCTAGGTAGAAACCTTTCCCCCCGGGCTGGGTTTTTTGGGGAATATTGTTTCTTTTCGAAGAAAATGCGTTGCTTTCAGGTTAAAATTTTAGTTTGAGCTTATATATTCCAAAAATTGCTGCACAGTGCAGTGTCATATTCATGTTGCGCACTGAATAAGGCGATAAGCGAGATGCCACGGGTGCTCCCTAATTGTATATATTCCCCCACACAATACTTCTATCTTGTATATTTTCATTAAATCCGCCGGAGCGAGTGAACTCAACCCAATAAAACTGATGCTGGTTCTAGTCGCAAGTTATCAAACCCATTTGCTCACCAATAAGGTGTTAAGCGAGATGACTCGCTCCGATGGATATATATGTATATTATTTCACAATAAGATTCTCATTTCTTTTTCTTTTTGTATCCTGTGCATATAATATGGCAAGTGTAAGATAACAGATGAGATGGCATGGGGGGGGGGGCGCTCAATTGCTTTTAAAACATACCTCCATTCTAATATGTGTACATTCATTTTAACTAAACCCAGAAACTTCTCCAACTCCTAATCCCATCTCGTCTGTAATCACCACAAAATTTGTTAATCGCGACAGTACCCAATTGTCCGGGGAAAATATGTTGTAAAAAAGTTTAAGTTTGTATGTTTTTTTTTTCTTTTTTGACATAAAATAAAGTGTTACAGACTCTGCCACGAAGCTGGGCTGGAAGAGATCTCGGCAACGGGATAAGTCCAGTGGCAAAGTTCTGGCGTTCATTCATTCATTGCATAGTGCAGTGTTTAGAGTATGTATATTTGAAATATTTTTAAATGATGTTTTTAAAAACAAAAATGTGATAATAAATAATTTTTTGGAATCACAAACACACTTTTTTGTAATTGTTCTGACTACCTTTTTTTATGTAAGCATTTAGATATTACATTCACATACAAGAAACTGCAAACAGAAAATTGCAACCATGGACCTTAGTTTAACAAATATATCTGATAAGCATACCCACAGAAATTGCTTATTTATAATACGCAATTTTTCACACACACACAAATCCTTGTATAAATAAATTGAAGCATCTGTGAGGAAGTAAACCAATGCATGTAAACTGAATTTTCATTCAGAAAATATTTACATGTTTGCATTACTTTTATACAGGTACATCAGACATACATAAGTTTTATACAGGTACAACAGACTTTCATAACTGAAATATCAAGAGACAAAAATAACATTATGGGATTCTTGAATTGAACATTGGTAATGAACATCTTCAAGTGAAACAGAACAAAAAGTATAGTTTTTCTTACAAAAATAACACCTAACCAGAAAATAAGCTTTAGCTTGATTTGTCAAGATGCTCATAATATAAGCTTGACCCCGAAAATTTGCCTATTAAAATCGTCAGCCAAATGAATGCATTCTGTAGGTCTGTTGCTATACATGACAGGTTTTCTTGTATAGTGATATTAGTATACAATAATGTTATTGACATCTGTATTTAATGATAATTCAAGTTATTCTGCAGTTTTAAGTTCCCAAAAATTGCTAATTTGGACAAGTGGAAAACACCTCCAGAGTAATGAATCCTCAGAATGACTGCAATCTCTTCTTAACCAGATCATTTTTTAATTATTACTGCTCTTTTATATTTCAGAATTTAATTTAATGAAGTAGGAATATTCTTTAACAGTAAGGAATTAAAGAAAAAGAGAAGCATGAGACTTTTTCAGCTCCTGAAAGTTTGGGTTCAATTAAAAAAAAAAGCTTTATGGTTCTGGTTACATAGCTAAAGGTTTTACTTTTGACGTATCAGGACACTTTTGGATACATTTTCTGCAGGATTAGAAAAATTTGAAGAAAAAATAATTCAGGCACCATTCTGATTTCTCAGAATTTTCATTATACAAATTCATTTATTTTACCACAATCTTTTTGCTACAGTTCTGCATACAACTCAAGGTTCAGATACAATTACACAGAAGTTGGTGTGTTTGTGTGTGAAGTTATTCCCTTATAATATGGTCATTTTAGTCATCAAATACATAGGTTAACATGCACCAAAAATTTATATTTAGACATAATATAAGATGTACACATAAAGGATGTACATTAGGGTGGGTCGAAAAAAAAAAAAAAATTCAAATCGCTATAGCGTGGAAAAGTTGCTGCCTCTAATAAAAGAAAAATGACATAAAAAATTTAAAATTTGTTGATATCTTCCAGTCGCGCATCGTACTTGAAGTTTATGAAAATTGATGAAATTGAACATTTTTCTTAATTTTTTAAAATTTTACTTAAAATTGAATGATCAACACGCAAAAATTTGCTATGCTTATTTTATGATCCAATAAAGTAAAATAAATTAAAACATCATTAATATTTCAATGTTTATCGGTCGTACAATATGTTCGAAAAACTGGAATTGACCAAATTTTTTCAAGTTTCATTGTGCAGCTCTTCGCATGCTTTGTCAGAACAAAATGACCCAGAATTTACCACGTTGAGGTGGCTACACATTGAGTTTCACCCACACCCTATCCAATTCCAGTTTTTCGAACATATTGCGCGACCGATAAACATTGAATTATTAATGATGTTTTAATTGATTTTACTTTATTGAACCATGAAATAAGCATAGCAAACTTTTGTGTTTCGATCGTTCAATTTTAACTAATATTAAAAAAATTTAAAAAAATGTTCAATTTAGTTAGTTTTCATAAACTTCAAGTACTAAGCGCGACTGGAAGATATCAACCGATTTAAAATTTTTTTATGTTGTTTTTCTTCTTATTAAAGGAAGCAACTTTTCCACACTACAGCAATTTGAAAATAAAAACTTCATTTTCTTCAACCCACCCCTAATGTATATACATGTTTAAGTTACATATTTTGAAGTTGTGGAAAAAGAAAATTAAATTTTCCTCCCATTTTGCCCAAAAATCCCGCCCGGGCTGTAAATGAACAATTATTCCCTTATTGTATGGTCAATTTTATTAATCAAATACATAGTTTAACATGCACTAAAAATATATATTTAGGCATAATGTAAGATGTACACATAGAGAATGTACATACATGTTTAAAAAAATAAATAAATAAAATAACGTGATCTTCACGTATTCCCAAGGGATCAGCATGATCCGTCAAGGGAATTTATTAGTGTTAGTAGACATCCATGCCCGAACCGGGATGATAATATTAAATTAGATATTAGATATTAATTTATTAAATATATTGGATATTAAATTATTAAATAATATTAAATTAGATATTTTGTGGTTGTGGGGAAAAAAAATTAAATTTTTCCCAAAAACCATTCATCATTAATTTTATCTAATAATACAAATACAAAGCCACAACAAGAAAAATGCCCAACGAGATGGCTGAAGAAAAAGATGCTCATTTTTTATCAGTGAGAAATAACTGTATTAAAAAAATCTCATAATTTGAAGGAATATTTTCACTACTCAACAAAATTTGAAGGATTAAAATTGAGTTTCGACGTGTGAATCACATGCATAAAGGTGCATATTGGCAAACACTGGTCCCCTCTGATTCCCCCTGATGATGTTTTGTATATTATCAATATTTGTATTCTAGTTGATTTATTTTAAAGTATTTATTTTTTTACTCAGAAAAAAATAGCAGTGAGAAAGAATTAAGACGGAGAAAAAATAGTTTTTTAGTTTTATGAAAAATTCATAATAAAATACTTATAATACTTCATTCAAATATAGGAAATCTTTTGCATTAAGTATTTTCTTGCAAAAAAAAAAGAAAAAAAGCTGCCCATTTTTTAACAAATTGTTACATTTTTCTCAAGTAAAAATGGGGGCATATTTCATATGGTGGATGAATCAGCCATAATAATAATAAATAACAAATTGAAAAAATATTTTTTGTACTCACAGTCATAATGTTTAGAAAAAATGCATACTGATGAAGAAATGCTAAATACAACTTCAGGTGCTTCATTATATCTTCACCGACAATGTTTTTTTTACCATTTTCTTGAAGGTAATGATAGGTCATTATTCCTAATGATAAAAAGTTATAACAAAGAAATAGAAAATTTCATTGTTTTATTCATCAACATGTGTGTGTGAAAAACTATAACTAATCATTCTTAACTTATAAAATCTATCACACCACCAGATATAAACTGCACTGATTAAATAAATATAATCACTCTGCTTTTTTAGGATAAAATATAACTAGAAAAATATTTACTGAAATGTATAAATAACAACTTTATTGGAAAACGTGAAATATAGTGGAACCTCCCATAACAGACACTCCCTGTTAGTGGACACTTTTCTGAATCATGTCATCAGGCTTCAATGAATTTACTACTTATCAACAGATAAGTACTGTTGGCACACAAAATGTTTGGCCCCAAGGATCTCTGTTATAAAGAGGTTCCACTATAGAAGCAATTTCGATATTTTTTTGGGCAGGTAAAAATGATCAAATAAGGAGATATTGTTGCTCCAGGAAAGCAATGATAAAATAAATCAGCAATGGCCATAAGTATACGGCTCTACAAGTCAAAACATTGAGAAGTGCTGCAATAGTGCGTATAGTGATATTGTGGGTTGCAGAAGTACTTTCAATTTGCACAGTTGCTTGCATCATTGATAATTTTTGCTGGTCATGGTTATTTTTATGCACACGAGAGCTAATTAGACCGGGACCTACAATTTATTGTCGATTCCGAATGGCAGCCTTTTTTTATACTCACAGAGAGGTCGGTGCGCTAGCCCCTCACACATTTTCCTACCCCCATAGTTTACAGGGAATATTGCTGATAACTATATGTTTCGCAGAATATACTTTGTGTAATGAGTAAAAAAAAGTAGGTGCTGAATTTTCAGATATATATTACAAAAATAAAAGAAGGTATCATTAGAATTTTTTGCTAGCACAGGATAATTTTACTGTATTTAATAACTGAATAATCATTACGAATAACATATAACTTTTAGTGCAATCAGAACTTATTACCTTCCAATAACTTGACTGAATCTTCTGTGCGTTTTTTCTCAGTAATGATATCTTTCACCAAGTTAGATACATTTTCAGATACCATCTTGATTACTAAATATTGAGATATGGTGAAAAAAGGCTTCAAAGACATGTCTAATTAGGTGCAGTAAAATAAGTTCATCTAAACATATTTCTCGAAAAGTAAGAAAAATAAACATTAGCTTATCATTCCAAAAAATATTTTTAATAATAAAATTCATAAGTTTTGCACATATACAGTAAAACTCCTAAATAACCATACTCCAGGGACCAGAGAAACTTATACTTATAAAGAATTTATTGTTATAGATTGAATTTATTAACACTATGAAAAGTGCATCTGGATTATAGAGTAGTATTGTTGTATAGATGATTATCATTGCAGAGGGTGTATTCATATAGGATTTTCACTACATAAACTTTATTGTGTTCCAATAAACTTATAATCACTCACATAAATATTGCTTAGCAATCATTATCATAAAATCAGTTTTAATTCAAAAGCACATAGGATTTGTTTTTTTATATGTTTCTGTAATACTGTATTGTGATTAAAGTTGCATATCTCACCTAATTGTCTATTTTCTGAAGGATTTATTCTGAAAAACTGTGTGGTGCCACTTTCACAGATTTACAGGAGTAGTGTTTTGTTAGGGTATCGTTCCAAGGAATTAAGCTCGTTAATGTGGTTCTGATATTTAAAAAAGGTAGTAGAGAAGCTGCATCCAATTATCGTCCGGTGAGTTTGACGAGCTCCTCTATCAAAAATTTTGGAAATTGTTATCAAAAAGCAAATTGGTGAAGTAAATATTGTCGGATAATCAGCATTGGTTCAGGAAAAGGAAGTCATGTGTAACTAACCTCCTTTGCTTCTATGATCATATGATTAAAGCTTTGGGTAAGAGTAAAAATGTAGATGTTGTTTACTTTAATTTCCAGAAGGCATAGGGTCTAACATAGTAAACTCTTGAAGCTTTACATGAGATTGGGATGGGGGGCAACTTGCTGAATTGGATAGAATCGTAGTTAAGAGATAGAATGGGGATTTCTCTGATTGGACAGGTGTTGCAAGTGCAGTCCCTCAAGGAAGTGTCCTTGGCCCCCATACTTTTTCACCCTTTTATCAAATAAAGTTCATCAGGGGATTGTTAACAAATTCGCAGATGATGTGAAACTAATGGGGGTAGTTAGGAATCAAAGTGATAGGGGAGTTGCTCAAGACCAACTTAAACAGAATTGGAGCATGGGCAAATCAATGGAGCATGCCTTTAGAGTTGACAAGTGCATGGTCGCTCATTTTGGCACAAACAATCCACATTTATTTTACAAGTTAAATATGGTGTCACTGTTCCAGATGCAACTAAGGTCACCAAATTGGGAATTCTCATAGACAAATAGCTTAGGTTTTCTGAAAATTGTTCAGCAGTGGTCACAAAAATTGAATAGAATGCTCAGTTTTATTTTCAAAAAAGTCTCTGCATTCTCCTAAAAGCATTCTTCTGCTTTTCCAAAGCTTAGTTCGTCCTGGACTGGAGTATGTTGTCAGGTTTTGAAGATCATACATAGAGAGGGACATAGACTTGGCTGAAAGGATGCAGAGAAGAGCTACGAGTGTCTGGCTTAAGTTATGAAGAGAGACTTCATTTTTTGAATATGTTTAGATTGAAAGAATGCTGGTGTCAGAGGGATGTGATTGAAGTGTTCAAAGTTTGCAATGAGATATATAGGATAGACCTTGAATTATTTATTAATACGTTGTCAATCAATTGTTTCGACAAGGGATGCCAGTATCAATTAGTAAAGGACAATTCTAGGTTGTGGGGTCGTAGGGAATTTTATTCTAATAGGGTTGTTAATAAATAGAATAGTAAAATAACTACCCCCAGGGGTAGTAAATTTTAACACAATTCACACATTTAAAAATACAATAAATTGTTGGGGTAAATGGAGAAGCTATAAGCTTCCATACTTGTATTCCATACTTTCCATATTGTATTATATTTTATTATGTATATATATATAGTTTTTAGTTTTTATAATTGAATTTTTAATTGGGTTGCTGTATTTCTAAAATACAGCAATCCAATGACATCCATGTTTGTTATGAGCATCTTTTTCTTCAGCCATCTTGTTGGGCATTTTGCTTGTTATGGCGTTGTATTTGTATTATTAGATAAAATTAATGATGAATTAGATAAAAAAGACATGAAATAAATTACTGTTTCTAGCTGCAGTTTGTCCTCTTCCTTCATACCAGCTGAAGAAACACAGTCCTGAAGAAATTAGACCCAATTGTTTGAGATAAAACTTCTTCTCTTTGTTGCTGAACTGAAGAAAATTATCCATATGTGTAATTGGAAATAAAGTTGCTACAGCTCCTACATGAAACAAGAAAAAGATGAGAAACTATTCTTCACGTTTTAGAATAAATTATTCATCATATGAAGCAAACTTTATAAACACAGTTGTTAAAAAAAACACAGTAATTTTCCTCAACCATTACACGGATATTTATCAGTACACACACACACACACACACCTAAATGATAACTAACGAAAGTCAACATATAATTACTTGAAAATATGCCAAGTTTTATAATGAATAAATATAGAAGGTAATATTTAAGTTGAACATGATAAGCCCTACACCAAAATTATAGGTATGGAGCCATTCAAGTATTGAATTCATGCTGACATAACACTCTTGAATGCCCCTATATTGTGATTTTGAACTTTGTAAATATTTTTTGAAAAAGAGAAAGATATGGAAATATTTTTTTAACCTTAAACAACAAACTAAAAATATCACTTGCTTTCAATGTCCTTAAATTTCCTTTTATCATATTTCTGATGAGAGTTATCATGAAGATAAACATATTCAACAATTTCCTTATACAGGACTTGAATCTCTCCCTGTGAACTGCATACACTAGTTGATAACTTGTGAACCATTGTGCTCAATTTAGATTTGTGAGCCATATGTCTTTCTTTAACAAAGTGATCTAGAATAAAAGAAAAATTACATTAAAAATGTAAAAAAATTGAAAAATTTGCTACGAAATGGATCAAAACAAATGTGAAAAATAAAATGTAAATCATGACATTTCATTTGACAGAAAAAAGGTTTCAATGGAAATTTTCAAAGCTAAAGGTACTTTTTGGATTCATGACACCCTTAGCTTATACGTCTGCAATCCAGTAAGTGATAGCCACTGTGCGATTGTGCGGGCATCATGATGGAATCATTTCGCAATGATCCCAGTTTGAATCCTACTAGTGGCAGAGTGGTGGTTGACTGGAGTGAGAGTGTTTTTTTTTGTTCTTCTAATTTCTAAGTATGAATGCTAAATGATCCTTTGTTTGACAAGTTTCCCAGCAGAGAGCAGGCAGGCTTTCACTCATGGACGCATATACGGGGGGGGGGCATGGGGGCATCGCCCCCTCCCAGCGTCAAAGATGGAGTCGACTGATCTATTGAATATGTGTATATATGAATTGACATCATCATCATCGTGCCTCTCCCAGAAATAATAACCATGCCCCCTCTCAGACTTTCAAGTCTATCTCTGCCCATACTTTCATCGAGGTATTTGCATAACACGAAACTTCAGGCATCTGGCAGTTTTACTTCTAATACGGAAAACAGAAGGCAAAACTTCTTGAACACAAACCCTGCATAACTATGACATCATAGATACGTCATAGTCACGCATAATATAAGAAAGAATTTTCCAGCTTGCACAAATTTGTTCGAAATTCTATAAGAGAAATGTCTTGGAAGTACATGTACGATTGAGTAGCAGTAGTGTATATGTGATATGTGCTCACGATAAGAGTGTAACATGATGAAAGCGATTAAATGTAATCATGAAGATTTTTTGGTATAATTATAATCTTGGATTAATTTTAGGGAGAGAGAGAGAGAGAATATATTTTTCTTTTTATTTTATATATATATATATCATTTTTTATATTTTAATCTAAATTTTTTCTCAACCACCTTTTAGGGCGATTTCCTACTTGGTTTTGGTGTTTGCTTTGTAAAAGTACACAAAACATTAAATGGAATTTCAATTTTTTAAATTAATTCTATTTTAATTTTTTAATTAAAAGTAAAATAAATTGAAAAGTAATTATTTAATTTGAAAAATAACATCAACTGAAAACAGGAAATAAATTTGATTTTTTTCTAATTGAAAATTTCAAGTTTCACTAATGCATAGTTTTAAGTATGAGCCTAAAACAGGAACAAAAAATGCCACCTTTTCAAATTTTGCTCCCCTTACTGACCAAAACCTGGCTACGCCACTACCTATAGTAAAAATCATATCAGTGTTTCAGTTCAGGAGAAATTTAGCCTTTTGTTTGCAATACATCAAATTAGTTCAATGTCAAAGGAGATATTTGACAAAAATTTGGAACTGACAGTTACAGATTTTGGGTGATAATTTGATTTTGCAAAAAAAATCCTGTAAGGTGACACTACCTCTATCTACGGGATATCTGTATTTAATGGCAAGCTACAAGTACTGAAAGATTGGTGAAGTGAAAAATTGTCACCAAAACCTATTAAAATCACTTCAGCAAACGCAGATTTCAGTGATGTAGTACAAACAAAAGACAATTTCTCCTGAACTAGATCAATGATATGATTTGTTGTAAACTCTTTCGAAAGCTGGTGTAATAGACAAGTTTTGGTTGGTAAATTTGACTAATTGTAGCTAGAAGGGTGTTTCCGGAATTGATGATTACAAATTTTTGTGATAATTCAATTTTGAACTTTGCCAATCTTCCAGCGCTTGTACTGTCACATTAAATACAGATATTCCGATGAAACTGGTATAACTTTATAGGATTTTTTCTGTTGTTTCCAAACATGAGCTTAGTTTGTATATGTCTTTCACAAACTTCACAAATTTGGGTTTTTTCAAACTTGGAGGCACTTTTTTTCCATAATCGATTATCCATTATAACTCGAAAACAGTTTCAGATAGGACAGGGTTAGTAGGGTGTTTCATGTTCCACTTTGGCTCGCCTATCACTCCCTTTCATTTTGCAGAACACGTCATGTTCACCCTGTATTTTGGTCCATAAGAAGTCTACATATATGAGTAGATATTTGGTCTATACAGGGTCAGTAGTTTACAGGGAGGGGGGCTAAGCGAGCTATGGCCCAGGGCGGCAAATTCGGAGGGAGGCAAATTTTGTAGTACAGAAAGAGAAGGGAGAAATGTTTTTTTTTTTTTAAATTCACGTTTCGTAAACGTGTGGAAGTGCCATGTGTCGTTTCTATTGTAAATAATATATAATAATTGAACCATATTGTTTATTATTTTTCTTTTGTGTTTTTGTTGAAGTAAAAAAATATATGACTGTATAACCTTCCTATTTACAGTGTTATTCACCGCACTTCCCAATTAATAATAAAGAACATTTCAATAGCTCAATTTTGGCTCTCTTTGAAAGTAAAGACAGAATATTCTACAACGCAGGCTTTCTGAATACGGGGGGGGGGGGGGATATCCTCTAGTTTTAACAATGCCTGCCATACGCAAAAGAATCTTCTGCAACAAAGATGCTTTCATTGGCACCGGTCGGGGTTTTGGTGAGAGTCTTTGGGCTATGGTTGACCATATGGAGGGATAGAAACAGTGTTAAGTGGATATAAATGAATGGATGAATTCGATTACAATTCAATTTTTTTAAACTTGTTTGGGAACCGAAATGAGATGAAGCTGGTCAATCCAGAAAAACATCCAGTAAAAGTTTGACTGAAATAGGAGGGGGCGGCAAAAACATAAATACAGCCCTGTACAGGGTGTTCTGTTAATGGATCGACAAACTCAGAGTGTTGTTAGTAGATATGAAGAGGAACGAAAATTGCAATGGAACGGTGTCGAAAACCATGTTGAGAGGGTGAAAATCGCAAAAAAACACATGCAGGTTTTGATGCCATGCTGGAACGACAAAAAGTACAATAATAACTACAAAAAGATTTATTGAGTTGTTGGAAGTGGGGCTGCTGACATCATTACACAGTCTATAACGACATAAAAATGATTAACGGACGCGTTTGAAGATACTAGGTATGCTTTTGATGTCTGCCCCAGAGACATGTTGTTGGTACATCTGCTGTGCTTAATGCCCATTGCCATCTGCTCGACCGTAAATCAGATGCATATCAGCATATTCCTCATTCACATAGTCAGCCATCACGATACTCATTGAAACAAACAACTAACTGCTATACGTGCTTACTACTGCAATAGCACTAATTTACGTCGTCCGCAGCACATGATCCTACCCCAGCACATGCGTTTCACAACGCTGCATATGTCAGATATGATGAGCAAACTCACGAATGCATTCAGCGATCAACTGACATCCACCTTTCGTCTCCTCTGGAATCAGAACCTGCATGCGTTTTTCGAGATTTTCAACCTCTCAACGTGGTTTGCGACACCATGTTCTACTGCAATGTTTGTTCCTTTTGATGCCTACTAACAACCCTCTGAGTTTGCCGGTCCATTAACAGAATACTTTGTATATACACTTGCATCATTATTAGATATTATTCATTGAATATTCAAGGCAGATTTTTGGTCATAAGAAAACACCCTAGAAGGAGCTAGATTATTTGCTGACTACTCTGAAACATTTTGATTCTAACTTTTCTGAGAACTTATCCGTAAATAAGCAACCAAAGCTTTTATGATAACACATTTTTTTTAATATCCTTAAACACTTACCCATATCTCTATAATTCAGATCAAAATACACTTGTAGCCGATAAGTTGACATAACTGGATTATATCTGTTAATCAACAATTCCATACATACCTAAGATGAAGAAAATAATGTAGGTTATAAGAAAGCGCAAGCAATGTACACTTAAAGACAATAATGGTAATAAATAAAATGACAAAAATCAGTTATTTATTTTATATTTTTAAAAAATCTGGAAAGATATCTTGTGAAAACTCACTTCTGCCAACTCTTTGCAAACGGTAAAAGATGTATCTTGTTCTAGTTTTTCACTCCAATCAGAGTTTATTGTAAGCATTCGAAGCTGCAAAATATGAACAACCAATATCAACAATAACAACATCATTGATTCTTCAAGATAATAACCTGAAAAATTTTTAGTATTTAATTATTTTCTTAGTATTATTTTGCATTGATTACTTTATTAAAATAACAATCCGTGTGACAGCAGATCATTTTTTCCATCATTTAAAACATAAATACATTTTGGCTATTTACAATTAGATCATTATCATCCAGTGTTCATCAGAAATCAGTGAATGAGAAAGAAGAAAAGCTCAAATTTTTCCTAATTAATCACTTGATGAATGAAAACAAACAATTCATAATTAAGACTCATATTATGAGAATTAACCTTAATTTGATCCTCTAAATTTATGCTTCCAGCTGGGACTAGCAGCAGATAACTTTGTGATTCGAGACCGATGTGCAACAAAATTTTAGGATAAGATTGACAAGGGCAGTTGCAAGATATATAAAAAAAAAATATATATATATATACACAGTAGACTCTGGCTAATCCAGCACATATCAGACCAGAGTGGGCCGGATTACCGAAATCACCAGATTAATATATTACTTAACTTTTTTTCTGTTCTTTCAAACCGAGGACAACTCAGGTTTATCATTATGGGCAATTTACTACCCAGTGAGTTGTGCCGGAAGTGTGGGTGTGTGTACCTAACGGTCTGAGTGCATATCTAGTGCTGTGTCTCTCTGGGCCACAGTGGATCTTCTTCATGGTCCACTTCTTCCTCTTAACTGTATATGCACCTCGCACACATTACTCTCTGGAATTTCTAACGATGAGCCGGGATGTATGTTTGGAGTGTATTTGCGGTGTGGCCCCCTAATGTTTTTATGTGAAAGTTGCAATTGTTTTGTGCTCTTGCTGATGCAGCCACCTGTCTTCCATATTTTGAAGTGAAGATGGTAAATGCTTGAATTTTCATGCTATGTAAGTATCATGTTGTGCCTGCTCTCTGCACAGAGACTTTCTTAAATAGAAGACTGGCTTGCATTTGTGCCTCGAAGTTGGAAGACCGCAGAAAACCAGCTTCAGCCAACCCCCACTGTGTCACCAACAGGGTTTGAACCTGGTTCCTCAGGATAAGAGTCTAGCACAGTGACCACGTGACTGCACAGCGGCTTCTGGAAGATTTGGCTTTTTCAGTTGACTTCACCAGATTACTGCAAGTCAATTGAAAAAGTTCATTTCAATAATATAAACTTCTGCTCAAAGACACACAGTGATATGTTTACCTCTTTTATGCTCAAAGAAAACTTGTCTATAAAACACTGAATTGCTAGATGGCCGGAGTAGCACATGGCCTGAGAGAGCCTACTGTACTAACCTCTTGTTATATCATTCACGTCACAAGAGAAGCATGATGTAACATATACAGTTGAACCCAGCTTGTAATGTCATCAGCTGTCCCAATGAATATTGGTGCTATGAGTTTGGCGTTATATCCGATCATAGTTGGAAAAAAGTTTCAGAGAAGCTCCATTACATAAATTCCATGCTTGTTATGAACTAATATTTCTCAGTGTTGTATTAGCATTACTCCATAAATAAAATAACCCATTTTATACACATTCAATTCTAAGTGGAGGAAATTCATAGAATTGTAAACATTGTACAATTAATAAAATATTTTTTTATATAAAACTCAACAGAAACGCATATACATTTTTCAAATTATTTTAATGTTGCATAAACTTTTCAGATATTGAAAGAACAGCTCCTTTCAACATGATTTGAATAGAGCAAATCCAGGAAGATGATAGCATTCGAAATGTAATGACCAGCGCAAAAAATCATGCACTTAACTCGACAATGTTGAGCCAACTAGTCCAGTACGCTCATCGCATACTTTTCCTTATCAATAAATCTGTTTCATTGAATAAGTTGGTTGTTCTGGTCCCTAAACACGTTCAGGTATTCAATGTGTTTTCTGAGACCCCCTGTCCACACCATTCTTTGACCTTCAATAAATTTGCTCTATTATATATATATAATTTTTGCTCTATTATATATATATAATTATTATATATATATAATAGAGCCACACATAACCCCCACATATATATATGTGGGGGTTTTTTCCATATGAATGGGGTTCTTTCATTATAGTCTCTATGTGGAAGGTTTATTCAAAGACATTTATGGCGCCAAGTAGGGTTGGCGCTATAACACGGTTCAACTGTATTTGTCCAGGTTCCAATGTTTATTATTTTCAATTGGTTATAATAAGAGGCATGAAATAGCCAGATAGCCGTTACAACAAGGCACATTGTAACACAAGGGACTACTGTATTTCATAGGTAAAACTATATGTATTTCTTCAACAGTAAAAATTTAGGATATTAAGAACTTCATTTCCTGGACTGATCAACTGGGATAAGTAATGGAGTTGATGTTTATGTGATATGTGAAATCAAATCTAAGATTTTTGTAATTTACAATGTTACTTTAATGTATAAAAAGAAAAAAAAACTACTAATCTAACAAGTGTTACAAGTGTAAGTTTTAAACCAGTGATTCCCAACCTTTCTTCCTTCGCAGCAAAGGAACTTACCTTCCTGCATCTCGTTGGATAATAAATTTTTTAGCCTATATGTTAGAAAATTCTGTTTTTTTTCTTTGATTACATTAATCATCCGATAATTAATTTACATGAATTCTCTCACTTATTGTTCGATGTCTTTTTGGCTGTGGCCAATATTTAATGTCAACTTCATTTTTTTATAAATTAATTCAAAAGAGAAACTAAAAAACCACTGTTTTTAATTTTTTCAGATTTGGAGAGAGAAGAGAAGATTCATTGAATAATTTTTCACTTGTTGATTTCAGCCGCAACAACTATAAATTAATGTTTATTTGAAAATAGACTGAATTTTTTAGTTTTCTTGAGTCGTGTGTGTGTTCATGACAGTATCAAATCTAAGCACAACATGCTAATAACACGAGGTACCAATGTAAACAACACACAAAATAGTTTAGGTAAATAATGGCATTTTTTCTCAACTGAAAAGGAAATTGAATACAATTGATTGCTAATTGAAAAAGAAACTTTTCTGATGCAAAATTTGTATGACACATTCCTGCAAGCAGAAGTCAGCAGATGAGGCGTCAGAATATTGGTATGATTCATATTTTTTTAAGATTCAATTTTAAAAAATTGAATAAAAATAGATAAAAATTAAATTTTTATCATCATTTTGATTTTCCTGAATAATCAGTCAAAATGTTGTAATTTTTTCTCCATCTTGCACCCCCAAAAAATGCTCTTGTGCCCCCCCCCCCGGTTGGGAATCATTGTTTTAAACCTTAGAAAGAAAGAAGGTGTATGTTCAGTTACTAAAGAAAAAAATGTTATCCAATCATTTCAATTTTCTTTGTTTAAAACAAATGAGAATAGAGAGAGAACAAAAATGAATGACATATGCAAACTTGTTATCAGATTAAAAATACAACACAAGCCCTTGTTATTACTGTTATAGGCCTATTTAACCATTTGATCATTTTTGTCGCACCACGGTCATTTTCTGCATACGAGGGCTAATTAGACTGGGATCTATAATTTATTGCCGATTCTAAATGGCAGGCTTGTTTTTTATACTCATCAAGAGGTTGGTGCACTAACCCCTCGATGGGGGACTCCCTACGGTAGCAATTTTTTTCTGTGGTCAAGTTGCCGCTTTTAGTAGTACCTCTGTGTTAGGAAAGTTTTCTGACAAGGATGAACCGGGTATCGAACTCGCGGCACCTCTAAACATACTTTGGTACTTTAGGCGAGTATCTTATTGACCGGGCTACCGCGCCCTGTTATAGGCCTATTAATTGAATTCAGGGCACTCTATAAACATCCTGGACTCAGGCCCCCTATGGGGGGACCTGATATGGCCCGGGGGCCTCAAGAGAATGTGGGCCTCACAAAAATGAGAATCAGTTAAAACTTTTGAGAATTAGCCAGGTGAAGTCTCAGAAAAATCACTGAGCACAGGGGCCCATGATGCTCCAAGAACGGCCCTGCTAGCTAGGTAAGGCACAGCACGGCTCACCCAACTCAAGGCCAATGAAGCTAGAGATCATGACATTATGCATCCGATCTTTGGGCATGGTCAACTCAATGTATTTGGTCATGTGACACATTGTCTGACGTGCTGGGGGTAAATGTGGGGGATTATTCAATCATATGGATTATATTCCTAGATAAGACGGATCTCTAGCTTCATTAGCCTTGTGTTGAGGGAGTCGTGTGCAGGGCCGCAATTGGAGGGGGAGGCCTGGGCTGGTGCCCCCGGTGCCGAATTGGGGGGGGGGGAGCTAGTTTCACTCTTTAATCTCACTTGCAATCCTTACAAGGGGCGCTAAAATGCATGATTGCCTCGTGTGGCCAAGCATCTAGTTGTGGCCCTGTCGCCAGGACAGGTACCTCTTCTCAAGCCCTCCTATAGTGAATTTATGGAATAAAAAAAAAAGTAAGGTTCCTGGACTAAAGAGCTATTAAAATTCTCTATGAGAGGCACGCGGAATCATTAACAAAGGTTTACCACAAATATTGAGAAAGCATTTACCGTAAACACAGCTAGTGACTCGGTCACTTTGATTCCCAACGCATTGCACATAAGAATGGTGCGATCAGCAACATTGCAAATTTTATCACACAAACTTTTATCATCCATGGCTATGTGGAAGTTTTATTTCTTCAACAAATGTGGTTTCAGTTTGACTTAATTTGCTGCTAGAAATTCATTAGCTCCTATAAACAGCATAGGTTTATTTACCATTTTAATTGTTGCTATGGTTACGTGAGCGTGGTTACGGTTTGAGTACTAGTTCCATGACTATAATGGAAATAACGGGACATTTCATTGAAGCAATTTTGATAACGAATTCATGATTTTAACCTTTCCAAATGAGCGTTCTTGGATACTCAGAATGAGCAGACAAAATGAGAAATTCACTAAAACAATGAACAGCTATACACTATGAAAAATGTCCAACGGGACGTATGGTCATTTTTTATAATTTTGGCGATCTCCGGTACTTTTATGTTTTACGGAGCTTAATTGAATTTGTGGTAGAAATCATTAATGTAAATAGCTTGTCACAATAGCTTATTTATTACACTATGGTAATTTATGACAATAAATATCTAAATTTATCTCAACTTTTGTTTTTGTTTTTTAAATGCATTTATTTTCTTAAAACTAGGGTGACCATACGTCCCGTATTTCCCGGGACAGTCCCGGTATTTTCTCTTTTTTTGGCCGTCCCGACTTTTTGGCAAAAGTGTCCCGGTTTTTCCCGTATTTCACATGACGCCTACTTGAATTTTTATTCTTTATTGAAGTCGAAGATTGAAATTATTTTTCAACTCATAAATTATTTTATGATAGTTACAACTATATATGGGATATTAATCTCCCACATTTGCCTTGGTAAACGTTTTTTTTTCGTGGAATACATTTTAATCCACTGCAATTTGCAGTAATGCATCATTTTCCGCCATTGTGATTTTTCCGTAATTTCAACAATATTTGGCAACTTTGTTTGGTTTTGGCATCGTTTTTGGCGATAATTGGCAATGTCCCGTATTTTCCCATATTTGGAATCCCGATGTCCCGTATTTATTTCGAAGAAATATGGTCAGCCTACTTAAAACTCATTGGTGCTTTTTATTTCAAACCCACCAGAAATTTTGAGAGAAATGGTTTTTGAGAGAATGAATTTGAGAGAAATAAACAAGATCAAAACTTGAAATTCGAGCTTATGTGATAAAATTATTCAGGACTTTAGGCAGCCGAGGCTTAATCCTGCTTGAACTCGTTCAAAAATTCTGTTTCCTGATTATGGCAACACAACACATGTTGTGCGCACGAAATATGGCGTCATGTTTCGCTTTATTGAGCGCCGGGTAGAGGCGGAAACAAAAAATCTCATGAAAACTCACCCAGGATATGGAGGAGGTGATTATCTTGAAACATTCCTTGCAATATATGCTTGTGTGTTGACAATTATTGATAAATTTATTATCTATTTTTAGCCTCAATTTATTTTCCCTACCAGTTTTCAGTGGGGGTGGATTCAGTCATTTATATTCAAACAGCTCCTCTCAAATTTCTAAAAGCAATGCATTGCGATTATTGAATGAGGTTCTCAATGAAAACTAATCACTTTTATATAACTAAAGCAGTATTTCTAAGTACAGTCAATTACATGTTATGAAGACATGGAAAGATTGATGAAACACTTATTTAGTTTTTGATGTTCAAACATGTAAGGATGCATGGTTACTCATGAGGAGGTAGCTACCAGTGAGTCTGTGGGTCTCAAGTACAGAGTGGGCTCCATGATAATGAAAACTGGTCGAAACTTCTGAGAAAGAGGAGTGGGGGGAACCTTCTCGTAAATATGGTCAAAATCTTTGAGATTAATCATATGAATTGGTAGGCAGGCAGGCATTTCTAGTCACATAGGGGCCTCAGAAAGATCAGGGGCCCATGATACCCTTAAGGCAACTCTGGTTGCTACAAGCGCTGATCTAGAGGAGGAAGCGATTGCTAATAGCCAAATAATATAGGAGGAAATTTGTCCGTGAAATATGGGATGATCCAATGCATCTACACAATAAGGTGTTTCTGAGAAACATTGCCCTTCATCCACCTGACTCCACTCCATAGCTGAAGATGTCTGCCTAGGTTACATTCGCAGCTGAACATGTCTACCCTGGCTTCATTCACAGCTGAAGATATCTGTCCCCATTCCATTCTCAGCTGAAGATGCCTGTCTCTGTTCCATTTGCAACTGAAGATATCTGCCTTCACTTCATTCACAGCCGAAAATGTCTGCCCCTTCTACATTGTCAACTGAAGATGGCTGCATTTACTCAGACAGGGATCCAGAAGGGGCGATGGAAACAAACGTCCTCTCAAGAGCGAATAATATAAAAAAAATATTTGTCCCGTAAACAGGCCCACGATTTCAACTTGGGGGGGGGGGGAAACAAAAAACATATACTCAGTATCAGGATGGCTCGAGCTTATTACCTGCTGCCCAAATGCCTCATGTGCATCTCCTAAAGAAGACCCTGGTGGAAGGCTGACAAGGCTCCTGCCTATTGGATTGTGGGATAAATATATTTTGTTTTTGGAAGAAAGCCGCACGCTATTGATCACAGAGAAAATATACAAGACTATATGTGGTCCTGTTTTTGAAGAAAATATTTAGTTTTCAAAAGGTAGAGTTGTCTTACTGTTTTCTACCGTCCAGAATTATTTTGCCATTCTTGATTATGCCGGATAACTCAATCCACAAAATAGTACTTATCGATGAGCCATCATTATTTACACTTATTTCAAAAAGATGATAATGAGGCGAGTTTTATTAAGAAATTTATATTTCAAAAGTGTTTCTAGTGCTGCAGGGACTGGGCAAGTGAGAAGACAAATTGTTTCTATTGCGTTTGTTCGACTGTTCCTAAAAAATAACTGAGAGCATCAAAATGCACACTTGCCCCGTGGGACAGTGTACAATTTTGTTTGTGGTATTACAGTCCCAGACCCTGTTTTTTTTCTTAAGTTTGCTCAACATCTCCATTGTCCCGTGAACATGTTTGAATCCAGTGTATAAGGGACGACTGCACACTGTCCCCCCCCCCCCCCAGGGGTCAACACATCTTCGGCTCATCGCAGGAATGTTGTATTTGCTGGGGGGGGGGGATGGTGACTTGTCCAGTCCGTTCCATGAGCAATAATTATTTTAATTCGGACATCTAGCCCTCTGGGGCAATGTGCTTGTATTGTGCAAATGGTCGTGTTTGGTTTGTACTGTCTACTGTATTGTTATCAGAGGCAGATTTATGATTTCACCACCTGTGGGTGTTACACATTTTGCTTTCCATCTTCCATTTTTTTCTATTTTTTTTAGCACCCTTTCCACAAATTTTTTATCCTGAACTATAGCTTGCTAATACCCCTTGCTAATACCTGTTTAGATGTACCATCGTTATGTATGAGTTTCATTATATTCTCAGTATACACATTTGAGTGAACATTAATATATTTTCTGAGTGTGCAATAAATGTGGAAGCATGTTGTGTATATTGTGTTGTCTTTCTCATTCATTGGCATATTTTCAGGGGCACAAAGTGTGCATAATAGATCTGAATCCTCATATTATGTGCCTCCTGTGTGCTGGCTATTTTATTGATGCTACAACTATCACTGAGTGCTTGCATACATGTAAGTTCAACCAAGATTATTTGCATTATGATGATTTTTCATTATGTCAGAATAGATATGCACCTAAGATCCATTACATTAGTTCCACATGCCTTATTGTTGGTCTATGTTTAAGGATGCTGGTACAAGCACAAAAAATTCTGCTGAACAGAATTATTATGCACAGAATTGTGCTGTGATAAATTCTTTTTGTCACCACAATTCTTGACCGCTGTTGATTTGATGCTTTGTGACTCTTTGGTTAATGTGACTTTTCCCAACGACGGTGTCTTCTTAATATAGACACCCTGAAGTTAATGGCTATCACAGTTTGTTCTTCATCGAAGTCTGTTGAATAAGTAGTTTTATCAGTGTTGCAACTGGAAATCATATTTATGAAAAGCTCATTCAACGATGGTTATTCATGGTACCATGAGTCTTTTTTTGTGCAGATTTTTTATCTCAAGTTGCATTCATTATTGTTAGTAGGAGAAGTGAGGTGGTGGACATTGATTCAGTGGGCAATAATGATTTGGCAACACCAATGTACGAGGCATGTTTTTTAAGTAAATATCGCTTTGAAGTAAAAAGAAAACAAGTTGACTTTCCTTAACAATTTTTTTTTACATGAAAGCCTGTACCTTAATCTACTTTTCAACATCATTTCCACCAATATTAAGACATTTATCATATTGTACAACCAGCTTTTGAATCCCATCCTCATAGATGTCTGCCCCCGATTTGACAACCACTGCAGCACACTCACCACACCTTTTGTTTTTGATTGCACAACTTTTGATAATTTAAGCGTTCTGTCACAATTTCATAGAGAACACTTCTGGAAATTTGAGGAAACTCATTAGATAATGACAAAATTGTAAAGCATTTGCTCTCCCTTAATTTTTCGTCAACTTTCTGCACCAAATTTTCAGTAATGACAGAAGTTCACCGACTTTGTTCCTCATTATGAACATTTGTGCTGCTATCTTTAAAAGCTCTAACCTAATTTCCGTACCATTCCATCGCTCTTATAATGTTTCCTCTGTACACTTCACTGATCTCATGATGAATTTTAGCCACTTTCATGCCTTTAGTACTAAGAAAACTAATCACAGCATGTATTTCACAGTCGGAGGCATTCTTAATCTGCGGAGGCATTTCAAATACTCACGAACAAACTTAACCATGGTTGAATGTTTCCATAATGGCGTCTGTGGTTTGCCAACAGATGTAGGTACACAGCGCGCGTGTGTGGAATGCTGACCGCAGCGGCAGAATTTCAAAACAGTACTTACTTACAAAACTTACAAAACATGCCTCGTATATGATTTGGCAATACTTTTGTGTTGTTTTTATAGCTGGGGGGGGGGGAGGAAAGGAACCTAGTCACATAGTTTTACACACAGCAAATTAATGCTTAGATTGGCTGTGAATTTAACACCAACATAAAAGTTTCTGTGCTAATAACCAACTTAATCTCACTTTTGATAGTCAAAGGTTTACATTCAATGTTTCAATTCAATGTCAGGGGTTTCCCCCCAAAAAAACATAGTCAGATCTGCTTATTATAGTCCTGCAGCTGGGGAGCTCTTTTTCAGCAAAAACTGCTTATTAAATCCGGTCTCTCGCTAAATTTGTATTCAAGTGAAAAATGAATTTTCCAAAATTAAGTGCTTATAATAAATACATGTAACGTGACATGGATATTTGATGTATAATATATTTCTTTCATCTTTTTCTAATAACTTTATAACTTTTTATTTCACTTTTGACAATTAAAACTTTTCTTTTGACATTTCCCCCCAAAAATAAAGAACAAAACACATGAGAAAGCATAAATTCCAGTAAGGATCATCACGCTCAAACACTGGCGTTTGTATTGGCAGTGAAACAAAATTAGCTATTTTTTAAAAATTCTGATTGGTCAGTTTCTTATTTTCATTTTCCATTCTCCTTCCTTCCTTCTAGACAAAGCATAAACTGTTCCTGTACATTGACAATAAACCTTATGGGGGGGGGGGGGGGGGGGGTTGATAGGTGTTTTGTCAAATTGTTATCTTTTCACTATGTTAAGGGTATTATCTCCATATTATGAGAGAGAACAAAGAAACTCGAAACCTTTCGTGGTTCTTGTATCTAATTTTCATCTTTCCTCTATTTTTGTATTTATTTCTTTACGCTTTCCTTTCAAATCACTCGTTAAATTTGAGCTTCAGAGAAAACATGTTTGCTAAAAGTATTAGAATTGCCATACAGTTAACATTATACAAAACCAAATGCTATAATTTGCTTGTTAAATGCAGACTCTTGCTAAAAGTGTGCCCATTATAAGTGGGTCCGACTGTATATCATGAGATTGCAGGAAACACAAGTGCAAGGGTCATAGATTTACTCACTGTGCAACCGAGAGCATGAT
Organism: Pholcus phalangioides; assembly: GCF_987345545.1. NCBI lineage: Eukaryota > Metazoa > Arthropoda > Arachnida > Araneae > Pholcidae > Pholcus > Pholcus phalangioides. The sequence continues at coordinate 110,956,939 of NW_028301608.1, forward strand.
CTGGCATGTACTAATTAGAAGGCACATTATGATTCAGTATAATTTCATAAGAAATCGGTGGATGATATATTATCATGTGTTTTCAGTTTGCTGATATCACTTATTATATTTCTTTGTTTTCATTGTGACATAATAGAACAGGTAACTGTTAATGTGGGAAAGTCATAGGTTTTTTTTTTAAATCTTTGCTTTTTACCAAGTGAGAACTGTATCGTGAATACGTTTAATATATGATTCTCATTTTTTCCTTCAAGTTTGCAAGAGTTGCATAGTGAAGTATTTGCAAACCAATAAAAATTGCCCGAACTGCAACACAAGAGTGCACGAGACACAACCTCTTCTGAACTTGAAACCAGACCGGACTCTTCAGGAAATTGTTTACAAAGTGGTTCCTGGTCTGTGGGAAAGTATGTTTTATGTCTTTACTTGAGCTCATATCAAAGTTTTATTAACATTATGAGCTAGTGTTAATATTTTTTTTCCTTTTCCAAAGTTCAATAATTTTTAGATGAACTTTCAAGTTGTTTGGGCTTTCACCTCAGATGAGACACTGTCTTAAAGAAACATAGAGCTTCAGTGAAAGTAATACAATTGAATAATTGACGTTATATTTACCCAAAATTCCAAAAAGAACATGGCTATACGCGTTTTGGAACTATATGAAGTTCCTTCATCAGTAGCAGAAACAAAGAAGAAAAACTCCTTATAGCGGGAGTTACTCGTTGTTGTAGACAAGCGTCAAATTCAAAATGAATTTCAATGAATTCAAATGCATTTTGAATTTGACTCTTGTCTACAACAGCGAGTAACTCCCGCTATAAGGAGTTTTAAAGGTAATTCATTTCTACTTCAGTGAAAGTTTCATGGTGAAGGCCATCAGCTATTTCTGATCTAATGTCTTTGTTGCTTGAATATTTGTATTGCAATAAGATGCATGCTTTGATTTTAGTGGGAAATATCCAATTTAAATAAAGGAAAATTATTGTTTATTTGTTTGACAAATTCCGCAGATGTGTTCCTTGACCTTCTCACCCACTTTAGATCATGCTGCTGGACTTTCGACATGTAAATAACCTGAGTTGAAAACCAGAAAGAGTCTATGGATCATGGATTTCACTCTTTTACAATTAAAATAATTTGATGCTTTGAGGCTGCCCTTCATGACAACTAAGAAAGGTTTTTTTCCATTCCTAATGGAGTAACAAAATGTAATAGTGTAACCATTATAATTTTATTTGGGTGAATAATCCAAGAAATAAATTATATATATATATTGCCATGTAGTATATTTTTCTGTTGCCCAGCAGTCATGTAAGTATTTTGTTTGACTTGTGAGGATGCAGGCTTTAACCCCCTCTAATGGGCACAGTGGTGATTGGCTGGAGTTGGTTTTCCAACTTCAAAGCATGCCAACTGGTCTCCAATTTAAGTGTCTTTTCACAGAGCCAGCACACCAACAACATCATAATTACAAAACATGGGAATCCAGGCATCTGAACAGATGACAGCACTTCTTGAACACAAAACGTGCATAACTCTGACATCATAAATAATTTAGGGCCATGCATATCCTATGTTTCATCAACAGAATCACGAACATCAGAAAATGGCTTTGGGGTTTCAGCATTTTAATGTTTTCTATTCTCTCAGAGTAATATTGTGTTACTTGCCAGTCCATGACGTATGATATTTGGGCCAACAGTTTTTCCTGTTTATGATGTAAATTTGAAAATGTAAATTTTGATGTAAGTTTGAAAACCAACTCTGTAAATTTTGAATGACTATGCAGATACATTTACAAAATTTAAGAACATGATAAGCATGAAGATGATTTAGACTAATTAGCATTTGGAAAACATGGTATGTGTATTAAATGTATAGAAGAGTTAATTACTCTGTTTAGAATCACATTCTTGTACAGTGAAACCTGCTCAATATTGACACTTTATGAGATGGAAACCTGTTTTAAATGGAATCAAAATACAGTCTGTTCAATGATTAATGCTTTGACTTACACCTTTATGAAGTGAAAATCTGTCTAAAACTGAATATTATTTCAGTCTCTTGACGTTCTGTTTCGTACAGGTTTCACTATGCTTTTTTTATCGGGATAAACTTATATGCAGGGAAAAACACTGAAATATACAACTTGTACACGTTGCTCTAATATTTTGATACCCACCTTAACATATTTTCTAACAAGGTGTGCTAGTCATTGTCTACTCTATCAATGATTGAACCATGATTGTGTCTTGTTAAAAAAGAAAAGAAAGTATATTTAATTTTTGTTTTTAGTTATTTCTTGCTGATAATAATTTAATTTCATGTATGACCAATATGAATGTCTGATTCTGTCTCCCTTTAAAAAATTTTTCTGCGGATTAATTTCTTAAAGGTAGTTTCATGCATGTATGATGCTTTGTATTGGTGAAGTATGTTCACAAGTGAAATATGAATTTAAATTGCTCAGGTGAAATGAAAAGACGTGAAGATTTTGAGAAAACTAGAGGATTATCACGCTGTTGTAAAAAAGGTATTTATGTAAATTTTTTGAATAAAATTTTTGTGACCATGTTGTAAGTTTGAATTATAGTTGTATCAACATAGATTTCATCTTTTTAAAAGTTAGATCTTGTTCATTAAGATAAGGTATGATAAGTATGTAAGATAAAATGAAGTGCTGTATTCTATTGTTTTTTTTTACTTCATGAAAATATGACCCAAACTTTAGAAATAAAGAAGTATCAGAGAATGATATGAACAACCTTCTAGTTGTCCTGATCATATTTATATCTAAACATTTTTGCTGAAAGCTGGACAATCTAATAATTACAAATGATGTTTCTTGGATTGTTTTTTAAATTTAGTAGAATACATAATTATTTTTCTAAATAGGCATGCAAAAAATCTGAGTATAATTTACCTTATATGCTTGTTCTATTCCATGTTAAAATGAATTTTATGTTTCAGAGCAAGGTAGTGAAATGTCTGATGATCTGGAGGAAAATTCCTTTAGTAATCAGCACTACTATGTTCACGATGAACTAATACACATCTGTTTGGAGCCCTCCAGGTAATATATACTTTTTGATGAATTTGTAAAAATAAGTGCAGTCTTCCTAAGTGACAAAATAATTTTTGTATTCAGACACTTGCAATAATAGAAAATATGTTCCATTCTTTGAAGTTTGCCACGATTTTATTCGTTTTCAAATGAGACACAATGGTTTATCCATTGGAACTGTAAAAAAGTACATCTAGGACCATTCACCTTTGGAAACATGACATTGCAAATCAACTTTGCATTTTATGGTAGACATTTTGGAGCTAAAATATATAAAAGCAAATAAGTGTATTTTAATAACGTTTATGCATATTTATTATATTTATTAGGGTATGTTCTATTTTTTGCATATGCAAAAAATATAATACCCCTTTAAGCAAATTTTTTTAAATCACTAAAACTGAAAATTTCTATACTAATGTTTTAAAATCTGTAACAGGCTGGGTAGAGTCTCTTAAGCGGGCTGCAGTTTGCCCATCACTAGCCTAAACATGTGATCTTTTCAGAACTGTAAAGAAATTGTTAAAGGAAACTATGGATGGAAAAAGGGAAAAATATTGTGAAACTTGATAAAAAAAGTAATTGTGGAATGAAACAATCAGTATTAACCCTTAGATTGGTCACATCACTTTTGGATGATAGACCTAGTGGTCTGCTCCAGGGCCGTGGCCATAAACTAATTTCTGGGGGGAGGGGGGACAACTGCATTTGGGGGTACAAGTGACAGAACAGGCCAATAGATTTTATCATGTTATTTTTGGGGGGTTGGGGAGGACGCTTCCCTGTCTTGTTAAAATCATTTTTTTTATGATTTCAATTTTTTTTAAAAATGAAATTCTTAAAAGGACGTGCAGTAGAGTCTCGAAGATTCAAGGTGAACGAGACCGAGACTACATTGGATTACTGAAAATTCAGATTATTGGAAAAACAATAAACAGCAACTTTTGGGGGAGGGCGATCTCCCCATATTTATTTCACAGAAAATGTACCATAAAATTAAGAAAATAAGAGGTCCATCCCTGGGCTACTGGGATAGTTATAGCTTATCTGATGAAATTGTTCTAACTAGTTTTCTTTGGTGTGTTACCTATGTGTATTCATACTTACTCTTACCTTTTTAATTCTTCATTCATGGGTGTATTAGAGTACAGTTACGAAGATCCACGTTCTCTTTATTACGAGGGTTCCAGCCCTAGGGACTCAATATGAAAACATAATTTTTTACACTATAGATTTATTATATATATATATTTAAAGTCATTGTGCCTCCCCCCCCCCCCCCCCAGCTGTTCAAGTCATCTTTGGTTCGCCTATGCATTTAGTCCTTGGCGAGTCCTGTTCAAACCAAGATTATTGACAATTCTAGGAAATATGAAACAAAATATGTTCTTGGCAAAAAACAGAAACAGTGAGGTTTTAAGAAGGAATTATAAAAAATCCTAACACCTCGGATTATCTGGAATCTTGAAAATTTTTGGTCTCAAATTATCAAGATTGTTCTGTATATATATATATTCTATATATATTTTAGTTTTTTCTTTCGTTATTTTCTATTCTTTAACAGGTTTGCTTGTGCTGTATTCCCCCTTTTTGATTTTATTCAATTTATGTAATGTCTGAGTTTGTTTGCCATCTCTCTTTTGCGAAAGAAAACTTGAAAAAAGGGAAATTTTTTTAGCTTGCGCCCAGAGATAATCTTTCTTACTCTTTGTGCAGCCAAAGGGTTAAAGTCGGTTTTTGAATGATATTAGGATCTAAAAGAAAAAGGCTGACAATATCGTACCATTTCTTTTTTTTAGAGGACAAAAAGAAATTCTTATCTCGACAATGTTTATTATAAATTGTTTGGATATACATTTCTATGGAGATTAATTAGAGGTTTTTTAAAGGTGCGTACATCAGTAGGCATAGATTTAACTTTACTAGTTTAGGTAGTCATTTGTCAAGTTATTCTGTGGAGTGCATAATAAGCTAAATTTAAAATTCTAAATTCCTAAATTCATTGCAAAAAATTTAATTTTTTATTTTTATATTAGTTAAAAACACGTAAAATACAAATACAAATACAAGGCCACAACAGGCAAAATGCCCAACAAGGTGGCTGATAGAAAGATGCCCATAACAAGTATGGATGTCATATATTACTAAAAAATATATTATGTGATTTAATTTGCCAAATCTCTTGCAAATTAATCTTGAATTTAGTAATTAATCAGTTCATTTGTTTTATCCCCAATCTTTCTTCAATTTCTTTGTTAGGAATAGCTCTGGAATTGAATCAAAACCTCACCCATTGCAAAGGTATGTGAGGTGCTCAGTCCGAACGCAAGTTTTTCATGTGAAAAAACTGATCCGAAGAATATGGCCAGAGATATCTGACAAAGAGGTAATTTAGTCTAGATTTATTTGTCTCAAAGCTATTAAACTTTGTATGAGTTTCTGCTGTAATACCATGAGCTAGGTTTATTGATGATCAGATATTCACATTACCTGATATTGATGTTGATTTTACATGTTTTTCAGTTTGATGTGATGTGCAGTGGCTGTGTTATACCAGAAAATTATTGTTTGAAAAGGATATGGTTGTCCCATGGCAAGGAACAGGTGTGGTTATTGATCTTGTGAATCTAACATGTTGAATTGTTTTTTAATGTTGACAGTGTGTGCTTTAATGTTACCTAAAAATTCACAGATGGAGTTGGTCTGACAACCATATAATTCTCTTGGGTCATTAAACCGTAGTACAGATTTCAGAATCAGACCAGTTGTTTTTTCTGCAGTAGTAGCAGCAGACAAAACATCTTGAATGGGAATCATCTCACATTTAAAAAATATTAAAGACAAATGGCAGCACCAGCAAGAACATGGAAAAAACAACAACATTATTCTGACAACATAAATATGTTGGGCTGCATATTCACTCAGAACATACATTCTGGAATGCACTGATTTGTTAGAAATTTTGTAAAGGAATCTGTACAAGGTACATGTTTGGTTAAGTAGTAATAGTTGTGGCACACATCTTTAGTGGGTAGTTAAAAATTCAAGAAAGCAATCATTCTTTCCAGTTAGAATATCTTCGCTGTTTCTGTGTCTGACCTTATGTGATACACGATGCCATATCTCATTAACTCTTTGACTACCACCCTCAAAAGATGAAGAAAACCTGAGAGATCAACCTATTTTTTTTGTGAATTTTGAACTACGTTTCTGACTCGCATGTGAGAGTGATTTGTGGAATGAAATCATGCCTCTCATACATGAGTCACGCGGCAGCAAGTCATATCGCATTTAGTGTGAGGCCTTTTTTTTTCTTTGTTAAAGTTATTCAAATGTTTAGAAATTTCTTTGCCTTTACAGTTAAGGCAGGTGGAATAATGAGTTTTTTTTGGAAGAAGCTATGGTGTCTTGACAAAGTATATTGTGGGTCGTTTCTGAGAAGGTGTTGTTCATCACAACCGACTTCCCCACTGATTCAAATGATAACTTCTCTTATGTTCAGTCGCACAAATTTTGCACTCTGTTTTTTCTGTGGTTCCTATATAGATCCCACTGTAGGAACACACAATCTTGTACACCTCTGCAGATGTTAATGTAGGGAAAACTTCATTTATAGTTTTAAGGATTTCGTTTTCATTAATAATTTTTTTCGCACGTTTTTAAGCCAGTATTGAATCAGGCTCATTCGCGTGTCCCTGTAAGTTATTATTATCAACGTACAACACTGTACTCAATTCAGCATGTTCTAATCGGCCGTAGTAGCCGCTATGATCCGTGTTCAAAACTAGCTTTTGCAAGATCTTCCTGTAGTGGAGGCAAATGCTAGTTAAAAAAGTCTTTTTTTTGTATTAATTCTTTGTCATTTTATTTCAATTGACTGGATTCACAGTTCCTCTGCTCTGAAAGACACTCATGGGATCTATGGAACATATGTATTAAAAAAGTATAGTGCTTCACACATTAATTGTCTATATTCTGACTCATAATGGGTGAATAAAAAAAAAAAGCAGGGCCTCAGCTTGAAGGAGTGCAAAGAAATCCCATTTTGAAGTATGATAGAAAAAAAAATTAGTCAGTGGTTTATAGCGGCACAATTGAATATTGTACAATTAGTTTATTGTAAAAAAAAAGAAGCTGTTCTATTTTTAAAAGGAAACAGGATCATGGTTACAGGCCTAAATCGGTTGTTTTTATCAGATATCTGTTGACCCAATGTGATCACATTAAATAGCATGCACCATTTTAAATTAATTGAATTTAATTATTTGAAATTATGATTTAATTTTTCAATTGACTATGGCATTTTTATCAGGCATAAGTTATAAGCATTGTAAGTTTCTCAGTATCCTAATGAATGCTTCTTTATTTGTTTTCTAGAATCCTCCTCTGCACCTCCAATTTGTTGTTAAATCGTAAACTGGATCCATTGTAAAGAAGTCAAAAACACGAGTATCCTGTAAAGTTATTATTTTCTAAGATTTAGAAAAAGGAGAAAAATTTGGTGCCTTTTTGAGGAGGTTCTAAAGTGAGCAGCCAAAATTCTATTCTCAATATATATATATATATAAACATGGAGCTTTAATTATAGTATTGATTTATGAAAAAAATATTTTAAATATAAGAAATGAAAGGTTTATTTATATGGCCATTCAGATTTAACAAACCAGTGTTATAAAATGCTATGTTTACTATTTGCTGAGACATTGTGCCAGGAAAAATACTGTTGATGAACCAGTGATTCTGAAAATATACAGTGTAAATATCATAAACGTGATGTAAGTATTAATGCATATTGATGTGCGAGCTAAATATTTTGTACATATTAAAATTAATATATGTTATATAAATATATGAACATTTTTTGTGTGAGTGGAACAAATATAACCATTGTAAACGAAAATGTAATCATGTTTCCAACATGAAAGTCCATTCATCTGTAGCTGCAACTGATGTCGGTTAAATATGCTGTAGTTGTGGCAAGAGAAAGAGCCTCCTGAATTGTGATTGAAGTTTTCCTTCAGTTATGGTTTTTAAATTTAATTATACAATGAATTCTTATGCACATTAGATGTGTTATATATGTGTGTGTATATATATATAACGTTTCTTTTTGTGTTGAAAACTTTTCTTTGTTATTTTACCAATTTTTTTTGTTACTTTAAATATTTTTATTCATCTATAAGTTTCTCAACTAAATTATAGTGTTCCTATCCGAGCCCGATTCTAGATGGGAGGGGTAATGATGCAACATTTTATGTTTGTCCATAAGATTCTTTTGTCCATAAATGCAAAATTTGTTTGTGCTATAGTTATTACATATGAAATATATATATAGGAATGCATTTAACAATATTGTTAATACATTAGTAGTAATACATGATAGCATTATAGTAGTACACATGAGAAAAATATTTCTTATTTAGATTACAGATTTTTTTAATTGAGTGTAATTTTTTTTTCTTTTTAAATATTGCATAGAATATAAATACAGTTGGATCTCCTAAATGCAGAAGAACATAATGCAAAACATAATATTGGCCCCATCAAAAATAATGGTTTTAAATTTTTTTATTAATTAAGAATGAACGTGAAATTTAATTTAAGCAAGACAGTTGTATCACCTTAACGAGGTTAAATGCAATGTTTATTTATCCCAGAAACTGGAGATGAATAACTTTGTTATGGTTGATGAGAATGTGTTTGTATATATTCAGTGTAGTATCATATTTATGTATCAAGACTGTTCAAATACGTAACTTCACCTGTTTTTTTAGTCATATGTACGTGCGATAAAAATTATTACTGAAGTATTTTCATAGATTTTGCTGCTGTCGCCAAATAAACTTTGTAAGATTCTATGAAATTTACTTGAGTGAATCATGAACAGCTTACTATTTTACTAAGTGAAGACACATTGAAACTAGTGTGATTTCTGTTACATGGACTTGAAAGCTTGAAATTATGAAAGATTAGTAGAAATTATGAAAGAAAAATAGAATAAATTTAAAGAGTAATATGTTCCGAGCATACTAAACTATGTACTATATCATAGCTGCCAAGTCTCCCGAATTTTTCGGGAATCTCCCGAATTTTATCTTCATCGCTCGATCTCCCGAAAAGTTCTTAAATCTCCCGAATTTTTACGAAAATCACAAAAATCCCTAATTGTCCCTAAAAATTTCCTACTTCATTAAAAAAATCCCCGCTTATGAAAACAATCCCTAAGGAATTTCTTGTGGGGCATGAAGCCTTTTTTTTTCCCTTTCGAAATGACGTCACATGTCGTAAATGGGGAAATTCCCTTTTTAAGGAAGTTTTACAAACCCTCTGATGGTAACAAGAAAGTTGTTTGTCTTATCGTGCAGGGAAATGGCTTAGCAGCCAATAGTCCCTGGATAATAATTGAAGATTATGGTGATGCACATGTGGTCAAAATTTCTTTTGTTGAAGTTACGTACGTGCGATATAACAAAGCATGAATAATGATAAGCAAAAACATATTTAATCAATTTTAAAGATACTTATTCCGATGAATTTCCTTTCATCAAACGTTCCAGAAGAGGGCCGACTTTTCCTTTTTGTACAAGTTGTGTTACGGACATAAACATCGGGCATGGAAAGACTGCCATCATCAGTCGTGAAGTGAAAAAAAAACATCAAGCAAGTGTCGAAAAAAGTCTGTTCTTCAAAAATTGACGGTGTTTTCCTTCATCTTCCGATGATTTTGGGGTCATTCGCGCAGAATGTTTGTTCACAGCGTTTCTGATTGAACACAATATTTATTTTTACATCATTGAAGTTTTGGCCTCCAATTTCACTTGTTTTTTGCGTAGGAATTTTATTCCCAAGGGTTTAACTTCCGTGTGTGTAAAATCCCTATTTTAATTTGACTTCAGTTTTTGAGTAGGGATTTTATTCCCTACGCTTCAACTTTTATGTTTGGAAAATCCCTATTTTATTTGGAAAAATCCCTATTGTATTTATTAGGGAGTGGTTTTAGCATAAAATACGGGTGTGCGCGAAAATCTCCCGAATTTTCATTTTCAAAAGTTGGCAGCTATGCTATATACATAGAACACGCAATCTTTGTGATTTAGGCATTATTAGCCTGTGGTTTTATGAATTCTTTATTGTTTTATTTTATGATAATGCTTGAAATCGACTTAAAATGAGTTTTTGAATGTTCTTTTTCTGGGATAATGAAGGAAACGCATTTCTTTGGTGTTATTAGGTGCTGACCTCAGTGACCTTTTTTTTTTATTGAAATATATATTTTGTTGTTCCTTATTATATTCAAGATGCTGTGCCATTTCTAGTGAAGTAATTGTTTTGCTTGTGTATTTCTGTCTTTCTTCATAGTCTAGTCAGATACTATGTATATTTTATTTTTAGTCAATGCTTAAAAATGAGTTATATATTTTATTTTATTTGTATTCTGTGCTGTTTCTGAGAGACGTCATTATTTTCTAATCAAGGAATTCTAATGGAAAGGTTGGTTGGTCATTTCATATGTTTACGGTGGAAAATGTCAAGTGCAATAGGACTCCGATTATCTGAGCCTCCATTAGCTGAGTTTCGGGTTATCCGAGGTGCTTGTCATAAATTTATTTTAGGAATTAGTTGCAGTAAAACAATGTACTAAACACCTAGCGTCGGGACAATCACATTCACAGAATTCAGCAGCATGTTAAACTCCACATTCAGTAAGAACTCTACAGGTTATGAAGAGTAAACCAGTGTTTCCCAAAATGTGTGATATAACTCTTTCGGGGGAGGATGATGAAACAGATCAAGGAAATGGTAGAAGCTACAGATACAATACATAATCTTATGGGTTGGCCAGCCAAAGAGCGATAGGAATTTATTTTTTTAAAGAAGGAGGTTGATTAAAAAAATAAGTTTAAAACATTTTCATTAAGACAACATTTTAAGCCTGTTGCTTGTGAGCTCCATTCCCTGAAGCATTTAAGAATGCTCAGTAACAGAAGACATTAAAAGTCTATTTTTCAAAGTGTATTGTGTGTAGTCTTTGAAATGTTGCAAACCGTAGGCTAAATATGTTTTAGTATTTCATGTAGTATGAAATATTCATTTCGTAAATGTTATACAATATTCATTTGATCTTTTTACTGCACTATACAGTAATTAAAAATATTTTTTGTAAGAATGTAATTTTCACCATCTATGGTTTTTTATTAATTTATGGCAAAATTCTCTAAGGTCTGGTCCATATTAGCTCAGATAATCGGGGTGTTTTCAAATCTTATTTTCATAGCTATGTTGTTGATTTTATTTAGCACTATATTGGGGGATATCAGAGCCTGGTAGTGGCAGATGATAATGTCTGTTTTTTCTGTGTTTGTATAGTTTAAGTGAATGAAAAGATAGTGTAGAAACTGCTGTACATTTTACAATAAAACTGAATTATACGTTGAAATAAGATGTGCTAATAGGAGTTATTCTCTCACATATTATCTTCTTAGATCTGTATCTATATGTATTTACTATTGTGTGAATATAATCCCCCTGTATCTATCATAGGTTGTTTTATATGTCAAATAATGTAATGTGCTATATCTCATATTTTGGATGTGGGTTTTGAAGTTTGTGTGATCTTATGGACGTCTGTAAGGGATCTCGGACTTCAGTGCTCTTTGCTTATCACACTCCTGATATAGCTTCAAACCACATTCAGGAGTGATTTAAAATTAAAAATGTATAAAAAAAATTACTCTGTGTAAAATGTTTTTCAATGGTGTGTGGTCATTTAACAATTAAAGACATTTTGAGTCTTGCAAATGAGATAAAAAGCTGTAAATTATGTATGATGTGCCGGAGTGAAAGGTTAATAATTAAATTGGCATTCTTTGCTCATGTTGTCTGTGGAATCATGCCACTGTAAACTGTGTTTGTTGTTTTTCACATTTTTGTCAGGAAAATGTGTGTGTTTGCTAAATGGTGTAGTTGAACTCTCCTCAGCCCTATGTCGGCGACTGTCCAAATAAGAGGGGATTGTTTGTGATAAGTATTTGTGTGCAGGGTAAAAAAAAAAATGCATTTATATATTATTTATAATAATTTTACTAGATGTAGCATGTTTAACATCAGTGTTTTAATAGGTGCAATGCAAATTCTATTTATGCTTTTTGTTTTAGTTTTTATTGAGCAGAGTCAGCAAAGCCATATTTTTAACTAAACCATACTTGCTATGTATGTATATTCATAGTATATCCACACACACACATACTGTGTTTTAAAATGAGTTTTCAAAAATATGAATATACCAAGAGATGACAAACAAAATGAAAGAAATTTCACTAAATTTGTGAAAAAAATTGAATGTATAGTTCATATAAAGTTGAACTTTGCCAATGCATGGGCATTCCAAATTTAAGCTTTGCAACTTGGAAGCTTTTTCAAACACAATCTTTGGTTGCTATTCATTTGCATTAGAAATCATTATGATTTTCTATGGGCACACAAATTTAAATTTTGGTTAATACGAGAATGTTTTTTTGGGCTTCATTTCAACAAACTTTCATTATGAAATTATAATAATAATAATTAAAAAAAAAAAATTCAAAATCATTGATTTTTCAAAAGCTTTAAATACCTTGTTTATGTTAAGAGTTTTGTAAGAGGGCATAATACACATATTATACCACATTAGAATCTCATTCATTTTTTGTAGATGATGCTTTTTCAATTGTTTATGATATTACTAACTTACATGTTTTTGTTTTTTCACTGATTTCGTGAGTAATAGCTGATATACAAGCAAGTGCACCACTTTTTTTTTGTTTCTTGCAATAACTGAACTCACCTGCATATGCGGAATTTTCTGTGTGTTGAAAAAGTGTAACAGGAACAAAATCAATAATACGCCGTAATGCCATTTTTTTCAAGTTGGAAATGGTTTGTTCTATAATACTAATACTTTGATGAAGAGGTTGCCAATTAAAGATCTTCATTAGTTATACATGCATTTTTTTAAATTGGTTTTCATATTTAAAAAATAATTTATTGACTTTTGAGATTTAATTAACTGTTATGTTATGAAAGTTTCTATTGGTGCAAAATTTGATATTACTGTTAACTATTTTCGTTATCGAGAATAATGTATTAATTTTTTTATTATAATATAAAACAATTTTCTTTCAACCCTAGTATAACTTTTAATGTAATTGAAACCTTTGTTGATATTCTTTCAACATTGGTTCCAGTCTTTTACATCAGAAAATAATATATTTTTTTAATTTTTGTCCTTAAAGAATATCATATTCATATTACAACATTAGTTAATTTTTATGCCGTTTAATGATGTGAAACATAAGTAATTGGTTTTCCACACCCTAAGCACTATTTTTGCAATTAGCGGCATTTGCCTCAAAATTCTCCATATTTAGGGTCCCCAAATTTGAACAGTGTAAACTGTATTTGCTAAGCAACCGAGCAATTTTTATCCTAGTCAAAGGGGAGGGGCTAATGTCTGCTTTGCCCAAATCCAGCCAAGACCAAAATGGGACCCGTTTACAGTGCTGTCTTAACTCATGGGCTTACCCAGGCCCCCTCATGGAAATGAGACCAGGTTAACATTTTTGAGAATAAGCATGTAAACTGATAGGGGAAGGTATTTCTAGTCTTGGTTGATCCTCAGAAAAATCACTTAGCCCAGGGTCCCATGATGCTCTTGAGACTGCTCTGCCTGTATATACTATATGAGCTATCTATGTCAGGGCTGGACAAATCCCAGGTGCTGACCTGGCACCTGGGAATACTAATAGGCAATGCCTGGAAATGCACCCAATACCTAAAAAATTGATGTTGGTGCCTAAAATTTTCTTTGTATAGTTACTAAATTGCAGGCTGGCAGCAGCACAAAATGTTTGGAATTAATAGTAGCATATCTGCCAACAAGAAAGAGGGTCACCATACCCTAAAAAGTGAAAAAAAAACTATATTTTGGACCTTTTTCTTTGGTTAAAATTTTTTTGGTGTGTAAAAAATTGTTCTGGCGGCCTAGATTTTTTTGAATTTGTCCAGCACTGATCTATGTATTATGTTTCTTTAAGAGATCATTGCTTAAAAAATGATTTTCGAAACAGTGAATGCTTAGAGAAGGTAAAATGTTCCTAAAAATTCTGTAATGCATCCTGGTCATTCCCAAAGCAAAGCGTTTTGCATTGTTCTGCAACGTGCCCACAGCTGACTGGAAATGTTCTTCAGTAAAAATTCTCATAAAAGTGTTCTCTACACTTTTCTCAAAATTCTTCCAGATTGTTCTGGAGTAGCACTGATTGTTGTGAGACGTACGTTGCAGATTTTGGCATATTCTGCTTTGGGGTTGGTCATAAGAAATCGCTCTTACAGTGAATTTCTGCTTTTCTCAAAATATCAAATTAAACAAACACTATGTACCTTCATAACTATAGTAATGAAAATGAAAGTAAGATTTCAGCAGAGTGTTCTTGTGCAGCTAGACCGTCTAAGTATTAAATCAAATCAGTTTTCTTTGATATACACAGTATGTATCTAATTTTTATTAAAGTAGTGAAATTTTTCTTGTGTGCAATGAATTTTGTGTGAACTTTTTAGTTAACTTAAAGCAAAAAAGAAGGTATGTTTACATATACTGTATAATGCATATGTTTTTTATTTTCATATGAATTTGCTGACTGACATTGTCTATTGTTGCTTTGTTATTAATGTTTCTTGAGTCCTGTGATAATGTTCATGTGCTGTTTGTGTCTTCTCTTGTTCCTGTGAAAAGCAGACTAAAGTACAGGTTTTACAGGGGTGGGGGTGAAGTCATTTGTAGGTTTAGAAATGTATTTGAAACTGTGTCCGTTAATTGGAAATGTTTGTCTTCGGAAAATAAAGTTTTGTTCGTTCAGTATTTTCTTATCTCTCTTTCCCTATTTTTTGTAATATTTTGCATTGATGTGCATTTTTCCTACTTATTGTCTCTGAATTATTTGGTTTTCTTTGCTGTGCTCAGAATTTTGGTCTTTCCATATCCTGCATCCTCCCATATCTTGGTTTTCTGCAGTTTTCCAGCTTTGAGGCATGAATGGGAGCCTGTCTCCCATTTGGAAAATTCTCTCTGCATAAAGTAGGCAGGCCTACAACATTGATACTGACAAAACATGAAAATTCAAGCATTTCCATCTTCACTTCAGAAAATGGAAGCCCTATGGCAGCAGGAACATGAAACAAGCGCAACTCGACAACATAAATACGTTAGGCCAAGCATACACTCAGAACACACATTCCGGCATGTGCTGATTCGTTAGAAATTCCGTAGAGGAATGTGTACGAGGTGCATGTTTGGTTAAGTAGTAGTAGTAGTCTTCTCATATCCTGTGACATTTTTGGGATATATTTAATGGCACCATAATTATCATGGCTCCCACGAAGAGAAGGCTTACAGGACTCTAGCTTGGGAAACTGAGGTTAAAGCTGGATGGAAGCTACTTTTACCCAGATTCTTAAACGTTCTTTAACCTTTGCCATCATTTTTGCTGGTATTTGGCAATGCCTCATATTGTCCTATCTAATGGCAATCCAACTTTCGCATATTTTTCCTTGAGGAAATATGGTCAGCGTAGTTGGGGGATAAAATATTTGGCAAAAGTCGGGGAAATGTGGAAAATATTCCGGGGATTTAAAATATTAAGCAACACAGGTCAAGGAAATGTAAAATATTTGATAAAAGTCATTGTAGTGAGAAATGGTCAGGGAAAGTCGAATACAGTATTTCGCACAAGTCAGGAAAATTACAATATTTGGCAAAAGTCAGGAAAATTACAATATTTGGCAAAAGTCATGAAATGTAAAATATTTGGTAAAAGTCATTGAAATGGAATATTGTCAGGAAAAGTAAAATATATTTGGCAAAAGTCAGGGATTATTGGTCTATTGAAAGTCCTGATTATTAATCAGGGGAAGTAAAATATTTGGCATAAGTCACAGGGAAATGGAAAATAGTCTGGATATAAAATATTAGGCAACAGTCAGGGAATGTAAAATATTTGGGAAGTCATTGAAGTGAGAAATGGTCAGGGAAAATCGAATACATTATTTGGCAAAAGTCACGGAATGTGAAATTTGGCGAAAGTCATTGAAATGGTAAATGGCCAGGGAAAGTCGAATATTCTGCAAAAGTCAGGGAAATGAAAATTGCAAGGGAGAGTGAATATTTGGCAAAAGTTTAGGAAGTAAAATATATGGCAAAAGCGAAGGAAATAAGGATACAAAATATTTGGCAAAAGTCAGGAAAATGATCAGGGGAAGTTGAATATGGTTAGGGAAAGCAATATATCTGGCAAAAGTCAGGGAAATGAAAAAATGATCAGGTAATATATCTTCACCAGGGTAAATATGGTCAAAGTATTATATTTGGCAAAAGTCGGGGGAAGATTCTGTTATGGGAAAAAAATTCGAAAAACCATGTGTGAGAAAAAGATTTTGAATTACATTTCTTCGTCAGTTTTGGTGAGATAAATTCTGGGAAATTTTTGAGTCTTGGTCAGGGAAAAAAACGATAGAGCAGGTGTTGCTGGAAACCATCGAGAAGAAATATAAGCCCTATTTCTCCTCTAAGCTGGAAATCTTGTATTGCTAACGGTACTCTCAAAAAATAGCTCATCAGTATTCCTTATCACATTTCCAATTAGAGTTTTCTTTTTAAATTTCGAAAACTAACAGATTATTGAAATTTTCAGTACTCTTATATTGTAAGGAGGGAAAAAACCATAAGAATAATTCCCCCCTCCCACCTTGTTACCTCATCCCAGACATGAATGTTAAAGCATGAATTCTGAAATTCCGAGTACTCTGTATTTCGGTAACTTCCATCATTCACGTCTAGTCTATCGGGGTGGAAAATAAAATAAAAATTCACATAGAAAAATTTTTATAGTTCAAAGAAATTATGCAGTTGCTTTTCCCAGAGTTATTCGAGAAGAATTGTATATATAAATAAATTTAGGTGACTGTGGAATACAAAGGGAGGGAAAAATCGATGTTTTTGATTAAAACAGTTTCTTTGTGCACGGAACCTCGGAAGAGTTTGAATCGATTAAATTTTACCGAGGTTTGTGAATTCCTTATATAAATATTCCTTATAAAGTTAAGCAATTAAAATTACGACCAAATTTATTACTTCTCTGGTTTTGAGATCATGAGTTTAGGAAGAAAATTCACGTCTCTCGTTTTCTGGACGAGTGCTCTCTACCCCTAAGCTTTAGAAACGTTAGAGGAGAAATGCAGCTTCTACTTCTCCTCTAAGATAGAAATAGAACATTTTTCTTCCTTGGAGTATATATATACGTTACTGCCGAAGTGCGGCCACTTCACGAATTGGCCGATTTGTGGCTAAAGCTCGATGTGCTGAGGTAAGACGGCTCGGTAGGAGCCGAAACCATTTTTTTTATCACCAACGTGTGATACATGTGCATATACACTGCTGGCCACCCAAATTGCAACACTAAGAAAGACAAGAGATATCGCAACAATATTTATTTTGTAGATAACATGTTGACCAAGCATCAAATGATTAAATTTATAGACTTCTGTGAAGTGTGGTTCCTGCCAAAATCAGTAGCCAGAGTAGCCGCCATTGTTGGAGATCAACGCTGCCACACGCCTCGGCATTGATTCAAAGAGACTTTGGATGTGTTCTTGGGGTACAGCAGACCAAGCAGCTTCCACGCGTTGCCAAAGTTGATCTGGTGTGGCAGCTGGGGATGTAATCTGGGTCAATCGTTGAGCAACCATGGACCACATGTTTTCTATCGGCGAAAGATCCGGAGAGCGAGCTGGCCAGGGAAGCAATTCAATCTGGCGATTGACGAAGAACCTTTGGACAATGCGTGCCACGTGTGGTCGCGCATTATCCTGTTGAAATATGGCTGTGGGCAAGCCCTGAAGGTAAGGAAGGACAACTGGCTCCAACACCTCGGAGATGTAGCGCCGGCTTTTTAAAGTACCGACAATGCGTACTAGAGGAGTGCGAGAGTGATATCCAATACCGCCCCATACCATAATACCCGGTGCAGGACCAGTGTGGCGGTGCATAACGCAGCTGTTCAGCATCCTCTCTCCACGGTGTCTCCAGACTCGAATCCGACCATCGTGGTGTTGCAGACAGAAGCGTGACTCGTCAGTAAAGACAATTTCATTCCATTGTGCCGTCCACATCCTTCTTTCATCGCCCCATTGGCGGCGGAGACGTCTGTGGTTCTGCGTCAAGGATAGACGAAGCAATGGACGTCTTGCGGACAGACCACTCTGCTGTAAACGGCGTCGAATGGTACGCGCAGACACTGGATGATGCGGTACAGACTGAATGTGCTGTGCTATGGTTCGTGATGTGGCTGAGCGATCCGTCACTGCCATACGCACAATACGCCTGTCATCACGTGAAGTGGTGCACTGAGGTGGATGCGATCGAACACGTCGGTCCGTCGTACCCTCCTGCATCCAACGATCACATATCCGCATTACAGTTGTTTGGTTTCGTCCAACACGACTACCGATTTCCCTGAAAGATAATCCACAATCTCGGTAGGCCACTATCCTTCCTCTGTCGAACTCGGATACTTGATCAAAAGATGATCGCTGTTTTCTACGAGGCATAATTGATCGTTTTTTTGAAAAACCACAAGAAAAACACAATTGCCGTACTTCAAATCGTCGAAATCTCCAAGCCTTAACTAGCGCTTTGAAGTGGCGCCACAGGCGCGCGTGATGTGCGTCTGCGCTGAAATTCTAATCATTTGCATATCTCACCTCCGCTAATGCATGTTGTAAATTTCATATTATTTGCATGCTTCGTTCAGGGTGTTGCATTTACGGTGGCCAGCAGTGTATATAGCAGCTGTGTTGGATTAGGTCCATGTGACGAGAAAAAAAACCGAAATTTGAGAGAAAAACTATAAAAATAATTATACATACATAACAGTTTTTTTGACGAATTTCGAAGAAAAAATATGATTACCGTGACTGCAGTTTGATGGGTTGCCAAAACTAACGCGAACATAATTCTCACGAAAAAAATACGCCATAACTTGACGAGGATCCGGAATCATGCCTTATTATGGGGTCATTATCAGACTTTGGCCAGGAGTGAAAGTTGTTATTTAATATTTCTGATTAACAAAATTGGTTTCCGAAATTAGTGAAATCAGTCCATGGCGTCTTAGCAGATGGGTGAACCAGGCCTGAATCAAGAAAGGACCCCAAATTATTGAAAGCGTTGATCAGTTCTGAAATTATTTCTTTCTTAATTTCTGGATTTTTTATAACACATTCTGGAATTTTTCTCCTAAACTGAATGTTTTTAAAATTCTGGAATTACATCTTTCCTAAATTCCGAATTTTCATTCATTCTATGCATTCTTGTAATAATACCAAGCCATTTCGGATGCCAGTTTCCCCCCAAAAATACTGTGTTCAAACTCATGGCTCAAGAGGGCTCCAGAAATGTTTACTACTATACTAATGAACCATACGTGCACTCCGTACATATCCCGCTGCTGAACTTAGGATGAATCGGTACGCGTTGGAATGTGCGTGTCTGCTTTGTGAACCTAACGTGAAATTTGTTTCTGTTTAATGCTTGTTATAGTGCTGCCATCTGTCATATTTTTCGAACTATGAGTGAAGTGCAGTGATTGAAGATACGTGTCGTTGTAGGCCTGCTGCTCTCGTTGGCGAGGCTTTATAACGGGGAGATCGGCTCGCATTCGCATCTGGAAGTTGGAAACCTCAGTCCAAACATGTCTGTGTTTCACCCCATGCTGCCGAAATCGTTGAGATACCTCTGAAACCAGTGGTGCGGAGCATTTGATCTACACCGAGCGATCAGGCTAACAACATTAGAAATTTTATGCTTAAATCAGGGCCACACTCAAACAAACCGCATACTGTTCAAAACAAATTAATAAAAGTTTCACAAAGGAATGGGGATGAGATGGATTAGTAGTGGTAGCAGGGCACGTAGGTTGGGATCTTTAGTGGGCCCGTTTATAAAGAATTTAGGGTGTGAAAAAAAAAGAAGATAAGAATTATCACGGGCCTTCGGACTGGAGCTCTGTCAGCACCCCCAATGTTATAGGGGCTATGTTTGTCTGATACCAATGGCCGATGTGGTGGTCTATTTTTCGAAATCGTGGTCGTTAAACCCAGGGTGATATAACAAAGGTAGTGTCTCATGAAGCCCTGTAGTCGTTACCAGCAGGCCACTTCGCGAAGTGGCCAACTTCAACCTCTGGCAGTAACGTATTCAATTTCTGGCCCGCGAGCGGTAGAAATACCGCATATCTGACCCGTGGACTGGGAAGTTGTGCGCTCCCTCCCATACATAAATACCTATTACTATTTTTTGAAATTTTAATTTTTTTTACGTAATCATTCACCAATTAGTTGTTTCTTTTGGAAACTTTCGGTGTTGAAAAATGCAATTTCGCGTGATTTGCGAAGATAAATTCAAATTCTCATTAAATAATCGAAATTAATTAATAAACCAAATGATTTTCGAGAAATATTTTATATAATTGGTTTTAATTAATTTTTTGTGACTATTAATTCTTAAGTATATATTTAATTTTTTTTCCTCCGTCGCATTCACAGAATCACAAATTAAAGATTTTTTTTGTTTTTCATTGAGATTTGAGTGTTTTTTTCCCATTCATACAAAAAATATAGAAAGACGATATCGTCGATCGTACGAAAAATATTTAATTAGTAATGAGTCGTAATCAAAATGGTTGTAAGAACTATTAAAATTTTTTCATATTTTTTAATTGAAAGAAATTGGACATTTCTAATGAATACACATTAAGATGTGCACTGAGTGGACGAACTTCTACGTACACATTCCTAATAGGGTGGAGTAAGGCGCCCATATAACCGGGCGGAGTCATCGCTCTTCATTAAGAAGGGGGAAAACTAGTTTTTTTATTCAATGGCTACGAACATGGTGCACGCCGGTTTCCTATTATGCGAGCTTACGGATTGGTGAAAAAACTTGAAATTCAGGTTTTGAACCAATCCTTAACAACGCCGATTCGCAGAATCGGAAACAGCATGCACTATATTCGTACCCAAAGTTACGTCTAATCGTTAAAAATTAGCGGCATAGGGAACGGCGATTGTGTAATAATACTGACGTCACACTTCATTCAGAGATGGTGGATAAATCAACCTGGGGTTCAAGGAGCCCTTATATATTTTGAGAGAACTTTATGAAACCACATCTTTCGCATTTTTTAGTCCCAATTTTTTTGTTATATTGCCCATTTTTTTTCTTCAAAGAACATCACTCTCGATTTGTTATCTCTTCACTGAAATCGTGAATGTAGATAATTTTCACACACTTTATAACTACAAATATAAATACAGGGTGCATAGGTAACAGCAAAGAATCGCAAATTACTGGTGAACTGTTGATCCTAGAGGCACACTTC
Source organism: Pholcus phalangioides (assembly GCF_987345545.1). Classification (NCBI taxonomy): domain Eukaryota; kingdom Metazoa; phylum Arthropoda; class Arachnida; order Araneae; family Pholcidae; genus Pholcus; species Pholcus phalangioides. The sequence continues at coordinate 110,978,473 of NW_028301608.1, forward strand.
CAATTGGAGAAAGTCTCCAAATAATGTGTAGACCTCAGAAAGAAAAGTCATTAATAATGCCGGGGGGGGGGGGGGCTACAAAGTAAATAATGTATAAAAACTAACTTTTTATGCGGACATCCCGCGCTCAAACACCCAGTAAGAAAGATGTTGCAATATCTCTCCTGAGTCCAACAAAAGAAATTTCACGTTTCTAAATGCAATATTCTCCGAGATATCTGAATTCAAAAAACGGAGAAAAGTTGGGAAAGAATAGCATAAACAATGAAAGGAAGCGTTGTCCGTTAATTTATGCTGTCCCTTCCCATCTTTTCAGCGATTTTTTGAATTCAAATATCTCAGCGAATAATTGAACTTAGAAACATGGAATTTTTTTGTTGGGCTCAGGAACTATTGAGCTATATATTTCTTTTAAATTGAAAGTTTGAGGAAAAGGGAGGGGCGGTCGTATAAAAATGTAGATTTTTTATTTTGACACACACTGTATTTTCTTTCTCGAAACTGGTACAGAGCGATTTCTGAACTCATTTTGAGCATTTTTTAAATTAGAACATTAGAACCATATCTTCACGACGACTGGCTGATGAGATAAAGACCGCATTAGGACTTACAGGGCACAGCCACCCTTGGGGGGGGGGGAGGGTGTTAAGACAGGTGCGGTCGCAACGGGCCCCGCACTCACTGTAAATTGTGGACGTTAATTTCATTCGTTCTTAATTTTCATCAATTCTGGAATAATTACTATCATTGGTTCTGATTTTTCATTAGTTCTGAAACTATTTCCTCTTTAATTCTGAATTTTCATCAATTCCGAAACTAGTTCTTTCATTTGCTCTACATTTTCATCGGTGCTGGAATTATTTTTACTTTGAATTACTTTTAATTCATAAATTCTAAAATTTTCAAGTTAAAAATCTAAGCTAATTTACGTTTAATTATGCGTTAAAAATTTTCTATAAAAAATACATTCCTGTGTGCTCTATAGTAGATGCCGATTCCCCTCCCCCACAAAATATATAAAATCGGGCAAAGGGGGGGCAGGGCTGGTCCTACAAAGTTCTGCAGCTCTTAAGGGGCCGTTCAAGTATTACGTAGGCAGATTTTTAGCCATTTTTGACCCCCCCCCCTGTCAGCAAAAGTCAGCAAAACACTGACCCCCCCCCCCCCCTGTCAGCAAAATTTCGTCAGCAGCTTAGAATATTTCATATCTTCAAAAAGGGTGGTTGATGACGTAAGCAACCTTCAAACCCCCCCTTGTCATCAAAAGTCAGCAAATCCGAAACCCCTCCACCCCCTCGATGCTGACGTAATACTTGAATGACCCCTAAGGTACGAATGTCTGAAAAGAGTTTTCTTTATTTGCCTCTACTAACTTCATACAGTGGTTCCCAAAGTGTTGGTCACGAAACTCCTTTTTGTGGGGGGGGGGGGGTAACGTTGATAATTTATTTTATATTATTACTTATAAAATATCAAATAATATGTCATATTGTTTTCTGAATACGACATATTAATCGAAATTCGGCTGCTGATTTTAGTCGAAGAATTTATCGAAAAAATCGAAACAGTTTTATTTGATAGGTGGCGTAAGTGGTCCTAGTTCATTGATGCCTTCCCCACATGTCATACAGGTGATTCTAAATTTATGGGGCAAACTTTAAGAGGAGATATGACACACCTAAACAAGCATTTTTCAACGTAGAATGTGCGGTCGAATCCCAATAGCAAAGGCGGTTTTTGGACAGCGCACGACAGCACCGTTCACCAAAAACAAATATCATATTTTTCCGGAAATATATTTAACTAATATTATTGCTTTTAATATATCAACTAATGTCATATAATATTGTTTTTTCACGCAGAGCATTAACAAAAATCCAGTTGCTAATTTCCATTGAAGGAATTGTAACAGTTTTATTTGATAGGTGGCGGAAGGGGTTCTACTTCATTGATGTCTTTCTCACATGTAATATAATTCGGTACTGTATAATTGTTTTCAATATTTTCTAGAAGGCATATTTTTTTGTTGATGAAATTTTAGTTTTACCCGTTTATTGGTTATGGACAAAAGTGACTGAGAAAGGCCCATTCTTTCATGATAAATAAGTTTACAAAATACGGACGTTTGGAGTCTGAGAATGCTTCAGTGTATACTGAGTGGTTTTTTTTGCTGCGCAGAAAAAATTCCCTACATTGTATAAGGCAGCATGTTATTTTATCATTCCGCACAGATATTGAAATTCTGTGAGCAAAGAAACAGGTCTGTGCAGGTGAAATAAAGAGCTATGTAGGAATAAAATTTTTCCTTTTACTGCGAGCAATACGGTGCTCATCATGCCCCCCCCCCCCATCCTTTAGATACGGCCCTCCAAAGACTTAGATCTTTATTATCTCTATAGGGAATTCATAGTGTAAAAAAAAAGGAAACAATGAGATTTGTCCCGGCCCTCGTGCTAGAACCCTGTCAGCCCTACCTCTGTGGGGGGTCATAGTAGGGGGCATGCTTGATTTCATACTCAGAAGATATTCACCGAAAACTCAGATAAACACCCTATGATTCAGTGATTAGCATCGTTATTATTTCAGTAAAAGCCGTGCTTCAGAGTTCTTTTACGGGTGCTTTTCGTTCGGTGATGGTTAAAACTCTTGATTCGCGAATGTCTCCCAATTTGCTTACAGGGTTACAACTTTGTGAGTTCCCACCATGAGTTCAACCGGGAGCACGGCATGAAGTCATGGAGACCCATAGACACACGTCCCGCAGTAGGGTCCCTAGGCTAAGACCTTTGAAGGGCTCCCAGGTCAGACGCTTCACTGGCCCCTCTAATAAGAATTTGTAGCGGGAAAAACAAAAAAAATATCACATCTGATGAAAATCATCTCGGGCCCTCGGGCAGGAGCCCTGGTAGTTCTGTTGGCCATGCAGCGACTTCAGCTGAATAGGAGCTTCCACGATAAGATCTGGAACAAAGATTGATGACAATACATATGTAAATTAAGAGGTGCTGTCTAGGCCCTCTTTCACTTTGCCCTGGGCTATAATGTTGTTGGAACGGCAGTAGGAACACACTTTTTTTGGATAAATATTCGAAAATTTGTTTGAGTTCTTTAGACTAGCCTCATTATCATCAAGAGTTCCGCGAGAAAATTTACGTTGGAAACCCCTAATATAGGAAAGAGAAAAGAGATATAGGTATATAGAAATGGGCATTTAGATCATCCCGGCACCACACTAGAGATTCTTCTAGTTTCAAGTATGGTGTTGGTTGAAAAGAGGCATTTGTCAGAAGATGAACAAGGAATCCAAACTTGTGCTGGGGATTCGACTGAAGAAAGAAAAGTCAATTGGAAAAATGTCTATAAAGAGTGAAAAGATCTTTAACAAAAAAGGGAAGGAACCTAATTTTTTTTCGAAAACCAGCTTCTCTAAAGATAGGTAAGACTTTTTGGAAGTGCAAGTGAGGGGGAGTGTTGAAGTGAATTAACCCTTCCAGTGGCAATCCGGAGATATCTCGTCAAACTTGATCTGCTTTATTTCAGCCGCCCCGAAATATTTCGTCTTCTAAAAATGCAATGAAGAAAACATGTATTGCATTTTCCCCCCTCCAACCAATCAACTGACAGTGGGTGGAGTCAGCTCTTGTTCAAGGTTAGATAAGATTAAAAAACCAAGAAAAAGAGACTACACGTCATGGCAGGTGTTTTTGTATCATAGTGAGGGAAATAAAAGCGATGGGCGGAGTCAATCTTCTTGTTGGGGGAAAGCTGTTATCATCTCGCAATCGGGGGAAAAATATTCTTCTCAAAATATTTGGCGATTTAAGAAGGTTCCGCAATTCAAATGTGGCAGTTATAATGCGGATCAGGAAAATTTTAAAAACCACTTAAAGGGTTAAGCATTGAACAGCAAAAAGCTGAACAGAGCATTCCAACGCTGCAAAGTATTGCATTTACCTGCTTTTATTTATCCCCTTCGCGTTTTCCCTTCAAAATTATTTCGATGTGTAAAAATTTGTGAGAGTGAAAACACCGTCACATAATAAATGTCATAAAAAATGCCGCGCACGTAATCATCCAGCCCTAGGCGGCTGCCCCCTCGCGTCAAGCCTGGCACCGGCCCTGAAATCGGAGGTGGTCTTAAACACTTTTAGTGCCTCGAAATTATTGAGACGCACCTGGCATCGCTATTATTTTCGCACCGGGTCCAGCGTCGGATAAGGGCGGCCTTGTTACAGGACACCCCGTATATGACAATGTCTGACTTCTATCACATGGGGAGCAAAGAAAAGTTATAACCGACGAAAGTAGAGTGAGGTAGATAGTTTTTTTTGTTTGTCAGCTCTCGTATCTTGACAGTTATTTACAATAAAATCATAGCCCTAAAACGACCGGAAATTGCGATTCCGCCATTTCCGTCTTATGCTGCTTCCGTTAGGACTGAATTTCTTTTTCCCCCAATATTTTCTTTTGTGTAGCAATTAACAACTCCGCAAAACTGAACGAATTTATTCTGTTGAATCAGGGCAAAGAGTGTCGATAAATTTAAAATTGTATTATGGGTATAAGGAATAGAGCCCCCCCCCCCACCCCTCCCCGACATTGAGTAAACACTCTCGAGACATTTCAAAATAATTCTGACTAATTTATTTTTTTTCAGACAAATCTGGAATTGACACTTTAATTCTGCAGCAGCTTCTTAAAGAACGAACCATGTCCAGGGTTCACGTGCCCGGGTTCCGAGTCATACCGAACCCCTGCCCCCCCCTTCTCAAATATTTCCTTTAACTCTGAAATTATTTCTTCAGATAATTTTGGAATTATTTCTGAATTTATTTCATACATTCTGAAATTATTTCTTTCGATTGTATTCAAAAATGATTTCTTTAGATAATTTTCGAAAAAATTCCTTAGATAGGCTATGGCTTTCTAAAAGCCATAGAAAAAAATATGAACAGGTGCTCCCACACACAATGAGACCACCTTCCCCTTCAAAGAAGAGTTATTATATTGATTTTATATATTCACTCTCATCAGGACGTTTTTATTCAAGGCATTCTCTTGCGACATCTTAAATTATCAACGTTACCCCCCCCCCCCCCACAAAAAGGAGTTTCGTGACCAACACTTTGGGAACCACTGTATCAAGTTAATATTTTAAAATATTTCTGTGAAAACGAGTTTAGATAATTTTGCGGAAACTTCTTTCGATATACATATTTTCAATTTCCATCAGTTCTGGGATCATTTCATTCATTTTTTTGGGGAATTGCCATTAAAATATATCAAAGTAATCAGCCTTTTCGGCCAGGGCCGCCCCACCAGACGTTACCGGTGGAGCTTTGTAGCGACCTTATTATCTACGGCAGATTCCCCCCACACACATAATGTATCTTTCTACTATGCACATGCAAGAGCGAAAGAGAACACTATGTTAAGGGTCAACAGAGGACAAAAAAACCTCTCTTACCTACTTCTTATCTATTATACTTTTTCCTTTTATATATTTTTTCTTTTTCCTTCTCCCTCTTCCTTTTGTATGAAATGGGTATTTTTGGGTATTAAAAAGTTTAATGAGTGTCAAAGTATTCGGCAAAATTTGTTTACAAAGAAATTTGATTTTTTACGATTTTTCAAAAATGAAATTTTCAGAAATTTTATTCTGATTATGAATCTGAACTTTTTTTTTCATGATCATGAACAGAAATAAAACTTTTAATAAAAAAGAAAAATTAGTTGTTTCTTTTTCAAATGTTTTTTTCAGATTTGTCACAAGGAACATAAAGTTCCCAAAACCGTAATTACTAATTATTTTTTATTAAATTAAGTTAATTAATTTTTATATAAATTGGAAAGTTACGTTAATTGAAAAGAAAAACATGCTAAGTTGATGCTCAATTGTTTGAAGCTTTTCAAATATGCTATTTAAGCAACCAGTCATCATATATATATATATTTGGTCAGCAATTTGAAGAGTGGTCAAAAACGGTTTCAGCGGCATTGACGAGGTATCTCCCCTCCCTAAAAGACTTATTTTAGTACTGACAAGCCCAGATATTTTGCAAAGTTGATTTCGCAATTAAACATTTTCCTCTACACGCTTCACTTTGCACTTGCTGAAAATCGGAAGAAAGAATTCTTAATTAAAAAAATATGACATTTCATTGGTGGCTTAATGATGTCTGCTCTGCCGCTTAAAGGGTTAACATTTTCAAGGAGTCGATTGCGGAAAATACCAATGCTATTAGACATCCTCGAAAGAACAAAAACTGGTGAGGAATTTGAAAATATATCGATGGTAATTTCTAGCGTGTTACCAGATACAAAGAATATAGTTGTAGCAGTTTTCGAAATCTCAAAAAATATCGTTACAGAGCGATTTATCGTTGTAAAGGATATTGTTGTATCGAAAGGAGTTTAACTTTAGACTATAGGCTAGTGTCTCTCACTGGCACAAATATGCGTCGTGGCTCCTATGGACGTCGCTAGTTCTAGAGGCGTCGAGGTGAGCTGAAGATATTCATTCGTGTGCCTATTTATGCATTGAAGGGATTCTTTTATATGCGAAAATATGCACTAAATTATTTTGCGGAGCCGCGGGTGAGAAAAGTTTGAGAGTCACTGCTATAGGCAATTCGAAATACGATTTGAAAAAAATTTCGTTGTAGAGGGATTCATCATTATACCGAGTGTCGTTGTAGCGAGGTTTCAGTATTCCTCGGATTGAAATCTCGCCGATACAACTCTGGGAAAATCAGCTGTGTATGAAGTTTGTACAGATAACGATTTATATAAGATGGGGGGGGGGGGTGGGGGGCTGCTTCTCCTCATACTATTATATTATACAGAAAAGTTTCGTCATTGTTATTATGGTTTATTTCGGGATGGTGGTAAAGTGAGAAACACATGTCTGATGAAAACAGAGCCGAATTTAGGGGTTCCCGACAGGTGTGGCTTCACAGGGCCCTGAGCTCTTGCAGTAATAGAAATGGAAAATGAAATAAAATATTGTTAATTGCTTTGAAATAAAAAAAAACAAAGTTTTTAACAACCATACTCGTTGCATAGGCGTCCCTCGCTTTACGATATTAATTGGTTCCACAAAATGATCACGTAAGACGAAATCGCTTAAAGTGAGTTGAACTTAACATGGGTAAAGTAGGGGATAGAATTTTCTTTAGAAGGATGAACAAAAAGTAAACCCGACTACTCAAGCAGCAAAATAGTTTTTTAAATGACTTAATTATTCAAACTCGAAAATAAATCTCGTCAATTAAGGCTATATGAACAAATTTAACTAGTACTTTTTTAGTTTGGTATGTGGTATTTTACCTCTACTTCTGATTGACTCTAATGAGTATGAACGTTTTCTTTCTTGAAGAGACTGATACGATAAAGACGCATATGCTAGAGAGGCTGATAAGTTTTTTAATGAAAGCAGTCGAGATTCTCAAGATTCAAGCTGATTTCTTCGTCTCTTTATGAAAACTTCAAAAGTAAAGCTGCAGAATTCCCGAATATCTTTCGCAAATAGCCTACATATCAAAATTCTACATTCATTAGGATCGTTTTCTTTGTTTAAAATTCTGATGACACTGTCGATGTGTTACCAGATGTTCGTTTTTGAGATGGATTTAAAGGGGTTGATGCACGCAAAGTTTTCAAAAAAAATTTCAATTTTTAAATACTATGAAATTTTCTGCGTCTAACTGCGTTCAAATTTTTGTTCTATTTGTGCTAAAAATGTTTTTAAAACATTTTAATGTAAACTGCTGGCAGGCATTATTACCCCATGCTGACGTTTTTCACTAAAAAGCTTTTTTCTTAAAACTTAAGTTTTTTGTTAGATAAGGAAAATTTTTTCGAACGTCACTCATTCAAACGTCTTGAAACTTTGTGTGTCTCTCAACACTATGGTGTTACATACCTCAAAACGAAAGAGATTAAAAAGATTTTTTTATTAAAATTATGCAAAAAAATTTTATGGCACAAAATATGGGTAAATTTTGATGTTTTTTGAAAAAGTTGCATGTTGTTAAAGTTAAAATTCAAGGAAAAAAAAAACCAACAATTGAAATCCTAAAAGCTCGCGTTAAAGTATATAACACCATAGTGTTGAGAAACACACAAAGTTTCAAGACGTGGTGTTCGAAAAAATGATCCTTATCTAATAAAAAATTTATTTTTGAGAAAAAAGCGTTTTAGTGAAAAACAATAGTTTGAGTAATGCCTGCCAGCAGTTTATATTACTACAGGTAGAACAAAAACTTTAATACAGTCAGATGCAGAAAATTTCATGGTATTTAAAAATTGAAAAATGTGTATTTTTGGAAAATTTGCGTGAACCATCCCCCTTAAGTATTTCTTCCATATTTTGTCTCATCTAAATCAACAAATCCAACGGATTTTGCCATTCTTATTATGTCATATTTCTAATTTGCAGTCCCATTTTCAAGATGAAAATCAAACTACAAATCAAATTTTGTGGGCCACAATTTCCAAAAAAGTGAGGGATCGGACTTCTTCCTCCCCACTTTGCCATCAACCCGAAACAAACCACAATAATAACAATAATCAAAACTCTTTTGAATAACATGTGTTGGAAGCTTCCATTCACACAAATCTTTACATATCGACACCGGCTACAGTAGTGTACTATAGCTAGCCAAAGCCGCTGTAAAGTTAATGCTACAGTTCGTGTTGCTTCATATACAGCTGTTTTCCCCCCACACCCCCCCTTTTGGCGAGATTTCAAGCCGACTGACAGAATAGAAAATCGCCAAACAAAACTCAAAGAGGAAAAAACAAAAAAGGCGGGCTTTCGTTTACCGTAAAAGGTGCAAAGGCCGTCAGAGAAGTTGGAGCTCTTCGTAAAGATCCTTCTTATTATTCTTCTCCTTCTTGGCGCCTTCTTATATATACCTAACTTTTAACATAGAAAACTCTTCACATAACAAAAAGTATAAACTTTTCCAAACAAAAGCTATTGCATATACTTGATAGGAAATATACGCGACAATTATTCATGGATTACGAGCGACGTTGTTTTGTCTAAAAGAGTTTTTCTGTGTTATGTCTGAGCGGTAGACAATCGACGAAAAAAGTTCATTGCACAAAAAAAAAAAAAAAAGAAGTGTCTGACCACGTACAGGTAAGATTTTCTTCTCGTTCCTCTTTTATTGTCTTAATGTTTACTCGACCTTGAGTTTTATGAAGAGGAAGTAAAAACAAAAATAACCAAAAGAAGAACATAAAACACTGCACGTTTCCCGTCGAGATTTTGATGGGAAAAAAACTTGGCAGTGTGTTTTTGAGCAATTGTTGATACAATCATGCCACTGCTTTATCCCGTAGATGCAAACATCTGGCTCGTTTGGTAAACTTTTTTTTTTCACATGCTGTTTATTGTTCATGGTAAACATGCAAGCATTAATTTCGTCATTATCACTATTTTCCTCCGAACATTTTGTAAAGTTTTTGTTGTATATTTATCTTACCACATTTGATAACGCTGTTTTGATACATACTGTATGTTACCGTGAATGTGATAAATTAGGTTATTATGCGTAATTCCCGAATAAAGTCGATGAGTATGATAAATATGAAAGAAATCGTACGGAAATGTCACTCAAATTCAACCACTTATCAGTTTTTCCAGTATATGATGGGTGCGCTATGCAAATACAAAGGCCACTAGAGACTAATTGCCCAACGAGAAGGCTGAAAAAATTATGCTCATAAAAATATGGATGTCAAATATAATGAAGATGGTGCGAATATATTCGGCTGCTATTCGGTATTCGTATTATTTCAGAATATCCAGTTCGGCCCAAATGTCTGCGTAAATATAAGTATATCAAACTAATTTAACGGTAAATGTGATACAGTTATAATGCATACTTTATACGAATCGTCTTGACAAGTTTGATAAATTCACCACTTTTACTATCGAATATGCATAATACCCAAGCGTATGACACAAGAGGTACGGGGATCCCTGGTTAGGAACCCTGCTCCAAGTGTATACTGAATTTTTTTCAATCAATTTTCTTGTCCAGTGGGGGAAACAAACGTGTTAAAAACTGGTTATTTAAAATTTTACGTTTAAGGAAAAACCTTCCCCCCCCCCCCTCATAATTTTGTAATTATGTGAACGAATAATGTGAGCGTCATAATGTGAACGAATGGAATTTCACTGTATTATATGTATGACTGGATGAATGGATGAACCGCTTTCATGTGTTTTCGGTCTGTTCATTTCTGTACTTCATTTCTCTTCTTCTATAATTATATTTAAATACTGAAAAAGACATTCATTATAATGCAATAACTATTCAAATTAATGATAATTATCTAGCAAAGAGGTATTGAAGTATGTCCATACTTTAGTATTTTTCATTCCTCGAAGGGTTCTTATATATGGAACGTAGGCTTTATCTTTTTCTTTTTTTTAGTAAAAATTAAGGGCCCCCCCCCCCCAAGCCAGACTTTCACGATCCTTTCTGGAGGGAATTTGTAGAAGTGAAAAGACAAAAAATGATAAGAATCGTCCGGAATGCTTTGGCTGGATCCCTGTCATATTGTAGGGGAATCATGGGTTTTTAACCAGGGGTTCTTGGAGAGACTTCAAGGAGGTCTTTGAGTGAGCTTGTATAAGAGAAAATAATTGGCTCGTTTTTACGTTGCTATATACTACTAATACTACTAAACCCCATGCACGTTGTCCACATTCCTAACCAAGCACCAATTCGTGCATTGGTATATGTTGGAATGCGCGTGTACGTGTTGTGAACCTAACGTGAAGTTTGCTACTGTGTCATACTTGTTATGTGCAGTGTTCCATCAATTTTTCTAACAACGAGTGTGAAGTGCAATGATTGAATAATTGCACCGTTGTAGGCCTGTTGCTCTCTGTCGCGAGACTTTTTTAAAAGGGATATCGGCTCGCATTCGCGCCTCGAAGTTGGGAACCACAGAAAACCAACTTCAGTATGCACCATCTGTAGCAGAAGGCTTCCGCGCGATGCTCGTGACGTCACTGAAGAAGGTAGCGCGGAGGCCGACCGCCGATGTGTGGTGATGGCGGGGTTCGAACCAGCATCTCCGAGGGATAGAAGGACTCCACACGCTGCTCGTGACATCAGCAAGTAGTCCATTTTCCCTCAAAATATTCAGGGAAAAAATTCCCTGCTCGTGCCAGTATCATCGTTGTCCGGAAAAGAAACGATCGGGCTCAAAATTGGCAATTTTTATGCCCCACATCCAATCATCATGCGGTATTTGTGAGCCAACCAGGAAGAATGTACGAATAAGAAGAAACGAAATGGGATGCTGTGGTTCAAAATGTGGCAAACTTGCTAGGTAGTATTAATGACGTTATAGATGAACTTGGGAACCCGTGCGGATGCGGTCCATCTCTAGGAGGTGATGTTCGAACCCGGTTCTGTGCGATGTGAGTCTGTCACTAGGACCACTCGACCACCACAGTGGTCGTTGCTATATACTGAATATTATTTTGTAACGGGAAGGGGGGGAGGGTCTTTGGTCATCATTTTTATTAGCACAAGGGTCCGTGAATATACAAAGGCTATTAAGAACACCTATTTTAAGAGTGATTGAAACCAAATTTTTTGACAAATGCGACGGTAATTAGGGGAATTAATTTTCTCAAACCAACGATGAACGTGGTTTCAGAACAAAAACGACTGCGGTTAACGAATCAGAATAAAGTGAGGTGGACATTCGTTATAACGACTCTCCTTGTTCCGCTGCAAATGGATTTAGTGCATTTGTATTCTTTTTTTACAAAAATAGAGGCGAACAGAGCAGAATTCGGACATAGCATTGGATTGAAGGGTCTTCGTAGGTGGTTACATGCGACGAAAAATAACGTGATGAATAGTAAATTTTGGGATGTATCATACTGGCCGTTATAACGAGTATCGACTATGTCGCGCGTTCTCTAACAATCATTATATATCTTATTGCCTTTTCAATACTAGTTCTGTAAATATATATATATATATATATATATATATATATATATATATTATTCTTTAATGTATTACAGTCGAATCCCGTTTTAACGAATACAGTTATAGCGAAAATCTCGTTTTAACGAACAATTTTCTAATCCTCCAGATAAGTTTGCATAGGAACAATGCAAAGACCTGGGATTCCTATATAACGAAATTTAGTTTTTGACGAAGTGATTCCTTCGGTCTGTTGGAGTTCGTTATAACGGGATTCGAAAACTGTAATTCTATTCATTGGATCGATACTGAATTCCGTTTCTACATTTGATACAGAATAATTATGTAAACAAGAAGAAGGAAAAGAAAAATTAGTTTAAAAAACTTCAAACATTTGCAGAGAATTTAAAAAAATAAATCTCTCAAAATATAATTAATATAAAAAACTTACTGCAAATATTTTTTCTCCCCTTAACGCTACGGACGTTTGAAAAACCAAATCGAATTTCCGTTTGTAGCTTGAAGCCATTTGAAAGTATTTGTTTTTCGTTCACACGCATGAATTTTTCAAATTTGAAATTGAATTTCGATTCCTAGAAGATTATTTGGTCCCTTATTGGGAGGGGAGGGGGGAGACCAACGCGAAAAATTTTTTACTTCAAAAACCCCGGAACTAGAATATTTTATAACTGGGGAAAAAAAGGAAAAGATATCGTATGTGTAATTGCAAATTGCAATGAATTATTAGAAAGTGAATTTGTTTTAGCAGATTTTCTAGACATTAGATTGATTATTTTTTTTTAGGATTCAAAAATATACTTACATGAATTTGTGGTATATATATTACGGTAAATGTGATAAATCGGTAATTATTCATAATAACCGGTTATCATTCACAATCGCCGGCCACAAACAATTAAGTTTGATAAATTTCCTTAAATTCATATCACTCTTAACGGCGGTTATGCATCAATTATCACCAAGTCCCGTTGGGGAATTTGATAAATGCTAAAAAAAATTATCGCTTTCACCGGTGGTTGTGCATAATACCTAACCGTACCTGTTAATTTGATATATATATTTGAAATTTATGGCTTTTATATGTGATCATGTGCAATACCCGAGTGACATTGGTGTTTGATAAATGTGGGAAAAAAAATCACAAATGAATCCAGTATGTCTTATACGTACCCGAGTGGCATGGTGGTAAGATGCTCGTCTACCATCGGGAAGGTTGTTGTCAGGGTCCCGGGTTCGAACTCAAGGGAGGATATCGATAAGATATTTTCCTTAATGAACTCGAGGCGACCACCGATAGACAGCGCCTTCACTTCCAACGCATCTCACTAATGGCAGTAAATTGCGATATGGCCAGAGTTGGTGTTTGGTGAAGTAGTATGTTTGATAAATAGTCGGACCTCGATATAACGAACTCCCATTTAATTTTTTTTTTAGTTTTCCCTTATAATTTGTTATACAAATAGAAGGGCCACAACAGGAAAAAATGCCCAACGAGGTTGCCGAGAAAAAGGTTCCCATAACAAACATTGTTATATGGGCATTGATTGCGGTCTGATTGCATGTGCCTAAGAACTTGTAAAAATTCGTTAAATCGAGAAATTTGTTAAATGGCAGTTCATTGTATCGAAGTCCGATTGCAGAGTTCTTCAAATAGGAGTTATTTCGGGATGTTCGGAGAAATTAGTTTAACCACAGTTCACTGTATCCGGTTCAGACCCTGGCTTACAAGAGTACCGTCTTCTAAATAATAAATCTGATCACGGGAACGTAACCAATTTATACGTATATTATACGTATAATATTATAATACGTATTATAATAATATAATACGTATTATAATAATATAATACGTATTATAATAATATAATACGTATTATAATAATATAATACGTATTATAATAATATAATACGTATTATAATAATATAATACGTATTATAATAATATAATATGTATAATAACATACGTATTGGTAAATTATAATACGAAATGACAATTATGCATAATTAACGGAAAATGTGATAAATTTAGTACGATTTATCATGTTTATATCAATGACGCTTAGGTATTGTGCGCACAATCACAGGTAAAAGTGATAAATTTAGTGAAATTTATCAAACTTACCGAAATGGTCGTCGGTTATGCGATTATAATAATTATTATTATTTATCACATGTACCGGAACATATACAGTCTGTCCAAAGAAAATAATCGTATGCTCTCTAGTACTTTATTGAATCCCCTTTATCATGTACATTAAACCCTTTTTAACGGACACCCCTAATGCATTTCAAACCCCCTAATTAACGATCACTCCCCCTCTTTTACGGAAGAACTTTTTTGTCCTGCCGGTGTCCGCAAAAGAGAGGTTTTAATGTATTAAGTACGTATTTTTCATGAAATTAATTTCATGGGGCCCATGCAATATCTTAACATTTACTTTTAGTTAATGTTTCCCCAAGATCCTTGGTGGATACGGGAATGACCGAATGACTTCGCAGATTCTTCTATAGCGAGGCATTCTTCAACGTTTTTATGTCGTACACTAGTGGCAGCGCCGTCTCAAGAGCATCATGGGCACCCCCCGGGTGAAGTGACTTTTCTGAGGGCCCCTACCTGACTAGAAATGCTTGCCACCAATTTGCATGCTTTCCTCTTAGAATCCTTAATCAGAACTCATTTTTCATGTGTGCCCCCTGCACTGGAGGGCGCCCCCCGGGCAGACCCATGTGTTAAGACGGTGTTTAGCTGCAGGCAGGTGAAAGTAGTTGAACAATTTCACGAACCGGTGAAAATTGTGAGAAATAATTGGTGGGCCGGTGAAAATTTAGCCTCAAAAATGTTTTGTGTCCGTGTTTCAACTGGTTGAATGAAATTATGTTATCTTGAAATTGTGAGAATTAATTTGCTTATTGGAAAAAAATAAGTAGCCTAAATAGAATAAAAAATAAACGAAATAATTTGTGGAGCTGTAATAAGTAAATAGAGAGAAACAATTTATATAGGCCAGCAAAAAATAAATAATTGGTGGAAATAATTTGCGATATTTGGCCATATCTTTCACGTTACCGCGACACAAATCCTGATCACTGAAGCAGCCCACAGTACAGTTTCACATCTTTTTAGTTACCTACGGCATAGTCCCAGATCACTCAAGCGGCCAACGGAACATTCCCCCAGATGACTTAAGTGACTCGCGGCACTGTTTCAGATCACTCAAGTGGCTCGCGATACGGTTTCAAACCAACGAAGTGACCCGTTCTCTCCTGAAGGTTGAGCACCATTGGTCTATTTCTTTTGTTCCAACTCTGCATCAATATCTTAGGGCAGGAGTTTTCAACGCATGGCCCGCGGGGCAAAATTTGGCCGTTGGAGCTGTTTGTCGTGGGGGGCCTACCGACTGTTTTTAAGAAATGGTTGAAAACATTGTGTGTGTGTGTGAAAAACGAACTAATTCCAGAATCCAGATTTAACGAAAGAAATATTTTCGGAATTAACAAAAGAAATAATTTCAGAATTATAGAAATAAATAATTAAAGAACCATTTAAAATGATTTCAGATTAAAATTAATCATAGCCAATTTAATTTACGATTAATTAACCAGAAACTTTTCTAGAATTGGTGAAAAAAGTGATTTCGGAACTAATCAGAACTGATAATAAGAAATAATATATCAGAATACATTAGTCTTTTATTTTTTCCACAATACAACTCCGTGCCCCTTCTATCAACATGCCACTGTGAATTACATGTGAGTAAGTCCTTGTAAATCTGTGTGTGTGTGTGGATTCTTCTTACAATTTATATAATTACTTCAGTTATGAACACATCAGTATGAATACGCGGTGCCTGTTCTTCTCGGGCAATTTCAGTCTGGCCCGCGTGCTCCCGACAATTCCAATCTGGCCCATGGTGTCTGAAAAGGTGAAGACCCCCTTTGTTAGAGCTTCAGATTTTCTCCTGCCAAGGATATGTAAGAAATCCTGTTTTATCCTGTTTCTTTGTGCGTAAAGCGAAGAGAATGAAAAGCAAATGACTATTATTAATACTCTTATTATTCTGTTAGTTCCGTAAATTACTCAGTAAACTGACTCACAACCCTTTCGTTTTTTTCCCCTCAGATGATTGATGACTCGCTCAGAGATAATATTGATCAAAAAGAAGACAGGCTTGCGTGTCATTCTGCAAAAGACATGGTCTTTTTATTCTTCCGGCGACCGTGGAAAGAAATAAAAAAAAGAACAAACTGAAAATTTCGATTCGTCCAAGAAAATAGATGCAATGTTTGCCAATCTTCTACACGAGTTTCCTCCCTCCTTCCCCACCATTAAAAACCAATATCAGACATTTGTTTGAAATATGCTATGCTATTTTTGATGCACGATGTTGTTGCCCACCCCTCCACCTTGACCAACATGATAAAATTAGCTTCGGTCAATAAGGATTTGACATTTTCAATGGCTGACGTGTATTGGAAGTATAATAAGAAGCAAAATACGCGTGGATGTGTTAGTGGAGTTTCGTGAATAGAAGAAAATGTTTAAAATACAGCAAAATACAGAATAAGGCGCTTATTGCTTTCAAAATGCGTAAAGTGAGTAGACGTTTAGGCGCTTACTTGATGAGATGAAGCGTTTAATTTTATATTTTGATCGCAAAACGCGATTTCTTCAATTTATTGAGGAGACTGTGTTCGATGTGAGGAGGGATCCTTCAACCTTTCATACACCGCAGGCCGAATCGAAATTTCCAACGAAGCGCCCGGGTCACCAACTCATGTTATTTAGTGGCATTTTGAGGGGATCCAATGGGGGCCTCGAAATAAACAGGGACAAAAATAATTGAAGACTTTTTATTTATTTTAATATTATTTCTTTTATTAATTATCAATTTCGACTAGTTCTGAAATAATTTTTTTCACTGAAATTCTAAAAACGTTTTTGATTAATTACGGATTAAATTAATTACTTTTGATTAATTCTAATCTGAAATCACTGTAAATGATTCTGTAATTATTAAAGTGAGTAATTATGAAATTATTTTTCTTTTCAATATTATCTTGAAATCATTTCTTTTCAATATTATCTTGAAATCATTTCTTTCAATAATTATGCAATTTCTCTTTTATTGATTGTGAAATAAATTCTTATAGAAGTTATTTCACAATCAATGTTAATTAAAGTTATTTCAACCTCTATAAGAAGTCATGAAATTATTTTTCTTATTAATTTACAAGTTATTTATTCTTTCCTCTAATTTTGAAATTATTTGTTTCAAAAATATTCTGAAATTTCTGGAATTATTTCATCATCGATTCTGGAATTACTTCTTTCATTACTTCTGAGTTTCACCAAATTGTTTCGGAATTACTTCTTTCATTACTTCTGAGTTTCACCAAATTGTTTCGGAATTATTTCTTTCATTTTTATTCCATAATTATTTCTTTCATTTTTATTCTATAATTATTTCTTTCATTTTTATTCTGTAATTATTTCTTTCATTAATTCTGGAATAGATAATTTTTCAATGTTTTCAACCATATTCTGAAAATAATCGGCGGGCCATAACAAAAGCTCCGAGGGGCAAATGTGGTCCGCGGGCCACGCGTTGAAGACCCCCGACGTAAGAGGTGTTTGATGGTAACATGTCTTTATTGGTAATAAAATTTTCTGCATGTTTTTTATTTCGAACGGAATTTGAAATTCGATGTTCTTACGCTGTGTAGCTATTTATTTAGACATATGACCTATTTTTTTTCGCTTTGGTTGATACGCAGTTTCGCGTGAGTCAGCCATATTGTGCTAGAAGTGCCGTTCGGTAAAAATCACGTTATTTTTTCTTACGATACATTATTTGTATTTATTTCTTCTCAGTTTCCCCACTGTTCCAGAACTTTAATTCGTTAAAAATGACATGCGTAGTTTTTGATGTTTTTCAACTCCATTCATTGCAATTTCGATCCGTTTCTGAAATTCTGTCATGTAGGGTTCTTTAGAATATCTGACAGGTTGGTTTTATGGCCAGGTGTGCTATATTCACTGCGCATGTGCGAGTATCATTTTTTTTGTCAGAAATTTCATGTGACCAGGTCTCAAACCCCCCCTCCTCCTTCCGTCAATTTCTATTTACTGAGAAGAAAGAAAAAGGATTTATCTGTCCGAAATGTGTGTTCCTTACTTCCCTTAGCAAATTTTTAAATATTCTGGATTCATTACTTTAATTTAGTTACAGCTTACGAAATTTATTTTCCGGACGAGAAATATATTTCTCTCTTTTTGTATTTAATTTTCAATTAAAAGTTTGCTTAGTTAAATGGCATTTTTAAATCAATAAGTTTCCATTAAAATCCTATCAATTTGTTACAATATGTACGTTGAGGATTTCATTGGCCATATTACCTTCACCTATTAGGAATATGGCGAGGAGGTGAAAAAATATTTTTTAATATTTTCCGTTGAGATATACCGTGGATCATTATATTCATCTTTTATCAACGGGGTTCTAAGTATTCTTTAACATTATCCTTTTCTTTCAGAATTTATCATTCAGGCCTCAGCAAAAATCACTAAGTTTAGCATGGCCATATTATTCTAACTTATCTTTTTCAAGAAAGTATAAATTGCATTGGAATTATCTAGAACTTTTGTATTAAGCATCTAACATTTTTTTTTACAAACACGTTTTTGAACACTAGAGGAAGATAGAATTTTTCGGGCGCGGTAGCCCAAGTCGATAAGATACTCGCCTGACGTACCAAAGGATGTTTAGAGGTGTCGCGAGTTCGATACCCGGTTCGTCCTTGTCAGAAACTTTCCTGACACGGGGGTGCAACAGAAACGGCGACATGATCACAAAATAAGATTGCTATCGCATTGAGTCCCACACCGAGGGGGTTAACGCACCAACCTCTCGGTGAGTTTAAAAAAGACGGCCGTTCGGAATCGGCGATAAATTGTAGGTCCCGGTCTAATTAGCCTTTGTGTGAAAAAAATGGCCGTGGTGCGAAAAAAATTATCAAATAGAATTTTTTTTCTGCGAAAGGTGCAGCGAACGCCTATGCGGTGCTTATTAACCCTTACGGACGCAATCCCGAGATGTCTTGTCTAACTTGATCTGCTTTATTTCGGCAATCCTGAGATATCTCAGGTCCTTAAACCGCTCCCATTTCGGCTACCCCAAGTCCGCATACCATTGTAAGTTTTCTTTTCCTGATAACATGTTTTTCTTCCCCCCGTTCTATCAATCAACTGCCGGTTGGTGGAGTCGGCCTTTGTTCAAAGTCTGATAACGGAAGGGAAGATAAAGGATGTTTGCCTTTTCCCTTCGAGGTAGTATACGATCAGCGTACATCATAAATAGCAGAAAACTATATTTTTTCCCTCTCTTCCTTGTATTTTTTATTTATTATTTTGTGTTTGGGGGAGGGGAAGCATTTATCAGCTCACGCGATCAGGGAAATAATATTCTTCTTTTAAAATGGGTGACAATTTCTAGAAAGTTTCGTGATTTACACTGTTGTAGTTATGTAATGCGGATCAGGAAAAATTTAAAAACCGCTTAAAGGGTTAAGGCTCACGCTAGTGACACGGTGCGGCGCCTTTTCCAAGCAAATATTCTGCTGTATTATGCGGAATTGAGTTCTTTTTCTTCAAATTTCGGTACTAAAGATTGTCCAAAAGGATAGGGTGCCATTTATGCCATAGGTGACGGAAACGTGATCATAAATTTTTTCAGCACCAAAAACTTTATGTAAGGGGGTCATTCAAGTATTACGTCTAACGTCAGCATCAAGGGGGGGGGGGGTTCGGATTTGCTGACTTTTGATGACAAGGAGGAGGGGGGTTTGAAGGTTGCTTACATCATCAACCACCCTTTTTTGAAGATATGAAATATTCTAAGCTGCTGACGAAATTTTGTTGACAAGGGGGAGAGGGGGTTAGTGTTTTGCTGACTTTTGCTGACAAGGGGGGGGGGAGGGGGGTCAAAAATGGCTAAAAATCTGCTGACGTAATACTTGAATGGCCCTTAATATAATAATGAAATGTTTTCAAAACTTTAAGTTCAGAAGTGAACACTTAGAGAGTTTGGGAAGCTCTGCTGTATGGCTCAGAGTTTTCATTTTTCATACCTACGTCAGGACAAATTTATGTCACTTTGTGTCGATCGATGATCATTTTAGGAACTCAGGTGCGTTAATTGGATCGTAATCTACAACACAGTTTAGAGCGAATTCCTAATGGTTGTGCAGATAAATCTACTTCTCAGCTAGAATTCATATTCAGACACTCATTACCGAAGATTAAGTTAATACTCTATATCTCGTTGCAAGGCATTAGATAGTTTCAGTTGATTGCGTATGCATATCTACACCGTATGTGAATGGAATTTTCATAATCGGTTGTATTTGTACGTACTGTATGCAGTTCGAAAGGGATATACATTTCGGTGAGTGGCATTGCATTTTAGTGAGGAATTATGTTTTCCCCATTTTGATGTTCATACTTGCGTAATGCATTACTTCGTTTCTGCGTGACAGTGAAAGCGCAAATCCCAACACTATCTGAATAAAAAGGTACAGAAACAGCTAGGGAAATGACATTCATTATAAGCGTTTTAGTTGTGGGACCATTTTCTTGAGTTGATGTATAGGTAACAGAGAATTGGTAAATGGGATTTTCGCCCCTGGCCATCAAGGCAACTGAAGTGAAGATGCGACTCAAGCCACTTTGGCGTCGAATCAGTTAGCTTCCATTCTCACAATTTACATCACTGAAAGAGAGGACACAGAGAAATAAAGTAACTTTTGATGAGAGAATTTTCTTTTAACCACTTTTTTTTCCATAGAGAATTCTCGAAAACTCGATTAAGATGTGAAGAGTTGAGTAAAAAAAATTCTGTTTGGTTTAATTTAATTTCGTAAAGGTTTAAAAGAACGTTTTTTTTTTAGTCTAATGGCGGTACTTCCGTGGAGGATTTTTCAGAACATTTAACTTTGTACTGTCAGAACACTTCGATGGGCATACAATGTGTGGGTATAGCCATGCGCAAATGAGCAGTAACCGTAATTTCCAAAAACCAAGGCGCCTAAAGAGAAAGGCGGACTCCTCAGCCCCCGTCCTGAAGAAGCGAAACCAGTTTTGACGCGGAATACTTCTTAAACCGGGCTTTCTTAGGAGCAGGTTTTCTGTGCCATGTCCAACGTGAAAACGCTTGATTGGTTAAAAAAACCAGAATTTCAAGTTGTTAACCAATCCTACCCCTTACCCCCAACGCTGTGCACGGTGCAGAAAACCTGCTCCTAGGAAAACCCGGCTTTTTAGGTTCCGAAACGGTGGGCTACCATGCTAAATTTGTGCGTCACGAAAAATCGTTGATCACGAAAAACTTAATAACTTGGAAACTATAAATGATACAGGGATGAATGATATCTCATTCAAAATAGCACTAAACAGAGCATGTAATCAATACTCATTGATCTTGAGATATCATCGTTAGCTGATGCAGTAGGGCTGTCAATCTGAATCGTCAAAGTCGAGGTGCCGCATGGCTAAAAATTAGGGTGTACTCAGATTTGAGACTGTACTCACTCTGGACTCAGATGTGATATCGCTTCGCGTGAGGTATCATCGGATTCGTTTCAGTGCGTTCTACAAGTGTACGACAGCAGAAAAGCAAATAGTAATCATGTACAAAATTGTGGAGTGAAGAACTTCTAAAATCCTTTTTCTCGCTTAAAATGTCAGGCTAATAAATACCTTCAAAATTATCTGAAATTCATTCAGGTGATAGACCGGTTGGAGAAGGTTGCAAATAGTCTAAAATTTTGGAAGTTAAAGACGAGCCTATAGGGAACGTCTCAAATTTCTGTAAATTATTTTTATATGGTATGAAATTAGTTCTCACATTTTAATTGTTTGACACTGGTACCGGGGATACATTGCTATAAATTGGCGTAGTGAGATTTGTACTAGGCAGTATAAAAATCCATCTTAATAACGTCGATATCTGAATGATAAATTAAGATTGCATATTAAATTAATTAAAATGATGAATTAAGATGATTGCAATTGAATCTTATATTTTATTTAAGATATGATTTCACTTATGTGCTTTTGTATTTATTTGATAGGGTAATAAGGAAAGACTCCCTCTCTCTCTTTCTCGTTGATCTTAGAGACGTACTTCCAATTAGAAAAATACAAATGCAAGGCCACAACAGGCAAAATGCCCAACGAGGTGGCTGAAAAAAAAAAAAGATGCTCATAACAAATATGGATGCCATACATTTCTAAATATAAAGTAAAACAAGCAGCAACCCAATTAAAAATGCAATTATAAAAACTAAAAACTATATATGCATGATAAAATATTATACAATGCCCATAAAAAATATTTATGGTCATCTTATTGTTTCTTTCATTTACTCTAGAATTATTTTTTTCATCACTTCCGAAAATATTTATTTTGTACTCTAGAATCAATCGTTTTTTCAATGTTTTCCTCAATTTTTTTAAAATGATCGGTTGGACACGACGAAAGCTCCAAACGTGGTTAGCAGGCCATGCGTTTGAAATCTCTGCTCTAGGACCAACGGTTCACCAGTAAAATATGGCCTAATGGGGCATCCCTTACCACCCTGTATGCGAAATTAAATTCTTTATTTGTGCTGTAATAGTTTATTTCTTCTGTTCTTAGTGACCGTGCTATGACACAGTCCTTTCTATTTTTTTAAAGAGTAAACATATCGTTAAAAAAAGCAGGATAGGGAATAAGTAATTAAACTGAGCAATAAGTGAATTACAATACACGGATTATAATACATAGGTCACCGACCAACTTTATCCGATGAAAGACTCAAATATCGTATCACACGCACGCACGCACATCACCGGAGGTTTATTCAAGTTGGACTGTATTACTTACAAAATCAACACAGGATTCATCCGATGATACAACTCACATCAGTCTTTTCTGATTCCCTCAACTTCGTAATTCGAGAATTCGGAAGGAATCAGCTTCTGATTTCATGGTGTAGTGGGAAATACGAGACCTAATTTCGATTTCGTTTTGCATCGATTTCACTACAGTGCGCTATGAGAATACGAGAGAGCAATAGAAACCAGAGCGTTTCCTTTAAAGCTCCCTTTCAATTATCTTTATAGTCGACCGGATTCTAATCGTGTTCAAAAGCATTTTGAAACTTTTCAGGTAGAATTGGTTTCGATCGACTTTGAATGTGCCCGAGAGCAATCGAAACCATTCCAGAGGTTTTAGTCTGGAATGGTCTTAGTACCGTAGTTTGGCTTAGTCCTCTTTTATGCGAAGCACTCGGCTGAAGAATTGATGTTCGAAGTCTAAGGGGCAAGTCGATATGTGATATTGAATTTCGATACGGATCGTGGTAGGAGCCTTTTAGTTAGTTCCCTGGATCGGGAAAAGCAGTGTTTTCCGCCTCCTATCCTTGTGTATGATAAGATAACCAATTTGATATGAAAGGAGATCTTTCATCTCCGTAATGTCTATCCTAGAAGAAAAAAATGAAATAAAATAAACGGTATAGGTTCCATGTTTATTCTCGTGTACCATTTGGACAGAATCTAAGGAACTGAGATGGAATCCCTGTGATTTCAATCGATCTTTTGATTTCCGTTCATCGTTTCCGAAGAAGGTATCACTCTCCACTATTAATACAAAGATTTCGACAGCTGGCTAATCCGAAAATAAACCCAGGAAAGAAAATTCAACTGCCCTTGCGGAGTATTGAACCCACGT
This sequence comes from Pholcus phalangioides, assembly GCF_987345545.1. Lineage (NCBI taxonomy): Eukaryota > Metazoa > Arthropoda > Arachnida > Araneae > Pholcidae > Pholcus > Pholcus phalangioides. The sequence goes on from NW_028301608.1 coordinate 111,002,234, forward strand.
CCTCTCACTTACTGGATGAGAGCGGTGGACCACTACGCTGCGAGAGAAACGAATCCTCTCTCCTTAGAGTTCGTGTGCGCTGAACGGGATTGCTAATGGACAGCCAGAGACATAACTCAGCCAAAGCTAACATTGCCGACATTTTCACGAGATGGTGACTTGCAGAGAGTGACATCATCTTCGGATAAGTGAAGCCAAATGGATAAGTGATAATGCGAGACTTTCCATAGTGACCTGGGTTCCAACCCCCACCGGTGGAACAGTTGGTGGTCGACTGAAATCGGTTTTCCGTGGTTTCCAACTTCTTGGCGTGAATTCGAGAGCCGATCTTCCCATTAAGAAGTTTCGCCACACAAAGCAACAGCCTACAACGGTAAAAATATTCAATTATTTTACTTAATGCATAGTTTATAAAAAATAGATGGCAGCGCTAAAAAAAAAATTTAACAACACACTAAATATGCTCTCAAACCGTTAGGTACAAATGCACAAGTCATACGGCAGTAAATTGCCCATGGCGATAGATCGTAGTTGTGCTCGGTTAGAAGGAAGAAAGTGGGCTACTGACCGAATATTAAGAGATGTCTACCACTCGTGGGCCGCAAACTGATATGACTAATCATTGACAATTTTTGACGACCAACTTTCGCGGACAGGTGAAACCTCTTTGTGAGTCTCATTTAGGTTTATGCACCCCTGTTCCAGATATAATCGGTTTCCAACTTTTATTCCAACATAACTTTCTTGGAGTTCCACTCTATTAAAACGTGTAAAATGTTTCATTGGGTCTCCAGAACCTAAATAAGATTGGAGAAAAAAAAAAATATTTGACTTCCATATGGAACAGTCTCGTAACCATCAAGGGTTCCACTCGAACTAAAACACATGCTAATTATTTGAGTGTAGAATTAAATCGCAACATTAGGGACTTTTATTTAATAATGTTCCCAATACATTAAAAAAAACAGCAACTTTATTTTGCGTTAGTGAATCTAGAGGGAAAACTATGGCATTACATGTGGGGGATGGGGGACATACTGCAGCAATCTTTCTACACTTTGTTTATAAAAGTTTAAAATGTTTTATAAAAGAAATGGCCATCTCAATCTGAAATTAAATAAATCTGGAATTTAGACGTCATACTATTCAGGTACCGAAGCCAAATAAAACTCGTTTCCAAAAATATTTCCTTTATGTAGCTCCCAAAATATTTAATTTAATTCCTCAGTCAATAAGTGAACAATCTCAATGTACATCGTTTTTTTAAAAATTGCAAAACTCGGTTGTTAACTCACGAAATTTTGAATCACCTATTCGACATTTTTTCACGTATTCCCAAGGGATCAGCCAGAACCTCATAGAGATAGATGATCAGCGTGATCCGTCCAGGGAATTTGTTAGTATTAGCTAACGTCCATGCCCGAATCCGAACCTACACAGTGAGAGGCTAGCTCCCTAACCACTCGACTGTCAGGCGGAAGTTGAGATTGCATTGTAATGTAATCTTCTTTTATCTTGCATACGCCGCGAAATTCCGATTTTTTTTGTCTATCAACTCCATTCCTGTTGATACTTATTTCTTACCATTGTATGCATGTGATTATTTTTTCTTTCGTTATTATTTGTACCTTTAAAGACCAGACACACCCCGCTTCCCATCTTTGAGAGATATCGAAACGTTCCCGAAGGATGGGTGTATCCGGTAAGTTTTATTAAAATCAGAGAAACATAGTCACCTCAAACCAAGGCAAAAAAAAGAAGAAAAAAGTTATATAATCATCTTGAAACATCAACAATCGTCAATCTGGATAAATAAAATATAGAATAGTGACGGACTCGCGATGCGAGGATCCGGGTACGAACCCCACAGTGGTGGTCGGCTGAAGTTGGTTTTCTGTGGTTCTCAACTTCAAGGTGCAAATGCGAGCCGATCTCCCTGTTAAAAAGTCTCGCCACAGAGAGCAACAGTCCTACAACGATAAATCATTCAATCATAACTCTTCAATCATAGTTAGAAAAAATGGTGGCAGATGGCAGCACTACACATAACAAGCATTACAGAGAAACAAAAAAAACTTCACGTCAGGTTTCACTACACGTACGCACACATTCCCGCATGTTCAGATTCGTTGGGGGTTCCGCGGGGGGCGGGGGCGGGGTGCATGTGTGGTATGTAGTGTGCAGTAGTATGTAGGGCCTCCAAAAAATGGCTCGGGGATCCATGATGTTCTTAAGTCAGCCACCTCGTTGGGCAATTTGCCTGTTGTGGCGTTGTATTTGTATTTATATTTGTATTTGTATAAACAGTCTAAGCCAATGAGAAATGAAAATTATAAACATCATAATAGCCGAGTAAATCACACTTAATACGTCCTTATCGAGATCAAATTTGTATTCTACAGGTGAACGCGCTTTTAGACTCTCCCATTCACCGGCCACTAAGTTATTGATTTATTTTTACTATTCAAAAAATATTTATAATAATTTTTTAAATTTTACTGCTTTTTCAATTTTCCTCGAGCGGCCGCGGAGCCCCTGGAAAGTGCACAAGGAGCCCCAAGGGCTCCACCGGTTGAGAACCGCTGTTATAGAGAAACAATATAATCCGCCTCACCTGAAAATGTGGAACGCTTCACGATTTTATGTGCCATCCTTGCGCAGGTGCCATGCTATATGGCCCTTGCGATACAACTTGCACCGACAAACACATATCAATTATTGTTTTTGAGGGCTCACACGCTTGCTTAGCCCCTAACCGATGGCAACACTAACAGAAATACTGCATCATTTTTTTTTTGAACGTGTCTAAGGATTCTATGATAACAACAGCTGAACTAGGATATGTTGGTTTGGACCTTGATATACGTTTCAACTAGTCTCATAACTGCTCGATTGGGTTGAGATCAGTTGACTAAGCCTGATTTTCCGTCAAGGTAACTAGAGCAAAAGCTTGTGGTCCGAGGAAACACCCAGTACCGAAACCACCGACTGAACACACGAGTATTCATAATTTGACTGAGTTTTAATTCGGAAATGATAATAATTCTCAGGTGAAATTAGATTTTAAGCAACACGCTCGCACGAAAAAAATTATCTTTTATTTTTAATTTGTGCAGCGAAAATTATTATTGTATCAAAGATAATGATAAAAATCTTAAAACTGATTAGAAGAAAGCCGAGAGCCATGTGCAAGACCATTATACGGGACACGTAATTATTATTGCATAGCAATGCATTCGCAAAAAAGTAACAGCATTTCTTCATAACTGCTGGCATATTTTCTCCTTGATAAGTATCATCGTGTCGTATATATTCCATCGCAGTTGGTATTTTCTCTGGTTTCCTCTGGAAACACCAGGCATGCATCAAAAGGAGTGATGAATCGACGCAATCTGTCATTTCCCCCTCCAGAACACATACATGTGATGACACTTGTATTACGACACCATTTCCGGGATACGCCAGCTAGAGTTTCCGAAAGCTGCTTTTTCCGTAATAAAACTTGTAAATTCCTCATTTCTAGGGGCTTATTTGGTTCACAGCCACCTTTGCATTTTTTACATTACATTTATTATTTTTCCCAGTGGGGCTTTTCCCTAAACATTTCACCGTTCTACACTTTCCACCACGTGACACGGGCACATCAGACCAGAAATGAGAAAATATTAAGTGCAGCCCATGTTGCTCCTTGAAGCTTTGAAGAACAATTGATTCTGGCGCCTGATTTCGGGCTCGCTACGTTTTGATCGTTACCCAAATTAAATTATCCTTATTTAAGTCACATTTAAGAGTTGATATTATGCTGGTGTTAGTTTGAACATGTGTGAGAGTTGCAATTTGAGTGCTCTTCTTCTGATGCTAGACGTAATTTTTTTTGCTTCAACACGGTGCTCTCACTTTGGGAAAAGTTGAAGAAGAACCCTACTTTATCGCACACATCAGGTTTTTTTTTTCAAACTGCGAGACGCGTTCCTCTGGGAAGCCACCAGAGATTTGAAATTTTCAAAGCCATTCATTCAGTGATAAGCTTTTAAGCATTTCTTCAACAGAAATAGTGCACGACGAGGCTCATGCAGATTTTTGAGAGCCAAGAGAAAATGCATGGACATTTCGAAATTTCACATCACGCAAAGAGCGTAACATTTTTTTTTGGAAGATTAAGGGAGGCACGTGCAAATTTTAAAAGCACAATGGAAAGATCAAGCGGAATTTAGAGGGTCAAAGGAAAGAGCGTGCAAACTTTGGAATATCGGTAGAGGCATTTGCAGATCTTGGAAGCCCGAGAGAGAGAGAGAGAGAGAGAGAGAGAGAGAGAGAGCATGCAGAATTCGAAACTTTTGGAGCGACTCGTAGGTCGTTGGTTTCGGTACTTCAAAGGAAACAGCACGAAGACTTTGGAAGACAAGGGGGAGAGCACGTGAAGATTTTGAAAGCTCAATTGGGAAAGCTTGTAGACCTTGGAAGATCAGTGAAGTACTTGCTGGTTCTGGAAGCTCAAAAGAGAAAGAGCTCGAAGAATTTCGAAGAACAGTATACATATTTGCAGATTCTGGAGAGAGAGAGAAAGTGTGCGTGCAGAATTCGAAAACTGTTGGAGAGGCTCGCTGGTTTTGGTAACTGAAAGGAAACAGCACGGAGATTTCGGAAGACTATGGAAGAGTACGTGAAGGGTTTGAAAGCTCAAAGGGTACAGCGTGCGGACTTTAGAAGATCAGCGAATCCTTTGCAGATTCTGGAAGCTCAAAAGAGAAAGAACGTGCAGAATTTGAAACGCGTGGAAAGCAGTTTTTTGGAAGCTCAAATGGAAGAAGGTGCAGCATTCGGAAGATATCAAAGAGGCATTTGCCGCTTCTGTAAGCTCAAAAGAGAGAGGTGTATTCTCTCTTAGTATTAGCGAATACCGCGTGGGAGGAACTCTCAGGTTCTGAGAAATCAAAGGTAAGAGTGTGAAGACGTTTTGAAAAATCAAGGGAGGCAGATTGCAGATTTAGGAGGTTTAGAACTGCCGAAGCAAAAAGTTTTGAAACCCCGCCCATAAAGAAATTTCATGTTGGACAGAGTTTAGAACTCAATCGGAATTACTGAACAAAGATAACCATGTTCTAGCCAGGATTCAAATAAAATCTAGACCTACACAACCGGAGATCACGTGCATACAAACCACGTTGCCAGAATTTTCTAGAAGAAAAAAAAACCGCTTGTAAACGTTCTATATATTTTTTGTGGAAAAATTGTGTCACTCTGTCATCCAGGACTCCTAACAGAAAAACCTATATAAAAAAAGAAGAAGATATAATTCATTGAATGACTTTTGCGGTGTGTTCAGTCAGTTGTTTATTTACTCGAGTAAAGAGTTTGCCACCTATTTTATGAATGATGAGGAGGTTGGAAAGGTGGGAGCGACAGAAATATGTAGAGAGAGCGACAGAGAGAGATAAGACTGAGAAGAATGTAGAAAAAGATAAAAGTCGAGAGGAAAAGGAAACAAAGATTAAGATAAGGGAAATAAAAAAGAAAGAGACGGAATGGGAACTCTTTCCGTTTTTAATGCAGCCACGGAAAAAGTGGAACGAACACTAACACTGGGAAATGTTTGTCTAACCGCCACACTGGAAACTCCATCTTAATTATCTTCTCGAAGACTATTGGATCGGTCTTTCTTTTTCTTCTCCTAAGATCTGTTTTTTCTTCTCCTTTCTCTATATTATTATCAAAAGAAGTGATAATGATATAGTAGGCATACAGAAAAAGACAGAAGAGAGAAACCTCACGAAAACAAATATTAATATTGTATCTATATTTGCCTCGGGCAAACGAAGAGTTCTTTCTATATTTCTATTGGAACTAAATTAGTTTTGATGGTTTTTCTGTGAGAGTGAGCGTCGATTGCCCATAATGGTGCCCATTCACGTGGAAGGAAAGAAAAATAATTTAAGAATGAGAACCCAATAAGAACCAAAGCTTGAATGGTCACGCCTCTGCGCTTGTAGAATAAAGATGATTGTATCGAAATTAATAGCAATGAATAATTTTTGTTTTGTGGTGATGTGAGTTATAACAGGCAATTAGTGTCAAATGCGGTGGTACATACCAGTAAAATAAAATGTGATTTACTCTCGAGTGGGATTTTTGAATGTTATTTGCAGTTAACGAAACGGCTATGTATCGTTTCATCCTTAAGTCAAAATAGTGCCGTTTCATCCTAAGTTTTATGAAAAGTGTCTTGTTCTGATACTCTTTTCTTCAACGCCCCTTTTCTTTCTGTTATACCTCCTTCAAGTCCAAGAATAGAGGACTTGATATTCGGATATTCCTGCGGCTGACTGAACTAAATTGCAATGGTGCTCCTTAAAGTGCTAAGAGTGCTCTCAATGACCCTGATTCTATGCTCACGAGATCAATATCCATTTTAAACATTCATCACTTATGTTGGACATATTTAAGCATATGTACATATATATATATGGGTCATACATGATCAACCCATGACCCCCTGTCCAAGTGTGGCCCTCGGATCTGATGTAGTCCACGACCTCAAACTTAATTTTGTGACTTGCAGTGTAGTTCCAGAGCACTTAAGCGGCACGCTGCACATTTCCACATGACTTTACTCACCCGCGTCATATTTTCAGATCACTTAGTGACTCGCGGCACATTTTCAAACCAATGAAATAATCCACACTCACCTAAATGTTGAGCACCCTTGCCATAATGATGGGCATGTACCGATGCTCCTGACTCAAAAAATATTGAAGTCCAATCCGTAGCCCGTTTTTTCTCAAGTAGTAATCCAAAGATGCCATCGGTATTTTTCACCTGGGGATGAAACGGAAAAGGATGAATCGGGATATCGCCTAATAAAACAACATTTTGTTCATGTTGTTGTAATTGTTTGCAGTGCCGTAACTAGCCATTCCTGTGCAAGAATTTGTATTTAGGCCTCTTCTGGTCCATTCTTGGTTCCGGAATGGCTCATTTAGATCATTCTGGGGGGGGGGGCCCTTTCAAGTGCGCCCTGTGCTGTGGTGCACCTGTTGCACCTGCCTAGTTACGGCACTGATTGTTTGTCCAGGGTGGATAGTATCGACCGCCCAGTAATTACAACGTGATTCCTTGGGAAAAACCAATATGGAAAAATGTTTCCACAGTTTCTTGATCTGACCAATAATTATGGAGTTAGAATGCATTTAAAATGGATGATGTAACTTTCGAATCCAGCTAAATTCACCGAACGAGCACCAAACGTAAAACTTGGCATTTTTAAGGCGATTGCAATGCTATAACCCTGAGAGTAATCAAGAAAACTAAAGCTGTTGCTCTAACCAGTATTTTTTCCTTGCCCTTTTCTCAAAAAATTTGACTAACAGTGAAGGGGAAAAAAATTACGGCGTTTTGGCAAAAAAGTGTTTTTTGGGGGAAACAATTTTTCAAATAGATCTCTTTTGGACAATACGTTACAAATCTGGTTATAAATTTGCCAATATAGTAGGGCGAATTCAACACGTAACAATAAAGTTAACATTACTCTACACGAAGAGGAAAAAGCGCCAATCGTGAAAGAAAATAATTGAACTTGGCTTCTAACGTGATTGAATATTTCAGTTCATTTACAATTAGCGGTAACCCACGTGTGTGATTGTTGGATGGACGATAGTATCCACCCTGTATATAGCGTCAACATTTCTTTTAATATGCCTCAAATTTTAGCGAATCTTGTTAGTGTTTCTCAAACAATGATTTTTTTTGATAGTGTTTTATTCAACAATGACTTTGATAGCGCTTTGTTCAAAAATGAAATATTTTTATACAAATATACAAATACAAATACAAATACAACGCCACAACAAGCAAAATGCCCAACGAGGTGGCTGATAAAAAGATGCCCATAAAAATATGGATGTCATATAATTAAAAAAAAAAATAGCAACCCAATTAAAAATGCAATTAACACAAATTATAAACAATATATACACATGATAAAATATTATACACAATGCCCATAAAGAATACTTATGGTTGTCTTATTCTAAGAATAAGACAATTTAAGCTTCTCAATTTACCCCAACATGTTTATCGTATTTCTTTTTAAACGTGTCAATTGTGTTACAATTTACTACCTCCGGGGGTAAGCTATTCCATTTATTAACAACCCTATTAGAGAAAAATTCCCTGCGCCACCATAACCTGTTGTCCCTCACCATAACCCCCATTGTCCCTCACCAATCGATACTGGTGTCCCCTTGTAAAAGCAGTCGATTGGCGATGTACTAAAAGTTCATGGTCCATCCTATCCATCCCATTGAAAATTTTGAACACTTCGATCATATCTCCTCGACCCCTGCGTTCATCCAATGTAAACATATTCAAAAAATGAAGTCTCTCTTCATAACTCAAGCCCTAAAAAACCTAAGTCGCTCGTCAATGAGAATTAAAGTTAGAAGAAAAATTAAAGAACATTACCAGTGACTGGTATTGTTTTTTCAGCAATGACTGAGTTTTGCTCAACACTTATTTTGGTGAGTCTTTTTTTTATAACGTGACCCTCATGTATTCCCAAAGGATCGGCGTGATCCGTCCTGGAAATTTGTATATAGTGTTAGTAGACATGCATGCCCGAACCAGGATTCGAACCCAGACCCGCACAGTGAGAGGATAGCTCCCTAACCGCTCGACTGCCAGGCAGGGGGCTTTTTTTTATTTTGTTTGACAATAATTTTGTTAAGAGTTTTATTCAATAAATCATTTTGATATAAATTTGTTCAACAATGTTATTCTTTCAACAATGACTTTGATATTGTTTTTCCAACAATGACTTTGATAGTGTTTTTTTCAACGATGACTGATAGTGTTTCTTTCTATAATGACTTTGATAGTGTTTCTTTCTATAATGACTTTGATAGTGTTTCTTTCTATAATGACTTTGATAGTGTTTCTTTCTATAATGACTTTGATAATGCTTTATTCGACAATGATTTCGACAGAGCTTTGTTCAACAATGGTTGTGGTAGCGTTTTGTTCAACAATAATTTTTTTGTTTATGCATTATTTTGTTTTAAAGCGCTTTTTTTTCCCGACAATGATTTTTAAAGCATTTACAACAATGGCTTGATATCAGTTTTTTTCTGACGGTTTTTCGCTTTCGGTTAAATTAAATTTTCTCAATACAAATTTTTTTTTAACAACAGTTTTGAAAATATTAAAAAAAAATGTTCATGAGAGATATTTTTCTATAAAGATTTTGGTTATATATTACAGCTAACATTACATTATTTTCAGCAATGGCTTTGATGACGTTTTTTAAACGATGAACTTGGTAACAATGAGGTTTTTTAAACAATGATCTTGGTAAAACTTTAAAGAATGAAACTTGATAACAATGTTTTTAAACAATGACCATGATAACAATGTTTTTAAACAATGACCTTGATAACAATGTTTTTAAACAATGACCTTGATAACAATGTTTTTAAACAATGACCTTGATAACAATGTTTTTAAACAATGACCTTGGTAAAACTTGAAAGAATGAAACTTGATAACAATGTTTTTAAACAATGACCATGATAACAATGTTTTTAAACAATGACCTTAATAACAATGTTTTTAAACAATGACCTTGATAACAATGTTTTTAAACAATGACCTTGATAACAATGTTTTTGAACAAAGTAATGTTTTTAAACAATGACCTTGATAACAATGTTTTTAAACAATGACCTTGATAACAATGTTTTTAAACAATGACCTTGATAACAATGTTTTTGAACAAAGCAATGTTTTTTAAGCAATGAACTTGATAATTCTAGTTTAATAGTATAGGCCAACTTTTTCAACAATAAATTTTTATAAAAAAAATTTCAAATTTTTTTAATAAAAATACTACCAACTATACCGAGCACTGCCCGGGTTTTGTAGATAATGCTAGAAGCATTAAAGAAGTGAAAAACAATAGTAAAAGAGTAACCATGCCTGAAACGCATTGTTTGGGAACCATGGTAACCAAAGTAATCATTCCAAAAGTCATTGTTGAGGTCCATGAACCAATGTTAACCGACAGCTTTTTCACTATTGCGGGAGTTTGACTGACCCTGACGACTTTTTAAAGTAGTCCATCGTTCACTCACACGCAAGTCGGGTGTACAGCTTATGCAAACTTTGGCGATAATTGGTCTAAAGTTTTAAATTTTCATGGAGAACGTACATAGGACACGTACTGATACGAAAGCATTTATATATACCATATAGATTTTCAACAATGATTTTTTATATAACAATCATTTTTTATCAATGAAATTGACAAATGTATTATAGTATTTTTTAACTGTTGTTTTAAAAATAGGTTTTTAGAAGTATTTTGTGGCGATTAACCACAATTCGAACATTATTTCATTAATAACTTTTTCTCTCTAAAACATTACTTATATTTTCTTCATAAAGCCTTAGACCACAAGGAACGTCCCATTTATTTATTTTATTTTTAGATGAATGAAAATTGTTTTCGCTATATTAGTACACACAGGGCTCCTCTTGTCCTACTTTTTCCACCTTTTGGTAAAATGTCCTACTTTTCCTACTTTTTTACCAAATCCTATCAGCGTAATTCATGTAATTGATTTTAATTGAAGAGGGACTCATCGGATCAAGGCAATATATTATTGCCAAACATTACCAATGCTGTAGATTGCAATTAATGATTTTGCCAGAGCAGAAATTATATTGTTTTTAAGATTCAGGGGGTGTATGTGGGCCATTTGGTTTAGTAATTTTTCATTTGCTTAGTTTAAGGGTTCAACAAGTAAGGTAGTCATTAAAATCTGCTGTCTGGTTGGAAAAAAAATAGTTTCGCATCTACTACTTCATGGTCTTGGACAGTAACTAACATTCATCATTAAAAATTGTAGTCCACATTTTGTGTATAGATGAATCAACAGTTTGCATTACAAAGCAGTTGGATGCGGCTATTCTAGGTTTGGTGGTTCTGATGCTACCCAATAGCATTCAGTTGTTTTCTGTATTATTATGGTATGCAGAGGCATAAACAATATTTACAGTGCTCAGCAAAGAGTTAGAAATGAAAGTTCTTCATTTGTCAAAAATTATTACACTGGTATTGAACAGTAAAGTGTAAACAAATCCCTTTAGAAAAAGGATGGACAACGCAGTAAAACCATCCGGTTCATTTTGACTTATTTACACCGGATCTTGTAGTTTACATGTTTTGCACTGTGCTTTTGGAAGTGGTCTTGAAAGAGCGTCATTCTTAAAACATACATGTCTTCATAATTTTTCTGTGCATTGTCGAAGAGAGTTGACAGACTGGACTGTGGAAGATTACAAAAAAGAAAAAAGAATATAATTTATATTGTGAGGAGAAACAGAAAATAGTTAAAGAGTTATCTGTGGTTGGTAGTACCCTGTTTTAGTCAAAAATTGTTTTTGTAACCGAGTTATTTCTGTCATTTTGCTTTGACTCGAGTCAATCTTATAAATACCAAAGTAGTGCTATATGAAAAAAAAAAAAAAATTTTAAATTTAGAAAAAAAAATTAGGGATTCTTTGTATATTATGCTATGATTATGTTGCCTAAGGTAGGTACGGCCCGTCCTACGTTTTAGCCCTACTTTTTCTAATTTTTTTGAGTGGGATTACCTGAGCTGAGTACTTTAGCAATTTTCTGGGACGTGCGTTCGGTAATTGTATCCCCCAATATCGACTTGCTGTTTGATTCAAACCGTAACAACCTTAGACTAATGTGTATTTCAAATGCCATTGGCTGTAGGAGTTATTCTCATTAGAAGTTTTAATTGCATTTCCAGGAGGCAAAGTTTTCGAGGCAATTACGAAAAGAGATTTATGTGACATTAATTCCCTTGGGAAAATTACCCGCAAAGGCAATTTAGTGCCTATTTCGTAGATCCGATATTTGCCCTTTCAATTTATAAATCACAGCGATCCTAGTCTTCATTGTTTGCCTTGTGGCCAGATCTGTAACTTTATACATCTCTGACTTACTTACTTGTATAAGGTGACATTCTGGAAGTTGTACATCACTTTGAACTTTGGGGGCCACCTACGATCGACGCTGTCTGTGGTAAAATCCTCGGTATACGTTGGAAAATGGAGAGAGCCACCCCCCCCCCCCACCACCCGTCTCTCGTTAAAGTTATCGCTGGTCATTAGCCGCAACAGCATTTAATGATACGTCGTAGACCGTATCTTTAACATTATGTGGTGAAAACGGGAGAGGAAAATTGTTCGCACAGAGAGTGAGAGAAAGAGGAGATAATGTGATCATTAAGTTGGAAGCGATGCCGCCTTTTATTATGAAGCTGCGATATTATATGTTTTTCGCGGTTTATCTCGCCAACGGGTTCGATGAAGCTCTCGTGTGGAGGATTCCGAAAACTAAATATATCTCATCCTTTAATGAAATAAAAATAGTTCACGAATACATTTTTTCAATAAACTGCGGAGTTTCTGTTTGAGAGGGAGAAAAAGGCACCGAAAAAAGAACCATAAAATACGGGGTTCCCAAGAAATAATATATTTGTTTGGACGTCATATTTAAGTTCATTTTGAAGAAAAACGTTTATATTGTGAATTTTTTCTCTTCTCTTGGATGATTAGAAATACGAGAATTAGGCTCAACGGCAATTAAATCATTAGAGTATCAAACGTAGTGAAAGATGATTAAACAGAAGAGTTTATTTTTACCATGGAAGCAATATGAGAGTCCTTATAAGAAAAAAGATGGCTATACAGAGGAAAGAGTAATCCTTCTAGGGAATCATTATATCGGTCTCATGAGCTATACTATATGGCCATAAGTCTGTGTTCACTTTGGAGTTTGTATATATTTCTTCAATTTAGTATGTTTAGTATTTTTCTAGAAAAATACTGTGTAACAATATAGCATAACAACGCTCGATCCTATTGAAAATCTTATATACTTCGATCATATCTCCACGACACCTACGTTGTTTCAAAGAAACCACATTTAATGAATTAAGCCTCCCTCCGTAGTTCCAGCCATGCATACCCACATCCACTAGTGTTCTAGTGGCTCTTCTTTGCAGCTCCCCCCCCCCCCCCCCAACCAAGTCTGCATCTCTCTGAAAATAGATTGTCCGAAAGCGTTTGGCATACTCTAGGCCAGTGGTTCTCAACCAGTGCTCCGCGGAGCCTTTGGGGCTCCTTGTGCACTCTCCAGGGGCTGCGCGGAGAGTGCAAAAACAACAGTAAAATTAAAAAAAATAATTACAAATATTTTTATATAGTAAAAATAAATCAGTAACTTTGATGAATAATTAAAAAATTGGCCTCCGGTGCTCCGACATAGAATTTTTTACTTAAAAGGGCTCCGCGAGTCAAAAAAGGTTGAGAACCGCTGCTCTAGGCCAAGACGAAAGAGCATAGAAACTTTTAGGTTACCAGTACAGACGTTTTAGTCGCAGTGGTAACCCGCTACCTGAGAAATGTCACTCCCCGCTTTAACAGTAAAATTTCCATGTAGGGATTGCTCCAGTGTTCTGAATTTCTCCAAAAGCTTATACTGTTGGCTTCATACTCAGAAGACCACAACACTGTTTTTTTTAAATCTTAAACACCGTTACGCCTCGATTATGAGTTTATGTGCTTGAATTTTGTCTTTTCGCATTAAAAAAAATCTAATTAATGAGCGTAAATTTTTTTAAATGCGTGTATGATATGTCTCGGTAGGAGGTTTACTGGTGCCTTTCCTTTTTCCAAAATGGAAGGACAGTCTCAGACATTCGTGCTTCGAAGTATGCTCTCATGATGAGAGGCGTCGGAATTGTCTTAGACAAATGACCCTGTAACACAAAACACTATAGAAAACGTCAAGGAAACATATTTTAAGGATTTTCTACCGAGTTGAGCTCATAAAGAAAAGTCTCCTGATCTCCACCGGTTGATTCGAACCTAGGCCCTCTTGCATACCCACCACACGCCACAGTCAGTGAAATAAGGAAGGCAGGGTCGTGTCTCCAGTGGTGTAGATGGTAGCAGACTTGCCCGATTTGCAAGAGGGCCTGGGTTAGAGTCCCCGCGGAAACCAGATGACTTTTCTTTCCAAGTTCACCTCGGCATAAAATCCTGAAAGTATATGTTTTTCCTTGACATATTGGGTGGAGAAAAAGCCGTAAATGTCTTTGCGATAGGAAACACCCACAACAGCCAACTGCTATCGACGACACGGCCTATGAAATTGCATCTCCATCATTATTCAGTGTGAAAATATCATTGACATGCACAAAGAACCAGTATACATGACCATGACATGAGGGAGGATATAGATAAGATATTTCCCTAACGAACTTGAGGCGACAACCGATAGATAGCGCCTTAATTTCCAACCCATCTCACTGTGGGAAACACTGCTCTAGGGGTACAAGAGCCTACCTCTAATTTTTAACGGTTTTAAATGGTTTTAATGATTCTTTTTTCAAGTTCTGAAGTAGACATATATACATACTCAAATGGTCCTAATTAAGATATCGGCCCATATTAATTAATTAATTATTTATTTTTAAAGGGAGTTTTGACATACAATTAACACAAATCAATCAAATTTTAAAAAAAGTAGTTTTGGCTTGGGGGGGGGGGGGAAGGATAGATAGGCAGAGTCGTACGCGAGAAGTGGGGGGGGGGGCTGTGCCCTTCCCCCAAGCCGATAAAAAATTAGAAAATTTAATATTTCGGTGAAAAAATTAAAATATCTTGAAAAAAAATGCCTTTTGTATGCTATCAAAATTAAAATTTAATTAAATTAAAATTTTTTTTTTGAAGAATGGTAACTCGAAATTTCTCGGGATGAAAATTTTTGTGTCCCGTTCAAAGGTCGATCCTGCGTACGTCCCTGTAGGTAGGACAATGGTTAGAACATTGCATTTCATTCCATTCCGATAAAGATTTCAGACTGGAATTCTGGTCCTAACATCGGTGGCGTCTTTGCGTTCAGCTTCCAATAGTTTTTCCAGTGCTAAGTTATTGTTTACTCAGCTGTCGAAATCCTATAATAAAATAACAACAAAAATGCGTGCTATATTTGGACGGAAGATATTGGGAAGGAAGAGATATTAAGTTAGGCTTATACAGATGAAAGAAAAAACAAAACAAAACATAAATGTGTTGAGCTGAAAAACACTAAAAAATCGTTTATTTTTTCCTACCTAAAACTTGGATTAAAGAGAAAGAAAGTATAGTACATTATATATATATATATATATATATATATTTTTTTTTTCCCCCATTTTTGTGCTTGAAAGTGAAGATTATCGTCCTTGGACTCGCAGGAAACTCACACTTCATTGACCAGCTGACGCCAAAGATTATTTTGTCGATAAACCTTTTCCGGATCATTTGCGCCCTGAAGCGATCGAAACGAGGTAAATAATATAAATAAATAGACTCGGAAGTTCAAGTAATCTGTTAGATTTACTCCTTGAATGTTTCGAGAAGTTTGGACGAGTTTCGGGAAATGTATCGCCAACACTTGAAATATAGTGATATGAAGACATTTTATCATATACTTTCTCTCATACACAAACAAACTAAAGTTTATAAAACGCGTGACAAAAACCATGTCTTGACACATAAATAATAATTAGATGGTTCGTCCATCTCAGAAATTCATATCCAGTCTCGCATTATGGGATTTCTAACTAAGAGGAAAATTCGGAAATGACTGTTAATCTGGCTTTCGGGCAGCGTCCTCTGCCAACAAAAATTCGAACTATTTCTTTTCCTGCACGAAGGGGGATATAATATACAATATCCCCCTTCGTGAGAATAACTTTTTTCGCAACCACACTCAAATATGCCAATTCCTTCAATTTTTACAAATTTATGGGGACACCCTGTACATAGTTTTGTACATTGTGGTGAGATAGTTTTCCAACTTAAGGGTGTGAATGCGATAGTCTCCGGTTTGAAAGTCTCTCCAAAGAGAGAAATCAGGCCAACAACCCTTTTCAGACCCGAGCATTCATTTTTTTTTTTCAAAATGTTTTTTGAATTTTTTTATACTCAAGAAATGCACTGAAAACATAAATCTCATCAAATTTTTATAGTTTTTTTTTCCAATTTCATCAACTTTCTTTTATGTAAAAAAAAACAACTAATTTCGTTCAATTTCTTTCAGAAAAAATATGTATGTGTTAAGCAGGGTATATCAATCTTCCCATACAATTTTTTTCCAGAATTTTATCTCCAAATTTTATGTTATAAATCACAGTTTTCCTGGAGACACTTTCTCTTGGAAGCCATTTTAAAAACCCCCTGAAATTTCAACTTTAAGTGCTGCTCCCTTTGGGTGTGAAATTGCTAAAATTCATCCAAATAATTCGTACTGGCAATAGTCTGACATGTTAATTCTGAATTTTGTACACAGGTGAGACAGAACTTTCCGAACACATAACACGCATTCCCCAATGATCATCTCAGGTGCAGAGCACAGGGCCGCAACTAGGGAACTGGGGGGTGGGCAGGCTGGTCTTGTGCCCCGTGCGCTGGACGGAAGGGAGCGCCGAATGCACCCTTTAACTGCTTCTTCTATATTACATGTGGGCGCCAAAATGCGTTCTTGCCCCGGCTGAAAAAGTATCTAGTTGCGGCCCTGGCAGAGCATATTCCAGCCTGCACTTATTCATTAGAAATTCTCAGAGGAATGTATATTAGGTGTGGCTGGAGTAGTTGGTAAGATGGCGTAAAACAAACGAGGAAGCGTTTGCCCTTTTCCTTCAATAAACAGATCGCTACAAGATATATATGTTACTGTAAATGTGATAAGAAGGTCATAATGCATAATCACCGAACATTTTTTTAAGTTTGATAAATTTCTCTAAATTTATCACTTTAAAAGTGATTATGCATAGTACCTAAGCGTCGTTGGTAAATTTCATAAATTTCCCCAATCAATCACTTTTACCGGCAATTATGCCATACTAAATTGTCGTTAGTAAATTCAATAACTACTAAAAAAAATCATCACTTTTATCGGCGATTATGCATAATACCCAAGTGTCGAATCGATGGTAGACATGATAAATCGTACTACAGTCGACACTCGATATAGCGACCCTCTTTGTCGGGTTGAAAATGGACGTTATATCGCAAGTGAAACACATATAATAATCGTTTTATGACATCATTCGGGACAAACCAGATCCTACCAGTCATTGTAATGGAATGGGCTCTACAACGGGGGTCGTTATAACAAACATCGACTGTTTATAAGTGTTTCTCAGCAGTCGGGCCCCAACATCAGTTAAACCGGGATGTGAATGATTTACTGCGGTGATTCTCAACGTGGGGCCCACACCTCACAAGGGGACAATTTGAGTTTTTCCTATGAAGACTTGGAACCATCCGAGATCCCTTCCTTTTTTTTTTTTATCAGTTCAAATTTTTAAACAATTTCTCTCTTAGAGAGAGAGAGAGAACAGAGACAACACCCCTGGTTTTAAAATTTAAGGAGGAAAAGCTAAAACTAATGGTTCTTACGTTTGAAAAAAAATTCTTTGTTATGAAACTATGAAGTTAAAAGGGAGGAGGGGGTACCCCCCTGAGAAAAGTACGGGGGGGGGGGCACATCAGGATTTCTGA
Source organism: Pholcus phalangioides (assembly GCF_987345545.1). Classification (NCBI taxonomy): domain Eukaryota; kingdom Metazoa; phylum Arthropoda; class Arachnida; order Araneae; family Pholcidae; genus Pholcus; species Pholcus phalangioides. The sequence continues at coordinate 111,019,859 of NW_028301608.1, forward strand.
TATGCTTTGATGGGGTATGGTCGAAAAAAGGTTGGGAAACTGATTTATTGTCTCATTTTCCCTATTTATTTCATATTAATCCTATGTACCGGCCTATTTATGTATCCTATTTATGACCGGCCTTCCCTCTCACAGGAAATAAACCAACCAGGCCGCGGGCTTTCTAAGGTTGAGAATCACTGTGGTATATCATATATATATATATATATATATATATATACTATACATGATAATTCATACATGTACTTTATCAGTATATCCGGGTACAATCGTAAAATTTGTCCCGACTATATTCATCACACATACAAGACTCATTTAGAATTTCTTTCATGCTTATGAAATTCACCTATTACACTTCGGTTTTATGCATAATCACAGATAAAGGCGATAATTTCAGGAATTTATCAAATTTACCAACGACATATTATATATATATATATTATATATCATATATACTGCATACATATCTCCCACTTATTAAAATTTTTCAACGAAGAAGCAGATACAAAGGAAATCCGCAATCTCAGCGCACATGTGCAAGCCATCTAGCTCTGACCTTGATTATATTTTAACATGAAAGAAAGGGAAGAAGAGAAAGATCTTGTGCTTTTTTTTGGCGTAGCACCAGAGTAAACGTGGTGTATTTGAAAAATGGACATCAGCTAAATCAGATGGTTAATTAAGCACACTGGCTTTTTTTAATGGGTGAAATTTATAGTTACGATCATCTTTATCAAATCTAGACAAGTTATGCAGTAAATCAGATTATTATGGAGCAGCTATAAAAACTTAAGATCGCATATACATGTGCACGTACAAAAACAACTGTACATGAAACAGATATTCTTTTGGATATTATGCCGAAGTGAAATCGCAAAGAAAAGTCACTTGGTCTCCACAGGTACTCGAATCCAGGCCCTCTTGCAAACCGGGCAAGCAGGCTACCATCTACACCACTGGAGGCACGACCCTGCGTTCTTTATTTCACGCACTGTGTGTAGAGGCATTAGCTACTCTTGACCTCAGCAAATGACCCCCCAGGTAGGACGGTAGAGAGAGAGAAAGAGAAATAGACGGTTTTTTTCTTATCCCAAGATATCAAGGAAACATATTTTTGGATATTAAACCGAGGTGAACTCACAAAAAAAAAGTCGCCGGGACTCAATCACTCTTGCCTCGCCACTTGACTCGCTTGTCAAAGAATCGCTCACCTAACAGTGTGAGTGCGTATCTAGAGTTGTGTTTGATTTTTCACTGCTGCCATCTTTATTTAAAATTGTGAGTGAAGTGCAATGATTGGATATTTGTACCGTTGCAGGCCTGTTGCTCTCTGAGTCGAGACAGGGAAGATCGACTCGCATTCGCTGGTCGGAGTTGGGGGACCGCAGAAAACCAACTTCAGCCGACCACCACTGTAGCGTCGGTGAGGTTCGAACCCGGATCCTCACGTGTGAGTGCGTGACGCACTATGATCACTCTGCCACTACAGCGACAGGGACTGCCACTGGGTAATGCAAAATGCCTTAATGTGTGATTAATAATTTTCCAAGAAGTTGATAAACTTAACGCTCTTTATAACGACCTCCTTTCTTCGTGCCACGGAAAATGAACGTTATAGTGCGAGTTCATTACATCGAACGTTCGAAATAAAAAATTAGCTTTGTTAAAAGAATTCATACTTGGAAGTAATAAAAATCTTAAATTAATCATTTTGTTATAATGTATTTATTTTGTATGAATTTTGTTATTATGTAAGCGAAAGAGGTCTTCACACTCTTTCAGACACGTTGGGCCAAATTGAAACTTCCCACGAAGCGCCCCCTGGCCACTAACTCATGTAATTTAGTATCATCTTAATAGACGGATGAAGCCAATGAGGTCCCGAGTTAAACCGGGACAAAAATAATGAAATACTTTTGTTTATTCTGAAATCATTTCTTTTATTAATTATCAATTTTAATTAGTTCTGAAATATTTTTTCACTAATTCTGAAAAAGTTTTTGATTGGCTAAATCATTTAATTATTCAGAGGTTTATTGATTCGGAAATCATTTTAAATGATGATCCTGTAATTATTTATTGCGGTATTTCTGAAACTATTTTCCTTCTCATTATCATCTTGAAATCTTTTCTTTTAATAATTATGTAATTATTCTTTTATTGATTGTGAAATAATTTCTATCAGAAATTACGAAATTATTTCTCTCCCTGATTTATAAGAGATTTTTTTTCACTAATTCTGAAATCATTTGTTTTTCAAAAACTCAAAAATGATTTCTTTCAGTGATTCTGTGTGTGAAAATTTTCATCAGTTCAGGAATTATAATTTTCATTATGTACACTGCTGGCCACCCAAATTGCAACACCAAGAAAGACAAGAGATATCGCAACAATATTTATTTTGTAGATAACATGTTGACCAAGCATCAAATGATTAAATTTATAGACTTCTGTGAAGTGTGGTTCCTGCCAAAATCAGTAGCCAGAGTAGCCGCCATTGTTGGAGATCACCACTGCCACACGCCTCGGCATTGATTCAAAGAGACTTTGGATGTGTTCTTGGGGTACAGCCGACCAAGCAGCTTCCACGCGTTGCCGAAGTTGATCTGGTGTGGCAGCTGGGGATGTAATCTGGGTCAATCGTTGAGCAACCATGGACCACATGTTTTCTATCGGTGAAAGATCCGGAGAGCGAGCTGGCCAGGGAAGCAATTCAATCTGGCGATTGACGAAGAAACTTTGGACAATGCGTGCCACGTGAGGTCGCGCATTATACTGTTGAAATATGGCTGTGGGCAAGCCCTGAAGGTAAGGAAGGACAACTGGCTCCAACACCTCGGAGATGTAGCGCTGGCTTTTTAAAGTACCGGCAATGCGTACTAGAGGAGTGCGAGAGTGATATCCAATACCGCCCCATACCATTATACCCGGTGCAGGACCAGTGTGGCGGTGCATAACGCAGCTGTTCAGCATCCTCTCTCCACGGTGTCTCCAGACTCGAATCCGACCATCGTGGTGTTGCAGACAGAAGCGTGACTCGTCAGGAAAGACAATTTCATTCCATTGTGCCGTCCACATCCTTCTTTCATCGCACCATTGGCGGTGGAGACGTCTGTGGTTCTGCGTCAAGGGTAGACGAAGCAATGGACGTCTTGCGGACAGACCACTCTGCTGTAAACGGCGTCGAATGGCAAGCGCAGACACTGGATGATGCGGTACAGACTGAATGTGCTGTGCTATGGTTCGTGATGTGGCTGAGCGATCCGTCACTGCCATGCGCACAATACGCCTGTCATCACGTGAAGTGGGGCACTGAGGTGGATGCGATCGAACACGTCGGTCCGTCGTACCCTCCTGCATCCAACGATCACATATCCGCATTACAGTTGTTTGGTTTCGTCCAACACGACTACCGATTTCCCTGAAAGATAATCCACAATCTCGGTAGGCCACTATCCTTCCTCTGTCGAACTCGGATACTTGATCAAAAGATAATCGCTGTTTTCTACGAGGCATAATTGATCGTTTTTTTGAAAAAACCACAAGAAAAACACAATTGCCGTACTTCAAATCGTCGAAATCTCCAAGCCTTAAATAGCGCTTTGAAGTGGCGCCACAGGCGCGCGTGATGTGCGTCTGCGCTGAAATTCTAATCATATGCATATCTCACCTCCGCTAATGCATGTTGTAAATTTCATATTATTTGCATGCTTCCTTCAGGGTGTTGCATTTACGGTGGCCAGCAGTGTATATATATGTATGTTACTGTAAAGTCCGAAGTCGGCCAGCCGGCTCCTATAGGTCAATCCCCATGATTCGGAGTTGTTGATACGTTGGCTTTTTTTGTGTGTGGTAATTTATGGTCATTTATAACTAGCTATAGCTAATCATAATTATTATGGTCAGTCACCACCGCAAAATTTTGAGTCTGGTCTGGTCTGGAATTATTATGGTTAGCTATGGCAACCCTGACGATCAAAAGAATCTTGATATCGATATCTCAGTGATTCATATATAGGGATAAAAATCAATCGTCATATTGGGGTCGACCAAAGCCCAACGAAAGCCCGAAATTCGGACATTGGTCGGATCGACTTGTCCGGGTATTTGGCGAAGAAGCCAACTTCTGGCTTTGGCAGTAATATATGTATAATTCCTAGAGCGTGACTTGAATGTGTGCAAGCATATGAATGACCAAAAAGTGACCTAGGGAACAAGGGATCAGTGAGTGTCGGAGCATGAGAGTGATAAAAAGAGTGGCCCATAGAGTGAGGGACCAGGTCAGTGAGTGGCCAAAAGAGGGGCCTAGACAGTGTGTGTGAGCATGGGAGTAATAAAAAGAGTGACCTAGGACATGTGTGAGCATTGGGGTAACCCAAAACGTGACCTAGAATGTGAGCACGGGAGTAACCAAAAAAAAAAAAGGAAGAAAGAAAGAAAGCGACCTTGGGAGTGTGTGAGCATGGGATAGATCAAAAGAGAGAACAAGTATGTGAATGACCAAACGAGTGACCTAGAGTGACATAGAGCATGCGCAAATATTGGAGTAGAGTGATCAAAAGAGCGTACAAGAATGCGAGTGCCCAAAGCAGTGTACAAATACGTGCATGACCAAACGAGTGACCTAAAGATTGTGAGGATGAGAGTGACCTAAAGATCGTGAGGATGAGAGTGATCTAAAGATTGTGAGGATGAGAGTGACCTAAAGATCGTGAGGATGAGAGTGATCTAAAGATTGTGAGGATGAGAGTGACCTAAAGATTGTGAGGATGAGAGTGACTTAAAGATTGTGAGGATGAGAGTGACCTAAAGATTGTGAGAATGGGATTGACCAAAACAGTACGCAAGCATGTGGATGAAAAAAAAGAGTGATTCAGAAACAGAGGCGTATTTACACGGGATTGGGCTAAGCCCATGGCGGAAATTCTGAGTCGTCAAGAAAATTAAACCAGCATGAGAAAAGAGCGGCAAAATTTGTGTAGTCCACAGCGTCAAAATTAAAAAGGCGCATCTGGATATTATGCATAATCACAGGCAAAAAGTGAGAATTTCTTAGTACAGTATTACCAACGACGCTTGTACATAATCACAGGCAAAAGTGATAAATTTATGACTTTCGAGACAATTAGCGATTGTACATAATAACTGGCTTATTATGCAAAAAACTAAATTCATCACATTTACCGTAACATGTATATTATAGATGAGAGAAAAATAACATCGGATAAATATAGGTGAAATATAATATACGAAATTGGGAGCTTATAATACTGGTCGTTATAATGTAACGGTCGCAATAACACATGGTCGTTACAACGAGCTTCGACTGTAATTGGCAAGAAATTCTAATCGGAATTTTACTAATGACTTCTAAAAAAAAACGTATTTAACGATTTTAATGACTCTTCCTTTTTAAATTTTCAAAAATTGACTATCGATCCAAAACTCTTCGTTATTTGTTAGCACAGCCACGGCGCTTAACGTAATCTCATCGGGAATCGGGGTTTCTGATAACAATAACCAAATGATAATCCCGAAAAATCCCGTTCGCAAGTGCGAATGGGTTGTATGTTAAACGGGTATTGGTGAAAATATGACACTTTGATTTTCTTTTCTACATAATTGGTTGCAAATTGTTCAATCGTTTTTTTTAAATTCTAAAGCGGGACTTTTCCCCCCTTTAAGCAAAAATCTTGCATTTTTTTTATTCAGCCATTGTCAGGCGTTGAAATGAAACTGTCAAATGTATGTCATGAATTTTTTTAAGTGTACAAGGCGTTTTATAGATCCCTTGAGAAAGCTTCTCAGAAAGAGAAATTTGAATGCGTTCAACTGTAAGAAACTGATCAAGAACTGATAGACAGGGCTTTTTTGTCGTACATTTGCTTTCACCAGCGTAAAAGCAGAAAAGCATCCCCACACGTACATGGATCACAACGAATACTGCGGACCGGTTATGGAGCCCGGAAATTTTCATCTACAAGGGAGGGAGGAGAGAAAACCTCCCCTCTCTCTTCTAGAGCTTCCTACATAGTCTGGCAGCCTGATAACGATGACTTGCAGGGAAAAAAATAAGATTGGTTAAACGTTAGCTTCAGAATGCGCGAAAAAAAAAGACGGTAAAAATTAACATTATTCGAATTCCTGATAACTATAAATGAATTTTTCCCCATGTAATGATATTGGTTCTTTCCGTTCCTTGGAAAAGTGATAAAAATAAAATAATTTCATTCAGGAATGACAATATTTCCTGTGATTTCAATAAGCGGCGTCGACTGTGCGTGAGCTGCATGTGCATCAATTTTTTTTTGCATTTCCACGTGCCGATATAGACAAGGAAAAGAAAATAGCGACATCAAGGAAAGTGATAAGTATCATTACCCGTGTACGTACATACGCATATTGCTGAGACAGCAGAAATATAATTTACCAACGGAATTTTCTTTCATGTTCTTCCTTCTCTTATTATTATTATTATTCTCGATGTTCTCTTATTGGTTGACTTCATCAACTTGTCTTAATTATGCTCCAATGAGGAGTTTGACTTTACCCGTGCAAACATGTGTCTTTGTTTTGAGTGTAGTAGTACGTTCAGGAAGTTTTGGAACTTTGTGAATATTTGGCTGATGTGAGTGAGTTACATACTTCCCCCACTAGAGTGAAGGAATTTTGTAACTAACCAATCATTTCATCAAAATCGAACATGTACAGTGTATATGCGTAGTTCGTAATTGCAAGGCGTTCAAGGCTTTTCACCGCGAGCTAGAATGTCGAATTTTGTTCGATATTGAAAGAATTAATGAAAAAGAAATTTCAGAATTAATGAAAGAAGAAATTTCCAGCATTTAAGAAAGGAAAATTTCAAATTTAAAGGAATGAAAATTTCAGAACTGATGAAAATTCAAAATTAATGAAAGAAGGAATTTTGGAACCAAAGAACAAAATAATTTCAGAATTAGGTATTACAAAGGGAAACAATTTTGGAACTAAAGAGAGAAATAATTTCAGAGGAAAGAAAGAATTTCAGAAAAAAGAAAGAATTTCAGAAAAGAGAAGAATAATTTTTCGAATTAAGGAGAGAAACAAGTTGAAAAAGTAAAAAGAGAAATAATTTCCGAATTGAAGAGAGAGATAAGTTGAAAAAAAGAAAAAATAATTTCAGAAAAGAAAGAAACAATTGCAGAAAAGAGAGAAACAATATTCCAGAATTAAAGAGAAAAATAATTTCAGAACTGGTGAAAATTAAAAATCAGTAAAGAAAGAATAAATAAATAAATAAATAATTTCAGAAGTAAAGAGACGAATAATTCCAGAATTAGAAATAAATATTTTCAGAAAGAGAGAAATGATTTCAGAATTGAAGAGACAAATAATTTTCAAAATTAAAGAGAGAGATAATTTCAGAAATTTAAAGAGAGATAATTTCAGAATTTTAAAGAGAGAAATAATTTCAAAATTAAGAAAAAAAGAGATATAGTTTTAAAATAAGGAGAGAAATAATAACATAATAAATGAGAGAAATAATTTTAGAATCAAAGAGAGAAACATTTTCATAATTAAAAAGAAAAATATTTCTAGAATAAATAAGAGAACTAATTTCAGAATTGATGAAAACTCAAAATCAATACAAAGAGAATGAAGAAACTATTTCAGCATTAAAGAGGGAAATAATTCCATAATTAGAGAGAAATATTTTCAGAATGATAAAGAATCGATCAAAGTCTTAATTGGTGTCACGATCCCTGAAACCGGTTTTTCGAAAATGCTTTACAAATATTTCACTCAATTGCAAATCAAATGCCATAAATTTAGTGTCAATCGGTTAATTTGTTATTTCAAAAAAAAAAAAAAATAATAATAATAACAAATAAATAAAATAAAAATAAATAATGAGTTACAGTGCAAATGCTTTAAACGTGACTTTCTCAGATTGCAACTTTTGAGCTTATCAGTAAGATAAAAAAAAATCTATAAAAATACTGCACCAAAGTATATTGTGAAATTTTGGAGAAATGTTTATTCGACATGTGCTACTAAAATGAACCTCAAAAGTGGATGTTGGGCTATTCGTTAGAATTTTATAAATTTTTGAAGTTTGGAAATTTTTTTTTTCAAAAATCTGAATTCAATTTTTTTTTTTAAAATACTTCCCATTTCTAAATTGGGCGTTCATTTTACTAACACGTGTCAAATAAACATTGTTACAAATTTTCAGAATATTTTATGCAGTAGTTATTTTAATCTTAAGGATTGGCTCCAAAACTGCAATGTGAGAAAATCGCGTTTTAAATAGTTTTTTATTGTACATGTTATGCGCAGTAACCGTGATAAATCGGGTTACAATACATAATAACCAGTAATTATGCATAATCACCGAGAATTTTGGTAAGTTTGATAAATTTTCCTAAATTTATCACTTTTACCGACGATTACGCATAGTACCCGAGCGTTGCGTCGTTGGTAATCATGATAAATCGTACTACATAACTATACTATACATAATAATTCCTACATGTGATGTGTCTTGTATCATTATATCGGTGTCCGACTATATTCATCAAACATACCAGACTCATTTGGAATTTCTTTCATATTTATCAAATTCACCAATTACACTAGGGTATTATGCATAATCACAGATAATGCAATAAATTACAAGCATTTATCAAATTTACCAACGACGCTTGGTTATTATGCATAATCTTCGGTAAAAATGATAAATTTATCAAGCTTATCAAGACAATTGTTAAGTATTCATAGTATAACCGATTTATCACTTTTACATATACATCACATATACATTTACACTATAATTCATTACTTCTTTCTTTTATTTTGAAAGAACAGTTCAACCGATCTACACGAAATTTTTTGCATTTGATTAGCAGTTGAATGAAATATTTTTTAAAGTCATCATTGAAAAATCTACTTCAGGAGTCGCGACTCCCCTTAAGTAATTTTGGGGCCCCAGTTTGACAAGAGACTCCAAGTACGGACTTCTCTGGCGCCCTCGTTAACACGCTACTGGATGTGAATTTTCCATGCCATGGATAATCTCTTATAGTAATGTAAAGCACCGAAAGCATATACAACCAAGTCTTTTCTCACTGTCAACCAAAATGGTTGAAGGTGACGAAGATGGCGGTGCAAATGCCCGGACACTTATGTTCGAGCAATTAACCTCATTCCAGGAAGGTTTTTCAACAACTCAACAGGGGTGCGGTTCACTTTAAAAAAAAAATAAATGAAAGTTCTCTGTCCGTTTTCTCTTTCCGCCGCATGTGCTGCTGGTGGCAGCTACCGAAATGGAGCGCTTTTTTAGCATTCCCTAGTTACAGCTGTTAAAATATGATTAAATGCGCCGCAAAGGCAACACTGACTGACACAAACAAAACTCACACACAAAAAAAGAAGTATATGACATTGCTCTGGAGAAAGAAAATTCGCATGATAAAATGTTTACCTTTTTTGATCACGAACTGAAACTAGTTGTGCTTAAGCTTGTGTCAAATGGTTACTATGTTAATAATTCCCCTTTGGGAGAAAAGCAAAAATATTTTTTTTTTTCATGATTTTCTAGAGACTTCCTAAAAATTTAAAATTTGCAACGAGAAGTATCAGGTTATCTCGAATGTTCTGAGCGAGCGTTCCTTTTCGTAAAATTTTCAGCAAGATGATCCCTATTTTTTAAGGGTAGTACACTCTTTTCCAAAAGTTAAGGGAATTGGTGAGCGCAAATTTTCTAAAAAAACACATTTTGAATTTTTCAATTTTCCAATACTATAAAATTTTCTGCGTCCAACTGTGTTCAAGTTTTTGTTCTACCTGCGCTAGAAGTATTTTTGACACATTTTTATATAAAGTGTGTTTTTATTTATTTTATTTATTTATAAAACAAAGCTACAGGTTTAAACCCAATTACAGCTTGCAGTAAAAATAAAAATTTGCACAGAATAGAAAAAGCGACATGATAAAGTACACAAAAGACAAATAAAAAGTAACAAAGAATTAAGCAAAATACAAAAATTCTATACAAAGATATATACAACGCAATCACAGCAAAAATCTTCTAAAGTCGGTAACAGACGAATGAAAAATATCCAGATGTTGAGGAAGCGCATTATAAAATTCAGAAAATCTGTTTATAGCACAGAAATTACCAATATTAGTATTATATGATTTGATGGCAAATAAACAATTAGATCTTGTATTGTGACACTTAATATTGAAACAGATTTCATTAAGAATTGGTATACAATCAATTTGGTTAGTCAACAGTTTCTTGAAAAAAATAACGAGCAAGTACTCTCTGCGTTTTTGTAAGCTATTGACATTGAAACTGTTTCGTAGATGTGTGGCAGATAGAATATTGTTATAAGGACCATATTTTTTGAAATATAAATACCTTAGAAAATTGTTTTGAATAATTTCAAGACTCATAATATGGCAAGCGTGAAATGGGTTCCAGATAATTGAAGCATATTCAAGTTTAGATCTTATAAGCGTATTAAAAAGGGATATTAACGTATTACTATCCTTGAAATCTCTCGACATTCTTTTAAGCAAACCAAGTTTTTTATATGACACAGAGCAAAGATTTTTAATGTGATCAGCAAAGTTAAAATTGGTACTATAAATAACTCCCAAATCGGTCGCAGAGGTTCTTCTAAGCAATTGGCTATTATTAATGATATACGTAAAAAAGATTGGATTCTTTTTGTGAGTGAATGAAAGAACAAAACATTTATCAATATTGAGATTAAGTCTATTAAGTAAACACCATTCGTGAAGTAAAGACAGCTCATTTTGAAGGCTATAACATACATCAATACAATCAATGCTTTTAAAAATCTTCAAATCATCCGCAAAGAGTAGACAATTTTTGAAAAGTGCGGATAGATCATTGATAAAAATGATAAATAACAACGGGCCTAGCACAGATCCCTGAGGGACACCAGAACTAGCAACAAAACCTTGGCTTAAATTGGATTTATAGGAAACATACAACATTCTGTTGGATAAGTAGGAAATGAACCAATTCACTAAGTCAGAGTTAAAACCGATTTTACTAATTTTGTTGATAAGAATTCCATGATCGATATGATCGAAAGCTTTTGAAAAATCTGTATATATTACATCAAGTTGTCGTTTTTTATGTATGGCATCGATAATACAGGCATTAAGACTCAGGAGATTAGTGACAGTAGACCTACCATTGACAAAACCATGTTGATTCGCAGAAATACAGGACTTGATCTGATTGAAAATTTTTTTGTGTAGTATCGATTCGAAGATTTTAGCGAACGGAGATAAAATAACAACAGGTCTATAGTTCTCGATACAAGATTTGTCACCTTTTTTGAAGATGGGAACAACTTTTGCTCTCTTCCACTCGGCAGGGAAAATTTTGGTACTAATTGATAAATTGAAAATAATTAGCAACGGAAAAACAAAGTTTATAGCACAAGCTTTAACTATATAAGAAGGAACACCATCCATACCTAGAGAAGAGCCTTTAAGTCTCTTTATACTATGAACAATATCATCCACAGAAATATTATCAATGGTAACATTAGAAGAATTAGGAAAAGCCGTATCGGAGATATAGATATCATTTGTAGCACTGGTGATGTAGCTAGACTTGAAAAAATTCTCAAATGCAGTTGCAGTATCAGAAGTAGTCGACAAAAAATTATTATTACATTTCATATTTAAAGGAGCATTTCTATTTTTGATAGTGCAGAAAGACCAAAATTTTTTAGGGTCATTTTTCAGTGATGATTCAATATGAAAAATATATTTTTTATACTCCTTCATAACTTCAGATTTAATTCTGGCTCTGTAAAGTTTATACTGCATTAAGTCAAAAATTCTATTAAATTTCAAATACCTATTGCGGAATTTTTTCTTTATTCTAATACAATGTATAATATATTTGGAGAACCAAGGAGGATATCTATGTTTAGATGAAAATTTGATGGGGACATAATTGTTGAAGGCAGAGTAGATGCCAGAATAAAACATGTCAACAGCATCATCAACATTATTGCACAAGTTTAAAAAATTCCAATCGTAATTGCTAAAAACTGAATACAATGATCTAAAATCGCTATTTTTGAAATCGTAATAACTACGACGAGAATTATTAACAGTACGTCTAATATAACGAATACCGGAAAAAGAGCATATCAAAGCCGGGTGATGTTTATCTATAGGCACAATCGGTAAATCATCTTTTGTTACTTCAATTGAGAAAAAACGACTAGAAAATAGTACAAGATCAAGTATTCTGTTAAAGTGATTAAATATAAAATTCAATTGCTTTAAATCAAACAAATGCATAAAATTTGAAAGATCTGAAACAGATCTAGAATTAGAGTAATTAAAATTAGTGAACCAATTGATTTCAGAGAGATTAAAGTCGCCCACCACAAGAAGATCATAATTATCACACAAATTCATTCTTTCAAAAAGATTAAAAAAATCAATATAACATTGAGTGCTACAATTGGGAATAAAATAAGCAATACACAAAAATAAAACTTTACCCGATTCAAGGATAATCTTGATACAAATTGCCTCGCAAGAAACTTCATCAAGATTTATCTCGTTGACCACGAATTTAGTTTTAACTGCTATCAGTACACCCCCTCCTTTATTTAAGGAGTTGGAATACCTGTCTTTTCTAAAAACCGTATACCTATCATCAATGAATTCCCTATTCATGATGTCATGATGAAGCCAAGTCTCAGTCAAACAAATAATATCGTGACTATGAGCCGAAATAGACGATTTGATCATGGATAATTTAGTTCTAAGACCCCTAACGTTTTGATAGTACATAGTGAAATTTTTACCAGTGATTGTAGTGTTTGTTTTAGAAGTGCTTGATAGTCAGTCGATGTTAGTGTTACTCAAATTATCTGCTGGTTCCCCAGGAATTTCGTTCTGTGGAGCAGCACTTGAAGACTCATTGACAGAATTCACTATCTCCGCTGTTAGAATCCCAGAAGGCGGTTCAATTTCAATGTCAGTGTTGGGATGCGCATTGTCGCATGGCATTTTCTGCAAAGTAGCCTTAGCAGATTCACCAGAAGGTATAGCATGGGCTTCTTCATCGGAAAGATTCTGTACTCCTCTTCTTGGGTAGAAGAATTTCCTTACAATCACTCCTCTGGGCCAAAAGGACGGTGTCGAGAGCAAGAAATCAGCATTCCTGGTTTCCGTTTCAATGCGGAAAGAGGCATATGCAGCGCTACTGGAGCTTAGTAGCAAGCATTCATTGATAACTACGTTTTCCTGTTTTAAAAACTCCTGTATGTCTTCAGCAGATGTACTAGGAGCACAACGACCAATATAAATACTCTGCGAAGGGGGTCGACGAGGTGGAGCTGCCGCAAATAAGCAAGACGTTGTACGAGAGCCGAGAATTTCTCCCCGACGTCTACGACGCCGATTCACAGCCAATCGAAAACCATCTTCATTGGAGGCAGAGGTAGCATAGTCAACCACATTTTTAGGCTTGAGGACATCAATAGACGTAGCCCCAGGGGATTCCTTGACATCTTCCGATGACGTCACTATAGGAGGAAGAATTCTCGAAGGACAGCTGGGCAAGCTGGCACCTTGAATATCATCATCAAGAACTTTCCCTCTTGGCGACGATTTGACGACGGCGGCAGAGTAGGTGATAGGCTTCACTTGCTTGGCACCAGAGATGGACAATGAACACGATGCGACACTAGAGCTTTTTGAAATAATTAAAGCTTCTAACAACTGAAGAGAACCTAACATTTCACTCGTTGCTGCTTTAGCACCATCACGTATCATCTTATCCATATTATGCTTCGAAGAGAGTGCTGAAAGCACCAAATCTAACTTATTTTTGAAGAGCTTGATGACACACGTGTCATTCGCGTTTGCAGCCATACTTGGCAGGCACTACTATATATATGCTAATGTTTCCCATTAAAAAGCTTTTTTCTCAAAACAGTTTTTTTGACAGATAAGGAATATTTTTTTGAACATCATACTTGTTCAAATATCTTGAAATATAGTATTATAAAGTGTGTAAGATTCTACTTTAAGAAAAGGGTTTATTATTAAAATGATTTAAAGAAATTTTATGGCACAAATTAGAGGTAAATTTCAATGATTTTTGAAAAAACCGCACGTTGTTGTTGAAGTCAAAATTCGGGAAAAAAATTATCAACAATTAAAATCATAAATGCTCTTGTTAAATTGTATAAAAATGTCTATAAAATTTGAGAGAAAACAAATTGAGTGCCTAAAGTAAACAGAAAATTTTTAAATGGTCCTTAAAGGAAAGAGATTTTTCCCATAGGAAAGCATGGGAAGCTAAGATCGTGCACCAACCTCAAGCATAATGCACAAACCACCAACCTCAAGCGTAATGCACAAACCACTAATCTCAAGCATAATGCACAAACCACCAACCTCAAGCGTAATGCACAAACCACCAATCTCAAGCATAATGCACAAACCACCAATCTCAAGCATAATGCACAAACCACCAATCTCAAGCGTAATGCACAAACCACCAACCTCAAGCGTAATGCACAAACCACCAATCTCAAGCATAATGCACAAACCACCAATCTCAAGCATAATGCACAAACCACCAATCTCAAGCATAATGCACAAACCATCAACCTCAAGCATAATGCACAAACCATCAACCTCAAGCATAATGCACAAACCACCACTCCGGACAGTACATCCAGAGGCGTGTACAGGATCGGCTTTCAAGTAGTGGTCTCCTAAAGTGAATAATATCGCCTACTGCAGGAGAATAACAGTTACGGATAAAATATTGGATATCATTCAGGAAAGGGGCTACGATGAGAGATAAAAAATTCTAGGGGGAGGGGTGGAGAGAGGCGATGAACAAAAAAGTTTGAAAAATTATAATGTACACACCAGGGGGTTCCCAAACTTTTTAGGAGCGTAGCCACTTTTTGGAGAAAAGTTCGACGCGGAGCACTAATGTTCACCTTGGACTTAAATACACGGAATAAGCAATTTTATAAGCAGTACTTGGTGCAAATCATTTTTTAACCTAGGATGTGGCCACATAGGTGCCGGAACCTAGGGCCTGAGGCTATTTCAGCCCCACCCAATAAATTTTGTGAGGTGGCTGAGCCCCCCCCCCCCCAGTAATTAATGAATATACAATGCAAAGTCCCGTAAATATGGGAGGACTGACAACTTTCAGCCGTCCCTAATTCTTTTTCTTTATATCGGCACCTCTGGTGGCCACCCTTTTCCGAACGGTGCCACCATTAATAACATTTTTGATCCATTTCTTGAAAAATCCAACGTGCAGACCATACGTCTTTCTATTACGAGATATATCACCTTCTACCCATCTTTCGGCTGTCTTCTTGTTTTCATAAAAATGCTTGTTATGTAATCTTTTTTGAGAAAAATGTTTTTGGTTTTTTAATCGCTAATCGTTACGTGCATCGATAGAACCTGATTTTATTTACAATATGGTGCACATAGGCATCGGAATCTGAAAGCTCAAGGTACTGCTTCTCTCCCTCCCCCAATAATTCATGAATCGATCCATGGGGAACGCCCTTGAATTTCGTAATTATGAGACGTCCAGAAACCTAGCCGCCCCCTTCCGATCCCTAATTTTCTCTCTAAGTTTTTCTTTTCAAATTAAAAACGAAACCCCAGAACACCTTCAATAGAAATAAATACAAGGCTATGCGATTGGTACTATAATTTTCAAAAATAAGTATTGTGTAATCGCTGGGTAGATGCTTCGAGCCCCAGTATGTCCGGGGGCCGATATATGGAGCTACTAGGACGACTCTGCTCATCTCATAATGTATACGATTTCGAAGTTTTCACTTTGTAGAATTAAGCTTGTTAGGAAACAAAAGAAAAGTTATCTGTGTGACTTTTGAGAGCATCCTCTCAAAAGTCTGGTCGTGCAATGTCTGGTCAGCTAAAAAAAAACCTAATGAAAATAAAAAATGATTGATCAAGAATTCGAAAACAGAATTTCGGTGGCGGCACCCTAAAATTTTAAAATTTATCGTTTTTATAAAATTTATCGAGTTTATTCCCCGAAATTTACCCAGAGAGAAATGTTTCGGAGACGTAAAGCTCTCTGCTCCTCAAAGTGTGAATCGCGGCTCCTAAGGACATCTGCAACGTTTGACGGGGACTGCTTGTGGAGCTGGTGATTTTGATGTGCTCTTTTGGAGTTATTGAAGTGCTGAAGTGGTACTTCACAAGTGTGTCCTCGGGAGCTGCGGATATAGTCGATGACTTTTGCAACGGATCAGTGGAAGTTCGAAAGCCCTGGTCTAGATCAGTGATGGGAAAACTTTTTTAGCCAAAAGACAAAAATAAAAATATTTGGCGGGTAAAACATATTCGGACATTTATTAATAATTGGAATTTTTATGCTTGGAAATGAAGTGGTGGAATGAGTTGTACAGTATATTTTGAAGACTGCCACGGTTTCATTGTAAAGGAAACACAATTGTTTATCCTTTACAACTGTGAAAAAATAAATGAGTATATTTCGATAACTTTATGCATATTTGTTGCATATGTGTTCCATTCTTTTGCATATGCAAAAGTTTTTAAATCAATTTTAATTTAAATTCTCATATATTTTCCATACGCAACAAAGGAACTTCCCCCTTTAATTAATTTTTTATAACACCTAGATTGAGCATTTCTATACTGTTATTTTGAAATCCAGGATGAGCTGAATAGAACCTTTAAGCAGGTCGTAGTTTGCCCATCACTAACTAGTCTAGATCATCTGCTGCGCGGGTCAGAAGCGTGTCTGACCAGTTGGCTCTTAGCTCTTGTGAGATATAACAACCGACTATAATCACTTATATGTATACCACGCGCGGCCGTGATTACAACATTCCCTCATATATTCTTACATATTCTTAAAAGCCCATTGATGTAAACACTCTGCATACTCTCAAAAAATCTATTAACATTTCACGGCTCTCGAAATGGTGATTTAAGAGTATTACATTGATTTAAGAGCATTGCATTCTTTTCAATAGGACCATTCTGGTTCGATTCTACACAGTTTATAATAACTTTGAGATAAAAGAATCACGAAAAGAACATTCAATTTGTAATTGAACTCAGTTTATGATATTATGGAAAGAATCGGCTCTTTGTTTAAGCATAACAAAATAGCGACGTTTGTTGATATGTAATGGACCGTTTGGCTTAATACTGTGATAGGCATGTTTGTTACATAGTAAACACCAAATGCGATATCCAGTCATTTATGCGACCCGTGGGAGGGAAGATCTGTTTACCCGTCGATCCGAATCACTTTTTTTTCTTATACTATATCGGAGCTATTCTAAGAGTCGAGCTATTCTAAATCGATCCTAAGAGAGGTGGATAGGGTAGTCTTCTCGTCTCTCTTAGAATAACTTTTTTTTTTAAAAATAAATGGGCTATATATTGAATAAATGGGTTTCTAGTCGGCTACACGTTGGTGGTCCACAGTAGCTATCTTTGGTGAATTGTGTGAGAAAGAGTGAAAGAGTTTTCAAAAGAGAGGTCTCGTTTGTTTGCCTGCGGTCATTAAATGGTTGATTTCTCGTGTTACCGAAAACTCAAAAACGGCAGTGACCCTCTTCCGAATCACTCGAAGAAAAAAAAGTACCACTTGACCTGATTGATATTTTAATGGTCGACTGTATTTAGCTGCTGCTGCGATCGCATTCTGTAGTTTTATGATGGAAGTAATTTGAAACATTCACTGAAAAGACATTAACATACATGGTTCGTGTTTCTAGATCTTATTATGTATTGCCAAACACTTTGGAAGAGTCTCGAGTGCGTGAAATTTAAACGGTTTTCCTTCGCGAGAAATACCATTTATCTTTAATATAGGATATTTAAAGGGAGACGGATCAGAGCCCCCTTAGGGGTGCGCGAAAGGTGCGGTCGCACCGGGCTCCTAGATTTGGGAGCCAAACATAGTAAAATAGAATTGAAAAAATATATTCGATATACACATCATATATTTGTATCAGTTTCCATCGATTCTGGAGAATTATTTCTTGTATTTTATCGACTATCGCAGCAAAATTCTTTTCTTTTTTTTGCTTATCATTTTCATAATTTACTTGAATTTTTAAATGAACCGCTTAGAATTTATATTCTTTTTGGACGCTTTTGGTGATATACCCCGTAAACAAGGGCGCCCAACCTTTAGGAGAGTGCGGGCCACTTCATTGGTTCGAAAACGTTTCGCGGGCCGCTTAAGTGCTTTGTAACTGTGCCTCGGGTAACTTAAGAGATATGTAAATATACCGCGGGCCTCTTAAATGATCTAGAACTTCACCGTGGGTTACTTAAGTGATCTGTGAATATGACGCGAACCACTTAAGTGATCTGGGAATGTACTACGGGCCACTTAAATGACCTGTGAATGTACCGTAGGCTACTTGAGTGATCTGTCAATGTGTCGCGGGCCTCTCGAGTGATTTGCAACTGCGTCAAGGGGTCACTCAAGTGAGTTGTGAATATGCACTGTGAATATGGGTTATTTAAGTGATATGGGAATGTGCTAAGGGCAACTTTGGTGATGTGAAACTGCACCGCGAGTCACTTAAGTGATGTGTAAATGTGCTACGGGTCCCTTAAGTGATCTGACAATGTGCCGTTTAGTTCATTTTTGCAAAAAAAGGTCCGAGGTCACGGGCTACATCAGATGACGCAGAGAGCCACTCTTAGCCTGCGGGCCATGGTATGCCGTAAAACTAGGTTGGGATTAATAATATATATATATATATATGTGTGTGGTTTTTTTTTATTTCTCGTTATTATTTATGCCGACAGATATGTATCAGATATTGTTTTGTGGGCTCACAAGCTTGCTTAGCCCCTAAATGTTTTGTAACTGTGTTTAAAAATCTTAAATAAAGGAAATAAAGGAAAAAAATTTATCCGAAAATTATTATTATTATTATAGTCTAGATGCAAATTAAATGTTATTATGCATTACATACATATGCAATAACCTACTTATACCATGAAAGAGGGAGAGAGGATTAATCGAAATCACTTTTAATTAATTCTCCTATTCTTTTATAGCACATTAATCTGTGTGAAAATCCTGAATTTTGTAGTAGGGCATCTATATATACATCGTGCCTTTTACAGGTTTTCCTCGAAATGCTTGTTAATAATATCCTTTAATCAATTTAGTACCAAATTCTTGTTCGCATTTCCTAGAAATGCCATCCGAAGTCGGTCCAAATCCAATTTCTGAAATCCTCGGGAACACACTCTCGCACGCAGGTCTCTTTTATTATCTGTAAAAGTCGCTCTTTGTACCGTTAGTGAAATTGCTTTGGAACCAAGGCTAGTTTTAATCACTTCTCATTCCTTGCGATACCGTTATGCAGAACGAAAACTCCGTCTTTTGGAGAGTCTCAAAATTAATTATTTGAACTTTGAAGAACTAATTAGATATTCGATTCAATAATTTGTATAGGGATTCACCATCGGAATAGTTCAAAGATTCCCCCCCCTCCCCCAAAAATGTCCGTCTCTACCGAAATTCCGTTTCTCCTTCGATCATTGCATGAATTCACTGTCGTCAATGGTGATGGAGAATATCCTATGACTGGGGTGCACAACTTTTCAAGTCCTTGGGCCAGGTATATGCGGAATTTCTGCTGCTCGCGGGCCACAAACTTGTATATAAAGAGTAACTATGTATATGACTCGTGTTTTACAGGTTATTCCCGTAGTTTCGGTCGTCCAAACTTATTTGCGAATTATCCCGTCTTGGTCCCTATTTTCAACAAGGCTAAATTGAATTTTTGAAATCTGTAATTAATATGGTAAACATCGCTGTTTTCAAATTTTTCTAAATACTTCGAGCTATGTAAGGACCCAGTATGTCCTCTGCCCGAGAGCCGATGGAGATACTGAGACGACTCTGCTCATCTCATAACTTCCCTTCAATGTGTTTTCCTTTGAATAAAACTATATAAACTATATAAATTTTGTTAAGAAAGAAATGATAATTTCACTTACGTTTTAATGAAAATTGTGGAGACTGAAATTTTTACACGTTCCCCCCAATCAATTTGATAACTTTTATCCCGCCACAGTCATTTTCTACACATGAGGGCTAATTAGACTGAGATCTACGATTTATTGCCGATTCCGAACGGCAGCCTTTTTTTATACTCACCGAGAGGTTGATGCGCTAAGCCCTATGTGGGACTTCTTGTGGTAGCAACTCTTTTCCGTGATAATTTTGTCACTGTTTCTGCTGTACCTTTGCGTCAGAAAAGTTTCTGGCAAGGACGAACCAGGTATCGAACTCGCGACACCTCTAAACATCTTTTGGTACTTCAAGTGAGTACCTTATCGACCTGGGCTACCGAGCCTGTTCCCCCAATCAACAAGAGATCAATAAACAAGAAAGGTCTGATTGAGTTATATATCCCTTTTCACAGGTTGTATTTGGTTCTTGAATTCGAAGTCGGAGGTTTCGAGAACCAGATGTCTGCTGGGACCTCTCTTGAGCCTACCTTATGCACCAAAAAACCTTGTACATCCACATTAATAAAAATCTCAACGGTTTAAGGTCCTGGCTTCGAGCCCTGTTGGCCGCCGTCAAAATGCCACTGGCGAAATCTTGAATTGAAGAGTGGGAGAGAAGCCGGGGGAGGGGGGGGGGGTATACGAGCATTAGGGCTCGGATTTTTACGACCTACAGATGAAACATCGTTACCCTAGTGATTATATCATCTTTGTCTTATTATTTAGTTGCTGTTTATTTGGCGGAAATTACGTTAGTTAATCTGAGAATTTTTCCTTGTGTGTTCCTGGGCTCTTTTAAGGGGTGATCGGCCTCCACCGTCCTCTCTTGATTCACGCCTGGCCCGGTTATGACATTTCAACTAAACCTTCTTATTTTAGATGCACTCAAGATGTCACATTGTGCTGATCTCAGTTTAGGTCAGAGTACCTCATCCGAGGTTACGCTAAGCCCCAGAGTTTTCCGAAATATCGATAGGGGATTCCGCGAGAAATATAATAATCCTTAACAGAATCAGAACGTTCTAATTACGATCCGCAGAACTTTTACGGTGAAAGGGCTGACTAAAAGACTAAAATATTGATTTTATTTCAAGAACTCTGCATGTGCAATAAACTTGAGAAACATGATGTTTTGAGCATATGTCAGAGCTGCCAGAGTTATAGGTGCTCTTCTTCTGATGGTGGGCACGAACAGTGCTCCGACTCGAAAAAGACCACCCCCCCCCCCGCTTTACAAGAACTGTTAAAGTAATTATTATCTTTTTTTCAATCTCAGGTCAATGCAGAATGGCAGAACTGGACGTGGTGGACGAGGAAGCTGACTGCGGGGACATTTGCCTGCGAAACAACAGTAGCGCGACGTCGTTGTCCGCAGCCGACGAAACCGACTACGCCGCTGTCGTAGACGCCATCGCTCGGGAAGACGATGGTGCCGTGACCAAATATCTGCTGGAGAACGAATCGTTTGCCAAAGAATGGTTCTCCCGTTACGCTTCTGAGGACATGGTGTACGAATGGCTGAACAGTCATGGCTACATCGGGGACCATCAGCCCTCTTCACCGATCGGTCAGGACCCAGACAACAACACCACGTGTGGTTTGGTGGCAGACGGAAGCCCAACATTCTCGCTGACCGACTCCTACGCACAGGTGACTCGCAGCGGGCGGAATTCCGTGACGTCAGAGCTGTTCCAGGACATAATCGCGTTCCCGAAGAGGAAAAGGTCGATCAACAACTATATCGCGTGAGTATGATAATTATAAATTCCAATGTCAATTTATCTCTTTTCGAATGGACCAATCATTGATCAATGTGAATTCGATTTTTTGATCGAACCGTGTCTTCCCGTTCCAGGAGTCGGGAACAGTTCCACAATAGCCTGAGGTCATTGGACGAACCGGATCTGCTCATGGAACTGATTCGTGATATCGCGAACGAACTCGATATGGACACACTCTGCCACAAGATCCTGGTCAACGTCAGCGTCCTGACGAACAGTGACAGAGGGTCCCTGTTTCTCGCCAAGGGGTCCAGGGGATCTCGGTACCTGGTTGCGAAGCTTTTCGACGTAACTTCCCATTCCGTTTTACAAGACGCCCTCGAGGCTGCCGGTTCCGAGGACAAAATACCTCCGATACCTTTCGGAGTTGGCATCGCCGGTCACGTGGCACAGACCAAGAGCCATCTGAACATAAGGGACGCTTACCAGGTAAGTCATTCATTACACTAGGAGACAGACATACAGTAACTTGATTCATAAAGTTATACTATGATTAGCATCATTTGTGTTAAACCCTTAAGAATCGGGGACGAGATATCTCGGTCCGTATAAATGGAAGAAATACTTGAGCTCTCGCTTTCATTTTCTTCTGGACTGTTCATTTGTGACCTTGTGAAAGAGAAATGCGTCTTTTCTTTCCTTTACGTTTGCATTAGCTTTTTTCCTTTTCTCCCTCGCTTCTATTTTTTTTTTCCCTCTCATGTTTTTATATTTTGTGACAATTAGTGTTATTATAACTACATACAGTGAAACCTCGCTACAACGATACTTGATATACTAGTGCTGCTAAACCACCCCGTCCATATTCCTCTGTGGTACTTTTAACGAATTGGTACATGTTGGAATGTACGTGTATTTGTGTTGTGAACCTAACGGGCAGTTTTGTTTCTGTGTTATGCTTGTTATCTACAGTGCTGACATCTGCCATAAATTTTTCAAACTATGAGTAAGTGTAATGATTGAATAATTGTACCGTTGTAGGCTTGTTGCTCTCTGTGGCGACACTTTTTTAACGGGGGGATCTCGGCTCGCATTCGCGTCTCGAAGTTCGATATAACGATAAATCCCTCTACAACGATATTTTTTCGAATCATGTTTGGATTACATGTAGTCTAACGTTAAACTCCTCTCGATGCAACGATATCCTTTACACTACGGAAAATTCCTCAATAACAATATTTTTTAAGGGAGATTTTAAAACTGCTACAACGATAATTTTTATATTTCACTCAAAATCGCTTTCAATGTATTTTTAAATTCCTCACCAGTTTTTGTTCATTCGAGGTAACATGGGTATTTTGCAGTGTCTACCCTACGGGGATCCGGGTTCGAACCCCACCGGCGCCACAGTGGTGGTCGGCTGAAGTTGGTTTTCTGTGGTTTCCCACTTCAAGGCGCGAATACGAGCCGATATCCCCCATTAAAAAGTCTCGCCACAAAGAGCAACAGGCCTACAACGCTACAAATATTCAATCATTACACTTCACTCACAATTTGAAGTATAGATGGCAGCACTGAAATATCAAACACAACACTAGCTACACACTCAGACTGTTAGGTGCACTCACTTTGTCCCGGACTCTGCCCCGAAGCTGGGCTGGAAGAGATCTCGGCAACGAGATAAGTCCGGTGGTAGAGCCCCTGGCGTTCATTCATTCAGTATCTACCCTACGAAAGTGTTAATGGAATTGCCAAGAAGCCACTTTCTGTGTAGTACACAAAAGTGTTGCGAAAAAAGCTGCTTTACCGAGTGAAACAACCAAATGAATTTTACTCATCAACTAATTCATTGGAATTTTTTGCTGCCGAATAAATGATTACAAATGTATTTTATGGTGGTACTAAAACAAATGCCAATTCAGAAGAAATGCCAATAGTAGCAAAAATTTGGCGGAGCCTGATGATAATGCTACCTCTCGATATAACGATAATCCCTTCTACCGCAGAGTATCGTTGTATCGAGGTTTCACTGTAGTATATTTTCAGCGATGTATACAGTATGCACCATAATTTATTTCGTACATAGTTTAAAAATTCATAAAAATTGTAGGAATTGGTATATTTGGATGGGGTTTGCGAAAGAGTTATCTCACGAAGAGGGGGATTTTTTTTAGTACACACACAGAAAAACATTTAGTTTAAATTTCTGGTAATAGAGGGAACTGCATGAAAGCGAATCACTGGAAATATGCAAATCAGAGTCCTGTGTGCAGGTTCTGAATTTTCCCGTAACTGGTCCTTGCATAAGTTTTCATTGTGATGTTAACATTGGTGGATGAAGCACTTGTAGCGACCTCTACTTGAACTTTCACCGATTGCGGAAAAATTATGACGTCGCACTCCACAATCGGTGAAAGTTCAAGTAGAGGTCGCTACACACTCCCCCCCTAGTGTCAACGAAATGTCGTGGTCGAGTATCTGTCGGGGAAGTGGACATGACGACCGGAACGAGTCACAGTTGCTGGTACTGTACTTGGATGGACGGGTGACGTCGAAGGCACTTGGGTATGCTGGTCACTTAGGAAAGCTGGGATCAACCGATCGATGGAGATTCTCCTGGATGTCCCGTTGAAGTCGATGTCGAAGAATTTATCTCGTCGATCTTTGACCAGAAATGGGCCTTGATACGTTGGTTGCAAGGCAGAGTGTGGTGCATCGTTACGCAGGAAGACATGAGATGCGGATTGTAGACATGTAGGAACATATGTTGGCGTAGATCCGTGAGTTGTTGTAGGTATGGGTTTCATTGAACGCATTAGTTTTTGAAGTTGATGGACGAAATCGGACTGTTTGATGTCTGGTATTGCGGAGAAGTACTCGCCAGGCAGTTGCAATGGTGATCCGTAGAGGATTTCGGCGGAAGAGCATCCTAAATCTTCTTTCACTGCTGATCTCAGGCCTAGTAGTGCTAATGGAAGAGCGTCAACCCAAGCTGCATGGGATTGGATTCGGCATCTTAGGGCAGCTTTTAGAGATCGGTGTTATCTCTCGATGAGTCCATTCGCCTGAGGATGATATGCGTTCGTCTTGTGATGTTGGAATCCGAGGTATCTGCTTAAGGTTTGGAAAAGATGACTCTCAAACTGTCTTCCTTGGTCTGTGGTAATCTTCTGTGGTATGCCAAATCTGGCAAACCAGGTCGCAATTAGGGCTTTGGCGACTGTTTCGGCAGTTTGGTCTGGCATAGGTGCGGCTTCGATCCATCTGGAATATCTGTCTATTATCGTTAGTAGGTACCGTGAGCCTTGGCATAATGGCAATGGGCCAACTATGTCGAGATTGATGTGTTGAAATCTATTGTTTGGTACTTTGAATTCGGCCAGAGCGGAACGAGTGTGTCGGTGAACTTTAGAACGTTGGCATGCAATGCATGCTCTAGTCCACGCCTGACAATCTTTTTTGATGTTGCGCCAGATGAAGCGTTGAGAAACCAACTTGGTAGTAGCTTTGATACCTGAATGAGAAAGCGTATGGAGTGATTCAAAAGCTTGTCTTCTGTGTGATTCTGGAATATAAGGACGGATGTGCCCCGTAGAAATGTCACAAAACAAGTGCTTCGTTATATTACTGTCCGGCAAACGCAGTTTGACGATTTTCAATGATGAGCTTTGTTGGAGTTCACGTAATTCATCGTCACATTGAGAGTCGGCAATCGCATCGTAGTCGATTGGTGATGGAGAAGCAATAGTTGCGATGCGTGACAAAGTGTCAGCAACTACATTGTTTGGTCCGGGAATATACCTGATATCAGTAGTAAATTCTGCGATATAATTTAATTGCCGTAGTTGTCGAGGCGAAGCTTTGTTCGGGTCTTGTTTGAAGGCATACATCAATGGACGATGGTCACTATAAATGGTAAAATGACGTCCTTCTAGCTGGCATTTGAAATGTTTAACTGCGCTATAAATAGCTAGAAGTTCTCTGTCATACGCACTGTATTTTACTTGAGACTGGGAGAGTGTGCGAGAGAAAAAACTGAGGGGTTGGATCACACCGTCATGCTCTTGCTGTAACACTGCACCGATGGCATTGTCCGATGCATCTGCTACGAGAGAAATGTGCGCGTTTGGCTTTGGATGAACGAGCAAAGTGGCGTTGCATAGCGCTTCCTTGACATCGGCGAAGGCTTGTGAAGCTTGTTGAGTCCAATTGAGTGGTTTCCGGCTGTTTTTCGCATGACCTGCTAACATAGCGGTGAGTGGTCGCTGCAGGTTCGCACACTTAGGTATGAACCGGTGGTAAAAATTCAACATGCCCAGAAATCGGCGCAAGGAAGTGGCGGAAGTGGGTTGCATAAAGTTCTTGATGACATCTACTTTGGCGGATAACGGTTTGAGTCCATTCTTGCTAATTTCATATCCCAAGAATTTGATGGTCGGGACGCCAAATATGCATTTTGGCACATTTATGCACAGTCCGTATTCGTCAAGTCGACTGAATACTTCACGTAAGTGTTGGAGATGAGTTTGCTCGTCTGGAGAAGCTACCAGGATATCGTCTAAATAACAGAATACGAATTCCAATCCTTGTAGGATCGTATTCATGAATCTCTGGAAGGTCTGCGCTGCATTACGTAAGTCAAAGGTCATATACGGAAATTCGAAGAGTCCAAACGGTGTAGTAATTGCTGTTTTTGGAATATCCGGCTCGTGCACTGGAATTTGTTGATACGCTCTAATCAGGTCGATTGAGGAATATATTGTCGTTCCGTGGAGAATGTGCGAGCAATCTGTGAGGAAAGGAATCGGGTAACGATCAGGAACTGTGATTTTGTTGAGTGCTCTATAGTCTCCACACGGTCTCCAGTCGCCAGATTTCTTTGGCACTAGATGGAGTGGACTAGACCAACTGCTCTTCGAAGGCTGACAAAATCCTTGTTGCATCATGAACTCGAACTCTTTTCGCGCAACTTTCAACTTTTCCGTGGAAAGCCGTCGAGGTCGGGCAAAAACTGGTGGACCTGTAGTCTCAATGAAGTGCTTGATATTGTGCTCTTTAATTTTCTTATTTTGGATGTGTGGACGGAGAATATCAGGAAACTCTTTAACTATATCCCGATATGGCGATGATAATAGATCGATACCGTTCAAGCAAAAAGATGGAGCTGCGATATTTCTTGCAATGGAACAAGTGGCAGATAGCAAGGTCGTTCCATCGATGAGGCGATGATGTTTGCTATCGACTAACAGATTGAAATGCGATAGAAAATCTACACCAATAATTGGTTGGGTTACGTCGGCTATGATGAACGGTCAAGCAAATGTCCTTCGGAGGTTCAAATTCAATGTTAGAAGTTTGGTACCGTAAGTTGAGATAGAGGAACCATTGGCGGCTGTAAGAATCAACTTCTCGGGTTTCTTGTGGGTATTGACGACAGTTCGCGGGACGACTGACACATCAGCGCCCGTGTCGATCAAAAAAGTCCAGTTGGTGGAAGGATCGGCCAGTATGACTCTGTCGACGAATTGGCAGTCGTGGCCTTGGCCGGTGGACGACTGCCTTATTAGTTTCCCGGTGAGGTTTTGAAGGAGTAGGGCTGTTGACATTTCTTAGCCTGAGCTCCGAAACTGGTGTGATAGAAGCAGAAGCCATTTTCAGCTTGTTTGTATTGGGCTCGACTGTGGGATCGCGAGCGAGAATACCGTTCTCGATGACGATGGTCGAATCGAGGTCTAGGCTGTCGCTGTGAAGTGTGAATAGCGGCCTTCAGCTCACTCAACTCTTTGGTCAGAGTTGTGACTTGTTGCTCCAGTGATTGGCTGATTGCGTT